>NC_077231.1:212115637-212719774 GCF_027887165.1 Monodelphis domestica | reverse complement strand
AAAAGGCAGTGCCATTTTTCTTCGACACTTGAATTAAACGATTGGTGGTACTCATAACATTATCACCAAGAGTAGAGAAACGGGCTTTTAAAAATAGATATCTTGAGATTACTATCTAAGTTTTCTTATAAATGGATAAAATATTTGAGAGGGAAATGGGGAGAGGAACTATGTTTACATTTCTACTCGCTTAAAAGTAGAAGCACTTTGGGGACAAGGGCCTTTTACTGAATGAAATTTAGAATCATATACGTTAATGAACAAATGTTAAATTAAGGGCTGAAACACTAGGTTACCTGGAGATACTTCCTCTTTCTGTCTGACAGTGTGGTCCTTTGTGAATTTTACTCTCTGATGAGCTCTAATACAAGTCTTGCAAAGCCATTCAACACATTCTACACAAAACCCATTAGCTTCTGCATTGTCTTCACAGCTTGTGCAAACCTAGTAAGAAAGTATAGAGAATGGTTATTTGAGAAAAATGAAGACAGCAACACTGAGTATACAAAGATGTTTATAGCAATACCAATTAAAAGCTATCATTAATATCATATGATATCAGTCATTTTAATGGCATTTGCAAAGATTAAATATTACACAAATAATTGCTTTTATACAATGGCTATGAAAAAATATAATTTTATTCTAAATAGAAATATTATTAATAAAATATTCTATTCCATTTCCCTCTGACTATAGGATGATAATGAAGCAGAAAATATATAGGTAGTTCTTTTGACTATATATTTTTTCTCTTCTAATTTTTTAAAAATAGAACTTGTGATTTATTCCTAAAGGAAGATTCTTTCTCCACAATGCTGTATTTAATTTGCAACTTCAAGAGAAATATGATGGGAAATAAGTAACTTGCCCAGGATCACACAGTCAGTATTATATCAAAGGCTAAAAATGAACACAGATCCTTCTTGATTCCCAAGATCAATTCTCTATCCATTAGGATACACTGCTTCTTTTAATTAGATTTTAATAATTGTCATTTTGATTTTGAAGAGAAAATTTTTTCTCTTATTTTCAATTTTGAGTCTCTTATCTTGTTTGATCCCTTTAAGTAGGTTCAATTTAATTTATTAAATTTATTAAATTCCCTTTTCAACACTAATGCTCTGCTTCCATCTCACAGATATTGATTTTTTTAAAAAAATGAAGAACTGTGACTTAATTGAGGTGGAGAACTAACTGCAGAAATACCCTTAACATAGACTAGCATTTATTCTTCAATTTGGAGATTAATTTGTAGACTTAGAGATATGTACTTGAAACCAGAGCTTTCTGATCAATCCCAGGTTAGAATGTTTGTTGTCTACTCTGCAATCTATACTGTCTTTACCTAAAATATAAACTATTATTTTTATCAACTGTTCTATCACTTAGGCACTATTAAATCACTTTTTAGCTTTCCACAAGATAACATGCATGCACAAACCTTTCCAAATTTTTCAGTAAAGCATAAAAAGGTAAATTATAGTGTCCTGAACAAAATAATTGGGGCACCTCAGCAACTGTGTATGTGCCTCAGGAGACTGGAGTCTAAGTCTGATTCTCCAAGACCTTAAAGTTGCCTGACATGAGGTAAATCATGTAATGTCTCTAGAATTTCTAGAATCTTTTATCTCTAAAGCAATATCACTGGGTCTCAGCCCCTTACCAACTTTAATCCACAAGAATTCACTTCAATAAATTTAGTTGGGCATAAAGTGGGTAGTCCTTCAAATAAAATACTTAACTAAATTCTTCAAAGCTTGACTTAATCAAAGAATCACAGGTTTAGAGATGGAAGGGATTTTAGGTGCCATTTGATCTATTCCATGATTTTACAAATAAGAAAACTCAGTCTGAGAGATTAAATGACTGTCCAAAGTCAGAGAGGCAGAATGGGAAAGTCAGGATTCAAACCCAAGTTCTGTAACTCCAAAGCCAGCTTCTTCCCCCACTGTACATATCAACTCAACCTTGTGATATCATAATTCAATATTTAATGTATCTGTTATTTTACTGATAGAGCTCCTTCCTCCACTGAATGAGAAGAAATCTTTTATATCTTGCTTTAATAAAACAGCAGTGTTCACGTGTTGCTGTGTTTAAAACAACAAATCACCCAATCGGTCAATCTGGTTCTTTAAGATTTCGAAACGAACTAGAAAGGGGTCTGTCCTCAGAGGTCATCCAGTCTAATCATCCCTTTCATTTTTACAAGTAAAGAATATCCAGCCAGAGAGAGTAAGAGACTTGCAAATATAGTTAAGTCCTAGCATCACTGAATAATATTTGAAAGAGAATGTAGGTCATCTAGTCCACTAATCTACTCATTCTACAAAGGAGTATAAGGGAAGACCCAGAATTGCTGTGTGACTTGCCCACGGTCACACAAATATTACATGACACAACCAGGGTTTGAAACAAGTCCTTAAAGCTCTAAACCAGTGCTCACTCTTTTCTACCACACTATATCTTATTTCCTGATCATCATAAAATATTAGGTATAGTGATTGAACAAGCCATCAACCTTCTTGTCCCTGGTCATGGTAAAGGTAAGAGAGAAGTGATAATACTATATCAAACTTTGTTAGGTTGGTCTTTGGGTCATATAGAAATATAGTCATCACTATGATCAGGTGGGATTTATACCAGGAATGCAAGGATGGTTCAATATCAGGAAAACCATCCACATAATTGACCATATCAACAAGCAAACCAAAAAAAAATCACATGATTATCTCAACAGACGCAGAAAAAGCCTTTGACAAAATACAACACTCATTCCTATTAAAAACACTATAAAGTATAGGAATAGAAGGATCTTTCCTAAAAATAATAAACAGTATCTATCTAAAACCATCAGCCAATATCATCTGCAAAAGAATATAGTCAAATTGCAAGGCTTGTCCTGTTGAACTTTGATAGAATCCAGCTTCAAGTTTATTATGCATAACTTTTTGAAAACTTGAAGTTACTTCCATGCAACAATAATCAGCATCAGATAAAATGAAAACAACATGGAAGTTCCCAGTTAAAGTACTCAAAACATCCTTCTTAATTTCTTGACATTGCATGGATGCTGATGGAGCACACTGAATGTCTATTAGTTATCTTTCATTCTTACCATATGATCAGCCCTGATCATAATTCTTTTGAATAACATCCTTTATGTACTTTCTCTTGACGAGTTTTTGGTTGTTAACATTTTGCAGCCTTTTTACATCCACTTATAGCTCATGATTGTCTTTTTGGGTGACCCTCAATTTGAATTATTCAGTGACTGATGTGTTTCAAGGAGAAACTTGAAATCACTAAAAACAAGTCATTCTTGTGCCCTTCTACATTTCTGGGCCCAGGCTCTCAATCACCTCTTCAAGGGATGCTATGTATATAATTTGTGAACAAAGAAGAGTCCTTTAATATCAGGAAAAACTGCCCACAGTACAAGGCTATTTTGTTTACTGTAATCTACTCCCACTACTCTTCCTATTCTTTTTCCTCCCTAGTGTTTTTCTATTCCTCCTATAGAATATAGGATTCAAAGTGAATTTGCTTAACCTAGCTTCCCACATATTGTTATTTTTCATTCCATTTGCTTTTTTTTTTTCACTTTTCTAAGGCAATTCTGGCTTTACTCTTCTATCATCCTCTACCATAAGACTTAGTTCAGATTGTATGAGGATAATGGTAGACTGGGCTCTCTATCTCTGGAAATCAAATGTTCACTAGCTTTCTAGTGCTTTCTAGATTCTATCAGTACCTCCTGTTGTGGTAACTGATTATTTTGTACTAAGTGATATCATAATGAAATTGATTATATTTTAGTAAAAAAGGATCTATCCAACCATAACAGAGTGATTTCTAAATCAACTGTTTGTATCTAGGCCCACCCTCTGTATATAATCATATCATCAAATTGTTAGGACAAGAATTAAAATCAATATCAAACTAGAAGGGAAAAAATGGTATGCAACAAAAAATTGACCTATTTAAGCAACTTGCCAATGCCAGAAAAAGAGGGAGGGAGGAAGGGGGGTGGGGGTGGGGGAACTAAGCCTAAACTTCTATGTGAAACTGAAATAATTGATGAAAATTCATTTGCCCCAATAAGACCAAGACACTAAATCTTGTCTTAGCAAACATATGATTCCATTCAGAATTATGTGGAAACCAGAAAATAAAGAATAAACTAATTTGAAAAAATCTTACAGAAAGGTTGGTGAGAGATTATGATCACCACCAGCTGGCAAAACAATGAGAAGTAATGGGAAAAACCAACTTGCTGAAAAACAAAGTATATTGATGCATCAAAAAAGACACAAAAAGAGGCAGCTAGATGGCAGAGTGGATAATGTTAGGTCTGGAGTTGTGAGGACCAAATTTCAAATAGGGCTTAAGACATTTCCTAGCCGTGTGACCTTTGGCAAGTCATTTAATTTCATTGCCTAGCCCTTGATCTTCTGTCTTATTAAGATAGAAAGTAAGGGTTAAAAAAAAGAGACACTTAAAAGCTAATACCAGAAGAAGAAAGCCAATAGATGAAACATGGCAAATGAGTTAAGATTATTAGAACTCTTTTTGCTATCAAAAATAGTAAGACTGCAAAAAATTGGAAAATGACGGGGTGTCTATCAATTGCGGAATGGCTGAATAAATTGTGGTATAGTATATATGATGGAATATTATTGTGCTAAAAGCAATCATGAACTGGAGGAATTCCATGTGAACTGGAAAGACCTCCAGAAATTGATACAGAGTGAAAGGAGCAGAACTAGGAGAATATTGTACACAGACACTGATACTCTGTGGCACAATCGAATGTAATCGATTTTTCTACTAGCAGGAATGCAATGATTCAAGAAGATCCAGAGGGACTTAAGAGAAAGAACTGTGGAAACAGAAATGCCGAAGAAAAACATATAATCAATCACGTGGTTTAATAGGGATATGATTAAGGTTTTGATGTTAAAAGATCACTCTACTTATGAAATATGTATATAATATGAATAACAAAAATTACAATAATAACAGTATTAACAAATATGAATAACATGGAAATGGGTTTTGAACAATGATACATGTATAACTCAGTGAAACTACTTGTCAATGTCAGAAGGGGGGGGAGAAAGCAGAGGAGGGGTGTGACAGAGGTCTAAACTCCAGGGAGAGTAGCAGACTGAGGTGCTGCTGAATCTTCTCTCTTTGATGGGGGAGGGGCCCCAGGAAGTCTTGAATCTTAAGGAGCAAGATGGTTCTGACTGGGAGGCAGTTAGCTCTCTCAGACAGGAAAGGGGAAGGTCTGACCAAGACTTGATCCTGAGGAAAAACTCATCTTTCTCTCCTGTTGACTGGACATTCTTCACCCCATCAATTCCCAAATGAAGTGGCCAGCTAGAGAAGACATTAAGCCTCTGACAAGACTACCTCACAGCTCCTGGTGCCCTGGGTCTGAACTATGCCAGTTGGGCCAAGACCAAGGATAGCCAAGCCAGACTCTCTTCAGGAGGCACAAGGCTGCCAAGGCCTGGGTTCCCCAATTTGAGGAAGGGGTGGCTAGACTAGGGACACTTTTCTCTCTTTCCTCACAAACTTTCCCTGCAGTCATTTCCCTATGTTATCCCCAACTGAATTAGTTTGGAATAAAGGATGTTGTCTTTCCCAAATTGACTTGAGTGAGTGGGCCAGCTTGAGAGGGAGAGTAACTATCTTGCTGAGGAGGAAAGCTCTAGACATTAGTAGTAGAGGAAGACAAGAGCCAGTTTGAGGAAGCAGCCATAGCTGAGGGAAGGCTGAAGGGGGAAACTATTCACTCTCCATCTCCAATCTCTTAGGCCATTTTAACATCAGCTGTCTCCCCAGGACCCTGCTTTGAGAAAGAAGCTATCCATTCTTCCTCTCTCTTTTTATCATCAACTAATTCCTCTATTACAGAGAGGGGAGGGGGAATCATGAATCATGTAACCACAGACATGTTCTAAATTTAAAAATTTTTTAAAAAGAAAAAGAAAAATGATTTAGAGTATAAGTAGAAATGGGATTGTGAAAACACTAAAACTTTTTTAAATGGTAAAAAAAAAATATTAAGGCTGCTATATCTGGACAATAAAAATCAGTCCTAAATGTACTATATAAGAAAGCAGAAATGGCACTTAAGAAAAACCAACTTAGGGAAAGAGGTGGATTGGAGGAGATGTTCAACATAATTCTCTACTGGAAGTAAGAATTTTGAAGGTGCTGAGGAGTCATGAAATTCTTAACCTATCTGAAAAAGGGGAAGATAGAAGGGTGGGAAAAAAATTAAAAATGAAAAACGATACCTGGGAGAATATTAGTAATTACAGATCAAAATATCTTTCCCATTATATTTCTCTAACATTTTTTATAAGAATTGACATACTGAGTAAGAATATTGTTAATGAGAAAACAAATAGGAATTGGCAGATATTTGGGAAAAATATCTGTCAAGATACACACAGGTACTATATCTGAACACAAATACAAAACCCTCTTCACATACTGATGTAAATAACTGGATTGATATTAATTGCTCGCGCATAGGCCAGGACAATGTAAGAATGACAATATCATCTAAATTGAAAAGCTAGAAAAAAAAATTCACCTGGAGGAACAAAAGGTCAAGAACATCAAGGGAAACAACAAAAAGAAAATGCAAAGAAGGACTAAGTATCAGATTTCAAACAATACTATAAACAATTTAGTAACTGAAAGGTTCATCAGTGGAAAAGATTAGATACACAATATACTAAAGCAAATGAGCACAATAACCTTTATTTGATAAATCCAAAGATCCAATTAGCAGGGCAAGAACTCGGCATTTGACAAAGACTGTTCGGAAAGTTAGAAAGTAGTCTGTCAGAAGGTAAGAATACATCAATATCTTATACTGTATACCAGAGTAAGCTCAAAATGGGATGAAATTTAGACATAAAGGTTGATATTATAAGTGAGATGGTAGAGCACAAAAGAAATTTATCTGTCAGATGTATAAGGTAACAGTTTGTGATCAAGCAAGAAACAGAGGATCACAGGAAGTATAATGGATAATTTTAATTACATGAAATTAAAAAATTAAAATTCAAAGCAGCTAACATTAGAAAATCAGATAAAATAGGGGGGAGAAATCTTTGCAACAACTTTCACTAATAAAGGTCTTCTAAAATAGGTATGGTACTGAGGCAAGTTTACAAGAATAAGAGCCTTTCCCAATAGAAAAATGGCCAAAGTATATGAAACGGTAGTTCAGAAGATGAAATAAAATCTATCAACAGCCATATGAAAAAAAATTCTCTAAAACACTAATACTTAATTGATGTAAATTAAAATAACATATTGGAAAGGTTTCTAACTTATCCCTATGGCAGATGATACTGGCGGTTTTAAATAAATACTGCATATAATTTTGAGGAAAGACCCTTTTATTCCTATATTTTCTAATGTTTTCTATAGGAATGGGTGTTGTATTTTATCAAAGGATTTTTCAAGATGTATAGAGATAATAATGTAATTTCTATTAGTTTGGTTGTTGATGTAGTCAATTATATGGATAGTTTTTTGTAATATTAAATATTAATAATAATATTAATATTATTCCTGGTATAAATCCCACCTGGTCATACTGAATAATCCTTGTGATATATTGTTGTAGTCTCTTTGCTAGTATTTTATTTAAGATGATTACATCTAGTTTTCTTTCTCTGTTTTCGGTCTTCCTGGATTGGAAATCAGTATCATATTAGAATCATAAAAAGAAATTGGTATGGCTCCTTTTTCACTTATTTTGTCAAATACTTTGTAAAGTGTTGGGATTAGTTCTTCTTTAAATGTTTGATAGAATTCACTGCTGTGAAGATAGAATTAATTCACTCCTTGACTCCTTGGAAGCAGATGGTAGAAGCATTTCTTCCTGGTGTTATTTACCCTTAGGGGGAGGAGAGAGTAGAAAACTCCCAATCCTAAAAGCTAAAATGAGGCTTTGCCCTAAGGGCTTTACCTAAGAAAGTATGTTCTTTTGCCTAGATAGAAAGCTTTTGCTTTTTCCTATTGTCCCTCCCAAATTTAGTCTGGGTTAAGCCTTTTCACCCTCCATTCAAAGCCTAATTGAATAGGATGTGCCTGTACTTACAATATTCAATCTTTGAAGTCTCTAGAAGACCCCACCCACTAGTTTTGTGAAACCCTACCCGGTAGTCAGTAGCGCGCCACCTACTGATAAAAAGAGAATTGCAAGCAATTTAACAGTTAAATTTAAAAATAAATAGGAAACCAAGAATAATACTAGGCAGCATGACCCAAATTGGGAAAATGCTGTTTCTTGCTTATCTAAAATGGCTCATGATCCCAGAGAACATTTCACAATGGCTTTATTTAGCACTGTTCCTGGGTATCTTATAACAATAGAATACATTGCAGTTTATACATCCCTCTTTAAGAAAAAACTGGTAAATAGCCTGAGTAACTTAAGTTTCAGATAAGAGATTCATCTTGGCCTTGTTCTGTCTGATGCATTTCCCATCCAACTGAACTGACCCCTCTCACTACTCAACCAATCCTTGACCTTGAAGTTGAACTAACAGCTCACCTTAAAAGACAACTGGAAAATACCTCATGTGACTTTGAAGAAGCTAGAGGATAGCTTGGGGGAACCCAAGAGTTATATTAAAAACCTTGAGAAATCCCCAGATTAGATTTATCTCTCCATATTCCTCATTGTGTTCTTACTACCTCTAAATCTACCCAGACATCTCTTCCAACCTATTTCCCCTCCTACAACCATTACCCACTCAATGGCAACCCAAACATCGAGTCAAATAACAGAAATAGATAATAATTCGGATAAAATATTATTCCCCGTAAGTACCCACTAATAATAAAAGAGATAGTGTTCCTTAGAGACCATATACCCTTCACCCCCCCCCCCAAGACGTTGAGAGATTCAAGTAAAATGCCCCCTTCCTTTTGTTATAGTTATTAAAAAGCTTGAAATCATTTATCAGATATCTGATCCTGCATGGATAGGTGTGGAAATTTTGCTCTAAGCTTTTTTTTTTTTAAACCCTTACCTTCAGTCTTGGAATCAATACTGTGTATTGGCTCCAAGGCAGAAGAGTGGTAAGGGCTAGGCAATGGGGGTCAAGTGACTTGCCCAGGGTCACACAGTTGGGAAGTGGCTGAGGCCAGATTTGAACCTAGGACCTCCCTTCTCTAGGCCTGGCTCTGAATCCACTGAGCTACCCAGCTGCCCCCTCTAAGCTTTTTTAACAGAAAGATAAAATCATCTCTCTTCTCAATCAGGCCAAGGGAAGGAAAACAATTCACTGGCCCTAGCAAGACCCAAAATAGAGCCACAACAATGAACAAGACTACTTAAAACTATGCCAGGCTAGAGAAGCATTATTAACAGAAACAAGAGCTTGTTCTGATAGGCCTGATACATGGACAATGTTCAAAAATTTAAAGTGTATGGATAGACTTATTGAGCTGGGAGGTAGATATATAGACCTGGATCTTTTTAGACGAAGGGATATCAGACAGATAACAAGATAGTTTGTAAAAAACTGTTGTAAAATGGTCAAAGATTATTTTAAAATCAAATACCCAAATTGGGTTAGTATGAATCTTAAAGAATTAAGATGGGTAGCAATTTATTTCTTTAATGGTCACAGGAAGAAAGATGCAAGATAATAGTGACTCAGTAGATACATTAAGGAAATAAATTAAAAATTTAAAGGAGTAAATTGAAAAAGAAAAAGAAAATTGAGCAGTGGCCACAGTCCCGTTGCAAGAATCCACAAATCAAACACTAAAGTGTTTATGTAGAAAAAGAGGTCACTTAATGTTAAACAGCAGAAACTGGAATCAGGTTACTCAATAACATAAATTTTAGGAATAATGGAAATATCAGAAATAACAATAATTTTAGAAATCATCATCATTGAAACAATCATAAAAATAATCCAAATGAGTCAAATCAAGACTCACAACAAAACACCCAAAAAGGGTTTGTCCACACTGTACTTAGTGGAAACCCCCCCTAAACGTGGGGGACCCCAGAAGCGTGACCAAAGGACTCTAGATAAAAGATGATATTCTGAAGGGGAAGGAATCTCAAGAGTCTGCAGGTGAATTTTAAACCTCTTCAGACTCCATTTCCTTATTGACGTTAATTGTTTCAGTCTGTTCCGCTCCCCATAGTAAATAAGTCTCTGTAAAGCAATTTTAAACACAACGTCTGTTTCAAATAGTGTTCACCACTCTGACAGCTATCAAAATTGGAGAAAGGGCTTTTGGATTCATTGCTCACATGTAAAATGAGTACTTTCTATTGAAACCGATTGACTATCCTCTGTCACACACACTAGAGATAGAACTCTATAGACAACTGGATACTGTTTTGGCTGTTTTGTTTAATTCCTGAATATTTTTTTATTTATTGCTTTTATTTTTATATTTCAATAGAATATTTGATTTTTTGTTCTCTCATTTCTTATTTCTTTTACTTGAAGTACATGTAATCGGTATTAATGTTTTTAATTTTGAAGGATAAATTTACATTATCTATTAGCTCTAATATGAATGCAGACCCAAAAGCTTTAGACTATGTAAAACTGTCACTGATTGTTAATTATTGTGGGACTTTGATTCCAGGAGAAGGGACCACAAAAGAGCTGTTGTATGTGCAAAGAAGCACAAGGTCAAGGGGACCAGAATTTCTTGTGGGACTGAGATCTGCATAAAGACAGAGGACTTGTTTGAGGATCAAGGTAGCAGCTGTTTGACATACACCAGACAGGTCTTATCCATGCCACATTCCGACAAGTACCTTATTTTGGCTGCCATTTTGCCTCACCTATCTCTGAGAGTGAAGGTAAGTAAAATCACACCAGGGAAACATATTTCCCTTTTATGTAAAAATATAATCTTTTTTTTTTTCTCATTTATAACTACTTTCTGTAGTCATGGCTGCCAACAGGTAAGTTCTATATTAATACAATTGTCCTACACACTTGTGGGAGAGAAATCACTTTAATTGGACCCTAATACAAGGACCTGTTATGGATTTATTCTTGTTTACTCAGAAAATTTTATATACATAGATTTTGATATTTTGGTTTTGATTTTCTTTTCTCCTCAAATTTAATTTTTCTTTTATGTTTTTCTTTTCTTTTTTTGTTTCTAGTTTTTCTTTTGACACTGGATTCATATGCCCCATAACTCAACCATGTATCCTCAGTTGACCAGGATGTGTTAGTCAACACCCTCCTTGTGGGGGCAAGGAGGGGTTTGTATAATTTTCATAAAATCCAAGATTTAAAATATTTTGGGAGAAATTTCAGGAAAATAAGCTTGCTAAGCTAACTCCTTGAATTAAGAAAGTGAACTGTTTGGAGAACATGTCATAAAGAAACCTACACTGCATTAGAAGATAAAGAATGAATTTTGGGATATAATTGATGAAACTGAAGGGGGTTGAATATATCATTTATTCTGAATGTAAACTCTTATCCCAAAGGGGTCTGTCCCCAATTGACCTTTTAACAATGAGCCTACAAATCATTGGTTTTGCTTTCTCTTCTATTTCCCTCTTCTCCAACTATTGTAGTTTCCTCTTAGAAAGAGTAATATTGTATACACCTTTAGCTAGAAGATCTTTAGTGGTATAAGCTAGTTGTGTTAAATGATTCCTTGGGGAGACTAGTCTCCCAAAGAATCACAGGGGGATGGTTTAGATAGGATTAACTCTCTGCTTCTCTATTTTTAACTAATCAAATCAAGAACTGAAAGTAAGTATGAGAGTTCACAGTCAGTTACTAGAATAAGATAAACACCTCTAAAGGCCAAAAACAAACCTATCCCACCTTGGGCAGGGCTAGTCAAATGAAAAGAATGCCATTGGTTTGGGGGAAGGAGGAGTGATAGGAAATGATGTGGAAAAAGAAGCATAAGAGACCTTTTGCTAAACATGAACTAGCATTCATTCCCTTCCTGGTGTTTGGAGACATTGGCTCCAGAGATTCCTTTTCTGGTATTTGGAGAGACCGAGTCTGGAGATTTCTTTCCTGGCTTGAGGGAGACTTCCAGGACCTTGCATCGGCTTGCTGGTTGAGTGGCTGAGATTCTTATGGTGGCTTTGGAGGAACCTGCATTGGTGGACCCCTGGCTAAAAGCACCATCAGGACTTCCAGCTGAGGATTAACAGGAAATCCACATGGAGACAGTCTTGAGGAAACCCTGCTGAGGCTGAGCCGGACTTCACCAGAGAAAGGCTGCTAGGCTTGTTAGAAACCTGTCTCTTTAACTACATTTAAGCTTTCACTCTTCCCTCCCTTTGTAAATAAAAGCTGATTAAAGTAATTTTGACTTAAGCTATAATAATTTAAAATTGGGAACCACAATATTACTTTATAACTCTCATATTTAGCATGAAAATTAAAACTCTTTACACTTGTGAATCCATCTGGCCTGGAGATTTTTTCTTAGTTCCTTGATGGAATGATCAATTTCTTTTCTGAGATGGGATTATTTCAGTAGTCTATTTCCTCCTTTCTTAATCTAGACAATATTCATCAATTTCACTTAGTTTGCCATGTGTATTACCACATAATTTGGCAAAATCTTAATAATTGGGCAAATCTTAATAATTGCCTTAATTTCCTCTTAGGTGAGACCACCCTTTTCATTTTTGATAGTTAATTTGATTCTCTTCTTTCATTTTTAAATTAGATTAACCAATATTTTATTTTTTTTTAAAGAACCAATTTCTAATCTTACTATTCAATAATTCTTTTACTTTCTATTTTATTGATTTCTCCCTTTATTTTAGGATTTCCAATTTAGTTTTTATATGGGAATTTTAAAAATTTGTTTTTTAATTTGTATGCACAATTCACAGATCTCCTCTCCCTATTTTGTTGATATAGGAACTCAAGGATATAATTTCCTCTTAGTACTGCTTTGGCTGTATCCCATAGATTTGATATGCTGTCTTCTCATTGTCATTCTCTTCAATGAAATCTGTAATTGTTACTATAATTTGTTCTTTGACCCACCAGTTTTGAAGAATTAGATTATTTAGTTTCCAATTAATTTTAAATTTGCCTCTCCATGGACTCATTAATTATAATGTAATTACAATTTTTATTGTATTACGAGTTGAAAAAGTTGAATTTGTTATTTCTGCTTTTCTGCATTTGTTTGTGATGTCTTTATGTCCTAGGACATGCTCAGTCTTTGTATATGTACCATGTGCTGCTGAAAAGATGGTATATTCTTTTTTATCCCTAATTTTTTCCCAGAGATCTATTAACTCTAATTTTTCTAAAATTTCATTCAATTCCCTTACTTCTTTCTTATAATTTTCTGGTTCAATTTATCTAGTTCTGATAGGGGAATGTTGAGGTCCCCCACTATGGTTTTACTATCTATTTCTTCCTTAAGCTCCTTTAATTTCACCTTTAGAAATCTGAATGCACCATTTGGTGCATATGTTGAAGAGTACTGATCTTTCTCCATTATTTATACTGCCTTTTCTCAAAATGTAATTACCTTCCTTGTCTCTTTTAAATCAAATCTATTTTCATGTTAGATTTGTATGAGATCACAATTGCTACTGACTTCTTTGTATCAGTTGCATCCCAAAAGATTCTGCTTCTCCCTCTTACCTTTACTCTGTATGTTTCTACTAGGCTCAAGTGTTTTTTGTAAACAACATATGGCAGGATTCTGTTTTTTAATCCACTCCATCCCATTTATATTCAGTTATGATTACTATCTGTGCATCCCCCTTCATTTTGACTTTCTCCTTTAATCCTGACCTTCAGTTGCATTAGTCTTAACCTCCCTGCTTCCTACGTTACTTTATGTGATATACTTTATCCTATTTTACTTCTTTTCCCATTTCTCAGTATTTTTTTCACACATAATTTTATATTTTTTGATATATCCTAAAAAGCTTATTACCACCCACTCTATGTATACTACTTCTAATTACTCTGACAATAACAATTTTTCAAGAGTTATAGATTATCATCTTTCCATATAGAAATATAAGCCATCTGACCTTACTGAAGCCCTTAATTTTATTCTCATATTTATCTATTCATGTTTCAAAAGAAGCATGAAATACTTTTGTATTTGGGAAATTTTTCTGTTCAAGTCTTTTCATTTCTTCAGAAAATAAATAAAATTTATTCATTAAATAGCCATAATTTCCCCTGAACAAATACAGTCAATTTTGTTGGGTAGTTAATTCTTGGTTGTAAACCCAATTCCTTTGCCTTCTGGAATATCATATTCCGTTGTCTTCCAGTTGGTCCTGCAGTGTGATGCTTCCAAATCCTGTGTAATCCTGACTATTTCTTTCTAGCTGCTTGTAATATTTGTTTCTTGGTTTGGGAGTTCTTTGACTTGACTAGAACATTCCTGAAAGTTGTCATTTGGAGATTTAATACAGTAGGTGATCTGTGGATTCTTTCAAGCTCTATTTCACCCTCTTGTTCAAGAATACCAGGGCAGTTTTCTTGAATAATTTCCTATAGTATGTGTGTAATTGAAAATTTGTTACCCTAAAAAAGGACTTCATTTCCCAGGAGCTCACTGACTTCCAGTCATTATGAACTCCCTGGAGACAGGGGATAAATTCAGTGGGTGGTCCTGCTCAGGTCTCTCTTTCCTTCTTGTACTAAGCATGGTGGAGGTAAGCACTGGGGTTTTAACAGGCTAATTAGCCATGGCACATGGTTTTATTTTGCATCTCTTTATTTCTCATGATCTTTAATAAATCTATTAAAATATATTTTTATTATTGAGACCAATTTTAATTTTTACATATGATATCTAAGATTTTCTTTGGTCATGACTGTCATATACAATAATTCTTAAATTGTCTCTCCTGGATCTATTTTCCAGGTCAGTTGTTTGTTCAGTTAGGTATTTCATATTTTCTTCTATTTTTTTCATTCCTTTGATTTTATTTTATTATTTCCTAATGTCTAATGAAATCATCAGCTTCTATTTGACTAATTCTAATTTTTCTTCAAATTGTCTTTTGATTTTTGAATTCTTTTTTGTGCTTTTCAAGAGGCTGAATCCAATTCCCTGGATTTTTTGATATTTTGCTTGAAAGTTCCTTGGATCCCTTTGTCCTCTGTTGGTTCTGTTCTATGTTATCTATCTCCATAGAAGCTTCTTTTTTTCCTCTTGTTCATTCATCCTCCATAAAATAGCCTCTCTCTTGGTTTACTGGATTAGGGTCTTTGAGATACTTTTCCCTGGAGAAAAATCTTTGATCTTCTCTCTCCTTTGCAAGTATATTGGATTAGACTGGTACCAATCTGCTCTGGGGCCAAATCTTCACTTTAGTCAGCTGTCCTCTGTGAATTTTAAATTAACTCCACCCTACTTAGTCTTTAGAATTCTAGCAATCAGGAATGTATACACCCCCACTTAAGGATTAACTATAGGGGTTGGATGCCCTATGAGCAACATGTGCTAGCAAGTGACAAATCAGAAACAACTGACTGACCCCCTGTGCTATCCTAAGCCAAGCTTAAGCTACCATTGGTACACGTGAGATGCAGGAAGTGATGTAAAGAACTGCCTATATATTTCACATCACTTCCTGTGAGCTCTCATTCAGTGGCGTTGGGAGCTCAGGGCAGCATTATGGCGTGCTTGCAGCGTTTGGCTCTATAGCGTGATTTAGGTGAGGCGTCTTCCCTGAGCAATCTTGGTGAATGATAAGGCTGATACTTCCTTTCCCTGACCTCCTGAAAAGCACTATCCTCCTAAGAGGCTCCTTATTTCAGAGGAGGCCTCATGGCTAGAAGCCCAGCTAGATTTAATCTTCTAAGAAGGCCCCTTGGCTTAGGCCTCCGAACTCCCTTTGACTTACTCCAGGTCGGAGAAAATCTCCTACCCATACCTTCTTCTTAATTTTTTCCTTCTATTGTAATTAAACCACCACAAAAATCCAAAAATGACTTGAGTATCCCATTGAATTTTAATCCCTAGTGACCACTAATGTAGTATAATCAGTCAACAACTCTAATTTTACCCCTTACACCTCCACTCCCAAGTTCCTCACTGCCAGCAGAACCTTAGACCTCACATGGTGAATCTGAGGTGTTCTTTCAGGGTTGAAGTCCTGCCCTGAGATCTAATTGTGGGGAAGTGGGGGGAGGGGGAAAGGTGTCAGCCAGACCAGTTTTTTCCTTATACCATAGAAATTCCTCTCTGACTTCCTTTCAAGTTGTGTTCAGTAGAAGAGTTCAGTGACTGTCTTATTGTTAGGCTTGGATTTCAATCTTTTTAGAAGTGCTTGTTAAAGATTGGTATGGAAGGATAGTCAGAGAGGTTTTTGCTGCTCCCAAGCTGCTATGTTGACTCCATCCCCCTGATAAATGCCATCTTAATAAAACAGACAAGTTGCTCTGCATTAGTGGAGCAGTAAACTAGCCCAGTCATTTGTGCAAATCATGATCTAAAAGCTGTTAGATTCTGTACACCTTTCAACTAAGAAATATCACTATTAGGTCAATACACTAAAAGAATTCAAAGAAAGAGGAAGAGTTCATACTCTTTTTGTCATAGCAAAGAACTATAAGTTGATGGAATGCTCATCAATTTGGGATAACTGAATAAGTTATAGTTTATGAAATGTAACAGAACACTAATGTGCTTTAAGAAATAAAAAGCAGGATGGTTTCAGAAAAACCTGGGAAGATCTGTATAGAATGAAAAAGAAGGAGTACTTAGGTAGTATACAGCTGACAGAATGTCAGGCCTGGTGTTGGGAGGACAATTCTGACCTCAGACACTTCCTAGCTGTGTGACCCTGGGCAAGTCACTTAACCCCAATTGCCTAGTCCTTACTTGCTTTTGGTCTTCTATCTTAGAACTGATACTGAGATGAAAGGGCTTTAAAAAAAAAATGAAATGAGCAGAACCATTATTATTTTATATATATCATATCAATATCATAAAGCTAATCAACTCACATGTAATAATTGATCAACACAATACACAAGCATGATTTTAAGGGTCTCATGATGCAAAATGCTATTAATTTCCAGAAAGAGGACATATATTTGATTCTTTATCCCTCAAGAAATATGGTTAAAATGGAAATCTGACTTGCATGGCTATAGATATTTTTAATCGGCTTTATTTTTCTTCCTTTCTCCTTAATTAATGGGTAGGTTAAGAGGTAGGAGAGAAATTGAAAATAAAAATAAAACAATTAAAAATTCTCTCTCTCCCTTCCACTCTCTTTTCTCTCTCTGTCCCTCTTATATCTGTAAAATGTACATAAAATGCACAGATTGGTTGTGAAGTTCAAATGAGATTAGATATAAAATGCTTTATAAACCTTAAATGACTAAATATATGCAATACAATTATTTTTGATGATGCTATTGGTTCTAAAAAGGAGTTTGGCTTATAATCAGTAACCATATAATGAAATACAACAGCAGCATTCTATTAGCAAAATTACAAAGCTGCTTCTTTTTGGGAAATAATATGTACTACAAGTGAACCACCATGGTTTGTGAAATGGTTTTTGAAGGTATTTGCTAGGAAGCTTGGTTGAATCAAAACAAAATGTATCAATAAAAATTTTTTAAAGGAATGAGCTCAATAGACCTGTGCTTTCTCTTACCACCTTTTCCATTTTTTGAAGAGGTAGAGGAGTTCAGTATTACATGATATATGAAGGCCTTAAGGAGAGGCACAACACCAGGAGGCTGGCCATGTCTTAAGGCAATTTTTTGTCCATTGTAATTGATAAAACAAAAATGGCCTTTTAGCCTTCAATCCCCTTCCATTTCTATGAGAATAGTGGCAGAGCAGTGGGAAATGGGGCATAGGTATTAATAATTAGTTTTCTGGCCATCAAAAATTTGACTCCCAATTCAATTGCTATTATTCCAAATGTAAAATCATTATTCAAAAACTGAGTGGGAAATATTGCTGCAATTAAATCATATTCTTAAAAGAAAACTTCATGCAAAAATTGATTACATCTATTAGAACAGCAATAATATTTGTAAAAACAAGACAAAACTCCTTAAAAATAATTTCAGGTTATGCATCATTACCAATTGTTGAAAATGAAGTGGTGAAGAAATTTTATCAAGAACTTAAAAAAATACTAAATAAACTTTGAAAAGGACATAGAATGATAAAATGTCAACAAAGTTCACTGGGGATGGGGGTGGGGGGCACAAACCCGTATTCTACCAAAAGCATTAAAAAAGATAGGAACGAATAGTACTTGCAGACTTCCAACTGTACTATAAGACAGCAGGCATTAAAACTAGAAGTAATTTTAATAGTAGATAAAAACTAGAATCAAAACAGATACTCATCAACTGAGGAATAGCTAAAACACAAGTCCATAAATTAGTAGAATATATTATTGTTGTATAAGAAAGAATGGATAAAATTAATATAGAGAAGCACATAAAAGCTTAAATGAGCTGATAAAAAATGAAGTTAAGTAGAGCCCCCCAAACAATAATTGTACATTGTAAATGGAAAAAAATAATCCAAAATGTTTCAGAATCACGAAGAACAAGCATGGCTCCAAAGAAGATATATCAATAAAATAGTTTGGCAGAACAAATTCCCATTATAAGAAGAAAACCTCATATCACTCTTGCAGTTCAAGTGTGGTTCATACATATTCTTTCAGACTTTTTCAGTGTGTAGGTAAGTTTTGCAATTATTTGTTGTTATTTCAGATGGATCTCTGGGAGGGAAAATGGAGGGGGATTCCAGATGCGAGAAATTTTAGAAATGTAAAAAAAAAAGAGACATCAATAATATCTATTTTTAATAAAGAACTTGAAACGATCCTCTAAATCAGATTAATTCCTCAATATTTATAAGTTTATAAGTAATATTTTCTTTCCTCCTGCTCAGATGAAAAAGCAGCTTGTAAAATTCTCAGATTTCTCCACTCAAACAGCTCTCTCCTTTCTGCCACCTACTGGGGCCAGCACAGGTACTCCACCCAATACTCCCCTTCACTGGTCTGCCAGGATCTCACAACTCACAGAGCAGGCTCTTTGGACAACCTTCCTTACTCAGGATCATTCAAAGAGTGAGTTGTTGGTTCAACTGTGTGAAGATTAGATTTAGCTATCTCCTGATTGTAACAATGAAGATATTTAGCTCTTCCTTTATTGTGAAGATTAAATTGTAATCCCCTGATTGTAACAATGAAGGTACTTCGCTCTTCCTTTACTGGAAAGATTGAATTGTAATCCATAATCTACTTTTAGATTTTAATCCCCAAAAGGTGATAACTCAGTATTTTAAGTAGATCTATTCATTTTAACTACAAAAAGGTGTTAAGTAACTACAAAAGGTGAACTAACCAAAAAAGAGTTAAATAACTACAAAAGCTGAAGTAACAAAAAAGGTGTTAAGTAACCCAAAAGGTATAATCTAACCAATGAGGGTGTGAACTAAAGAGTGGGCAGGCCTGGAGAAAAGCTTCTGCTGTGATGTGAAATTTAGGGGAGGTGACACAAGAGAAAAAGATCTTTAAAAATAGAATCAGAGGCCAGAAGGAGACATTCGATTAGATTTTAGGAGATCGGAGAACTCTATGACTTGGAGAAGCGACTGGAAGACAGACACCCAGAGTTCTTTCCATTTCCACTGTTGGTGAGTGAAAAGGCTAACTTAGTGACCCAACTTTCTGGAGGCATAAAGCCTCCAGGAAAGGCCCACTGTCTTAAAACTCTCTTCCTTGATTAGGACCTTAGTATTTCTACCTGGCTCAGAGGAAGCTGGAGTTTCCTCTCTCTCATTCCTTAATATCTTCCCTCTATTGTAAACAGAACTATCACAAATTACATTTTACTTTAGTAATTCATTTTGGAATTTAGAAATTAAATCCCTGGTGACCACCTATTAAATATTCAAGTCCAACTCACAAATAATTTTAACAACTGTCTTTACCAAAGCTCCTTGAGAGAATTCTCTATAAAGAAATCCAACTCACTCAACACTTTCCTACACAACTCTTAATTAACTAACAGATATTCTACTATAGTACTGATAGTCAATGACTACAATACAAAAAAAAGATGATGAGGAGGAATATATAGGAAACCAAAAAAGTCAAAAGACATTACAAAATCACATGTCTCCATACAGATATCATGAATATATTCAATAAAAACAACAATAATGACTGGTAGGCACCAGACATCATAAGCACCAAATAACCCCATGAAAAATGAAACACTCTATCTCCAAAGGAAAAGAGTTTTTGTTGACTCAGTATTTCCATCACTTAGATCTGTGTGTAGCCAGACTATGAACTTATTAGGTGGAATTTATACTGTGATGTAGAGTAGACCAAGAGAACAGTCAAACTTTAAAAAACCACAGTGATCAAAAAGAATTTTGGTAAGAAATTTAAGTTCACCAGTCAATTTTCTCACGGACAAAATTAAGGTCTCAAGCATCATGGTCATGGAGAGACAACAATTTACAAGTAAATTGAGTTTAAAATAAAGAATTAATTTTACAAAAATATTTGAGCAAAGCGTCACACATTTTTTCTGTTATGGTGTTACCAGGCGGACATTTTAAATTTAAAATTCTAGCATTCAACTGATTTTCTTTTTCTGTAAAATTCTGCCATCCACCCACCCCCCCACCCCCCGAACATTTTTACAGATGTTGCAAAAACGAGTTAATGTTTACTACAACACTCACCTGATTAGACTTTTCTACCGTGCTGCTGGGAACCTCTGTAGTATCTTTTACAAAAAAATTATCTATAATATGTCTCTCTGCACATTCCTGGCTGCAAACTGGACAACGAATGACTCCAACTGGGGAGAAAAAAAGGCAAATTTGAATTTAAAAATAAATATATGAATCTACCTGCTTGAAAATTTCAGAAAACAAATGAATACTTTCACATTATACTATAACCACAAAAATCATACCAATTTCCAATTCTAAGAAAACAATTTTATTTTCATATATTAAATAGCACACAAATATTAATTGTATAATACTTAATGTTTAATTAGTCTCTCCAGTGTATTTTGTGAATCTAGACCTGAACAGCAAACAATTGTTACAGATTTTTAGATTGAGAGTTTAACATTTTCTATATGGACTATTTTACATCAAAGGTCCATATATTCACATGTGCCCAACTTCTCTGTATTCCCTATATTTGGAACAGGATACAATGCACACGCACATGCTTGACTGACCAAATCTATAGATGCTTGATAGCTTTAGAAATATTTTTAGCACCTATACTAAATTACTAACTGGGGAAAGACTAATGTTCTCCTTCTTAAGGAGGTGTTCCAGTCAGCATACACAACCAACAAATAATTGAATACATTAAAAAAAAAAACACCTTTAATTTCCAAATTTTGCTGTGTAGTAGTAGATATCATTTACTGAAATTCATACAGGATGAAAAATCTCTGATGTTCCATAGTTTTCTAAAATAAACCTCTTTTATAAATACATTGTGATATAGTGGAAAGAATACTGGCATGCAAGCATGGATTCTAATACAGGTTACAAAATTTACTGGACTTTCTTAATCTGATCTGGTTAAGTAGTGATACAAATACTTAACTTTTACCTTGGCAAAATACCTAGCACATGCTAGCACTCAATAAATGCTTGTTGACTTGATCTGGCCACCTCATAAGACTGGTAAGAAGAAAGTGACTAGAATAAAACATTGTATTAACGTGAGCTATTATTATTACATAGTTAAGCTCTAGTAACCAGACTTCTATAACAAGCTTCAATATATTTACTGATTATATCCAATCTAACAGTTTATTCAATAAATTCATCATTCAACAAGTATTTATTTGGTATCTACTATGTGCCTATGAGTATGCCAACTGTTAAAGTTACCAATACCATCACTGGAATAACCCTTACACAAATATGTATACTTTAATAGGAAAAATTATATGTTTATATAAAATAAAGACAATACAAAATAATTGAAAGAGAAAGACACTGTCAGTTAGGGTGATCAGGAGAGACTTCTTGTATCCAGTAGGGAGAGAGTCCATGACATGAAGGTAAGGAGGAAATCTATTTTGGCCATAAGGAATAGCTAGTATAAAGGCTTGGATTACATGATGGAAATCATAGATGGAAATGTCGCATGGAAGGAATAAGGAAAAGGCCATTTTGAATGGATCAAAGAATTCAGAGAAAAAATGATATTATGCAATGAGACTGGAAAGATAGGTTAGGGTAAAGGTTGTATATGGCTATAAAAGGTAAACAAAGATTATAATTCATGTTAGTTGCAACTGGGAGTGCCTAAAGTTTGTGTTATATTGTCAAATCTTTGATTAAATAAACCTACTTTTCACAAGATGCTAGGGATACAAACACAATGATAAGAACAACCCAACTGACATTTAATAATAAATAAAGAGCTCAGCACCCTTGTAGTAGTGGTGGTGGTGATGATAGTAAATAACAAGTAAGATTATAGTACCATTATATAGCCTGGTACCAAGAACTATACTAAGTACTTTATAACTATCTCATTAGAGCCTCACAATAATCCCTGGAACTGGGACATTCCCCATTTTCACAGTTGAAGAAACTGAGGTAAGTAGGTCAAACAGTAGCCCAAGGCCACCTAAGTGGTTGAGACAAAATTTGAACTCAGATCTTCCTAAACTCTAAACCCTCAGAGGTCTATCCACTGAACCATCTAGCTGCCTTCCCTTTGAAGACTTTTCTGGTCTTCAATCAAAATGATGGGAGGATTTTAATCACAGACAAAAAGCTTAGCAGATTCTGTGAAGACTTTCCAGAATAGTACACATTAACAAAGATATTAGTTGTTTTTTAAATTATATCCAACTCTTTGTGACACCATTTGGAGTCTTCTTCATAAAGATAAAGGAATCGGCTTACCATTTCCTTTACTCAGTATTTACCATTACTCATTTTACAGATGAGGAAACTAAGGCAGAGTTAAGTGACTTACTCAGTCACATGGCTGGTAAGTACCGTAGGCCAGATTTGAACTGAAAAAGCTGGTGCTGACACCAGCTAGCTACAAATACTAATAATGTGAAAAGAATCCTATTTGGGTTGTAGTGAACTCAATACACCCAAAGGAGAGACATTGTTAATTTTCGTCTAGAAGGGCAAGAGGAGGAAAAAACTAGGTGAATAAAAAGGAAAGCTAATATTGTGGGGCACATCAGTGAATGATTTTGAAGCTTAGTAATGTAATGGAGAAAACACTCTTGATAAATAAGGTAGTAGTCAGGTTTAGAGGCACAAAAGATATCTGGCATCAGTAAAAAGCATTAACAGCAATTAAGTAGAGAAAATGGTAACAGTGAACCAAACTACTAAGGATTAACATGGGAAAGTTATAGGTAATATGATTCTATAAATGAAAAAATAAACAGGAGGGGACTCATGAATGTGGAATGTTGTACATAATGTAACTTTTAAATATTGGTTAGTTTTGCTGATTTTTAAAAATTTCTTTAAAAATTCTTTATTCTAACAGATGGCAGGGTGGGCGAAGAGGAACAGGAAAATTAAAAAGAATTAGAAATTGGAAAGAAGCCTAATAACCAGAAGAGAATAAAGCTAAAAATATAAATAAGTAAAGAACTTTTTATTTAAAACACTTATATACATACCCCAACAACTGTTGCTAGCGAAACTGGACAGAAGTTAGGTAGAAATTAGACTTAGATTATTAACAGTTGTGGCATATTTCACAAAAATTCAAAAAAGGATAAGTGACCTTAATACTAAGATCATATTACCTTTCATAGTTATGTGTAGGATATTATGAACCTTAAAAATTCTCAGACCCTACTTTATAAGGTTAGGATTGTAAACCTTAAAAAAATCCCCAGACCCTACTTCATAAGGTTGGTTTAAGACCATTCCACATTTGGGCAGTGAAGGTACTTGATCAGGAATGTGAGAACTCTACTTCACCATACTTAAGCATGCCTTAGGGGAAGATAAAGTTGTAAACTCTTTGCTGAACAATGAAAAGTACTTAAACCCATATTTATAATAAGACAAAAAGTTCTTAAGTTATGCCTGTTTTTGGATATAATACAAAAGGGTGCTAAGTACCTATAAAGGTCAGGCAACTTGTGAACTTACAAGGAGCAAAGAGGTGAGAACTTACTCAGAGATTCTAGTCTACTCAGGTGTGAATTACTCAAAAGATTAGTCTTCTTAGGTGTGAACTAAGAATGGTCTGTACTTTGAAAAATGTCTACTGTGATTGGTAGATGGGAGAACTTAGGGGAGGTGACATAGGAGAAAATTCCCTTTATAAGGAGATGAAAATCTGAGAGCTAGAGACTGTCTCTTGGGACAGTCTCTTGAAGACAGTCTGAGGGAAGCTGTCTCTGGCTGGAACTCCCCCTGAGGAGACTCTGTCCCTCTGAATCCTTGCTTGGACAGATCTTGTGGTGAGTGATAAAAGACTGACTGATCCCTCTCTTCCTAGGCTGGCTCGTGCCGGCCTAGGCTGGTTTTTTTTCCTCATTATTTCCTTTTTTCTCTCCTTTTCTTTAATTCCTCATTTGTATGAATTAAAATCTCTATAAAACCCAGCTGACTTGGGTATATTTCATAATTGGGAATATTTCCCTGGCGATCACCTTATATTTGATTAAAACAAGACACTGTCTTGAAACCATATTTTCTGCGGTCACAATTTACTCATCCACTCTTATATCTACTACAATTTATATCTTCCACTATTTTAATCACTACAGTTTATGGCCTCAACTATTTTAATTACTACAATAGTTTTAATCAAACAAGGAGTAGAGGCAATTAATGTATCTAGGATAATGTAAATGACTACATGAAGGATGGAGGGCCAGGGAAGAGAATCTTGACATCAAGGTGGTAGGGTGACTACAGCATCGGACCTAGTGTCAAAAAGTCTCAAGTTCAAATTTCTCAGAAAAGGGTTTGGTATCCAAGATATATAAACAACTAACATTGAGAACTCCCCAAATACTAAGTGATCAAAAGATATGAAAGGCTATCAAAAGAAGTGCAAACTACTAATAACCATAAAATAATGTTCCAAATCACTCATTTTAAAAAATACCAATCTGTCAAAACAACCATCTGGTTTCACATTAACCTCATAAGCAGCAAACTGACAAAGATGGCAACAGTTGATGTTGGTGGGGTTGTGGGAAGGAAGACAGACACACCATTGCACTGTTAGCATAGCTGTGAATCAATACAAACATGTTGGAAAGCAATTTTGAATTAATTGCAAATGAAATGACTAAATGTCCATTTGTCTCAAGAATCTACTATTAGGCATTTGCACCAAAAAATTATGTTATAAGTATTTTATGGTATATTATACCATAACTATTATGGTGTAATAATATATATATATATATATATATATATATATATAATTTTATACAAGAATATTATGGTAGCAGAAAACTGGAAATAAAATATACACTTACTAACTGGAAATGGTTAAACAAATCGTGGTTCATGAATTTAAAGCAATATTACTGTGCTGTAAGAAATGAAGAATAAGATGAATCCAGAGAATCATGGAAAAGACTAAAACTCTAGTGCTCTAAAAATAAAATATTTTAATAAAAAATGTATGTAAAACACAAAAGTAAAATATGACATGAAAAGAAAATGACAAAATGCCAGGGGGGATATGAAAAAAATGTGACATTAATGAACTGTTGGTAGAATTGTAAACTAGTCTAACCATTCTAGAAAACAATTTAGAATTAGGCCCAAAGGGCTATTAAAAAAAAAAAACTGCATACTTTTTCACCTAGCAATACCACTAGTAGGTCTCTACCTTAAAGAGATCAAAGAAAAAGGAAAATGACCTATTTGTAAAAAATAATTGTTATGTAGTTATAGTAGCTCTTTGTGGTAGCAAAGAATTAGAAATTGAGAGGATGCCCATCACATGGGGAGTAGCTGAACATGTTGTGGTGTGTGATTGATGAAATAATATTGTGCTATTAACAAATGACAGGATGGTTTCAGAAAAATCTTGGAAGACTTAACATGAACACAAAGTGAAGTAAGCAGACCAGGAGAACACTGTATACAGTAATATCAATACTATAGGGATGATCAACTATGAAAGACTTAAGTTACTCTGAATAAGACATTTCCAAAGGACCCATGAGGAAAAAATGCCATCTACCTCCAGAGAACTGATGAATTCTGAATATAGATTGTGACGGTCCATGGCTGTGTAAGAAGATATATGTTCAAAAGAAAGTTTTATTGGTGTTGCTCAGAAAGAGTCTGAACAAAGCAGGGTCTCAGTTCCAGCTCATGGCCCAGACTGACAGCCTGTGGAAGAACAACTAGTGTAGGAATCGGATCTAAGGGTTGTTTACATTCCTTAAATTCTGAACTATTATATTGACATTTGTAACAGAACCAGAAGAGAATGACACCAAAAGAAGTACAAAACCTCAAAAAAAAAAAATCACCTGCATACAAATTCAACTCAAATTCCTAGAAGAGGTGTTAAAAATAAAGTTAAAAATAAATGATGAGCACTTAAGGGAAAAAAAAACCTGGAAATTAAAATAAGAGAACTATGGAAGAACTAGGAAGTGCACAAGAAATAGAAAAACTTATCCAAGAAACAAACACCCTAAAACTAAAATGGACCTAATAGAAGCCAATGATTATATGAAACAAGAAACATTAAAACAAAAGCAAAAAGAAAAAAAATCTAAACCTAATATTTCAAGAAACCTTAAAATAAAACTGCCCAATTATCTTAGAACTAGTCAGTCAACTAACAATATATTAAGTACCTACTATGTGCTAGGCATTATGCTGAACATACATGTAGGGGATACAGAGAAAGGCAAAAGGCAGTCCTTGCCCTTGAAGAGGGTAAAGTGAATATAGAAAGAATCTAGCATATCAATCATCTCCTGAAAATAATTTTTAAAAAGCTCAAAATGAAAACTCATAGGAACATTATAACCAAAATTCAAAGTTTTCCAGTCAAAGCTAAAATACTGCAAGCATTTAGAAAGAATTCAAGTAGCCAGAAGCCACAGTAAGGACTAAACAACAATTTGGCAGTTACCACTCTAATAAAGTGGAAAGCTTAGAATATGATATTCCCAAAGTCAAAGGACATAGGTTTATGACCAAGAATAATTTGCCTAGCAGAATTGACTATAATTCTGCAAGGGAAACAAATGGATTTTTAATGAAATAAAGCATACCTGATGAAAAGACCTCAGCTACAGAGAAATTATGACGGTCAAACACAAGAGTGGAGAATCATGAAAAGATAAACATAAATGATTGTAAGGGATTAAACAAAGATAAACTACTTACATTCAAATTTAAGATGATAAAAGTATCTCCTCTGAACCCTATTAACATCAGGGGTCATAAAAGGCCAGGGAGTGTTTCTGTTATGTCTTGATGAATTTAAAAGAGGAATGGGGGGAAACTTGTAAACTCTACAAAATGACACCATAATATTTTCACTTCCATTTCATTGTCATCCTTTAAGAACTACACAAATGTACATTATTTATAAATGAGGAGCCTGAGATCCATATTGTATACAAAAACCCTGGTCTTCTCATTTTTAATTCCGATGATCTTTCCACTTCACTTGAAGCCAAGAAGGATACTAGATAACAGGATTGTATTTTATTTTTTCTCCCCTTGATAGAATGAAGTTCTAGTAACAACTAGAAATGCTTCATTTTTGTCTTGATATCAATAATATCTAGCGCAGTGTCTTGGGTATATAGAAGACAATAATTAATTAATTAACTGATTTTTTTTTGTTGTTCAGTTGCTTTTCAATGAAGCCCAATTCCTTTATGCCCCATCTGGAGTTTTCTTGTTAAAACTACTGGAGTGGCTTGCCATTTCCTTCTCCAGTTTATGTGACAGATGAAAAAAGTGAGATAAATAGGGTAAATGACTTTCCCAGGATCATCGAGCTTTTAAGTTATCTCAGCTAGATTTGAATTCAAGAAGAGGAGACTTCCTGACTCCAGATCCAGCATTCTATCCACTACACCAAATGTCTTACATTTAAGAAATTTAAAAAAAATCAGTAATTCCCAGGACAAGGGGTATTATACTTCTATACTCTACCCTAAAGAAGCTTAAGGAGGAAATAGATAGTAAAACTATACTAGTGGGGGACCTGAACCTTCCTCTATCAGAAATAAATAAATAGAACCAAAAGATAAATGAGGGAAGTGAATGACAGGTTAGAAAAATTATAGCTAATAGATATCTGGAGAAAAATAAATAGGGATAAAACTGAACATACTTTCTTTTCAGCAGCACATGGCACATATACAAAATGACCATGTACTATGTACTAGGGACTAAAAACATTGCAAACAAATGTAGGAAAGCAGAAATAATAAATGCAATTTTTTCAGAGCATAATGCAAAAGAAATTATAATTGATAAGGGCTTATGGAAATGCAGATTTAAAATTAATTGGAAACTAAAAAAAAATCTAATTCCTCATAGCAGATTGGTCAAAGAACAAATCAAAGAAACAATTATTGATTTCACTGAAGAGCATGACCATGAGGAAAGAACTTATCAAAATCTATGGGATGCAGTCAAAGCAGTACTCAGGGGAAAAATTTATATCCCTGAGTGCATTTACCAATACATCAGAGAGGGAAGAGGCCAATGAATTGGGCATGCAACTTAAAAAACCTAGAAAGAGAACAAATTAAAAATCCCCAGATATAATTAAAAGAACTACTGAACTAATAAATAAGGCTAGGAGCTGGTACTTTGAAAAAACAAATAAAATAAAGTACTGGTTAATCTAATATTTAAAAAAAGAAGGAAAATCAATTAACAGCATCCAAGATGAAAAAGGGTGAACTCACCTTTAATGAAGAGGAAATTAAGGTAATTATTAAGAACTATATGGCAAAAAATATGATAATCTAAGTGAAATGAGTGAATATCTAGAACAATATAAATTGCCCAGATTAACAAAAGAGGAAATGGAATACTTAAACAATCCCATCTCAGAAAAAGAAATTTGTCAGGCACATATGGAAACCTAGTTTGGGATACTGCATTTCAAGAACCATAAGCCATGTCCAGGGGAGAATGATTAAGAAGGTAAGAAAAATTCAATACAATTTTGGAAGCATTTACTGACCATCAAATATTTCCTGGCATTATAAGATGATACAACAATATGCTAGATACCAGTACGACAAAAATGAAAGACTCTAACCTCAAGGACTTTACATTCTGTTAGAGAAAACAAGCACACAGGCATTATGTTTTTTTCTTTTTTTTTAATATAAAATAGTCAGACTTTTATGTTATCAAGTTTAGAATAAAAGGCCAAAAATTTTAAAACATACCAATTCTAACCAAAAATAAACATGAAGAGTTGAGACATAGCCAAAGTCTGATATCGGGGTCTAATATTTGAGAAGACACAAAAAAGAAAGGAATTCTTACCCTAGAACCATTCTTTCTTAGATTAGTAGTCAAAGGATACAGAGGGGAAGATGGTGGATTGCTAAAATAAAAGAGGATTACACTCCATTGTGGGTTAGAGATGAACTGCTTTACTCTATCAATCCAGGAAGTTATAGAGCACTGTGGAGGCCCTGGATTTAAAAAAAAAAAAGTCACTAGGGTATGTGAATTTTAAAACTATTCCACCCTAATCAGACCATTCTTTAGAAGATCTGATTTAGCTATTTCCTGATCAATAACAATGGAGATACTTGGAATAACAGAATCAAGTCTTGGAAATTCCACATTCTCCACCCTACTCAGCTTAACAAGATTTTGAAAGGTCTGCATCAAACTCAAGATTTAATTATCTGAGAAGATGGCCTTCAACAGACATGTGCAAAATAAGGACAGACCTCTAGGCTGTCCTAAGTCAAGCTAAGTCCTCATTGGTACAGATGAGATGCAGAAAAGTGATGTAAAAACTTCCATATAAGGCATGTCAGTTTCTGCCTCTTTCTCTTTCCCTGGAGAGATGACTCTGGCTGGCAGCGTATTGTGTTCCGACATCTTGGAGTGTTGGGTGGTGAGTTTTGCCTTGGAGCTGATTTCAGATTAGGTTTCTTAGCTAATCTTTTGGAAGTCAGGCTGATTCTTTCCTCCTTCACACTCAAAACCTTATTTCTAGATCTCCTTTTTTCCCGCCCGGTACTAGCCCCTTCCTTCCTCCTCCTTAAAATCTTCTATTCAATTAAATCACCATAAAATTTGGCAGCTGACTTGGGTATTTTATTATTTGAGATTTCCCTTGGCGACCACTTAAATTTAATTTTTTTCAGTCTCAACCATAATTTCACCCTTTACAGTTATGTATGACAAAAATTCTCCTGGTGTTTTGTTGACTAGGTACTGCTTTTAATTAGTCAGCAATGCAGAGAGAGAGACTAACTACAATTTATTCAGAGTGAGACACTCCACCATAAGTAGATGATGACAATTGTTTATCATAATTCAACTAGTGACAATCATATTGTTAATGGCAAAAAGAATACCAAAAGAGATATGCTTATTGGATTCCTAGAGTATGGTTACCATTTGTTTCAAAGGAAGAAATCTGTTTATTGCATAGCCTTTTCTTATAGATCAAAGGGGACTGTACACATCCTTTGTCCAGTAAGAAAAGGAGCAGACTGTCTTGGGCTATCAAGTCCTCTTTTGTAATCATAAAGCAATTAGAAGCAAGAAGGGAGATACTAGAGGAAACCTACCTTTTGCAAATTGATCTGACAATATAGCAATCCCATTCTTCCACTACTCCCCTTTCCCAGAAAGTTTTAGTTACACAGAAGTTCTGGGGAGATCCTGAAGCAAAAGTGGTCTCTAGTTAGTTATGCTTCCACTTTGTTTTTTAAAGGTTTGATTGTTTTGAAGGTATTTTTTGTGGGGGAGGAAGGGGCAATGTTGGAACACCAAGCCAAGGGGCAGAAGGAGGTAGCGAAGGCTACTGACACATGAGGTCAGTAGGTGTTCTCTCATAACTGTAGTTTCAGTCATCCACAATGTTACTATATCTAAGACCTGTACATGCTGAGGAATATACATATAGAAATATGGTAAACAGAATGGAGTTTATGTCGGTTTTTTTTTTAACCCATACCTTCTATCTTGTAATCAATACTGGGTATTGGTTCTAAGGCAAAAGAGTGGTAAGGACTAGGCAATGGGGGTTAAGTGAGTGACTTGCCCAGGGTCACACAGTTAGGGAGTGTCCGAGGCCAGATTTGAACCCAGGACCTCCCATCTCTGGGCTTGGCTCTCAATTCACTGAGTCACCCAGCTGCCCCCAATGTTAGTTCTTAACAGAACAATCTTAGTTCTTAATCTTCTTTTAACATAGTTCTAGATCAAAGAATGGGTAGCTGGTTGGCACTGTGGATAAAGTCATCAGGCCTGAAATCAGGAAGATGCTAGCCTCCGACACTAGCTGTATGACTCTGGACAAGTCACTTAATCCTATTTGCCTCAGATGCCTCATCTGTCAAATGAGCTAGAGAAGGAAATGGCAAACCACTCCAGTATCTTTACTAAGAAAACTCAAAATGATACCAAGAAGATTCAGACACAAATGAAATGACAGAGCCAAGGAGAGGTTGGAGCCACCTGGCTTACCTTCGAGACAATTCCAGCACCTCTAGCATAAGCTCCATGGTTGTCTTCCCAGGTATCCAATATTACAGGAGAAAAAAGGTGCGGTATTCTTGCCAGATCCCTGCTTAAGCTCAAAAGAGTTGGCTGACTATCTAGAAGCTGAAAACTGGTTGCCTGCCTAAGCAGACTCAAAAGGGTTAGGTTGAGCACAGAATTCCTAAAAACAGAGCTTAAGAATGGCTTGGTTCTAACAGAATTACAATTTGGCCTTGGCCTAGCAGAAGGAGCAGCTTCAAGGCTAAACCAATAGCCATAGGAGAAATGATCCCAGCAAAATCCAGTCAGAGGGAAAGGACCCCAAATGGAGGAAGTATGTCTTAGAATATGTTGGAAGTAGGAAGTTGTCTTAGAATATGTTGACCAGAGGGAGCTCTCAGAGAGAACTGAGAGATCCATTAAAGGGGCTACCTAATCTATCCCAATCCTTGACACTGCTCATTCATAGCTGTGGAATCTAAAAAGGCCAATCCAGAAGCAAAGCAAGGAAAATTCCAGACTATGAAGGAAAACTATGTTTTGAGAAACAATAAAGCCTATAGTTAATAGTGATGTCACAAGCCCAGGTAAAGCCTCAGAGGAAACTAACGTTGCCCTAGTCATAGAGACTGAGGGAGTATCTGAATAAAAAGAAAAGAGATACAGAATGAAAAACCTAAGGAGGAAAAAAGAATACAAAGAAAATTGATATCTTAAAACAGTAGATAGAAAACTTTATTTAAGAACTAATCAGAATGGACTAGATAAGATTTGATGATAATACAAGAAAACCAAAATACTGGGAGGAAAAAAAAATCAATGAAATGTAATATTTTAAAATGACTTGGAAAATATGCCAAGGAGAAATAATACAAAAATTGCTGGGTGATCTAAAAATTATAATAAGAAATTATCAAAGACATTTCCCCAGAACTCTTAGAATAAGAGAGCTAAATAAAAATAGAAAGAATTCACTAGAATAGCCTCCAGAAGAAACCTGAAAATAAAAACTCCAGGGAACATCATAACCAAAAATCTAGTTTCCAGGTCAAAGTAACAACAACAAAAAATACTCCAAGCATCCAAAAGGAGTTCAAATACTAAAGAGCCACAAGAAAATAAAGTAACATATAAATTTGTTTAAGTTATGGTTTGCAAGCACTATAAGGATTCTGTTAGTTATTTTTCTGTTGTGTCCAATTCTTTAAGACTTCATTTTGGGTCTTCATGGTAAAAATATTTGTTTGCCATTTCCTTCTCCAGCACATTTTCCAAATGAGGAAACGGAGGCAGCCACACATTAAGTGACTTCCCAGGGGTCACAGACCTAGTAAATATCTATGGTTAGATTTGAAATCAAGTCTTCCTGAGTGAGTCCAGGTCTAGTGCTTTATGGACTGATCCACTTAGTTGCCTTGCATGATGAGACTTGGCCACAATCCCAAAGGAAAGAAGAGCATGAAATATAATAATCATAAAGAGAAACCAGTGTATCTATCTAGCAAAACTAAGAAAAATCCTACAAAGGGAAAAAATTGACCTTTCATAGAAAAAGATTTCCAAGCATTCCTCTAATGAAGAAAGACCAGAAATAAGTTAAGATGGAAACGAACCAAGAGAAATATTGTATATTTGTATTTTTTTAAAAGTTGGAAAGGAATGTAAGGATCAAATTTTTACATCTTAATAGGAGAATAGAGCAATATCTTTGGAAAGTAGTATCCTTAAGAGTCATAGAGAAAAGTTAAATGGAGGAATGTCTGTGGGTGGTTTTATTCTGTTTTAATAGGCCTGGCAAGCAGTGAAGGAGACAGCATTGTGAACGTCACTTTCATCTGAATTGGAATAAAAGGTTGAATTACATACACACACCACACACAAAAATGAAAAAAGGAACGACAAGAAAGGGATAGTGGAATTCAAGAGGAAAGCAGAATGGGTAAGGGAATAGTAAAAAAAAAAAAATCATAAATACTGGTGGGGAGGAGTAGTATAAAAAGAGGACTGAAATGAAAGCAAAAAAATAAAAACCTGGAATCACAGTGAGAACTGATCTAGAGATAAGCCATAAAAGAGTTAACAGGTTGTTTTCATTCTAAGATAATAAGAGTCAGGCAAATCCCTTCTCTTCTACTATCTCCTTATTTATAAAGCCTGAAATGAAAGTAAATTATAAATACAAGAGGACAAGAAGGGAAATATGCAAATAACAATTATTACTGCCAATGTAAATAAGATGAACTCACACAAAACAGAAAGGAATATAATGGATTAGATTATTAACTGAAATGTTTATAAGAAATATCCTTGAAACATAAAGATTCACATAGCATTAAAATGAAAGGAAGAAGCATCATCTATTATGCTTCAATTGAACACAATAAAATAGGTGGCAATCAGGATCTTATATAAGTCTATAGTAAATATACAAAAGATAAATTAAATTTCATTATGTTAAAATGCATTAATAGGTAACAAATAAATATAACATAGACTCTAAATACTTAAGAGAAAAAAGCTATCAAATTGGGAGAATAGAAAATAAATTTATAACAGAAAAGGCCTTTAATGTATTCACTTTCAGAACTTAAAAAAAAAAAAGACAACTAACCAAAAGATAAACAGGAAAGAAGTTAAAAGACTCGAGCTGGGCTTTAAGGAAAAAAAAAAACCCAAGAGATGATAAACCTCTGATATTTACTGAATGAGAATAAAAAGGAATTTTGTATACCTTTAGCTGTGTATGGTATACTTTCAAAAACTGATGAAGTGTATTGATTTAGAATCTCAAATCCTAGAGACTACATTTCCCACAATCCCCTTTTCCTATTTATGCATCTCCTTACATGGATTGAGGTTTTGAGTTTCTGTTTCCGCCAATGTGGTCTCTTTGGCTGGTATCAGTGTGGAGGAGGGAGCAGGTTTTTTGTCTTCTCTCTTTTTTTTTAATTTCTCTCTGCTCTAAGTGGATTTTTAATAAATAGTATTAAAATAATACTTGAATATTAATTTTGATCTTTACATTTTTGGTGACTCTACAAAGGGACTTAGTTTTATTTTGTGTTTTTTAAAGCCGTCAGTTTCTGCTTTAGCTGCACTACCAGAGCACAGCTGCTTCTAGCAGCTGATAGCAATCACCATTAAAGCAACAGTTTGCCTAAATCCCATTGTTTGAAACTATAACTGGTTTGCAACCAAAAGCTGCTTTACTGCTGGGAGTTTTCAAACCCCAGCTCCAGTCAGCTCTCCTACAGAGCCAGCTGTCTTAATTTGGGGGACTTAGTGGAGAAGCCAGTCCCCACCCACGGCCCAGAGAGCAGCAGATCAGCCTGATTGGCCATTCCTGCCAGCAGCTTGGCCAAACCCCAGCTAAGCAGCAGGCCCACTTCTCCCCCACTGCCTCAAATTGCTACCTCAGCTGGGGCACCCTGGGCCCACCCGGGTGCTGCTACTAAAACCTGCAGCTGCCACAACCCTGAGCTTTCTGCGGCTTCTGCTGATCTACTCCTGTTCTAGCCGGTGAGTATGAGCTTCCCTTGCCCCAGCCCAGCACAGAAGGTAAGCCCCTTTTTCCTGCTAGATGCCTGTTAGCCTCTATCAGGCTTTTTGCCTTGGCAGGGAGGGTCCTGGACTTCTTTCAACAACCCTAGCCCCCCCTCCTCGCTTTACCAAACCTCCCTTATTGTGTCTTTCTCAGACCAGACCCAATTTTGTAATCATATCCTCCATTTTGGTTTCTGGCAGTCCCTAACCATACCCCTTGCCCTGAAGCCCACCCCTAACCATGCCCCTAAACCCTCCCAGTTGTAGTGCTGCCTCTTGGCCACTATCAGTCAATATTGAGCACTGATTTTTTTTCTTTTCTCTCTTTTTCCCCCCTCTTATATTTTTCCCCCTTTTCCTGCTTAGCTAGTGGTTGTTTGCTGCCACTAGGGCACAGCAACAAATACATAATTAATTTCCCCTTTTTGTGAATAAAAATCCAACAAAATAATAAAAAAATAAGATAAAATAAGCTAAATACCCTCACCTTACTCTAGCCCCACCATATATAATAGTAATAATTGGAAAATAAACCAATAAAAAATAAACTTTTTTTTCTTTTTTATCAAAATGCTAAGCAGGATAAATGCTACCATGCAAGAATGTCTTTTGCTTTTTGCCCAATTAGAGGCATGTACGATTCTGAATTCCCTCCTTCTCCTTATACTCCTAGGAAATTTAATTTTTCTGATCTTCAATATTAACACAAAAAATGCTACAAGAGATTAAAGCATAAATGCAGGCCGAGAGGAAAATCCAATCAAAAAATTTACACGATCTAATGAAAAATACTGAATCCATTATGATAGAGACATGAGGAGAGAAGGTTCTGCAGGACCAAGTGACCAAGATACAGGGCTGGAGATCTGGCTCTAGATGTCTGTCAAGACAAGATTCCAACGGAATGTCCCTGGTTGGTGGCAGTTTGAGTTGACATTGGGGAGGGGTTTTTGGACTTGGTCTCTGACTGGGAGAGATACATTCTCTTCCTGGAGGTTTAAAGCTGGCTGAAAGACTTTTGTGAGGCTGATTTGATTTTTTTGTTTTCTCTGACTTTGAGCAGTTGAAGTTAATGCTGAGAAGAGAAACTTGGCTTTTGGGACTTGGTCTCTGTGTCTCTGGCTCTGAGCAGTGGAAGCTGATCAAGGGAGAAGCTTTTGAGTTGGTGGTCTATAAGAGAGTTGAGCTGGCCAGGAGAAAAGGAGAGACTTTGAACTTTGTTTCTTTCTGGGGTTAAGCTGAGAGATCTGGCTGATTTGGGAAGAAGAAAGAAGATTTTGAACTGCTATTGTCCTCCATCTTTCTAACTGTCTAAGAGTCACACTTGTGAGTCCCCAAACCCTCAATTTTGAAATTCCTCATCCCTCTTACCTCAGTTTCCCATCATGTTATCCCAATAAACCCCTTGACTGAGAAAGCAACTAGAGTACCATTACAGTTCAACTCAGGAAGGAGGGAAGGAGCCAAAGGCTTCAAGAAGATCTGAGAGGTGAGGGAGGCAAAAGGGAGAGGTTGGTTGAGGGAGTGAGGGAGGAAGGGGAATCGGAAATAGACTGATCAGTAGGGATCGATAGGCAAACCTCAGAGTAAACCCCAGGGCAGTCCCTTATAAGCAGTGTCTCCTATGTACCAGTATCCCTGTGTGTGGCATCCCTCCATTACATATAAGCAGGTTTAGGTTCCTATAGCAGCCATCTCTAGTCACAACCAGCCAGAGAACAGTCATTGCTGAAGAAACAGTTTCACCTCAGTTTACCTTTATATTTCAACAAGAAATAGTTTCCTTCCAGCTTACATCTTTTATTTTACCATCCAAAACTAGTCTGAATTTTGTAAGCCTGTTCCTGAACCACAAATAGAGGACAATTCTAATTCTCCCAAAATGGAGATGAGACACCACTCTCGTATACATCAGGTATACATCCTTCTCTCTCCTACTCTGCAACATCTCTCTCATGCTCTACAACTCCTGGCTGAGCTTACCTCCCCTGATCCTTCTTCTAATCCCCCATCCTCTCCTGTCCCTTCTCCAACCCCACAACCAGCACAGACCCAAAGAAATCTCGTCTTGTTACAGTACCTGTTTCTACCCATATTGCCTCAGTATCCCCCCTGTCATCGAATGATTCCTATGGATTCCTTTTCCTTTTAAGGGAAGTGCCTGGAATAAGTTGCAATGAGGATGTGGTGACCCCAAGACACCATACACCTTTCACTCCTCAAGAAATTAGAGAAATGAAATACAATGTACCTGTTTTGAATGCGAACCTCTTGTGATAACCAAGAAAATGGCTGATATTCTTTTTTATCAATATGACCCATCCTATAAAGATGTTGAGAATTTACTCAATGCTTTTCTACAGAACTGGAGAAAAATAAGATCATCTATCATGTTAAGGAGGTCCACGGGCATGGTGCAGCACACTGGCCAGTTCAGGATCCTGCATGGGACTATAACAGTACCGAGGACCAGTTGCAATTATATTGTTGTAGGGAAGTCATTACAATAGCTATGCAAAAATGCTCCGAGTATATGGAAGCATGGTCAAAATTTGAAAGCCTTAGATGATTACATGATGAGACACCCTCACAATTCATGGATAAGCTCATTGAGCCTGGGAGTCAGTACCTAGACCTTGATATTTCTAAAGACAAAGATGTTAAGCAAATAAAGAGACATTTTATCAACTCTTACAGGGTGGTCCAAGATTATTTTAAGATACATTGCCCATTGTGGCCTCAGATGGGCCTTGAAGAGTGAGGGAAACTGCTGCTTATGTCTTTAAAGGACAAAAAGAAAAACAGGAAGAGGCTAATGTCATAGAAACTTTGAAAAAAGAAATAAAATCTTTAAAGGACAGGATTGATGAACATGACAAAGGGCATGATACTCAATCAATGGCACTTAGCCCCATCTCCAAGAATCTAAGTATCAACCCCCTACCTTCTGCTTTTGTCAGAGGAAGGGCCACGAAATTAAGAAATATAGAACTTTGTTCCAGGCAGTAAAAAAAATATACCCAGGGGAAAAATTATTAAAGAAACAATTACATAAATAATAGTTATAATGGTAATTTTAGGAATCATAATATTTATTCTAATCATAATAATAATTCTAGGGATATAAATCAGGCACCTGACAACTCATAGCAAAAGATCCCGCAGCAGTATATCTTGAGTGTAGCTTATTCCTGGACCCCCCAGGGTGCTACTGCCCCTCAGTGGGGTGCCCAAGGAACTACCAAAAGATTATAAAGGTGTGTGGGGGAGGAGCACAAGAATCAGAGGGTACAATCTTTGATTTTTCAGACCCTAATATGTCTTACTGCCCATTGTGCCTATCCACTACCCACACACACACTGATGAGCCCCATGTAACATTAAAGGTTGGTAACACCCTTTATGATTGTCTTTTGGACACTGGAGCTTCCCGGTCTGTACTGAAGAGTACACCTGATTCAGAATTAATGTCCCCTAAAGGTTTCCAAACTTTCCCCTAGAATAGTGTCCTTAGGACCCTTTAGTGTGGAACACTCTTTCCTCTTAATGCCTAGCTCCCCCCATAAATTTGCTGAGGAGAGACATTTTATGCAAGCTTAGGGCCACAATAACTTGTTCTCCAAATGGCTCTATGACACTGGAATTGTCTTAGGAATCCTTAACTTTACTCCCTGTACTTCTTTCAGACGCTCATAAAACTAAGCACACTCCTATTTTTGAGATCCCAACTGATATTCCTGAGTCTCTCTGGACCATTTCATCTTCTGATGTTGGCCTACTTAAATCAGATGTCTCTGTAAAATTTAAACAAATAAAGCCCACCTCCTTCCATTCCTTAGTACTCTCTTTTGAGGGAGGCAATTGATGGCATTACACCTGTAATAAATTCATGGACTGACCAAGGCATTATAATATCCTGTAAATCTGAATACAATACACCCATCCTACCTGCTAAGAAGCCAAAACTGGGCCTGATGGCAATCATCTCTATTGATTTGTCCAAGATCTGAGAGCTGTAAACAATTACGTTATAAGACACCCTATAGTTTCTAACATAAATACTGTTATTTCATCTATACCTAGCACAGCTACATACTTTACAGACTGTTATGGGTAAAATTTAGAGTTGAGACTGAATATATTTTTTAGTGGTCGCCAGGGATTTAAATTCTAAATCCCAATGAAATACTCTAGTCAGAATGGAATTTTATGGTGGTTTGTTTACAATAGAAGGAAGAAATTAAGAATGAGGGAGAGAAAAAGGGAAGAAGATCTGCTCAGGTATGGTCTGAGTCAGGGGGAGTTCAGAGACCTCAGCCAAGGAGCCTTCCCCAGAAGATTAAATTTAGCTCAGCTTCCGGCCACGAGGCCTCCTCCAAGATGAGGGGCCTTCTTGGAGGCTAGAGCTTCCAGAAAGAGCCAAGGAAAAGAGGAGTTAGCCTTAACACTCATCACATGATCATCTCAGGGAAGCAGTCTGAGGTCTCACGCTCCAGCCCTCCAAGTCAAGTTCCATAGCTGAAAGACCTCTCTCCCAGGAAGTGATGTGAAATATAAAGGCAGTTCTTTATATCACTTTCTGCATTGCACATGTACCAATGGTGGCTTAAACGTGGCTTTGGACCGCCCAGGGTCAGTCAGTTGTTTCTGATTAGTCACTTGTTAGCACAGATGGGTCATAGACCTTCCTCCCCCACACTTAATCCTTAAGTGGGGTGTATACATTTCTGGTTGCTAAAATTCTAAAGACCAAGCAGGTGGAGTAAATGTAAAATTCACAAGTAGAAGACTTGTACTTAGCTTCCTTTTCTATATTTATACATGAGAACTCCAGGCATATCTTTGCTTTCACCTGGAAGGACTCCCAAGGGCTTGTTTACCCCCATGGGGTCATGGGCAGCCCCACTGTGTTCACACAATTCTTACCTGCTGATACAGAAGCCATGAAATTTAAATACAGCCATTTATTTCAGTATATGGATGATTTGCTCTTGGCTTCATCAAAAGCTGAAGCATGCCAAGAGGATAGCAAGCACTTCCTCTTAGGGCTACATAAGAGAGACCACAAGGTTTCCAAAGACAAAGTTCACTGGTGTCTCCCCAAGGTACAATATTTAGGTTTCATTCTAATTGCTGGGTCCTGTTTAATTTCTCCCAAGTGTATTGAAACTATCCAAAAGTTAAACACTCCTACCACTAAAAATCAATTGAGGGCAATTCTTGGAGCAACAGGATTTTGTCAGTAGTGGATCCCTTGCTATGGGGAAAGCACTAAGCCCCTTGTAGCACTCACAAAAAACTCAGTCCCATAACCACTTAAACTGGAAGAAAAACACCTAACAGTTCTTTCAAATTTAAAACAAGCTGCCGTCTGTCCCTGCTCTAGGCATACAAAATTATGATAAACCATTTACCTTATATGTCCATGAACAAAAAGGGGTAGCTTCAGGTGTTCTAACTCAACTTTTGGGACCTGCTCAATGCCTAGTAGCCGATTATTCAGCCCAGTTTGACCTGCCGGTAGCTGCCGGAGCAACACCATGCCTTAAAGGAGTGGCTGCCACTCCTTTGTTGATAACCAAATCTGTCGCTCTGGTATTGGGATGCCCTCTGACCATAATGTGCCCACACAAGGTCAAGGCATTATTATTATGACACAAAACACAGGCATTTGCTAAATAAAGGATTACTAGGTGTGAGATAACCTTATTAAGTAATGAACATATCACACTAAAATGCTGTGGAATTCTTAATCCTGCAACCTTGCTCCCTGATTTGCCAATTTCCCGGAGAACCTTTACACGATTGTACATCTTTAGTTGATAAACCTGGTAATGATTTACTGGACACCCCTTTCAATAATTCAGATTTAATATTATTTACAAATGGTTTTTCATTTATGAGGGAGTTATCAAATTTGATACTCTGTGGTCAGCTTCCTTACACTCAAATGTAAGCTCACAGGATGCAGAACTCACAGCTTTGAAACATGCCTGTATCATTGCAAAGAATAAAAGAGTTATAATTTACACAGACCCCGCTATGCCTTTGGCACATGTCACACTATTGGCATCCTATGGCTTCAGAGGGGATTCTTAACATCAGCTGGAAAATGTATTGCCAATGCAAACCTTATTACTAAACTTAGTTCTGACATTTAGCTCCCTGAAGCTATAGCTGTCGTTCACTGCTCTGCCCACACAAGTGGCACTGATCCTGCCTCCAGGGAAAATAGCCATACAGATATGGGAGCCAAACTAGCAGCCTTAGAAGGACCTGAATTAATTAGGCAATTATTGATGATTTGGATTAAAGCGAAACAGAAAAGTGAAGTATGGATATCATCAGATGGCAAACCCCTGCTCCTTAGAGCTTTCTATAACCAGATTTATTACTCCATTCATAAACATGGCCATTTTGGCACCCAAGGCATTATAGATTCTGTTAAGACTATGGATAGCACCTGGAATAACTATAATTGCCTCCAAAGTATATACAGCTTATCCTACCTGCTAAGTCTTTAATCAACACACCTTTTGAGGAAAAGCCTTTGGTAGACATCCTCATGCATACACACCATTTGAGCACCAGCTGGACAGTATAAATTTTGTCTGGTCACAGTCAATCAAATGGCCAGATGGCTGGAAGCATTTCCTACTGCTCATGCCACAGGGACTTTTGTTGCTAAAATAAATTATTCCTCATTTTGGTCTGCCAGCACGTATTGATTTGGATAAAGGAACTCATTTTAATGATTCAGTGTTATTTCAAATTTATTCATGTTTGGGGATAACTCATACCCCATAGCATCCCCAGAGCTCTGGCCAAGTTGAACGAATGAATAAAGAACTTTTAAGACCATGATTGGCAAACTGTGCATAGAGACTCATTTAAAATGGCCTGAAATTCTACCTCTGTCACTATTTTATCTCAGACGCAGACCCAGCGGTGATTTACACATCTCACCATTTGAGATGCTATTTGTACATCCACCTCTTCAGGCACAACCATTTACCCCTGCCTATACCTCATTGTTAGGAGGGGATACACCCATTGCTATACATATCAGAAAATTACAAACAAAACTGCAAGAACTCCACGACTGTTCTAGAAAGCCTCATAGATTTCTCACTTCATGATTTAAATCCAGTTGATAGTGTGTACATAAGGAATTTCAAACATACTGGGTCAACAACCTGCTTATGACAGACCAGTCCAAGTCCTAAATACACCAACAGTCATAAAAATTGGAGAGAGGAACTCATGGTTTCATTATAGCCACATAAAACAAGTACATTCTGTTGATGAATAATTGCTTGCACTTATTGTATTTGATGATTGATTGTGATTGGACTTCTTTATAGCTGGATTTGTACTATTTTGATGCACTTTATTTGGTTGATCCTTGTATTTGCACAAATTGCTTTTCTAATTTTTTGCATTTTCTTGAATTTATTATTGCTTTACCTACCTCATTTGCACTCACATTGTTTTATCTACCTTATTTGCACTGACACTGTGGATCATAGTAAGTCAAAGAGAAAATGAATCTTATTTTTTGAATACTAGTCTCTATACTTTACCTCTAATTATGAAATATACACATTTTGACACATTTTCTTCCTACGTGTGTCATACAGTATTTGATTTTTCCTTTTCTCATTTTTTGCCTTTGAAAAACATGTCACTAGTATTGAAAAGGTTTTTTATAAAATATTTTTTATTTTTTGCAATAGAATTAGCTAAGATGTCCATTTACCTAATATATAAAAATCATACCCACAAAGGCTTTGGACTAGGGCAACCTGGCACAAGTTATTTAAATATTATGAGATTTTTGCTTGATGACTATGTCAAATCCAAGGAGAAACGGACCACATAGGAGCACAGAACATGTCCTGCAAATTGCCAAACAAGCACAAAAAGGTAAAAGAAACTAAACCAATCCTATGGGGATTAATGACATTCCGCACAAGAAGAAAAATGTCTTGATCATGTGTGAGACTTGAGGTTGCAGCTATTTAACATGTGTTAAATGCAGGACTTCCCTGTACCATACTCTATTATCAAGTATTTAACGTCAATTATTCTGGCACCATTATCCCGAAAAAGCGAAGAAAAGGGTTGAATCAGGGAATTTTGTTTCCCAATTATCTCAAGATCTACTCACGTTTTCTATTTTCTCTCATGATGTGACAACTTTCTGTAATCCAGACTGCTAAACTGGGTTAGTGACTGATTATTATTGTACACTCATGGGACATGGATCACTACAAGAACCTGTTGTGAGTTGTGATATTTGTTCTTTTTTCCTTCTTCCCAGAATTGTTTTTCAAGTTTTCTTTTTATATTTTTTATCTGACTCAAGTTATTTTTTTAAAATTTCTTTGACTTATTTGCTATTCGGTGACACCTGATTCAAATGCCTTATGACTCAACCATGTATCCCTGTGTAATTCCTACATGTATCATCCCTGTATCATCCTCAGGAAGGTGGGGGTTAATGTATTATTTTTTTATCTTCAAGGGAGACTAAGTTATTGTTATGAACTTTGACTTCAATTTGAGCCTAATTTAGAACAAGAGACTACCTCCCAGAATCTAGAAGGAGCTGTGAAGATGTCTGCAGAGACCACACACTGCACCAGAAGATCCAGATTGAACTTTGAGAAATGGCGAATTTGAACTGTGGGAGGGTTTAATGCTTTTGTTTTGAATGTACACCCATGCCAAATGGGACTGCCCCCTAATTGGCTTTTTTTCAATGCTCCAATTATTGGTTTTATTCCTTTTCCCTTTTACTTTCCTCTTATCCCCAAATTATTATAATTCCCTTTAAAAACTGTAATATTTGTATATACCTCTAGTTTAAGATATAAGTTATGTTTTCATGATTCATTGGGGAGACTGGTCTCCCAAAAGATCACAGGGAGATATAGGAAAAAGACATGTAGAAAAATATTCATAGCTGCGCTCTTTGTGATGGCAAAAAATTAGAAAATGAGGGGATGCCCTTCAATTGGGGAATGGCTGAATAAATTGTGGTATCTGTTAGTGATAGAATACTATTGTGCTCAAAGGAATAATAAACTGGAGGAATTCCATGTGAACTGGAATGGACCTCCAGGAACTGATGCAGAGTGAAAGAAGCAGAACCAGGGGGCAGCTGGTTAGCTCAGTGGATTGAGAGCTAGGCCCAGAGACAGGAGGTCCTTGGTTCAATCTGACCTCAGACACTTCCTAGCTGTGTGACCCTGGGCAAGTCTCTTGACTCCCATTGCCTAGCCTTTACCACTCTTCTGCCTTAGAACCAATACACAGTAATTATTCTAAGATGGAAGGTAAGGGTTCAAAAAAAAAAAGAAAGAAAGAAAGGAGCAGAACTAGGAGAACATTATACACAGAGACTGATATACTGTGTTTCAATCGAATATAGTAGACTTCTCCATTAGTGGCAATGCAGTGATCCTGAACAACTCTGAGGGATTTACTAAGAAAGAACACTATCCACATTCAGAGGAAACACTGTGGGCGTAGAAACACCAAAGAAAAACAACTGTCTGATTACATGGGTCGAGGAGGATACAATTGAGAATACAGACTCTAAATGATCATCCTAGTGCAAACTTCAACAACATGGAAATAGGTTCTGATCAAGGACACATGTAATATCCAGTGGAATTGTGCGTCGGCTATGGGAAGAGTGGGGGGAGGGAAGGGAAGGAAAGAATATGATTCTTGTAACCAAAGAATAATGTTCTAAATTGATGAAATAAAATTAAAATTTTTAAAAATGTTCCAAAAGACTAATAAGTGCAAATTAAAACTGAGTTCTCACCTATTTTACAAACTAGTAAAGATAAAAAATAGTTGATGCTGGAGGTTCCCCAGGGAAATTAGACTCACAAAAAGTTTGGCTGAGTTGCAGCTTGGACCAGCAATTTTGAGAAAATATAGAATTATGGCACTCACACATACATACCAACACACATTTATGTATGTCATGTATATGTATATGTATAAATCTTTGTGTATAAACATATATATATATATATATACACAACCTACATCTATGTATCTATCTACCTACCTTTGGAAAACCATAGTCACTTTAATGTTCAATTCAATTAAGTGTTGATTAAAGGATTCTTTGATTATTCATTGTGATCCAAAGCTATGCTTAAGCAAAATCAAAGAGGTGTAACCACTTCTCTTGCTTTTTCAGTAGTTATTCAGAGACTGGATGAACAAGTGGAAGGATGGAATGGTGATAGAAAGAAAACAGTGTTTTCCTGAAAATGTGAGGATCTCAAGAAAGCTCCATAAATGGAAAGTATTTCTAAGGGTCACATTTACACAAACATAAGCTCTACCTCAGATTGGCTATTATGACAAAAAAAGATAAATGAGAAAACTTGGAAGGGATATGGGAAAATTGAGACACTAAATGCACTGTTGGAGGAGCTGTGTACTGATTCAACTACTCTGGAGAGCAATTTGGACTTATGTTCAAATAAGCTATAAAAGAGTGAAAAACCTTTGACTCAACATCACTAGTACTAGATTTATATCCCAAAGAGATAAAGAAAAAGAAAAAAGACTTTATTGAAAGCAGCTCTTTTTGTGGGGGCAAAGAATTAGACTTACACAAACTGAAACAGAATATGAGCAAAACCAGGAGACTATTTTATTATACATAGTTGACAGGAATACTGTACACTAAACAAGTGAGAATGACTTAGCAATACAAGGATCTAAAACAATCTGAAAGGACTCATTATAATAAATGAAATCTACTTCCAGAGAAGGAACTGATGGTCTTAATCCAAATCAAAGCAAATTTTTTTCACTATTTCTTCATTTGGGAGGGGGGGGTTCAAATTTTTGGTTCAGATAATCCACAAAAGGATTAATATGGAAAACTTTTACATGTAAAATCTACGTGAGACTTTTTAAGGGGGTAAGAAGCAGCAGGGAGAGAATTTGAGATGCAAAATTCTTTTTAAATGCTGGAAACTATTTTTACATGCAATTGGGGGAAATAAAATTTAATAAAAACATTAAATAACTATTACTATTTAGTCTGCTATACATGAATAATTTCATTTCTTAAAAAAAGAAAAAAATCAGAATGTAGGAAAAGTCAGTAAAATGCTCATAATTTGGAAATAAAGCTAAAAATATCAATGGGCATATGTACCCCAAGAAGGCCAATGAGTGACAAATGCTTCTAAAATATAAAACTATTTTCATCAATGCTTTTTGTGGTAAACAAACAAAAAAAGTAACGAAATAAGTGTCCACTGACTGAGTAGCTCAACAAATTATATTCTCATATAAAGAATAACAAGTATATTGCTGCATTTTAAGAAATGGTGAAACTGTTTGCCCCTGGACAAGTCACCAAACCCCTATTGCCTAACCCTATTGCTCTTCTGCCTTGGAACTAATATAGGAGGGAGGAAGGGTAAATATGAGTCAGAGAAACCCAGAAATAACTGAAGTGATGTAAAACAGGAAAAATATGTATTCAGTGATTATTAACATAAATTAAACCAATTCTGAGAGATTAAATATAAATAAAGGTCAGTCCTAGTTCCAGGGGACAAATAATGAACACAGTGCCTCTACAAAGGTGTTGGACTAGGGATAAGAAATATTGCATATTGTCAGAAATAGCTTTTCATTATGCTTAATTCTCTTTCTTGGTTTAAGAAAAGTTCTAGGGGGGAGGAATATGACTAGAATTTGTCCCCAAACTGCCTCTTAGCAAAGCTCTTTTTGTTTAAAAACAAAAAACAATTATCTCAAAGCTCATAATTTAAGGAAGGATAAGCCAACCTTAAAATAGTTCCAGATATACAAAAGCCAACAGCACATAGATTATCATAATGGTATGAAATCCTAAAGGGTCTTTTAAACTATAAATAACTAGTCTCTATGTCAAGAGGATAATCCAAGTAACAATACTATGTTGTTAATAACCAAATGGAAATAACATTTGAAAGAGGGAAATTATTTTACTGTGTACCATATCAGATAAAATAGAAAAGAAATGGAAAAAAAAGTTAAATAAGGAGATAGAGAAGTGATTTTTAAAAAAACTCATTAACAGTAGTTAGTATATGTAAATGTATGTATAATGGTTAAAATTAGTGAAAACAAAATAAGGCTGTAATTTTGGTTTATCTCTTCCCACTTTTATTACATTATACACTGCTTTGTATCTTTTCTCAGAAGGAATAACCTTGAAAATGGATTAGATTGTCATCATTAACAGATAACACACTTGAAAACCAAATGGACAGAGGAGGAATAGGGTAATGAAATGAGGAAAATATTATTTCTCTGAGTTTATGCACATGTGCCTTCATGTACTTGGGGAGAAATAATTTCAAGGAGATAACAATAAATATCCAAACTAGTATCTCCTTTCATTTTTTTTTTCTATTTGTATTGAGTATCCCTAGGAACATGGGTGAAATTCACTTCCTTACTATATTTGAATACAACTACACCCAACCAATAAGGATGACAAAAAAAGATAAAGCTATGACACTTCTGTACTGTATTCCCTAAGGATCAGTACCTAGATATAATGAGGAAGGGAATTCCATTCACAGTTCTCTTTAGCAATTTCCCCAGGAATTTATTTTGTGTACTAAAATAGAAATGAAATTTTCTGACTTGAATCTCTTCAAGAAGGAGATAACATTTTCAGCTATGCTAAAAGCAAGTGGAAACAACTGAAGGGGTAACAGAGTTGAAAGTGAATAAATAAGGGGCCAATTAGCAACTTCAACTAAGTTATAAGAAACCACCTATAAGAGTTTAGAAACAATTTAACATCAAAAGTTATAGTTGGTAAGTTAACAGCCAAATGTAATTAAGTAAATATCTAACGAATTAAAATATAATAAAAGATAATGCTAATATATGATCTTCCGAATTAGCACCAAAGGGATATTCTGGCTAGAAATTACAAAGCAAAAGCCAATATTTATTGGCTATTTAGCCTAAAAGTTCAGCTTGATAAAAATAAAGTATCAGGTCAAAGCTAATACCATTAAATGATGACGACTGTAGGGATTTAAAAAGATATACCTGGAATGCATTTATGAGAATCAGGGATACAGTAGGACTGGGATAAACTGTCCATGACAACTTGGTGTTATAGAAAGTAGTCATCAAACATATAGTTGATGGGCACAAAATTAAAGTTAGCAATAAAAAAATCTGTTCATTTGCAGTAGAAATGCACACCAAAAAATCATCAAGGAGTAACAGTAAATATACCAAACGATATTTGGTTGTGAAAGGTAGAACAGGACAATAGTCTTAATCAACCAACTAATTCATGAAAAATTGTGACTACAGTAGCTTTCTATGTGGTTTAAAAAATAATACAGCCTCTGATTTCAATGTCAAAGAACAAGGCTCTTATTACACTAAGGTCCTAATTTGTACATTGTTTAAATTAGAATATAAAGAGAAGTGGAGCACTTCATTCAACAATGTCCAGATACCCAGAAGTTTGAATTAGTGGAGCCTTTATTTATTTATTTATTACTGGCCAGAGCACCCTCCTAATGAGAGTTTCAGGCAGCTTTTATAGGAATTTGGATAGGCAGGAAACAGGTGGACTAAAACACTTTCATATATACATTTCCTTATTGGTTTTTGCAGAAGCAAGAAAACCTTATCTGACAGAAGCAGATGTGCCATTAGTGTTACTGCAGGACAGGGTACATTCCATCGTGGAGTCATCTCCTTAAATACCATGTTAACCTCAAGCCTTTTAATGCTTCCAGATTCCTTCTCCCTAGGACTAACTATAGATCTTTGGCTCCTTCAAAAGTCCTTTAACTCATATTCAGAAAGGATGGTCAGATCTTTGGGAAAGGAAAGATTTTAAGACCAAAAAAGTTAGAAAAAATTACAAAATGTAAAATAAATAATTTATATTACATTAAATTAAAAAGGTTTTGTAAAAACAAAACCAATACAACCCAAATTAGAAGGGGAAGCAACAAAATGGGAAAAAATCTTCATAACAAAAACTTTTGACAAAGGTTTAAGTACTCAAATTTATAAAGAGTTAATAAATCAATTATACAAAAAAAAATCAAGCCATTCTCCAATTGATAAATGGGCAAGGGACATGAATAGGCAATTTTCAGTTAAAGAAATCAAAACTATTAATAAGCACATGAAGAAGTGTTCTAAATCTCTTATAATCAGAGAGATGCAAATCAAAACAACTCTGAGATATCACCTCACACCTAGTAGATTGGCTAACATGACAGCAAAGGAAAGGAATGAATGCTGGAGGGGGTGTGGCAAAGTAGGGACATTAATTCATTGCTGGTGGAGTTGTGAACTGATCCAACCATTCTGGAGGGCAATTTGGAACTATGCCCAAAGGGCGATAAAGAATGTCTACCCTTTGATCCAGCCATAGCACTGCTGGGTTTGTACCCCAAAGAGATAATAAGGAAAAAGACCTGTACGAGAATATTCATAGTTGCACTCTTTGTGGTGGCAAAAAATTGGGAAATGAGGGGATGCCCTTCAATTGGGGAATGGCTGAACAAATTGTGGTATATGTTGGTGATGGAATACTATTGTGCTAAAAGGAATAATAAAGTGGAGGAATTCCATGGGGACTGGAACGACCTCCAGGAATTGATGCAGAGTGAAAGGAGCAGAACCAGGAGAACATTGTACACAGAGACTGACACACTGTGGTACAATTGAATGTAATGGACTTCTCCATTAGTGGCAATGCGGTGATCCTGAACAACCTGGAAGGATCTATGAGAAAGAACACTATCCACATTCAGAGGAAAAACTGTGGGAGTAGAAACACTGAAGAAAAACAACTGCTTTGATTACATGGGTGGAGGGGGATATGATTGGGGATATAGACTCTAAATGAATATCCTAGTGCAAACATCAACAACATGGAAATAGGTAATGATCAAGGACACATGTGGAATTGCGAGGCGTCTATGGGAAGGAGTGGGGTAGGGGAGGGAAGGAAAGAATATGATTCCTGTAACCAAGGAATAAAGTTCTAAATTGACTAAATAAAATTTAAAAATAAAAAAAAAAACATCAGCAAGCATCATCTGCAATGGGGATAAATTAGAAGTCTTCCCAATAAGATCAGGAGTGAAACAAGGATGGCCATTATCACCTCTATTATTTATAACATTGTACTAGAAACATTAGCTATAACAATCAGAGAAAAAGAAATTGAAGGTATTAAAATAGGCAATGAGGAAACTAAACTATCACTCTTTGCAGATGATATGATGGTCTACTTAAAGAATCCTAAAGAATCAACTAAAAAGCTAGTCGAAATAATCAACAACTGTAGCAAAGTTGCAGGATACAAAATAGGCACACATAAATCAGCATATCTATATATTTCCAACACATCTCAACAGCAAGAGTTAGAAAGAAATTCCATTTAAAATCACCCTAAACAATATAAAATATTTAGGAATCTATCTGCTGAGATAAAGACAGGAACTATATGAGCACAACTACAAAACACTCTCCACATAATTAAAATTAGATCTAAACAACTGGAAAAACATTGATTGCTCATGGGTAGGACAAGCTAACATAATAAAAATGACAATCCTATCCAAATTAATTTACTTATTTAGTGCTATACTCATTGAACTACCAAAAAACATTTTTGCTGAATTAGAAAAAGCCATAACAAAGTTCATTTGGAAGAACAAAAGATCAAGAATATCAATGGAAATAATGAAAAAAAATGCGAAGGAAGGTGACCTAGCAGTACCAGATCTTAAACTGTACTATAAAGCAGTGGTCATCAAAACAACATGGTACTGGGTAAGAGACAGAAGGGTGGATCAGTGGGATAGACTAGGGGTAGAATTCAGCAAGTTAGTGTTCAATAAACCCAAAGTTTCCAGCTTTTGGGACAAAAACTCACGATTTGACAAAAACTGCTGGGAAAACTGGAATAGTATGGAAGAGATCAGGTTTGGATCAACATCTCACACCCTACACCAAGATAAATTCAAAATGGGTGAATGACTTAAATATAAAGAAGGAAAGTATAAGTAAATTAGGTGAACATAGAACAGTTTACCTGTCAGATCTATGGAAAAGGAAAGATTTTAAGACCAAGCAAGAGATAGAGAATATTACAAAATGTAAAATGAATAATTTTTTATTACATTAAATTAAAAAGGTTTTGTACAAACAAAACCAATGCAACAAAATTGGAAGGGAAGAAACAAATTGGGAAACAATCTTTATAACAAGAACCTCTGACAAAGGTCTAATTACTCAAATTTATAAGGAACTAAATTTATTTTACAAAAAAAAACCAAGCCATTCCCCAACAGATAGATGGGCAAGGAACATGAATAGGCAATTTTCAGATAAAGAAATCAAAACTATTAATAAGCACATGAAAAGTGTTATAAAATCTCTTATAATTAGAGAAATGCAAATTAAATCAACCCCCAGTTACCACCTCATACCTAGCAGATTGATCAATATGAAAGGAAAACAAAGTAATAAATGTTGGAGGGGATGTGGCAAAATTGGGACATTAATGTGCTGCTGGTAGAGTTGTGGATGGATCCAACCATATTTAGAAGTATACCCAAAAGGCTTTAAAAGACTGCTTGTTCTTTGATCCCAGTCATACCACTGCTGGTTTTATACCCCAAAGAGATAACAAAAATATTTATAGCCTCACTCTTTGTGGTGGCAAAAATTTGGAAAATGAGGGGATGCCCTTTGATTGGGGAATGGCTGAATAAATTGTGGTATATGATGGTGAAGGAATACTATTGTGCTAAAAGGAATAATGAACTGGAGGAATTCCATGGGGATTGGAAGGACCTCCAGAAATTGATTCAGAGTGAAAGGAGCAGAACCAGGAGAACATTGTACACAGACAGATACATTGTGGCACAACTGATTATAATAGACTTCTCTACTAGCAGCAATGCAATGACCAGGACAATTCTGAGGGACTTATCAGAAAGAACATTATCCACATCCAGAGAAAGAACTGTGGGAGGAGAAATACATAAGAAAAATAACTGCTTGATAACATGGTTCGATGGGGATATGATTGGTGACGTCGACTCTAAAGTTTAGAGTCTAAATGATCACCCTAGTACAAATACTAATAATATGGAAATAGGTCTTGATCAATGACACATGTAAAACTCAGTGGAACTGCTCTTGGCTAAGGGGTGGGGGGGGCGAGAGGTCTGGAGGGAAAGGACATGATTCATGTAAGTATGGAAAAATATTCTAAATTAATTAAACTTAAAAAAGAAAATAATAAAAAGAAAGTTTTGAGTATTTTGTAAGAGAAATAGTAACCAATGTGTCATTAGGTGGTTAAGTACAGGTAATACCAAACTAACATTCTCACTTTGAGCTTCAGTACTACATAACCCATCTGGCTTGTACTGCCAATACCTTAGTTCAGAATCTCAATAACTCTTGCCTGGTTTATTGTGGTAACTTCTTACTGATCTTCCTGGTCCCTCCGTTTTTAAATCCATTTACTATACAGCGGCTGAAATAATCTGACTACAGCATATGCTTTTCAATGGCTCCCAACTGCCTCCCAGGTAAAATGCAAATTTCTCTGCCTGGCATAAAACTCTTCACAAACTGGCTTCAGTCTAAATGACCTATGAATGTAAAATTTTAGATCTAGTAAGATAAACTTTGGAGATTTCAATCTACAAGAACCAGACAAGCATGTTTATCTTGATTTGTTTTAAAATACTTTCCTTCATATATTCTATATTCCAGTCAAAATATTCTACTTTGTATTCTACCTCCTATCTCCATGATTTTGCATAAGTTATTCTCCATGCCAGGGATAGAACCCTTCTCACCTCCATCTCTTAGAATCCTCAGCTACCTTTAATAAAGGTTAAAGCTTGGATTCCATCTCATTAGAAACTATTCATGAGTGGTTCATGTTCTCTCCTTTCCAAAATTATCTTACATTTACTTATTTAGTTATCTCATGACAATGTAAACAACGTCTTAGGGCAAAGGCAGATTTTTCCCTCTTTGCCTCTCTTAAGTTGTAAGGTAAAGGTGAAAAGACTGTAAACCATAACATGAAAATTAGAGGAACCCAAGTATATATAAATGTTTTAATATCTGAAAGGTTGTCATTTGGAAGTTCCACTTAACCCCAAAGTACAATGAATAGACAGATTTCAGCTCAAGATAAGAAGCTTCCCAATAATAAAAAAAACATCCAAAAGTGAAAACAGGCTGCCTCAGGAGATAGGAAATTTTCCTAAAGTATTGGAAGTCTTTAAGCCAATGGCTGGATGGCCAACAACAAAATTTTTTCTTGAGATCCTACCTAGCTCAGACCAGATATGAGGTCCCTTTCTAAGGGATTCCCCAATGACTTGCATAAAATATCTCAGCAGAAAATATCCAGTAGTTTAGTAAATCAAATTTTACCCTAATTGTTAGGGTTTCCATTCTGGGAAAGGCTAAATAAATCTACTTACTGAATAAAAAAAAAGATAAATGACATACACAAATATTATATTTCTCCAAGAATCTGATCTTAAAGGACAGAAACAAGAAATTATTAATGGTCCTTAAAAGAGCAAATATAGTCTTTAGGACAGAGAATCAGCATTATTTTGGACTTGAGTGATAAACAAAGAGCTAAAGTAATTTTTATGATTATCAGTGTTAAGAGTAAAGAATAGAATAAGGAAAAATGTGAAAAAAGAAAGGAAAAAAGTCATCATAAGCAAGTGGATGAGAATGAAAACAAAAGAATTCTGAGAAAATAACTAAAGTGTTGATAATTTATGCATTTAAAGTCTAAATGAATGATAAGCAAAGTTAGTTACTTAATGTTAGGGTTAATGTTTAATGCTAGATTTTTTCTTTTTCTTTTTTTTAAACTCTTACTTTCTATTCTAGAATCAATCAATACTAAGTATCCCTTCCAAGATGCAAGGCACAAAAGCTGTAAGGGCTAGGCAATTAGGGTCAAGTGACATGCCCACAGTGACAAAGCTAGAAAGCATGAGGCCAAATTTGAACTCAGGACCACCTAGGCCCAGCTCTCTATCCACTAAGCCACTTAGCTGCCTTCATGTTAAATTTCTAACTATTACAGTTAATTAAGAGTTAAATAATTACTTGAACTAATTAGAGATTCTTGGTAAGTAGAAGCAGAGAAAGAGGATTGAAGGGTTTACCTTAAGAAGTCAGATAGAATCTTCATGGAGTTTCCTTAAAGGAATTCTCAGGAGCCCTAGAAGGTCTGTTGGAAAATAACGGACACACTCTTGAAGGTTGGCTACTCTGAGGGTGGATGGTTGGATCTTTCCTCTGGAAAACCCTGGAAGAGCTGGTGACAGCTGGTTTTGGAAGACACTTGGATATAATGGAAAAGTTTGTGGAGGAGACCAACTGTGAGAGACTGGAAGTAGGCCCAAAGCAGGGCCTGGAGAGTGCTAGCTGCTGGGAGCCTGACAGTGGCTGGATTGATCTCTAGCTGGAGAAAGTAAAAGGAGATAGTGGATTTCTAATATTTATAAGAAGATAATTAATTAGTATATTTTAGTAAGATTAGATATTAAATAATTAGTCAGTTAAGTAGTTTAAGTCAGGCTTGAGAAATCAAGCATGAAGAAAGTCTCTTGTGAGACAGACTAGGTACTGGAATATAGTTTAGTTTTCTTAGATTAGGGAATATATATATCCTCAATCCTATATTTATCCTTTCCTTCCTTTACTTGCTTCTTTCAATAACATATTAAAATAGGTTTTTTGTTATAAGCTGTCTCCAGTCAGTCTCCATTTACCAAACCTTTAACTAAACCTTAAGTGCTGTAACTGAATTTCAATCCATACCAGCTGATAAGCAACTGTCTACTCAAGATCAATAACTGGCCCAACAGATACAGTATCAATTTACATCATTACATAACCAAACATTACAAGTTTTTAAGAGAGAGAGAAAGAGGGGAAAAGGTCAAGAATTTGCAACATGTAATGGGAATGTTTCCTTGGAATAGTGTTAATTCAATAGGCATCCATTGGGAGACAATGCCTAAATTTGGAAAGGGGGAGGGAACTCCCAACAAAATAACCAATTCTAAAACATTTGAGTATTGAGGTCAGTCAGTACTATTGACAGGGATTCCTTATTACAAAAAAATTTTTATCAAGTGTTCATTTGCATTGTATTTGGGCCAGCTAAGTTTAGACCCAAATTCTAGTACCCTAGTTTCTATCATAAATTCCATGTTTCCTAATATTTAAGGTTCTTAAATGAACTGAAATATGAGGAAGCAATTACAATCAGATTTCCTCTGATAAGTGAGGGATCACTGTATTTACATCTGTGTAACACCCTCCTAACCTCAGTTCACAGCATCCAATTCAATTCTTCATGGCACTTACTTCAAAAGCCTAGAAATTTTTAGAACTTAGAAAGTTATCAATATAAACTGAGGTAGGAAGAAGCAAAAAGTTAAAAGGGTGATAGGTGACAAACTCCTAAAACAGAAGTACTTAGAAAAACATTTCCTTATCCTTTTTTTAAACCCTTACCTTCTATCTTGGAATCAATATTGATTCCAAGGCAGAAAAGTGGTAAGGCCTAGGCAATGGGGGTTATGTGACTTGTCCAGAGTCACACATCTAGGAAGCATCTGAGGTCAGATCTGAACCTAGGACCTCCTGTCTCTAGACTTGGTTCTCAATCTGCTAAGCCACTCAGCTGCTCCTCTTCTAAACAAGCAACCTATCATCCATTCACTCTTTCTATGGCAACATGTTCAATGGTTTTGTAGACAAATCAAGCTCCCCTTGTTTCACATTCACAAACAAGGTCAGATGTAAAAGATTTAAAGTATGTTGGGTGTCTATACCTCTATCAAGGAAAGGGCTCAAAAATTCCAAGGGGTCTCAAAAGTAATCTTAATCCAAACCATATTATCCTTAATTTAAACATTATCCTTTTAATAACATGCCTAATCCAACACAGCTCAGCAGCAAGAACTAGAAAGAGAAATCCCATTCAAAATCACCTTAGACAAAATAAAATACCTAGGAATCTACCTCCCAAGACAAACACAGGAACTATATGAACACAACTACAAAACACTCGCCACACAACTAAAACTAGACTTGAACAAATGGAAAAACATTAACTGCTCATGGATAGGACGAGCCAATATAATAAAAATGACCATCCTGCCCAAACTTATTTATCTATTTAGTGCCATACCCATTGAACTACCAAAATACTTCTTCACTGATTTAGAAAAAACCATAACAAAGTTCATTTGGAAGAACAAAAGATCAAGGATATCCAGGGAAATAATGAAAAAAAAAACACATATGATGGGGGCCTTGCAGTCCCAGACCTAAAACTATATTACAAAGCAGCAGTCATCAAAACAATTTGGTACTGGCTAAGAAACAGAAAGGAAGATCAGTGGAATAGACTGGAGGAAAGCGACCTCAGCAAGACAGTATACGATAAACCCAAAGATCCCAGCTTTTGGGACAAAAATCCACTATTCGATAAAAACTGCTGGGAAAATTGGAGGACAGTGTGGGAGAGACTAGGAATAGATCAACACCTCACACCCTACACCAAGATAAATTCAAAATGGGTGAGTGACTTAAACATAAAGAAGGAAACCATAAGTAAATTGGGTAAACACAGAATAGTATACATGTCAGACCTTTGGGAGGGGAAAGGCTTTAAAACCAAGCAAGATATAGAAAGAATCACAAAATGTAAAATAAATAATTTTGACTACATCAAACTAAAAAGCTTTTGTACAAACAAAACCAATATAACTAAAATCAGAAGGGAAACAACAAATTGGGAAAAAATCTTCATAGAAACCTCTGACAAAGGTTTAATTACTCATATTTATAATGAGCTAAATCAATTGTACAAAAAATCAAGCCATTCTCCAATTGATAAATGGGCAAGGGAAATGGATAGGCAGTTCTCAGATAAAGAAATCAAAACTATTAACAAGCACATGAAGAAGTGTTCTACATCTCTTATAATCAGAGAGATGCAAATCAAAACAACTCTGAGGTATCACCTCACACCTAGCAGATTGGCTAACATGACAGCAAAGGAAAGTAAGGAATGCTGGAGGGGATGTGGCAAAGTAGGGACATTAATTCATTGCTGGTGGAGCTGTGAACTGATCCAACCATTCTGGAGGGCAATTTGGAACTATGCCCAAAGGGCGACAAAAGAATATCTACCCTTTGACCCAGCCATAGCACTGCTGGGTCTGTACCCCAAAGAGATAATGGACACAAAGACTTGTACAAAAATATTCATAGCTGCACTCTTTGTGGTGGCCCAAAACTGGAAAACGAGGGGATGCCCATCAATTGGGGAATGGCTGAACAAACTGTGGTATATGTTGGTGATGGAATACTATTGTGCTAAAAGGAATAATAAAGTGGAGGAATTTCATGGAGACTGGAACGACCTCCAGGAAGTGATGCAGAGCGAGAGGAGCAGAACCAGGAGAACATTGTACACAGAGACTAATACACTGTGGTATAATCGAACGTAATGGACTTCTCCATTAGTGGCGGTGTAATGTCCCTGAACAACTTGCAGGGATCCAGGAGAAAAAAACACCATTCATAAGCAAAGGATAAACTATGGGAGTGGAAACACCGAGAAAAAGCAACTGCCTGAATACAGAGGTTGAGGGGACATGACAGAGGATAGACTCTAAATGAACACTCTAATGCAAATACTATCAACAAAGCAATGGGTTCAAATCAAGAAAACATCTAATGCCCAGTGGACTTACGCGTCGGCTATGGGGGGTGGGGAGGAGGAAAAGAAAATGATCTATGTCTTTAACGAATAATGCTTGGAAATGATTCAATAAAATATATTTAAAAAAAAAATAACATGCCTAAGTAGCACTCCAATCTTTCCTTCAAGAATTCTACTCTGTGGGAAATCTCCTGAGTGATAAGCCTTTTTTCTAGTTTTTTTTTCCTTTACCAAGGCTAAGCATCTTAAAACTCAGAACATACAAAATTTGAACTCAGCCTTCTCCACTCCCTCCGCCCCAAATCCTTCTCTCTTCCTTATTATAGTTATAGGTAGCCCCATCCCACCAGTTACCTAGGCTCACAAACTGGAGACATCCAGACTCCTCACTTTCTCTCTCACTATTACCAACCAGTCTGTTACTAAATTAAGTCAATTTAACCTCTTCAATTCCTTGTATAAGTATATCCCCTTCTCTCTTTGGTTCAGGCCCTCATAATTTCACTTTTGTTCTATTGCAAGTCTTCCAAAGTTGGTCTTCGTGATTTAAGTATTGCCCTACTTCAGTGCATCTTCCCCTCAACTGTCAAAATTATATTCCTAAATCACAGGTCTAACCATGCCACCTCCAGAGAAAGTAAACTCCACTGCCTCCATATCACTTACAGATAAAATGTAGTCTTTATCCTTCATAATTTGGCAGTAACAAGACCTTAATGTCTAATTTCTCTGCAAACTTGGGAGCTTCACTATATTCCACATTACTAGACCAAATGTATAATATAAAACAGGTATTAGTACCAATTCTAGAGATGACATTATTTTAAAATCTCTATTTAGTATGGCCTTGAACATCTGTCTCTACTGTTGAGTTCCATAAGCAAATCCAAACTTTAGATTACTGGGGTTTATGTTTTGAGGTCCAAGGGATTCATTCTAAAAATTCTTTTAACAGATCCAAAAGCAATAAATAATTGCCCAATCATATTAGTATTTTTCTCCTGTGGCAAGAAGCTAGTGCATGTTTGAAGCATTATAGGTTTAGTTCTATAACAATCGAAAAGCATCATGATCATACAAAGTTTTATCACTTAGATATAATTCTTTTTTTTTTTTAAACCCTTACCTTCAGTCTAGGAATCAATGCTGTGTATTGGTTCCAAGAAGAGTGGTAAGGGCTAGGCAGTGGGGGTCAAGTGACTTGCCCAGGGTCACACAACTGGGAAGTATCTGAGGACTTAGATCTAATTCTAAAAGCAACATGCTCTTGCAGTTTTTCAACCTGACATCAAATTGTTTCCAAATTGCCACAAGGATTCATCAGTTGAACACAATGATCTCCAGTAATGACCAAACACATGTACATACTGCTACCCAAGAACCACCTCATTCCCCTTGTACTCCATCGGCTGGGTAATCATATGATCAAAATGTTATTAACTTTGAGCTCTTATAAATCAAATGTCAGGCTATTTGAAAACCTTGCTTACTGGATTTGTGCATTTTTGAAAAAAGCAATTTTGAAATCATCACACTATTACAACCATTACAAACATTCTATCTTACATTGTGCCTCTCCTTGCAGTGTAATAGCTATTTTCTGATTTAAACTTATCTTCTGTTTATGTTGCTATTCTTCTCAATGGAAGATTTTCAAATGAACTAGTTGACAACAGATCAGTTGTTCTCTAAAACTTTGTGTTACTGAATATAGCTGGTATGCCAATGGTAGGAAAAAATAAAGTCACATCTTAAAAAGATTCTTTCCTTACAAAGGTAATTACAAAAGCAAATACTGCTTTTAAAAAAGCAATATATACAATTTAATTTAAGTCCATTCATCACTTAATGCAACACTAGCAAGAAGGAAAGTTAATACTTTCTATCTTAACTACCCATTCATTTTCATCAGTTGGTTAAGTGGTTAAAATTTTAAAATAAGTTTCCATCAGTCAGCAAGAGAACTTGTAAAATTTTCCAATCATTTCCCACAACATACTTATGTGAGCAAGCATTTTCACGTTATTCTTGTTTTAAATCAAAACACAGAAATAAACTCAATGCAGAAACAAACTATGGTGTTAAGCCAATATTTCAAACTTTTGTTCAAAAAATAAAAAGTCCAACATCAAAATTAGATTATGTTAAATATTTTCCATGTTGTATTGCATTAAAAATATTATTTATATTCAACAAAATTTATAAGAAATGTAATACTGAATCCCCAAAATAGTGAACACTTCTTTTCATTTCTGCATTTCCCACATAAATTAGTTATAACTGTTTTACAATCAAGAGTTTTATAATTTTATGTTTACTTTTCATAATTAACATTAGAATACATAGAATAAAATTTTATATTTTGTAATTCTAAATTAGAGTTGGAGTAGACATTTAGTAAATCAATCTAAAAGAATAAAAATTATAACACTCACAAAATTCATGTTACAATAAAAAATGTCATGCTACAATTACAAAATGATCTCAATTTTGAGTTAGCTGGACAAATCTCAAATCAGGGATTATCTTCCATTAAGATGATTTGTATCAGTTTTGTTGCTTACTGCATTTGAACAGAAAGATTTTTTTATATGAAAGTACCATGGCCATATCTTGCAATTGCATTAATTTTGGTAAACTAGTTTCCACAAAACTGCAATGTTTTAATACTTGTAAATGAACAAGAAAAAAGATTATGGATAAAAGTGAAGTTTCCAATACTCAAATGTCTTAAATGTTTATCTAATTAAAAAAAATCAATTAATCTCTTCATAATGAATAACTAGAACCACACAACATGTTGATGAGAAAATCCACTAGCACAATGAGCTTATTATTGCACTATGTAAGAAAACATTCATAGGATGAACAGAAAGCTCTAAGACATATGAATTGACCAATATAAAGTGAAGGAAGCAGAACCAGGAAAACAATATATATAATATTAATGTAAATGTAAAGTGGAAACAACAACAATTGAAACTGAAATGCTGTGGAGCTATAATGTCATTTTATACACTCTAAAATCTAACATACATAATTTGATCTTCACAACGATCTTGTGCTGCAATATAATTCATCACTTCCCTTTTATGGAGAAGGAAAATTAAGCTCAAGTAACTTGTCAAAATTATATTCCTGGTAAGTAGCAGAGCATAGTTTTAAACTTACATCTATCCTATGGTATTTATTACCAGTGTCATCAACCTTTAGTTGAGAGCTTCTAGTGACCACAGACTTAAAACTGGAAAAAATCTTAGGTCAACTATTCCTGCTTATAAATCCAGTTATCTTTTCAATATATCATATGCCAACAAAAAAATTCACTTGAAAGTCTGGCACAATCAGTGGTGCTTTGGTTTTCAAATGCTGGTGGGATACCTTGGCATCTGAATTGTTTACTTACAGTAAGGGGAAATAAAGAGGAAGTCAAGTAAATTGGGTTCTTTCTAATCCTAGCTCTGCCATTAATTAGCTGTGTAATCTTGGGCACACGTGATAATCTCTTCAGGTTTGTCACTTTATCTATAAAATGTGTGTGTGTGTGAATTTTAGATTATCTCTAAAAGGAGATTCAAATAATCCAAAAGGAAAGAAAGTATCTGCTCTTTGCTGGTAACTGACAAGGGAAACAAAAGGCTCCAGAGGCCCAGCAAAAAAAAAAAAAGACCTAGGGAGTTCTTATATTTAGCAAATATTTCTGAGGGAGAAAGGAAAATCATTTGGGGCTGGGGTGGTCAGTAAGATAAGAGAATGTGAATGAAAGAGTAAAATTTGGAAAGGCACAGAAAAAGGGTTAGGTAAAAAACTGTTTTCAGAATGAAGATGTGGATGCCAAGAGGGTAAACAAATGATAAATGTTTGTTGTCTTTGCTTGAATGAGGAAAGGTGAGCAAAAAGCATGGAGAGAGAAAGGCACAAGCATCCAGACTGATGTGGATCAGAAGTTTCAGGAGCAGCTAGGTAGCACAGTGAATAGAGTGGTAGGCCTGAGAAGGGAGGACCTGGCTTCTGACCCTGACCAAGTCACTTAATCCCAAATGCCTAGCCCTTACAACTCTTCTGTCTTAGAAATGAAATTAAGAAAGAAGGGTTTAGTCTTGAGCAACAATAGGCAACTTGGGTAGCCTTGAATTCCAGTCTAAGATTCAAGACTTACAAACTATCATTGAAAAGAGTGAGTGACATGATTAAAGCAAAGTTTTATGCAAACTAACCTGGCCAAACCAGATAAAAGCTAAGTAGGAAGTGATAGAAGAATCTGGGTTAAGATGGTAGTAGTAAGAATAGAAAAGGGATGGATAAAAGTCACTCCAAACTATCAACAAGATCTGGTGCTTATAGAGGGGAAGGAACAAAAAACTAAAAAAGAAGTCATTTTGAAACTGTTATGATGTGGACTATATTGTTAAGAAAAGGCAGAGAGAGGGAGAACAGAGCTCAATCTGCTTATAACCACCAATACTTTATTAAAAGACATTTTTTTCTGGAGAAATTTTCATCTTGTCAATATCTGCATGTATACTTAATTTTTTTTAATTGATCTCTTTTATTATGTTGAGATTCTATTGGAAATATGAGACTGGTGTTTAATATATGAAATAAGAGCCTCTGCATCCACAAAAGGATTTTGAATAAGCATAGCACACATATTCAGCTCACCAAAAAATGCTCTTCCTCAAGTTAGTTAGGTAATCCATATATCTAATCTTCATTTTAGAAATGAGGAAAATGTTCAGTCACTCAATAAGAGCACTGAACTAGAATTTCCTAGATTTCATCCAAATCTAAATTCTGTGACAAACTATGATGGTCAGAGCTGGAATTCTTCTGACATCACATTCAACATTTTTTTTATTCATGGCATCATGCACTTGCTCATAATTGAGAGTATGGGAATAGATAAGATCATCTATGAAGCAACATATTTAGAGGTTAATAAAATTAACTCTTCCTTATACAATGTTCAATAATAAAGCTTAAGAATCTCAAGAAAAATAATGCATAAAATATAAATAACATGGAAATAGATTTTGAACAATGATACAATGTGTAACCCAGTGGAATTGCTTGTTAGCTACGGGAGGTGGAGGGGGGCTCATGAATCATGTAACCATGGAAAAATATTCTAAATAAAAAATTTTTTTAAAAAGAAAAGAATGCATAAAGTATAAAGGGGACCCAACCCCTCTGAAGAGGTTAGAAGTCTATATGTGTCAAAGATCTAATATATTTTTAAGTATTAACCCGTTTTTGTTTCTCAAAAGAAAAAGATAAAGAAAAAGCAATCTTTATTGTTTGGAACAGCTTTCTGGGAAGAGAGGGTGGAATGGGGAGGATACAAGGGGAAATTAAGGAAATAAAAAATATCAATAAAAATTAATTTTTTTTTCAAAAAGGGAAGAGGACCTAGCAATGCCAGATCTCAAACTAATGACAAATAATAGTTAAAATTTATATAGCATCTATTTACCAAGCACTGTGCTAATTGCTTCACAATTATTATCTCATTTGATTCTCACAACAACCCTAGGCAGTAGCTGTTATTCCCCATTTTACAACTGGTGGAAACTGAAGCAAATAAGAGTTAAGTGAATTGGCCCAGGGTCCCACAGCCATTAAAATATCTAAGGCTCAACTGGAATGCAGGTCTTTTTACTTTAGGCCTAGCATTCTGTTTTCTGCATCACCTATCATAAAGCAAAAACTATTTGGTATTGGTTAGAAAATTAGAAAAGTTGATAAATGGAATAGAATAGGCAAAGAAGGTCCAAACCCAAGGAAACCAACTACTAATTTGGCAAAGGCTTTTGCAGAAACTAGATTTAGAACATTTTATTCCATATGCCACAATAATCTCTAAATGAAGTCACAACCTAAATATTAAACAGTCACATCATAAAACATTAGATGAGAATGGAAGATACACCTTCTAGTAATATGCCTAATGGGAAAAATCTTAAGCAACAGAATTAATATAATTTTGATTACAAGACATTAAAATGCTTTTGCATTATGAAAATCAATGCAGCTCAAAGTAAAATGGGAGAAATATTTGTAGGGTAAAAAGGAATTCTTTTATTCTTTTTTTAATTTAACAGGGGACCTAGAGATTCTCCTACCATAGAGATGTGTAGGGTTTAACCAGCCCACAGTGACAGGAAGTAGAAACCTTTGAGATAGGAAGGAGGAATCATAGAGACAGGAAGTGAAGTGGAAAGGGGTATAAAAAGGGCCTGCATGGGGGGAGAGGGGGGGTCGGTTCCTGACAGGTGCTGGGAGTTGCCAGGAAGGTGGCTGCAGGGAGTGTGTTGGGTTGGTGTTTGGTGTTTAGTTGCTGGAATATAAACAGCAAGCCTGAGTTTATTGATGGGGTTTTTTGGCTTTAGCCTTGGATTAACTCTCCCCTTGGCTATTTTTAGCTAAACAAATCAAGAACTCAAAACACCCCTACTTAACACTAAATAAGAGAATTCATGAGTCACTTACTAGAGCTCACACCTCCAAAGGTCACTGCCCCACTACTTGGGCAGTACAAAGCAAACTGAAAGACTTGATTGGTTTATGTAAAGTGGGGGAGCAACAAGAATTGATGTCGAGATAACTTAAAAAAGTCATCCAGAGAGCTGATTCATTTTCTCTGGATTAGTGAGCCAGACTGGTAGAGAAGGAGACTCTTTCCCTGGATCCTTTGTCGGTTTGCAGTGGTGAGTGGAGTGATTCCTTCCTTGGTTCTTCAATGAGGAGACCCTTTCTGCTCTTTTGTGCTTCAGTGGGACACTCCCTTCAGTGTGAGTTCTGGTGAGATTACTGGAGGTTTTAGCCTCCTGTGTACTGAAGGTTCTCAGTGGATTCTTCAGCATCTCCTGGCTCTTTGGTTTTTGGCTTTAGGTTTCCTAATTAGGATTTTGAATTCTGGTGAGATTCACTTTTAGATGCGCATTTGAGATCTGGAGACATTAGGATTAAACTTAGGGTATTTGTAGCTAGGCAGTACTTTCTGTCCATGTATATTTTTCCACTTTCACTCTTTCCAACTCTTTGTAAATAAAGCTGCTAAAGTCATTTTGACTTAAGCTGTAATATTTTTAAATCAGCGATCACAATATTACTTTAAAACTTTTCATTTTAGCATAAAACTTAAATTTAAATTAACTTAAATAAAATTTAAATTCTTATAGCTTTTAGAGAGCTTTTGCCTTTAAAGGACTTTTGGCTTTAGTCTTTAGAGGGCTTTTTGTCTTTTGATTTGGGCTGTTAGGTTTTTTATTCCTTGAACTTTTTTGGGAGGTGGTTGGTCTTTGTGGACAGATCTAATTGGGGTTGGCTTAAACACTGATTGGGTTGGTTTTGATTGGGGTGGATTGGGTTGGAACTTTGTGGGGTGGTTGTTATTAACAGTAGACGTAGGCAGTTTTAGGTAGTAATTATAGGTAGTTATAGGATAACTAGTATAGACATTAGGAAATTTTTCTTTATTTCTTTCCTACAATTCCCTCCTTTACTGTATTCCTTTCTATCTCTATTTTAATAAAACTAAATTGTTAATTGTTAAAAGCTGTCAGAAGTTCTCTTTTCTCTGACTTAAAGGGATAATATTAATTTACAAGTGTACTATATTCTCATTAAAACTTAAGTTGTTAAAAACTGCTCTCTTATTTTATCAAACCCCTATTTTAACCCTCATAGTAGCAAACATCTGATCAATACAAGATTTATAAAGAATTAACACAAAATCATAAGAAGAAACATTGATCAATGCTTATGAACATGCAGTTTTTAAAAGAAAGGAAAGCTATAAAATGACCAAATGAATGCTCCAGATTGTTAGAAAAAATTTAAAAGTTTCACATAGCATTTGTTAGACTGGCAAAATGAAAATGGCTAATGCAGGAAAGGATATAAGAAGATAGTAACACTAAACTATATTGGAGGAGCTGGGGATTAGCACAAAATATATGCAAAACCATTTGGAATTTTATATGGCCCTTTGACTTGGCAATACTCCTAGACATATAACCCCAGTATCAAAGATGAAAAACTAGAACATAAAATACTGAGAATGGCACACATTTTGTAGTAGCTAAGAACTAGAAACAAAGTCGGTTCCCATCATGAGTGGTTTGGTTGAATAAAAACTGTGGTATATATATTGTGCTAAAACGCACAAAGACAATCGTCATCCTCGGTTACCGAGAAACTACTACTATGTTATTAAACTATAGAAATGACAATCATAAAGAAACACGAGGAAATATGAGGGAAATCTTGGGAAGACATATAAACTAATACAGAACAAAATAAGCAAAACTAAGGTAAGAGATAAATGACACTTAAAAAAGAGAAACAAAGATTTCAGAACAGTGATAAATGTAATGACCAACAATAACTTCATAAGACAAATGGAAGCATACCTCTTTCTACTGAGATGGACATCTACAGGATGAGGCATATATTTTCAGACATGGCCAGTATGCTAATTTATTTTTCTTGACCACTGATTAACAGAGTGTTTTATGAAGTTCTTGTTCAGGAGTCATTGGGAAGTAACACAAGAGTATCAAAAAAATTATGTTATCTTTGTACTATTCATTTTATATTATGAACTTAACAGACATTAAACACGAACATTTCAAAGCACAGAGAACAGAAATGAAAACTGCAAACAAAACTTATGATTTTTAAAGTGTATGTTAAATTCAACATGTTAGCAATAGATAACCCAGCTTTCCTATATCCTCTTTTAAATTTCTTTCTGCTCTTTTTCTGTGTAAGTACTTTAATTTCATATTTTTAATGACAACAAATTTATTCTCTCTCACCTCCCTCATTAAAAAAATCTAATATGTATAGTCAAACAAATAAATATGCTTATAGAATATGCCCAAGAAATAAGCCTCAAATTATAGCACCCTCAGTCCAACACTTCTCAGTCAAGAGATAAGTAGCATGCAGCAAGCACTGCAGGTTCTTGAATATAGTAGATTAAAGTCTTTCAAATTTGTTTGTCTTTACAATGTTGTTAGAGTGTAAATTGTTTTACTTCTGCTCATTTCTTTATTTATCAGTTTGCCTTTCAACATTTTCTCTGAAACCACCATTTCTTGTAGCACAAAAGTATTCCATTACTTTCATATGCCATAATTTGTTTAGTCATTCCAATTGATGAATTTATTGCCACCACAAAAAGAGCTGGTGTAATAAATATTTTTGTAAGTATGGGTGGTTCTTTTCTTCTTTCTCTGATGTCTTTGGAGTATAAGTCTAGTACTGGCATTGCTGAGTCAAAGGATATGCACAGTTGAGCAACTTTATAGGCATAGTTCCAAACTGCTTTCAAGAACTTTTCTGTGTATTTTTGCATTGTTCATTAATGATGATTATAAAATTGTAAATGATAAGTCTGTTAAGGGCTGAAAAGGACTAGTAGCCCAAGCCCCTCATTTTACACATAGATAAGAAAAATTAGAACCAAAGAAGGTATGACCTTTTCATTTGTTTCACCTCTCTAAATCTATTAAATATTTCCACGTTTTCCACAATGGTACATGGTAAATACTTGGTCTTAGCTAAAGCAAAATATACAAGGCACAATGGACATCAAATTTATGAATTACTTTCATGTGTGAAAATAACACCATCAATTTAATGGTGACAGAGGGCAGATTTGAAAAAAGATCTGATTATCTCTCCCAACTACGTGATGGACAAATCACAACTCTGCCTTGAGTTTCCTCAATTGCAAAATGAAAGGTCTGGACTAAATGACTATGATCTGATGATTCCAATGCCAGTTTGTCCAAACTATATCACAATGTTTCTTTGAAAGGAGTCAACACAATGATACAGAAACTCAGGAGTAAATTCTACTCTGCTTTAGAATTTATACAATTAAAATAAATTAATTGCTTCTGCAATCATTTTTTTGGTTCCAATTGGGCAGCTGGATGGCTCAGTGGATTGAGAGACAAGCCTAGAGATGGGCGCTCCAAAGTTCAAAGGTAGCCTCAGACACTTCCTAGCTGTGTGACCCTGGGCAAGTCACTTAACCCTCATTGCCTGGCCTTTTACCACTCTTCTGCCTTGGAACCAATACATAGCATTGATTCTAAAATAAAAGGTAAGGATTTTAAAAAATAAATTACTGAAATTAGTTATTTTTTTTTCAAAACAAATTACTGAATCAAAAAAGAGAAAAATGAAATAAGATGAAACTGGACAAGGTAATTGGTTCAGGAAGAGAAAATTGACTAGGATTATAAATTTGAGGCAGATAATCCCAAATCACATAACCACAGAAGGAGTTGATTGTTTTACTTAAATTATATTTCACTAAAGAGATTATGTATTACAAAGGAGTGTCTTAATAGTTTTATATGCTGAAACTTTATAAACTTTTTTTTTAATTTCCATCTAGGTATCCTTCTGAACACTTGCAGGTACAAAGTACAGAAAAGGGAGAAACAAAATCAATCTACCTTCAAAACCCTGTTTATATTTCATGCATGATACAAGCTGGAATTCATAACACAATTGTTTTCAGGCCTCACAGATTTAGACCTGGGAAAGACTTTTAAGATACCATCTAATTTAATTTCTTCATTTTTCAGATGAATAAAGTGTCCCCAAGAGTTGAGAGACTCATCCCAAGTCACATAGGTAGACTCAATATTTGAACCTATGTCTAACTATGAATCCAAGACTTGTTTGTATAGCACCAATCATGGCTACAATTTATAGAACATTAATTATAGAGTCAGACTGTCATAATCTCCTTCTAGATAGGACTTCAAGCAGTTTCATAAAAAATTTTATTTCTTTAAAAGCAGTTTCATTGAATACTGTAATATTTGCCAAAAAAAAATTATGTTTTAGTCATTAAAATTGCCCCTATAGCCAGGATAAATTCTGAATAGGTATGTTGGTTGATTTACTGATGGGTAGTGAACTGGATGCTGTACATAACACAATGAATAAACTAAATTGGATGTGTTAAAGCCACAGTTCACTTATTCTAATTAAAGGCATTCTTCATCACTAAGACTTAGTTCAATGAACAATTTGGCATCATAATATATTGGGCGGGTAGGTGGTGCATGGGGCCTAGAGACATGGATTCAAATACTGCCTAAGACACTAGCAGCATGACCCTAGGCAAGTCACTAAACCCTGTTGGCCTCATTTTACTCATCTGTCAAATGAACTGAAGAAGTAAATGGCAAGCTACTCCAGTATTTTGCTGAGGAGGCCAGAAGACCAAAAATTGGGTCTGGATAGATTCAGACAAGACTGAACAACAACAAAAACACTAAAGATATTGGGGTGGGCATTGAAGAATATTCCCACACTAGCAAATATGAGAATAATACCAGCTAATATATATCTAGCACTAAGTATTTTACAATTATCTCATTTACTCTTCACAACACCAAACTGAGGCAGACATAAGTTAAGTATCTTGCCCAAACTCGCACAACTATTACTTGTTGGGTGTGACATTTGAACTCAGGTCTTCCTGTCTATAGTTCACTGCAAAGAAATGACTGAACACCACTATAACAGCTATTCCTCCAAAAGTTATTATTTCTTTTTTAAAAAGCTGTAAACATTTCCCTGAAATTTATTTTTTTCTTTAAATCAAGAAAAATACAAAATAATAAGCTTACAATATCCAAAACTTTTTAAACACTATAAGTCAATTATTTCACAATATTTTGCTTTTAATTTTTAAAAATGCTTCAGCTCTATTACCAAAAGCAATATTAAGTTACTTGTTAAGAGAGTCTCGTATTACACTGAAAAAAAAAAATCCACCACGGAGAAAACGTACATGTTCAACATTTCCAGCTGTTCTCATTATTGCATGGATGCTTTAAAAATCCACACCTTCCTACCAAACTTACTTTTTTCAAGGATTGGTTTATCTTTCTCCTCACTTTCCACATCCAACCCCGTCAAAATAAGGTTCCTTCCAGGAGGAAAAATAAAACCCTGTGATTTTGTCCCTTTGTCCCTAAAGAGGGGGAGCAAGAATAAAGCTATTGCAAGGAAACCAACCCATAACATGGAATCAAATCTCAAAGCTCTAACCTCGAATCGGACGTCAAACCTAACACCAATCGTTTCAACAAGAAAAAATGAAAAAACGAGGTGGTTTTCCCCTACGTTTCTAGTACCTCAAAGACTTGGACAAAAGCTCTAGGCAAACATCGAGTGAGAGAAATAACTCTTAAAGGAAGCTAGCATTCGAGGAAAAGTTCGACATAATGCATCGGGCAACTCGAAAGACTTAAAAAAAAAAAAGGCCTGGTCACCACAACGGAGAGGCCGAGAAAGGCATTAAGGGGGTGACCCCAGTGCATTTATCTCCAGTGGAGGCAGCGGGATCGCAAAGTCACCAGCGCCTATGTAAGTTGCCTGCAGAGAAACCGACACACCGCAGGAGCGCGCTGGGCCCTCCATGTCACACGCCTGCACACACACAAGACCCCTTCCTCTCTTCCCGCTCCCCCCTCAGGCGACATGACAGCAGGGTCGACACACACACACACTCACACATGCAGCGTCTCGCTAGCTAGCTCTCGTCCCCCGCCTCCCCGCCCCTTTTCTCCCCTCCCCCAGTTAGCGGCGCGGCTCAGCTCGCCCTCTCCAGGGCCTCCCTCGCGCCTGGGGCGGGAAAGGGTCTAGCTCACCTTGGGTGCTGTATGGAGGGGTGGCGGAGATTGGGGAGCCAGGGGGTGCGGTGGTGGCGGCGGCGGTGGCAGCAGGGGGGGGCGTCTCGGCGGCCCCCAAGAGCGGGGCGGGCAGCATGAGGTAGCGCTGGGGGGCGGGCAGGCAGCGCTGGCAGAAGGAGTGAAGGCAAGGCAGCAGCTTGGGCACCCGGCTCTGGATGTTCTGGTGACAGACGGCGCAAGTGTCCAACAGGTTGAGGCGGGCCGCCTCCCCGCCGCGCTCCGAGTCCGGGCCCTGCCGGCTCTCGGCCTCATTCTCCCCACTCGGGGCCGCGGCCGCCAGGGCCCCCGACGCTGCCGCAGCCGCCGCCGCCGCCGCAGCCGCCACGGCCGCTTTTTCCACAGCCACCTCCATTGTCCTGCCCCCGCTACTGCCGCTGCCGCCACCGAGGGAAAAGGGGGAGCACGATCTCCGCCCGCCGCCTCCTCCTCCTCCTTCTTCTTCCAACCACCGCCCCCGTCCTCCTCCTCCGGACTAGGGGGCGGGGAGGAGCAGGAGGGAGGCGTAGAGGAAGCCGCGGCCGGAAGGAGGGAGAGGAGTCTACGGGGACCGTTCTTCTCCGGCAGCGGGAAGCTTCGCTCTGGACCGACGCGCTCAAGGAACCCTCCCTGGTTTCGGCTTCGTCCGGGTCCTCGCCCCCGGCTCCGCTCTCAGACCGGCCGCGCTCCACAATCTCCCCCGCCTTCCGAAGGCGGCCTCCTCCCCGACTCCGCCCTCTCCTCGCAAGTAGGACGACCGCAAAAAAAGCCCCGCAGCCCAATGACCGCCGCCTCTCGCGAGGGGGCGGAGCCTGCCCGGGACTACCCAGGCTCGCCCCTTGAGTGGGGACCGCGAGAGGGAGAGGGGAGGCGGGAAGGGGGGGGGTGTGCAGGCCCCGCCTCCTCTCTGCCGAACTCCGCCGGCGGTTAAGCGGTTGATGGCGGTTTCGTACCGCCAAGGAGATGGAGGTCTCTGCTGTACTGGCCCAGTCGAGTGGCGCCCCCTTCTTCGGCCTGCACCCTCCCCGGGTCCAACCACCTAGCACCTAACTGAATATACCTCAGGGCCCCCCCCGAGGCGTTTCCGGGATAGGGGGCCACTTGGGGTGCCTCCTTCCCTTGGAGCATACGCCCCCCACCCCTTCCCTACTGGGAGCTGTGATTAATAAGTAACTGCCCGAGATAACTCTTCTGGCCCTTTGCGTGGTAGATTGTGGAGCACGACCTCCTGGCGCTCTACGTTAAAAGGAACAACTGAAAAATCTTTTTGTCACAGACCCCTCTGATCTGGAGAAGCCAAAGGACTCCAGAGTCTTGTATTTAGATATATAAAGTAAAATGCATAGGAGTGCAGAAAAAACTAATCATTAATATCATATTAAAATACAGTGATCAAATTAAATGTGTATAAAGTACATGGAATCTCTGGTTGAGAACCTTTGCTTTAAGGGAAATAAAGATCTGCAAGGTGCGAGAATGGTACGGGAAAGGGGGAGAGAGTCCTATTTAGGGGAAATACTGTGTGTGTGTGTGTGTGTGTGTGTGTGTGTGTGTTTAAGGCAGGAGGTCCATGAATTTTTACAATCTGCTAAAGAAAAAAAAAAACAACACCAGAATAATGAATGGAAAAGGTGGGGAGAATTGTGGGTGGAACTTGAAATGAACCCTTACAATGCTGGGTGAGCGAGAGAGTGAGTAGATGAATGGCTGGAGCCAATCCTCTTTTATGCTGCTTTTTGCTTAAATGGTTTTCTGGGATTGTACACTGTGAGAGGTTCACTTTCAAAGGCGCCTGGATTCCTATGTGTTGAAAGTTTATCAAGATAAAAATGTTAAGCTTTTTAATTTTTTTAAATCCAGAAATAAAATCCTAGGGACGAATATTCGGTATAAGGGAGTAGAAAAGGCCAGAAGACAGGCTATTTGTGAAAAACAAACATATAATGAATTTCAAAACCTTTTAAAAAGGTTTGTCTTTAGGATCTTTAGAAAAGATACAAGCAGCTCATTCTTCTGAGTCCCGGATAGAATTTAAATCTGAAGACCAGTCTTCAGATCCTCTTAGAGTAGCATTAAGCTTTATTGTACTTTGCACCTGCTAGAAATCTGACTTGTACGATCCTGTAGTCTAGGGAAGAAGCTAAGGAAGTGGCTCTGAATCTGAATTCAGGCTGGCCCCTAGGACTGAGATCACCAAAACCCAGATACCCAAGATCATTTTAGGTGATTGTCAAGATCTAAGAATCTTTCTGAGTGAGAGCCCCAGCAATGAGGAATTACTTCCCCTGCCTATGGCTAATAATAAATAGCAAAGGCTGAGCATTTTGGAAGAACCTATTTTGTACCAGCCTCAACCTGGCAATACTAATTTAAAAAATAAAACAAACTCTACCCAGAAAGTGCTTATTTTTTAGAAGAGGGCAGAGTCTGAGAATGAATTGGAGTGGAGAATATGGAGAATGTAAACTATGTATTCTTTGAATACCCAAAAGGTGAAATAACTTCTAAGCATCCAAAAGGTTTTTTCAAGGATGGGGGAAGGGAAGGAAGAGGAATGGAATCTGGGTATATTGTAAGTCAGCAAAGAAAGATAAAGAGCTGCCTTTCAGAAGACCTATGTTCAAATCCTTCCATTGGCACATTTTGGCATGGCAAATCACTTAATCTCTCAGTGTTTTAGGATTAAACTGTAGAGAAAATATTGTCTTGCATTGTTAAAGGGAATTTCCTCAACTAGGAAATTCAGTGAAATTACTGGTCTAGTCCAAGTCCCCAGAAGAAGGAACATCTATTTTCTTCCACTAGACACTCAAATGTGTAGAGTTTTAAACTAGCTTCTGTTAAGAGAATTTTTTATTAATTTCTCCTTTTTTCCATATAAGAGGGAAAGGAGCAATAATATTTTTCAGTAAGAGAGCCCCTGCTGGGCCACTTGTCTGCTGGTGACAGAAGGGTGTGGCCAAGTGGAGTTAGTCAGTTGCAGAGAGTTGCAAAGGGCTTTTTGTCTCTGGATCTCCTGGGGAAGAGGGTGTGCTCATAACATTCTCTCTGGTTGCAGACAGAAACAGAATTAAGTCCTTAATAGCCTTATTGATTATTAATAACCTGGGTAGATAGGTAGATAGATAGTAGTTATATTATTAGATAGTCAGAGTAGGATAGTAGGCAAGGGCTTCGAACTAACAGAAGATATTACCGTCTGAGGCAGATAGATTTTAGGATTTTTTAGAGAAATTTAGTTAGGATTGGGATCTTGAATATAGTTACAAACAATTAAAAAATTACTTTCACTTTCCTCCTTCCTATTTTCTGTCCATATTTCCTAATAATAAACGAAGTGTTTTGCATTTAATAAACTGCATATGGGCTTTTAATCAAACTCCTACTCCCAAAATTTAACCCTTCACACTTTCTAGCTTTATACAGACCTTGCAAGGTATTACCAAGTCCCTCAACCAATTGGAAGGCTTCTTGTCCAATTCTGTTTCAATTTTACCCAGTTTAAATTTCTCTGATTGATTTGAGATGGGTATCCATGTCTTGTTCACATCTAGTTTTAATTAACTTTCTTTCTTTTTTTTTTAAAGGTTTAAATTTTTTAATTAAAAAATTAAAAAGATAAAGAATGGCTTTCTGAGGAAGGGAAGGAGAGAAATACTTGGAAATATATGTGACATGAAACACAAAGATATAACTAATCTAAAATGGTAGCCCATGGAATGGATCTTTTCTTTTATTTATTTATTTATTTATCTATCTATTTATTTATTTATTTATTTATTTATTTATTTATTTATTTATTTATTTATTTATTATTATTTTTTTAATTTTGAACATTATTCATTTCCAAACATTATTCACTGGAAACTAAGATCATTTTCTTTTCCTCCCCTCCCCATCTCCCACCACCTTTCCCTCGCCCATAGCCGACGCATGATTCCACTGGTTATCACATGTGTTCTTGACTCGAACCCATTTCCCTGTTGTTGGTATTTGCATTAGAGTGTTCATTTAGAGTCTCTCCTCAGTCTTATTCCCTCAACCCCTGTAGTCAAGCAGTTGCTTTTCATCGGTGTTTTTACTCCAACAGTTTATCCTCTGCTTGTGGATAGTATTTTTTAGATCCCTGCAGATTGTTCAGGGACATTGAATTGTTCCTAATGGAGAAGTCCATTACCTTCGATTGTACCACAGTGTATCAGTCTCTGTGTACAATGTTTTCCTGGTTCTGCTCCTTTCGCTCTGCATCACTTCCTGGAGGTTGTTCCAGTCTCCATGGAATTCCTCTACTTTATTATTCCGTTTAGCACAATAGTATTCCATCACCAACATATACCACAGTTTGTTCAGCCATTCCCCAATTGATGGGCATCCCCTCGTTTTCCAATTTTTGGCCACCACAAAGAGTGCAGCTATGAATATTCTTGTACAAGTCTTTTTCCTTATTATCTCTTTGGGGTACAAACCCAGCAGTGTTATAGCTGGATCAAAGGGCAGACAGTCTTTTATCACTCTTTGGGCATAGTTCTAAATTGCCCTCCAGAATGGTTGGATCAATTCACAACTCCGCCAGCAATGAATTAGTGTCCCCACTTTGCCACATCCCCTCCAGCATTCATTACTTTCCATAGCTGTCATGTTAGCCAATCTGCTAGGTGTGAGGTGATACCTCAGAGTTGTTTTGATTTGCATCTCTCTGATTATAAGAGATGTAGAGCACTTTTTCATGTGCTTATTAATAGTTTTGATTTCTTTGGCTGAGAACTGCCTGTTCATGTCCTTTGCCCATTTGGCAATTGGAGAATGGCTTGATTTTTTGTACAATTGATTTAGTTCTTTGTAAATTTGAGTAATTAAACCTTTGTCAGAGGTTTTTATGAAGATTGTTTCCCAATTTGTTGCTTCCCTTCTGATTTTGGTTACATTGGTTTTGTTTGTACAAAAACTTTTTAATTTGATGTATTCCAGATTATTTATTTTGCATTTTGTAACTCTTTCTAATTCTTGCTTGGTTTTGAAGTCTTTCCCTTCCCAAAGGTCTGACATGTATACTATTCTGTGTTCTCCTAATTTTCTTATAGTTTCCTTCTTTATGTTCAAGTCATTCACCCATTTTGAATTTATCTTGGTGTAGGGTGTGAGGTATTGATCTAAACCTAATCTTTCCCACACTGTCCTCAAATTTTCCCAGCAATTTTTATGAAATAGTGGATTTTTGTCCCAAAAGATGGGATCTTTGGGTTTGTCATATGTCTTGCTGAGGTTGTTTGCCCCCAGTCTATTCCACTGATCCTCCTTTCTTTCTCTTAGCCAGTACCAAATTGTTTTGATGACTGCTGCTTTATAATATAGTCTGAGATCTAGGACTGCAAGTCCCCATTCCTTTGTATTTTTTTTTTCATGATTTCCCTGGATATCCTTGATCTTTTGTTCTTCCAAATGAACTTTGTTATAGTTTTTTCTAAATCAGTAAAAAAAATTTTTGGAAGTTCCATGGGTATGGCACTAAATAGATAGATGAGTTTGGGTAGGATGGTCATTTTTATTATATTGGCTCATCCTACCCATGAGCAGTTAATGTTCTTCCAATTGTTCAAGTCTAGTTTTAGTTGTGTGGAAAGTGTTTTGTAGTTGTGTTCATATAGTTCCTGTGTTTGTCTCGGAACATAGATTCCTAAGTATTTTATTTTGTCTAAGGTGATTTTGAATGGGATTTCTCTTTCTAGTTCTTGCTGCTGAGCTGTGTTGGAATTATATAGAAATGCTGATGACTTATGTGGGTTTATTTTGTGTCCTGCAACTTTGCTAAAGTTGTTGATTATTTCAATTAGCTTTTTGGTTGAATCTCTAGGATTCTTTAAGTAGACCATCATGTCAACTGCAAAGAGCGATAATTTGGTCTCCTCCTTGCCTATTTTAATGCCTTCGATTTCTTTTTCTTCTCTAATTGCTACTGCAAGTGTTTCTAATACAATGTCAAATAATAGAGGTGATAATGGGCATCCTTGTTTCACTCCTGATCTTAATGGGAATGGATTTAGTTTATCCCCATTGCAGATGATATTAGCTGATGGTTTTAGATATATACTGTTTATTATTTTTAGGAACGACCCTTCTATTCCTATGCTTTCTAGTGTTTTTAGTAGGAATGGGTGTTGTATTTTATCAAAGGCTTTTTCTGCATCTATTGAGATAATCATGTGGTTCTTGTTGGTTTGCTTGTTGATGTGGTCAATTATGTGGATAGTTTTCCTAATATTGAACCAGCCCTGCATCCCTAGTATAAATCCTACTTGATCATGGTGGATGACCCTTCTGATCACTTGCTGGAGTCTTTTTGCTAGTATCCTATTTAAGGTTTTTGCATCTATATTCATTAGGGAGATTGGTCTATAGTTTTCTTTCTCTGTTTTTGGCCTGCCCGGTTTTGGAATTAGTACCATGTTTGTGTTATAAAAGGAGTTTGGTAGAACTCCCTCTTTGCTTATTATGTCAAATAGTTTGTATAGTATTGGTATTAACTGTTCTCTGAATGTTTGATAGAATTCACTGGTGAATCCGTCAGGCCCTGGGGATTTTTTCTTAGGAAGTTCTTTGATGGCCTATTGGATTTCTTTTTCTGATATGGGATTATTTAAGAAATCTATTTCTTCTTCTGTTATTCTAGGCAATTTGTATTTTTTGTAAATATTCATCCATATCACCTAGGTTGGTATATTTATTGCCATATAGTTGGGCAAAGTAGTTTTTAATGATTGCCTTAATTTCCTCTTCATTGGAGGTGAGATCCCCCTTTTCATCCTTGATGCTGTTAATTTGCCTTTTTTCTTTCCTTTTTTAAATTAGATTGACCAGTACTTTGTCTATTTTGTCTGTTTTTTCAAAGTACCAGCTTCTAGTCTTATTTATTAGGTCAATAGTTCTGTCACTTTCGATTTTATTAATTTCTCCCTTAATTTTTAGGATCTCTAGTTTGGTTTTCTTCTGGGGGTTTTTAATTTGTTCGTTCTCAAGTTTTTAAATTTGCATTTCCAATTCCTTGATCTCTGTCCTCCCTAATTTGTTAATATATGCACTCAGGGATATGAATTTTCCTCTAAGTACTGCCTTGGCTGCATCCCATAAGGTTTGAAAGGATGTCTTGCCGTTGTCATTTTCTTCAACAAAATTATTAATTGTTTCTATGATTTCTTCTCTAACTATCCGATTTTGGAGTATCATATTATTTAATTTCCAATTAATTTTTGATTTGGCTCTCCATGTACCCGTACCAATCAATATTTTTTTTGCCTTGTGATCTGAAAAGGCTGCATTTATTATTTCTGCTTTTCTGCATTTGAGTGCCATGTTTCTGTGACCTAGTGTAGAATCTATTTTTCTGAATGGGCCATGTGGTGCTGAAAAGAAGGTGTATTCCTTTTTTGTCCCTATTTATTTTTCTCCATATGTCTATTAACTCTAATTTTTCTAAAAATTGATTCACCTCCTTTACCTCTTTCTTGTTTATTTTTTGATTTGATTTATCTACATTTGATAGTGGTTGGTTCAAGTCTCCCACTAATATGGTTTTACTGTCTATATCCTCCTTCAATTCTCCTAGTTTCTCTATTAAAAATTTGGATGCTATACCATTTGGTGCATACATGTTGATTAGTGATATTTCCTCATTGTCTATACTCCCTTTTAATAGAATATATTTACCTTCCCTATCCCTTTTGATCAGGCCTATTTGTGCTTTGGCTTTGTCAGATATCATGATTGCAACTCCTGCCTTCTTTCTATCAGTTGAGGCCCAAAAGGTCTTACTCCAACCTCTAATTGTAACCTTGTGAGTGTCAACCCGCGCCATATGTGTTTCTTGAAGACAACAAATGGTAGGGTTTGGGGTTCTAATCCAATCTGCTATTTGTCTACGTTTTATGGATGAGTTCATCCCATTCACGTTCAAAGTTATGATTTTCATTTGTGGATTCGCTGGCATTTTGATATCTTCCCCTAGTTCTGACCTTTCTTCTTTAGCTATCTCCTTTTGAACCAGTGATTTGCTTTAGGTCAGTCCTCCTAGTCCCCTCCCTTGAGATGCTTCCCTTTCTAGCCCCTCCATTTTTGTGTTCCCTTCCCCTCCCCCCTCCTCTTCCCTCCTTTTTATGCTCCCTCCCCCCCTCCTTAATTTTCCTTTCTTTCTTGCCCTAATGGATAAGATAGAATTTAGAATCCCACTGGATCTAGATGTTCTTCCCTCTCAGATTTAATTTCACTGAGAGTAAGGTTTAAGTAATTCCACTTCACGCTCTCTTCCTCTCCTTCTCATATGAGAGTTCTTCCCCTCCCCTTCCCATGTGTATCTTTATATGGGAAAGATTATTCTATTAAGTCCCCCCCTATTTCTTGAAGTAAGTCTTAGTATTATCGACGGTTCCTCCCTCCCTTTTCCTTTCTTTGCCCCCACTTTCCCCAAATCTTCTTAATTCCCCAATCTTTCCCTATGCATGTTTCTTCTAACTACTCTTATGATGCTACAATTTTTGAGAGTTACACAAAACATTTTCCCCACATATTAATATATATAATTTGATGTAAATGTAGTCCTTATAGAAGAGAGTTTGACTTAAAGAAAAAGATAAGATTTATCTCCTTTTCCCTTTCTTTCATATTTACCTTTTCATGTTTCTCTTGCCTTCTGTGCTTGGATATCGAACTTTCCACAGAGCTCTGGTCTTTTCTTAGCAAATGCTTGGAAATCTTCTATTTTGTTGAATGCCCATACTTTCCCCTGGAAGTATATAGTCAGTTTTGCTGGGTAGTTGATTCTTGGTTGGAGACCCAGCTCTCTTGCCTTTCTAAATATCGTGTTCCATGCTTTGAGGTCTCTTAGTGTGTTAGCCACTAAGTCGTGTATGATCCTTATGGGAGCCCCCTTATATCTGAAGCTCCTCTTCATGGCTTCTTGTAGGATTTTCTCCTTTTCTTGGAAGCTCTTGAATTTGGCAATTACATTCCTAGGGGTTGTCTTTTGGGGATTTAGTATAGAAGGTGTTCTATGAACCCTTTGTATTTCTATTTTGTCCCCTTGCTCCAGAAAGTGTGGGCAATTTTCTTTTATAATCTCCTGTAGAATAATATCAAGTTTATTGTTTATCTCTGGTTTTTCTGGGAGACCGATAATTTGGAGGTTTTCTCTTCTCCCTCTGTTTTCCAGATCAGTGACCTTCTCAGTGAGATATTTTATGTTTTCTTCTAATTCATTAATTTTTTGGGTTTGCTTTATTGATTCTTGCTGTTTTATGATCTCACTTTCTTCGAGTTGCTTGATTCTGGTCGTTAGGGACTGGTTTTGCTTTTTAGCTTTGTCTGCCCTTCTATTGGATGCTTCGAGCTCTTTTTCCAATTGAGCAGTCTTATCTGTCAGACGGCTGATCTCTTTCTACCATTTTTCCTTCCAGGTTTCCATCTTTTGGGTAAGCTCCAGTTTGAGATCTTCCAGAGCTTATTGATAGTTTCCATTTTGGGAGGCATGTTCTGATTTTTTTTGGATTTCCTCCTCATTCTCTTCTTTTCCTTGGGTACTTCCACCATAAAACTTTTCAATAGTCACCTTTTTCCCTTTCTTCCTGGAGGCTTGATTTTGGGCCATGTGAGCCATCCCTTTGGTGGTTTTATTCCCCTTTCCTTTTTGGTCTGGGGTCTGGATGTTGTGGGTGGGTTTTCTGTGAATTTAGGTTGCCTCAGACTAGTTCTTCCCAGTCTCAGAGGTTTCTTAGAGTGCTGGGGCCCTGATCACAGCCACACTGCCCAGGTGTTCAGCTCCGCCCAGATAATCAGCATGTGGTCCGCCCCTGGTGTTTAGCTCCGCGGAGATGTTCAGTGCAACTGCCCCAAGTACAGCTCCACTGACCCCCGTGCTCAGCGCCGGGTTCTCCAGTGAAACCTCCCTGAGACGTTTTTTCCTGGCAGTCCCCAGATCCCAAGGACCCTGGAGTGCCCCCCCAGACAGAGACGTTCCCCACTCACTCTCTGTCCCAGTGAGCACTCAGGTAGCTCACTCTGGTTTGGTGGGGGAGGGGGGGGGAAGGGCGGCTCAGTTCACATTTCTGTGCAAGCTTTTCCTCCTTCTTATTATAGTGTGGAAATGTTCAAACCCCACATACCTTCGCCTCTGTGGAATACTGGGGAGTACTGGGATGTCCTTCTGTTCCTCCAAAGGTGATTTTTATGCTCCTTTGATGTAGTCTGTTTCGTTCGGTGCCGGGGAGAGGAAGTGTGTGGCATCTAAATTGCAGCCATGATTACCCGGAAGTCTAATTAACTTTCTTTCAAGGAATATTCTTAACTGACCAAGGTAATTTCTTTTCAATAGACCCCCCACATCAGGAATTCCAAATAAAGTGGGAAGACATGTCAACTTATGCAGAAGAAGGGCAGTGGAGTAAGTAGAACAAAGAAAACAATATCTGCAATGACAGCAATATACACTTTGTAAAGAAGGGCGAATGTGTATATTCAAAAATTGATATAAAAACCAAAAGATAAAAAATAAAACTTTTAAAAAAGCTTTACTTGAGGGGGCAGCTAGGTAGCTCAGTGGATTGAGAGTTAGGCCTAGAGACTGGAGGTCCTAGGTTCAAATCTGACCTCAGATACTTCCTAGCTAAATCACTTAATCCCCATTGCCTAGTCCTTACCACTCATCTGCCTTGGAACCAATACACAGTATTGATTCCAAGACAGAAGTTAAGGGTTTTAAAAAAATGCTTTACTTACTGTTATCCAATATTTCTCCCCTCTTTTACCATGTCAGGAGAATTCTCTTGACTTAGAAGTACGAGGCCTCTTGGGAGAGGTGTACTCATCAATGAGGTCCAATGATTATGGGTCAAAGATAGAAGGCCAATCTGAAAGCAAAGACATTTATTGTATCTTTTTGGCCTTCTTGGTCTACAAAGTCAATCAGCATCATTCTTAGGATGGATAAGTAAAGCTTTTCATAAGAGAGGCAGAAGGAGAGAAAGAAAGGGATTGTTCAAGAGGAGTATTTTTGATGCAAATAGCATGATTTGTTATAAGAAAACATTCTCTACCCAAGAGCAGGAAACCACTGGGAAAGGATCAAATACTTTAATAGTTTAATTAAAGTTTTTTTAGGCATAATTGCTAGATTTCTTATTTAAGGAAAAGTAAGTAGAACATTTTATGCTTGAGTGTTTGAGAACATTCACATTAATGTGTCTATTCTCCTTACTTTCTATTTATTAGGCCCTCCAGGTAGTTGAGGGATTTCTACATTGTTAGACTATCAGAGATGTCACAAAATGATTATGGTTCCTATTTTTCCCTTTCCAAAATCCTAGAAAAAGCCATCTACCCAGGATTATACTAGTTTCCTTAATTCTTACTTACTTTTCAACTACATGCAAACTGAAATTGCTCTTTCAACCTAATCAATCCTAAAATTTTTTTTAGTGTCTAGCCCCTTATCTTTTTTCTGCACTTTATTACACTAAATTGTCTTTTATTCTCCTCATTCCCTCACCTCTCCATTCTCCTTTACCCTACTCACATTTAAGTGTTATCAGTTTCTCATTCTACAACATACATCTTTATCCATCCCCTTGGTTTCATGGATATGGTTACTTTGCTAGTTTGGGCTCTCATATAACCTCTGTGATAAGACTCTGTTTTCTTCATTCAGCATCCTTTGACTTTCCTCATGCAATCTGATTTACTCTAGCTTCTATGTCACAGCTTTTTGGACTGGGCGCATAAAAGGTCCCAACCTTGTATAGTCCAAGACTTTCAGACTTGGTAGTTATCTAAGACCACATGCTGACATATTGACCAGATGAAGATGAAAGAAGGGGGGTGGGGGTAGAGTGGAGCCAAACTCCAGAGAAGCTAAATATGTCTTCACTGTTTTTGGAAACAGTAAAACTCCTTTGTTCAATGACTCATGAGAATTTCATTTCATTCAGTGTTGAATCTGAATTGAGTTGTGCTGGCTTTAATATTCCATCCACAATATTTGGTAGTCTTGGCAGGCTGGGACAAGAAAAGAATTGGCCCTTTGGTTCACATCAGGGTTAACTTGGGGCAAGAGACTTACAAATACCAAAGAGGAAAGTAATCTAATCAGATGGCAGGACATTGCTTGGTTCCCTATTGCCAGAATCTTCTCTCTATAGGACTAGCAGAAGGCTCCAGCTCCCACAGAAGGATTAGCTACTGGAACAAGTTTCCCAGGAGGGTAAAGGGAGTAATAGTAAATCCATCATTCCCTAGATTTTGTTGATTGGGCTTTAGAAGTAGAATTGCCAACATAGTCAAACTAAAAGTAAACTGAGCGAACAAATTCAAAAACTAGAAACAGAGCTCTTAACATTAAGGGACTGTGTAGTGAAAACAGAGAGACAGCTAATGGAGCTAGTGGCTATTGTAAAGGTAAATTTAGGGTTGTGACTGAATATAAATGTAATTGGTCGCCAGGGAAAATCCCAAATAAAATACTCAAGTCAGTTGGAAATTTGATGGTGGTTTAGTTAATATAGAGGGAAGGAATTAAGAAGAAGAGAGAGGGAAAAGGGTATGGGATTTCTCTGGCATAGCCAGTGCCAGGGGGAGTTCAAAGACATCTGCCACAAGGTCTCCTTGGAAGATTAGAGGCTTTTTAAGAGGATAGTGTTTTGGAAGGTAAAGGAGAAAAACAAAAGGAATCAGCCTAAACTCCAAGAGAACACTAACTGCCAAACTCGGACAATAGCTACAACCACACCATGATGCTGAGCTCTCAATACGCTGCCACCAGAACCACCTCTTCACAAAAAGAGACCAGAGAGAGGAAGTATTGCCAAATATATAGACCATTTTTACATCACTTTCCTGTGTCTCACATGTACCAATGGTAGCTTAAGCTTGACTTAGAACAGCCCAGGGGTCTGTCAGTTGTTTCTGATTTGTCATTTGCTAGCATATGTTTGCCATAGGCCATCCTTCTCAATACTTAATCCTTAAGTAGGGGTGTAGACATTCCTGTTTTGTTAGACTAAGCAGGGTGGAGTACATCTAAAATTCACACTATGCAAATGATGATATTTTTCCTGATGCAGATTGGGACCACTGAGTCCCAAACAGGAATCCGCTCTTCTATGGTCTCTGACCCAGGAATTCCAGTTCCTCTGAAGATATAAACAAGGAGACTAGAGGAGAACAGACTTGAATCAGAGCCTAGGGAATTCCTATCAGCAGTAGGAAAATTTCAGGGTTATCCTATCATTGCTCCTCCCAAAAGGATTTTGATGAGTTTCCTACCTGAGTAAGCAGGCTGACCCTTTCCACCAAAGAGCTGAGATGATTGCAGAAATTGAAGCAGAAACTGGAGGAGTCTCTGGTACACTGGCTCCTGAGGGAGTGTGAAATGGAGCCAATATGGAAAAGCTATCAGCTTAGGATTTCAATAGCCTGGTGATACTCTCTGAAGACCTTTTTGAGAACCATCTAAATTTGTTAGAATTTGCAGAGGTGGGATTGTTCTCTTTAAATTTGGAGGTGACTGAGAGAAAGACTTATCTGTTTTCAATCATTTTTCAGTTGATTTCCACTCTTCATGACCCCTTTGGAATTTCCTTGGCAAAGATACTAGCTCGATTTGCCATTTCCTTCTTCACTCATTTGGCAGAGGAAGAAACAGGCCAACAGGGTTGTGACTTGCCCAGGGACACATAACTATTAAGTATCTGAGATCTGATTTAAACTCAAGAAGATGAATCTTCCTGATGCCAGGTCTGGTGCTCTATTGACTAGCTGCCCAGAGTTATATGTGCTGGCCTTATAAAAAAATGAATTCCCCTTAAAGTCAGCTTAAAGATGAGGATCTGAAATTCCTAAAAGAAATAGTTTGCACAGTTTGTATTTATGCTGTCCCACCAAGGCCTGTCACATTGTATGCCCAGGATGTTTCAGAGGCAATTAGATCCTGCTTTCTGAGTATACACACACACCACTGAATGGCTTCAGATATGGGTCCCCACAACACAATCTTATATTTGTGGGCTAGTGTTGCAAATAGTTTAATTGAGGAAACAAAGTTCAAGCTATGAAATTTATTGGCAAGGGAGAAAAAATGGGGATCAAGGATCCCTTGCATAACAAGCAAGCAGGAAGAAACCATTATTGGTGACTATAAAAACCAAACACTGACATTACACTACTTTTAATGACATTAACTATTCTACTGATGGACAATTGTCATGCTGACATCCATTGGTCTTTTATACCTAAACCAATATCAAGCATGTCAACTTGTATGGACTAAACCCCACTCGTATATATTTATGACACCAGATGGATCCCACACTCCAAAGACTTTATCATGGGATCAAAATCGAGACAGCTATAATTGTTCAAACACTAATGTATACCTTTCATTTTGGATATCTGTTATATATGTCAAAAGGAAATTTGTTTTGTATGCATTGTAAAACTCCTTGTATTGTAAAAAATTGGTCTATCAACAAGGGAATAGACATTGGTATGACTCTCCAAAGGAAAGGAGATAGAAATTTTTCATTCATAACACAAACCTAGCAACCCTAACTACAAAAATTATGTTCAATGCAGGAGATGCTGCACAGAAATGTTTAATGGACAGATGGTCCTGATATCACTCTTAAAAAAGGGATGAGATATCAGGCAAAATGCACTTTAGAAATTTTTAATTAGGAACCAACGTTATTGAAAATTGATCATCTACATCTATGTGTAGGTTATATTCCTAACAATGACTATGTAGACATTATGTGCCAACTGCCATTGCTGTAGTTAAATGATAATATAATTATTGATCACTACTCCTGAAACCCCATCTTTTGGATTAATATCTTTATGGAAACTCTTTCTTGCTCTCTGACACCAGTCCCAGAATTCAGGTGGGCCACTGGATTCGGGGTCTATTAGCTTCCACTTCAAGTACTGGAAGACTTTCTGGTACATGAAAGTAAAGCCTAGGTTGGACAATCTCTATGGACGCGCAGTTGTTGAACCTCCTAGATGAAATAGGTTATTATACACATACATGGAGCAAGGGCAAACTATACACTAAATTTCTCTTTTTTGGAGTATGTATTGAAAATAGGAAAAAATTTGGCACTAATAAGATTGTAGAAAAAACACATTGAATATTATTCATTTACAACTAGGAAAAATAAGTTACATCAAACTCTGTATGAACAAGTAACTGTAGAAATTGATTCTACATAGAAAGCAACTCAAGCTTCTATCAGTCCAAACATTGGTTTGGTGGAATGAATTTTGCAAACATTGGTTATGTTATATTCTTGGTTATTACACTGATTAATTCATTTATAGCAGAGATTTAAATAAGGCTCATATAAGAAATATGCAGCCAGAATGTACAAAGTCATTTTATTAGCTTCATTTTTGTTATGTCTTCAACAAATCAAAATGTTATATTTATGGCAAAATTGATATTTGTATTAATGTTTGCACTACTGTTTGAAAAATGTAAAAGATGTTAATATATTTGGTATGCTATTCAAAAAAAGGGGGATAAGACAGAAAGTAATTTTAAGAACATTTTTATACCATTTTTATATCATTTTAATCCTATTGAGCAATTTTGATTTGATGCTCTCACTTTTCTCTGAATATTATGATTATACTATGTTGTTTTCATTTTTCTCTTATATTTTGAAAAATATTTCAAGTACTTTTAACACTCTAATCCTGAGCAATGAAGGTGCAAATGTTTCTCTTAATATGTACCCAACAGTATCAGATTATAAGAACATGACAGCATTTGTTAAAGTTGCAGGTGACTATCCTGGGAAACCATCACTGATTGCATAAAAAGGGAATGCAGAGGACACCTCAATGGGCCGGATAGCCAAAGCCACACATACAGGCATATATTCCATAAGAGATGGATATATGTGGGCTGCTGAGGTTGGAGGTACTGGGACATGGTGCTTGACACCCTCATTCACAGGTGGCTCGGGTATCAAAGTCCAACCATATTGCCATGTGGCAGGCATCTAGGCGGGTATCCCTAAAATGCATAATCAGTCCAAGGGAGAAAAAGGAAATTCCCCTTCATATCCAGAGACAGTCATCTTTTATCTTGCTACAAAAGCTCTGGCAACTTCTTATAATCCTAACTGTGTGTGGGTAATAATCTAATGCACCTATCCTATGTTCTATGGGACTATTACCTCAATAATTCAGGATAATCAGAGTGAAATCTATTTTCTCATTACTTTTGTCATTATTTTTAATCATTTATGAAAATTTTCATCCTTGATTTTGATTGTTTAGTATTAAGAACACATTTTATCTTTGCAATAATCTTTATGAGCAAAGAGGAAGATTTTATTATTGTTGTTAATCACACTTACTTTTTTCAGCTAAGGCTTTGGCAATATATTTTGAATATCTATTTTTAATCACCTCAAGCATCAATTGATGATTCTACATGATTTTTATATTTTAATTTTAGTCACATTTCTATATCAATCACCTTTCATTTTATTTTAAAAAACAAAAAAGGGGGATATGTAGCATTCCAAGCATATTCACATCTATGAAATATAAATGACTGTATGATTACTGTGTCTCCAAGCATAAGGTTATACCAATAAGGCTTGTGAATGTAACCTTGAACTGGCCATGCGGCCCTTGGCTAAGACAAACTCATTAACATGCTCGGACTCAATTCCCCCGGGAAAGCACAGTTTGCAATCTACACGCCCAAAGGTGTTCCCTCTACCTTGCCACCCAATCTTAATTGTCTATACTTTGTGATGTGGTTACTACGTGGTTGGGAGTACCAACCAAGTAGGACAGGATTAAATTCAGAGGCAAACCCATGAACTTCCTCTTGGCTTTTTCTCCCCTTTCATGGAGCTCCACTCAGCTCCTTGGTGACTATGTCTCTCTCTCCTCTTAACCTTCTCCTTCCCCGAGGCTATAACCATCTCGGCCTGCATTCCCTATCTTAATCTCCTCATCCACCTCCTGTTCCTTTGTACTCATACTTTCCTATCAAAGGGAGTATCATAGGTCTGCCTGCCTATTCAAACACTGACTTGTCCCTGTCTTTCATTCTCCACCCTGGTTCTCGGTTCCTATCTCTCCTCGGTCCCATCACAAAGGTGAGCCCCTTCCCTTGTGGGACCCTGCTGGTCAGGGAAGTCCATTAAGGAAAACCCCACACCCTGGGGGGTAGGGGGGGACAGGGTACAAGAACTCTGAGGAGAGATTTACAGAAGTGTTTATAATACAATTATTATTTTTATATTTAGGGACTTTCTTGAGTTCAGAAATTTGATTAGTTGCATCTACCTGTATTATGTACAATAGTAGATGATTTCCAAAATCATGTTACTCACAAGAAAACAAAATTTAACTTAGAAAAATGAGACTTCTCTTCAGCAGCTATATAAAATGCTAGCAATGATATAAAATGGAGTCAGTTTGGTTCTCTCAATTTCCCCCTTTGATCCATGGGATCTCTCTATATAAGCCAATTATATAAGATTTTTAACATAGTCATGGTCAGCAGATTACATTAACATAAGCCTCTCTGGGAATATCCTGAAACAGACTTTAATGCACGAATTCAAACAGTCTAAAAAGAATTATGAGATGGAGAGCAGTAAAGGCGCATTTACAAAGGTTGGCTATTGCACTATTTCCCTGCAGCTATGTGAACCAACAAGATGGAATCACCAGGTTCCAATACATCTCAGCAGCAAGAGTTAGAAAGAGAAATTCCATTTAAAATCACACTAGACAATATAAAATATTTAGGAATGTATCTACTGAGACAAACACAGGAACTATATGAACACAACAACAAAACACTCTCCACATAATTAAAACTAGATCTAAACAACTAGAAAAATGTTGTTTGCTCATGGGTAGGACGAGCTAGCATAATAAAAATGACAATCTTGACCAAATTAATTTACTTATTTAGTGCCATACTCATTGAACTACCAAAAAACTTTTTTTATTGAATTAGAAAAAAACCATAACAAAATTCATTTGGAAGAACTTGAAAGATCAAGGATATCCAGGGAAATAATGAAAAAATGCAAAGGAATGTGGCCTTGCAGTCCCAGATCTCAAGCTATACTATAAAGCAGAGGTCATCAAAACAATATGGAACTGGCTAAGAGACAGAAAGGAGGATCAGTGGAATAGACTTAGGGTAACTGACCTCAGCAAGACAGTCTATGATAAGCCCAAAGATCCTAGCTTTAGGGATCAAAATCCACTATTTGATAAAAACTGCTGGATAAATTGGAAGACAGTATGGGAGAGATTAGGTTTGGATCAAAATCTCACACTCTACACCAAGATAAACTCAGAATGGGTGAATGATTTGAATATAAAGAAGGAAACTATCAGTAAATTAAGTGAACACAGAATAGTATACATGTCAAATCGTTGGAAAAGGAAAGATTTTAAGACCAAGCAAGAGTTAGAAAAAAAATCACAAAATGTAAACTAAATAATTTTGATTATATTAAATTAAAAAGCTTTTGTACAAACAAAACCAATGCAAACAAAATTAGAAGGGAAGTAACAAATTAGAAAAAAATCTAACAAAAACCTCTGAAAAAGGTCTGATTACTCAAATTTATAAAGAGCATGTGAAGACTGTTTCAGCGGAACAGGAGAAAGAAACAAACAAGAAGGTTCAACAGCTGAGATGGCGATGCAGCAAGGCACTGTGGAGTGCTTAGTGTGTGTTGGAGCACAAAGGACAACATGGCCATGGCCATCCAATGCAGCTGAGGAAGTCTCCAGGTGTAATGACTTTTCGTGCCATTGGATCCAGGCTTCCAATGCCGAGAGAGTGGGACTGTCTCTGTGCATCGACTTTTCCACTTAAATCTTCACGCAGAAGTGTCTTTGTGCACAAACACGCACAAAGACAATCTTTATCCTCGGTTACTAAGAGACCACTACATACATAAAGAGCTAAATCAGTTGTACAAAAAAATCAAACTATTCCCCAATTGTTAAATGGCCAAGAGACATGAATAGGCAATTGTCAGATAAAGAAATAAAAACTGTATTGATAAGCACATGAAAAAAGTATTCTAAATCTCTTATCAGAGAGATGAAAATCAAAACAACTCTGAGGTATCATCTCACACCTAGCAGATTGGCTAACATAACAGCAAAGGATTGTAATGAATGCTGGAGGGGATGTGGCAAAGTGGGGATATTAATGCACTGCTGGAAGAGTTGTGAATTGATCCAACCATTCTGGAGGGAAATTCGGAATTTTGCCCAAAGGACTTTAAAAGACTGTCTGCCCTTTGATCCAGCCATAGCACTGCTGGATTTGTACCCCAAAGAGATCATAAGTAAAAAGACATGTACAGGACTTCCGGTCAAGATGGAGGCTTAGAGAAAGCTAAAGTTCAGATCTCCTGAAACTCTTCCTTACCGATCTCAAATTGAATGCTCCTAGGGCACCGAAATTCAAAACGATCAACAGCATAGACCCCTGGAGTCTTCCTCCTGGACCTGGACCTGGATCAAAAGGTACAGCACCCCCCAAAAGCCAGAACCCAAGACCATTCAGACCTATGGAATAGGCAGAAGGAAGGTCCTAGGACCCATCCCCCCCCAACCCAGAGTGCCGAGTCCGAGTCCAAGGCAGCAAAGGCAACTTCAGACCCCACGGCCAGCTACTCTGAAGGCCACATCCTGAAAACAACCTAACCCAGTCGAGGGGGCACCCAGACAGCAGGGAAACAGAGAGGGACGGGGGAGCTCGTAACCCTCTGGCTGGATCCTTCCATCTGAGTCTCACGAAAAAAGTCCCTGCCTCAAGGCATACTAAATTCAACCCAGGGAAAGTTAATCTCATTAGAAGCCCTCAGCCCCCCTCCCCCCCCCCCCCCCGAGTGCAGGCGCTGGCCGGCTAAGGCACAGGAACAAGGGCCAAGCTAGGCTTAGAGCGTGGAAGTAAGGCAACAGAGAAGCATCAGGAGGGTGCCGAGGAGAGGAGTGCAGTAACAGGGACACACCAGCAACTCCTGGCTTCCTGGGAAGACAGAACAACAACTGCATAGAACGGACAATCTGCCTAGGGCTAAAACCTCTGAACTCCAGACAGAGATAAGAAAACCTAGTCCCCCCCACTCAGATAGAGATGGCAAACTCCACAGAAGCACAAAAGTCCCAAAATTAAAAAAAAAAAAAAACAAGAAGAAGGGGGTGAATTTGGACACATTTTATGGAGCAAAAATACAAAACACAGAGGAGATAGAAGAGGAAACACAAGCAAATGCTCCGAAACCTTCCAAAGGAAATGGAAACTCTCCACAAACCCATGAAGAATTTGAATCTGAAATGAGCAAAAAGATGGAAGCCTTCTGGGAGGAAAAGTGGGAAATAATGCAAAAGAAATTCACGCATCTACAAAACCAGTTTGACCAAACTGTAAAAGAAAACCAGGCTTTAAAGCAAGAACTAATAAAGCAAAGCCAAAAGAGCAAGAAATTAGAAGAGAACATAAAATATCTCACTGACAAAGTGACAGATTTGGAAAATAGAGGGAGAAGAGATAATTTAAGAATAATTGGACTTCCAGAAAAGCCAGAAATAAACAGCAAACTTGACATCATAATACAAGAGATAATCAAAGAAAATTGCTCAGAGATTCTAGAACAAGGGGGCAATACAGCCACTGACAGAGCTCACAGAACACCCTCTACACTAAACCCCCAAAAGACAACTCCCAGGAATGTAATTGCCAAATTCCAAAACTCTCAAACAAAAGAAAAAATCCTACAAGAAGCCAGAAAAAGACAAATTAGTTATAAAGGAATGCCAATCAGGGTCACACAAGATGTTGCAAGTTCTACTCTAAATGATCGTAAGGCATGGAACATGATCTTCAGAAAGCCAAGAGAACTGGGTCTTCAACCAAGAATCAGCTATCCAGCAAAACTGACTATATACTTCCAAGGGAAAGTATGGGCATTCAACAAAATAGAAGATTTCCAACTTTTTGCACTGAAAAGACCAGAGCTCTGTGGAAAGTTCGATATTGAAAATCAAAGAGCATGGAATACCTGAAAAGGTAAATATGAAGGAAAGGGAAAAGGAGAAAAATGTTATCTTCTTCTTTTACTCAAACTCTCTTCTATAAGGACTACATTTATATCAAATCTATGTATACTAACATGGGGGAAAATGTAATGTGTAAATAGGGGTAAAAGAAAGACCAAATAGAATAATCTTTCTCACACAAAGATTCACATGGGAAGGGGAGGGGAAGAAAACTCCTATAAGATGGAGAGGAAGAGAATTTTTACTTAAACCTTACTCTCAGGGAAATCAACTGTGAGAGGGAAAAACATCCAGATCCATTGGGATCTTGAATTCTATCTTACCCAACAAGGGTAGGGAGAAGGGAAAACCAATGGGGGGGGGAGGGGAAGAGGGAAAACAAAAGGGGAGGGAAAGAGAGGGCGGAAAGGGGAGGGAACAAAAAGGGAGGGACTAAAAAGGGAAACATATCAAGGGAGGGGACAAGGGAGACCAATATAAAGTAAATCACTGGACTAAAAGGTAGAGCCGAAGAAGAAAAGGTTAGAACTAGGGAAGGATATCAAAATGCCAGGGAGTCCACAAATGACAGTCATAACTTTGAACGTGAATGGGATGAACTCACCCATAAAACGTAGATGAATAGCAGAATGGATTAGAATCCAAAACCCTACCATATGTTGTCTTCAAGAAACACACATGAGGCAGGTTGACACCCACAAGGTCAGAATTAAAGGATAGAGTAAGACCTTCTGGGCCTCAACTGACAGAAAGAAGGCAGGAGTGGTAATCATGATATCTGATAAAGCCAAAGCAAAAATAGACCTGATCAAAAGGGATAGGGAAGGTAATTATATTTTGTTAAAAGGGACTTTAGATAATGAGGAAATATCACTAATCAACATGTATGCACCAAATAATATAGCACCCAAATTTCTAATGGTGAAACTAGGAGAACTGAAGGAAGAAATAGACAGTAAAATCATATTAGTGGGAGACTTAAACCAACCATTATCAAATTTAGATAAATCAAATCAAAAAATAAACAAGAAAGAGGTGAAAGAGGTGAATGAAATCTTAGAAAAATTAGAATTAATAGACATATGGAGAAAAATAAATAGGGATAAAAAGGAATACACCTTCTTCTCAGCACCACATGGCACATTCACAAAAATTGACCATACATTAGGTCACAGAAACATAGCATACAAATGCAGAAAAGCAGAAATAATAAATGTAGCCTTCTCAGATCACAAGGCAATAAAAATAATGATCAGTAAAGGTACATGGAAAACCAAATAAAAAATTAATTGGAAATTAAACAAAATGATACTCCAAAATTGTTTAGTTAGAGAAGAAGTCATAGAAACAATTAATAATTTTATTGAGGAAAATGACAATGGCGAGACATCCTTTCAAACCTTTTGGGATGCAGCCAAAGTGGTAATCAGAGGTAAATTCATATCCCTGAGTGCATATATCAACAAACTAGGGAGAGCAGAGATCGATCAATTGGAAATGCAAATAAAAAACTCAAAAGTGATCAAATTAAAAACCACCAGCAGAAAACCAAACTAGAAATCCTAAAAATTAAGGGAGAAATTAATAAAATCGAAAGTGATAGAACTATTGATTTAATAAATAAGACAAGAAGCTGGTACTTTGAAAAAAACAAACAAAATAGACAAAATACTGGTCAATCTAATTAAAAAAAGGAAGGAAGAAAAGCAAATTAACAGCATCAAAGATGAAAAGGGGGACAGCACCTCCGATGAAGATGAAATTAAGACAATCATTAGAAATTACTTTGCCCAATTATATGGCAATAAATACACCAATTTAGGTGATATGGATGAATATATACAAAAATACAAACTGCCTAGACTAACAGAAGAGGAAATAGAATTCTTAAATAATCCCATATCAGAAAATGAAATCCAACAAACCATCAAAGAACTTCCTAAGAAAAAATCCCCAGGGCCTGATGGATTCACTAGTGAATTCTATCAAACATTCAGAGAACAGTTAATACCAATACTATACAAACCATTTGACATAATAAGCAAAGAGGGAGTTCTACCAAACTCCTTTTATGACACAAACATGGTACTGATTCCAAAACCAGGCAGGTTAAAAACAGAGAAAGAAAACTATAGACCAATCTCCCTAACGAATATAGATGCAAAAATCTTAAATAGGATACTAGCAAAAAGACTCCAGCAAGTGATGAGAAGGGTCATCCACCATGATCAAGTAGGATTTATACCAGGGATGCAGGGCTGGTTCAATATTAGGAAAACTATCCACATAATCGACCATATCAACAAGCAAACCAACAAGAACCACATGATTATCTCAATAAATGCAGAAAAAGCCTTTGATAAAATACAACACCCATTCCTATTAAAAACACTAGAAAGCATAGGAATAGAAGGGCCGTTCCTAAAAATAATAAACAGTATATATCTAAAACCATCAGCTAATATCATCTGCAATGGGGATAAACTAAATCCATTCCCAATAAGATCAGGAGTGAAACAAGGATGCCCATTATCACCTCTACTATTTGACATTGTACTAGAAACACTAGCAGTAGCAATTAGAGAAGAAAAAGAAATTGAAGGCATCAAAATAGGCAAGGAGGAGACCAAGTTATCACTCTTTGCAGATGACATGATGGTCTACTTAAAGAATCCTAGAGATTCAACTAAAAAGCTAATTGAAATAATCAACAACTTTAGCAAAGTTGCAGGACACAAAATAAACCCACATAAGTCATCAGCTTTTCTATATATCTCCAACACAGCGCAGCAGAAAAAACTAGAAAGAGAAATCCCATTCAAAATCACCTTAGACAAAATAAAATACTTAGGAATCTATCTCCCGAGACAAACACAGGAACTATATGAACACAACTACAAAACACTCTCCACACAACTAAAACTAGACTTGAGCAATTGGAAAAACATTAACTGCTCATAGATAGGACGAGCCAATATAATAAAAATGACCATCCTACCCAAACTTATTCATCTATTTATCTATTTAGTGCCATACCCATTGAACTCCCAAAATATTTCTTTACTGGTTTAGAAAAAACCATAACAAAATTCATTTGGAATAACAAAAGATCAAGTATATCCAGGGAAATAATGAAAAAAAAAAAACACATATGATGGGGGCCTTGCAGTCCCAGACCTTAAACTATATTACAAAGCAGCAGTCATCAAAATAATTTAGTACTGGCTAAGAAACAGAAAGGAAGATCAGTGGAATAGACTGGGGGAAAGCGACCTCAGCAAGACAGTATACAATAAACCCAAAGATCCCAGCTTTTGGGACAAAAATCCATGATTCGATAAAAACTGCTGGGAAAATTGGAAGACAGTATGGGAGAGATTAGGAATAGATCAACACCTCACACCCTACACCAAGATAAATTCAAAATGGGTGAATCACTTAAACATAAAGAAGGAAACCATAAGTAAATTGGGTAAACACAGAATAATATACATGTCAGACCTTTGGGAGGGGAAAGGCTTTAAAACCAAGCAAGACATAGAAAGAATCACAAAATGTAAAATAAATAATTTTGACTACATCAAATTAAAAAGGTTTTGTACAAACAAAACCAATGTAACTAAAATCAGAAGGGAAACAACAAATTGGGAAAAAATCTTCATAGAAACCTCTGACAAAGGTTTAATTACTCATATTTATAATGAGCTAAATCAACTGTACAAAAAATCAAGCCATTCTCCAATTGATAAATGGGCAAGGGACATGGATAGGCAGTTCTCAGATAAAGAAATCAAAACTATTAACAAGCACATGAAGAAGTGTTCTAAATCTCTTATAATCAGAGAGATGCAAATCAAAACAACTCTGAGGTATCACCTCACACCTAGCAGATTGGCTAACATGACAGCTATGGAAAGTAATGAATGCTGGAGGGGATGTGGCAAAGTTGGGACATTAATTCATTGCTGGTGGAGTTGTGAACTGATCCAACCATTCTGGAGGGCAATTTGGAACTATGCCCAAAGGGCGATAAAAGACTGTCTGCCCTTTGATCCAGCCATAGCACTGCTGGGTTTGTACCCCAAAGAGATAATGGACAAAAAGACTTGTACAAAAATATTCATAGCTGCACTCTTTGTGGTGGCCAAAAATTGGAAAATGAGGGGATGCCCTTCAATTGGGGAATGGCTGAACAAACTGTGGTACATGTTGGTGATGGAATACTATTGTGCAAAAAGGAATAATAAAGTGGAGGAATTCCATGGAGACTGGAAAAACCTCCAGGAAGTGATGCAGAGCGAGAGGAGCAGAACCAGGAGAACATTGTACACAGAGAAGAATCCACTGTGGTATAATCGAATGTAATGGACTTCTCTATTGGTGGTGGTGTAATGGCCTGGAACAATCTGCAGGGATCTAGGAGAAAAAACACTATTCATAAGCAAAGGATAAACTATGGGAGTGGAAACATCGAGGAAAAGCTACTACAGTGGTTGAGGGGACATGACAGAGGAGAGACTCTAAACGAAACTCTAATGCAAATATCGACAACATGAAAATGGGTTCGAATCAAGAATACATATGACACCCAGTGGAATCATGCGTCAGCTATGGGGGGTGAGGGTGAGGAAAAGAAAATGATCTTTGTCTTTAATGAATAATGCTTGGAAATGATCAAATAAAATATTATTTAAAAAAAAAGAAAAAAAGGAAAAAAAAGACTTGTACAAGAATATCCATAGCTGCACTCTTTGTGGAGGCAAAAAATTGGAAAATGAGAGGATGACCTTCAATTGGGGAATGGCTGAACAAATTGTGGTATATGTTGGTGATGGAATACTATTGTGCTCAAAGGAATAACAAAGTGGCAGAATTCCATGGAGACTGGAACAACCTCCAGGAAGTGATGCAGAACGAAAAGAGCAGAGCCAGGAGAACATTGTACACAGAGACTGATACACTGTGGTACAATCGAACGTAATGGACTTTTCCATTAGTGTCAATGCAATGTCCCTGAACAACCTGCAGAGATCAAGGAGAAAAAAACAGTACCCTCAAGCAGAGGACAAACGGTGGGAGTAAAAACACCTAGGAAAGGCAACAACTTAACTACAGGGGTGGAGGGGATATGATTGAAGAAAGACTCTAAATGAACAACCTAATGCAAAAACCAATAACATGGAAATGATTTTGGATCGAGGACACATGTGATACCCAGAGGAATCATGCATCGCCAATGGGAGGGGTGGTGGAAGGAAGGGGGGGGGGAAGAAAAAGGAAATGATCTTTGTTTCTAATGAATAATGTTTGAAAATGACCAAATAAAATAATGTTTAGAGAAAAGAATAAAAAAAGAGGCCTTTCCCAATGTCCTGCTCACCAACAATGTATCAGTGTGTCCACTTTCTGTAACCACGAAAAATGTGGGTTTCAAGACTGTGAATTGCCAAAACTGTAAAGGTTTCAGCCAAACTGTAAAGATAATTTTTAGTGTCTTGATTTAAATAAAAAATAAGTGGTCACCATGGGAAAATTCCCAAATATGAAAATACCCAAATCATCTGGGTTTTATGGAGATTTTAATTAATATAAATGAAGGAATTTAAGGGAAGGGAGAGATAGAGAGAAAGAGAAAATAGTAGGAAGGACCTAGGCCATTTGGCCTAGGCCTGAGCCTTAAGAGAGACTAGTCAGTCTTTTATCACTCACCACAAGATTTATCCCAAGCAAAACTCCAGTCCTTCACTGAAATCCTCATCTCCTGAACTAAGTTCAGAGATCCAGCTCCTCCAACTAACTCCAAACTTCAACCTCCACGGTGAACTCCCTAACTGAACTACAAACTCCAACTAGTCTGAACTCCAACTAACTCAATTTCAAACTCTCCTTCCTTTTAAAGAAATTTTCTCTTGTGTCACCTCCCCTAAATTTTCTTTTTTTTTTTGTTTTAGATATTTAATTTATTTTTTGTCATTACATGTAATAAATTTTCACAAAAGTTTTCAGAAGTTATGTGATGCAAATTTTCTCCCTCCTTCCCCCCCCCTCCCAGAGCTGGAAAACAATTCAATCTGGGTTATATGTGTATTAGGTATTTGGGGTATGTTGTATTATTACATATAATAATATATAATAATGTAATATATTATTTTAGGTATATTACAATTTAACAAAATGAATTTTAACACTTATACAGTGCAAAACACTGTGGGATAGAAAAAGAACATTGGAACTCAATTTAGAATTTTAGACATCAGAATTTGAATCTGGCCTCTGATACTAGCCATGTGACTAAGGACACATACTTAAAGCCTCAGTTTCCTCATCTGTCAAGTGTAGTAGTTAGCTCATAAGGTTATTACTAGGATTGAATGAGAAATGGTAGAGAAAACACTAGGTTTTTTTTTTTCCTAAGCCCTTACCTTCTGTCTTAAAATTCATACTAAGTATGGGTTTCAAGGCAGAAAATGCATAAGGGCTAGGCAACTGGGGTCACATTGTTCAGGGTCACATATTTAGGAAATGTCTACGGTCAAATTTGAACCCAGCACCTCTCATCTCCAGACTCTATCCACTAAGTTACCTAGCTGTCCTCTAGCTGTTGTAATGCAAAGTGATATACAGGGTGTCCCCCAAAGTCTTAGTGTAGTTTTAAACTTTTGTAGTCTCAATAGCTTAAAACTTTTGTAATTTCAATAGCTTAAAAATCTAATAGCTTAGATTTGTACCTAAGATTTTAGGGACATTTTAAATGTTGACTACTATCATTACTATTGTAATGAAAAGTAGAGAATAAAGTGCATGAGACAGTTAAAGAGCAGTGTGGGAGTTTTGAAGAAGGAAAGACTTTCCAATTAGGGAAAATCAAGGAATCTTCATAGAAGAGGTGGCATTTGAACTGTTTTTTCAAAAAAATATCCACTATAAAAGCTTTCATGCCTTTTTTATGTAAGATAATGTACCCCATTCTATTTCTCTCTTCTTCCTTCTCCCAATACATTCCTTTTTATCACTCCTTAATTTTTTAAAATATATGATCCCATCATATTCAACTCATACCCTTGCCCTTTGTCTGTGTATATATGCCTTCTAACTTAACTAATAATGATAAAATTTGTAAGAGTTACAAGAATCATTTTTCTATGAAGGGATATAAACAGTTTAAATCTTACTGAATGTCTTTTGATTTCCCTTTCCTGTTTACCTTTTTATACTTCTCTTGAATCTTATATTTGAGGGTCAAATTTTCCATTCACCTCTAATCTTTTCATCAGGAATATTTGAAAGTCCTCTATTTCATTAAATACTCTTTTTTTTTCCTAAAGGATTCTGCTCAGTTTTGCTGGGTAGGTGATTTTTGGTTGAAGTCCTAGCTCCTTTGCTCTCTGGAATATCATATTCCAGACCCTCTAATACTTTAATGTAGAATGTGCTAAATCTTGTATTATTCTGACTGTGGCCTCATAATATCTGAATTTTTTCTATTTAGCTATTTGTAATACTTTCTCTATGAGCTTTGGAATTTGGCTATAATATTCCTGGGTGGCATCCTTTTGGGATCTCTCAGGAGGTGATTGGTGAATTCTTTCCATTTCCATTTTGTCTCTGGTTCTAGAGATTTGTGTTTTTTTTTTTTTTTGATGATTTCTTGAAAGATGATGTCTAAATTCTTTTTCTGATCACGACTTCTAGATAGCACAATAATTCTTAGATTCTCTCTTCTGGATTTATTTTCCAGGTCAGTTGTTTTTCCCATGAGATAGTTCACATTTTATCAAATTTTTAATTCTTTTGACTTTGTTTGATTGTTTCTTAATGTCTCATGGAGTCGTTAGCTTCCACTTGCCCAGTTCTAATTTTGAAGAAATTCTTTTCTTTAATGAACAAAATTTTGTACTTCTTTTTCCATTTGCCAGCTTTGCATTTTAAGAAGTTCTTCTCTTTGGTGGATTTTTGTACTTCTTCTACCAACTTGCCTATTCTGTTTTTTTAAGATATTATTTTCTTCAGTATTTTTTGTTCCTTCTTTACCAAGCTGTCTATTCTTTCCCCCTGGTTTTCCTGTATCACTCTCATTTCTTTTCCAATTTTTCTTCTACCTCCCTTATGTGATTTAAAATAATTTTGGGGGCTCCACCAGTAATTCTTTTTGGGCTTGAGACCAATTCATATTGGAGGCTTTGGATGCAGTAATATTGACTTTGTTGTCTACTTCTGAGTTTTTGTTTTTTTCTTCCCTGTCACCAAAATGACTTTCTATGGTGAGTTTTTGTTGTTGTTGTTGTTGTTTGCTCATTTTCCAGTCTTTTCCTTGTCTTTTATGTGTCCAAAATGGAGAAACAGTCTCAGAGGCCCCCGCCTTCAGCTTCCTTCAGAGCAAGCTTCCTCAGAGCCCAGGAACAACACCGACCCAAAAAATCCACCACCTCCCTAAATTTTCACATCTACCAATCACAGTAGATGTTTTCCCCAGGACTGACCATTCTTAGTTCACATCTTCTTTTGTTATCACCTTCTCTGGGTAGACTAAAAATTCACACCTCTTTGCTAAGCTTGCCCTTTGTAAGTTGCTTGACCTTTTAGTGATTAATTTAACCTTTATAGGTACTTAGTACCCTTTTGTATTAAATCTAAGAATAGACCTAGCTTAAGGTTTTAGCTTCACTATAAGTATGAGTTGGGGACTTATCATTGTTCAGTAAGGAATTTACAACTTTATTTTCCTCTAAGGCACTATCTAAGTATGGGTGGAGTAATGTTAAAATTCCCAAAACATTCCTCATCAAGTACCTTCATTTGTTACAATAAGGGAATAGCTTAACCAAATCTTCTAAGGTAAAGTCTGAGCAGTTTTACAATTCACATTTCCCCAAACCCCTCCAACACTTGTTATTTCCCTTTCTTGTCAATTTTGTCAATACGAAAGATATAAGAGAACAGAGAGAGAGAGAGAGAGAGAGAGAGAGAGAGAGAGAGAGAGAGAGGGCCCAAAAGCTAGGTTCTCTGGAGCTAAACAAATTGCTTTCAATGGTCTTGGTGGGTTGTAGAATGGTCTTAGTCTCTGTAATGGGAAGGACTGTCCCCTGATGTATATTATGATAAGCCCAACACTCATGAAACTAGATAGCTTTAAGGTGATTTAAAACATGATTTACCCCACCATGAAGATTGCTGACAGCATTGTCTCCTTCAGTCCTCCTGAAAGGAATATACAGGGTGGGAAAAGCCAGAAATGGAATAGTACAAAAAAAAAACCATTATGAAAAAGTTAGGGATAAGAGTGGGAACAGGTTTCACTTGAGAACAATGTATCCAAGAGTCCTTTCTCTCAGCCTTGATTGCTTTTGAAGGGATTAGGAACACCTGGAATGGGTCTTCCTAAACTCACTGGGTCCCCTTGATTGACTGGAAATGCTTAATTTTAAGGAGGAAAATGGGGTTTTTATTATTTTAATTTTTTATTTTTAAAAGGGTTGAACTGGATTATTTAAGAGTGTGGTCACCAGGAATTTAATGTATTCCAAAAGAGATTTATTTACAATTTATTTACAAAATGTAGAAAGAGTGAAGTTAAGAAAATCAGAGAGAGGATAGGGTAAGATATCTACCTTATGCAATAAGTAATTTACATCCAGTCCCTGGCTCAACCTGAGCAGGGAGAGTTAGTCCTTAGGTCTCTTTGCCAAGGACCTGGGGAAGTCTCTCCTGAGGCTAATGTCTTGAGAAAATCTAATATGAAAGGAGTCACCCTTTCACTCACTACATCTCAGGTTCAGTCAGCAGATTCTCCACCAGCCTCCACTCCAAAGAAAGAACTGCCAATAGAAGTGCACTCAGGAAGTTGTCACTCCCTGTAATATTTATTGGGAAAGGAAATGGGATTGGAAAAATGGGGATAATGGGAGGTTTTTATAGGGCTAAGGAAGAGTTAAGGGGAGAGGGAACACTGCTTGGTGAAGCAAAGGAGGGAGATGCCCCTGCTGAGAGGAAGCAGCAGGGGTCCAATGTGGTCTGTTTGCCTTTGAATGACTGAACTGAAGTTCAGCTCCCTCTATGACCAGAAAAGATAGTCCACTTATCTGACTGCGAATTCAAATAATATAAAGTTTAATAACCAGTTTGGATTGGAGTTTTTTTCTCAGCTTCAGAGTTAAAAGTGATGAGATCTTACTGCAGGCTTTGGCAAAATAGAGTATGGCTTTCTATATGTCCTTGAGGCAAACAAATTCTTATGCATTGTGTGTTTTTCCAGCTAAAGGCAAAGATCCTGAGTATCTAGGTAAATGAGGGTGCTTTAAAAAAATTGAGCAAAGATCTTTCACAGTGAAACAAGTAGCTTCACAGGAAATCTAGAAACTAATGGTAGCAAAGTTGGGAACTATCAGGTATCTGGGTATAACATAAGTGTTAATGATGCATAAATATTATTATTCAAAGTGATAAACAAATTCACCATCAGGGCCTGGCATAGATTTCTTAATAGAAAGGATAAGAGGGCTACAAGGGGATCTACATGGAACAATAATACCTTGATCCTCCGAGAGTTGATAAATATGTGTAATACATTCAATGGCTTCCCTCGACAAAGAATGTTAAAGAATGAATGATGAAGGGCTTCCCTTAGCCTTGATTGCAAGGAGAAGAAAGAATTTTAACAATTCTATATCTGAGAATGAAGTCACTAATCTGCTACTTTACTACAGATGATAACCCTGATGCAGGAAACATTATTGACTGTGCTAGAAGTGTCCATGCAAAGGTCCTAATTTTCCTAAACTGCCCCAGATTATCACCATCTCATGTTAGGAAAAGAAATATTCAAGTTCAGTGGAGGTGCTTTGTTTTTGGTGCTGCTCTGACTTATTGTAGCCATGTTGCACTAGGATACTCCTTGTGAATTACAGAGATGTGTCATCACACATCATATGGGCTGGATGGTGAGACCTTGAGATTTAGTCTTTCTGCTTGGGGAAGGAAAGACTTAGGATTTCTGGCTTTTGTTTGCCCATTCAATTTGATTTGGGTTTTGTTTCATTCTTGTTTTTATTTTTTTCTTTCTATCCCTTAATGCTATCCATGATAGGAGGACTGTTTAATCATTTAAATGGTAGAAGATTCTTTAGGAAATCATTAGGACCTTACCACTGTAAACCTTAAAATTTCCCAGACTCTACTTTATAAGATTGGATTAAGACCATTCCCCATTTGGGCAGTGAACTCTACTTAAAGCAGGAATGTGAGAATTCTACTTTACCTACTTGGGTCTGCCCTAGGGGAAGATAAAGTTTTAAACTCTTTTCTGAACAATGAAAAGTACTTAAACCCATACTTTTCTTAAGCTAAGTACCTATAAAGGTCAAGCAACTTGTGAATTTACAAGGAACAAAGAACTGGAAAACTTACTCAGAGCTTTCCTGGTGTGAATTACTCAAAAATCCACACCTTCTTAGGTGTGGACTAAGAATGGGCGGTCCTTTAGAAACATCTACAGCGATTGGTAGATGTAAGGACTTAGGGGAGGTGACAGAGGAGATTTTGCCCTTAAAAATAAGAGCTCAGAGAAGAGCTGGGTTCAGATTCTGAAACATTCAGATGGAGGAGGGAGCTAGTGAAAGCAGCTGAGATGCTGCTGGCCTGGTGTCATTAGAAATCCTTACTTAGACAGATCTTATGGTGAGTTATAAAAAACTGACTGATTTCTCTTTTAAGACTCAGGTCTAGGCCATATTGGCTTTGAGGCCCTTCATACTTATTCCTTTTTCACTCTCTCTCTCTTTCTTTGATTACTCATTGTATTGTTAATTAAAATCTCTATAAAACCCAATTAACTTGGGTATTTGAATAATTGGGAATATTTCCCTGGCGACCACCTTATATTTGATTTTAAAACCCAAGACACTGTAGTGAAACATATTTCTGAGGTCAAATTTACTCACCCTCTTTTATATCTATCACAGTTTGTATCTTCCACTATTTTAATCACTACAGTTTAAGACCTCAACCATTTTTAAATCTCACACTACCAAGAGATGGTATGTGATAGTATCAGAGAATTTGTTTTCATATTTTTTTGACATGACATCTTTGACTTGTCTGACTTCCTCTGAACCTGATTACACCAGCTTCCTTGATGTGATATCCTATTCTAGGGATATGAAAGGTCCATACTACCAGATTTGGTCATCACATAAGACCCAATGAGTCACTCTAGCCTGATTATGTACTGACCAGACGCTTTTTCAGATGAAGATAGGAGAAAGGAATCCTATCTAGAAAAGCTAGGTGCCACTGCATCTTTGATATGTTTGAACACAGTAAACTTCCTTTGTTCAATGACTTATAAATGCCTCCTTTCATTTCCAGCAACAAACCTCAACTAAGAGTGTTCTGACTTTAGAGCCTCTCCTAACAATAAATTTTTGCCTGGAATATTATAATAGCCTTTAAATTGCTTTCTCTGCTTTTAATCTCTACTCCTTTTCTGACCCATTCTTCACATAATTGTCAAAATAAACTTCCTAAAATATCCACATGAGGATCTCACTCCCCTGTCCAAGAAATTTCACTGGGTCTAATCCAAGAAAAATTAATTTTAATGACGCATCATATGATTTTTAACATCAATAAAAATACTCCTTTTTCTGTTTAAATCTCCCCTCACCTCTGTAAAGGTTAAATTTAATGGGTGGACTTAAATTATATGAAATAACCTGGTCATCTAAATTATTATATCTCAAGTCAGAAGTTTATTTATCAAAATAGAGGAGAAACAATAAAGTAGAAAAATATGAAAGAGGTCAGAGAAAATACCTATATTAGTCCTCAACCAGGAGAACTGGTAGTGAGTAACCAACCCCATGGCCTGCTTCAAGATGGAAGCTAGTAATTCTATCAAACATTCAAAGAACAACTAATCCCAATATTAAACAAACTATTTGACAGAATAGGCCAAGAAGGAGTTCTACCAAATTCATTCTACGACACAAACATGGTACTGATCCCAAAGCCAGGCAGGTCAAAAACAGAGAAAGAAAACTATAGACCAATCTTCCAAATGAATATAGATGCAAAAATCTTAAATAGGATACTAGCAAACAGGCTCCAGCAAGTCATCACAAGGGTCATCCACTATGACCAGGCAGGATTCATACCAGGAATGCAAGGATGGTTCAATATTAGGAAAACCATCCACATAATTGACCATATTAACAAGCAAACTGACAAAAATCACATGATTATCTCAATAAATGCAGAAAAAGCCTTTGATAAAATACAACACCCATTCCTATTGAAAACACTAGAAAGTATAGGAATAGAAGGGCCTTTCAAAAAAATAATAAACAGTATATATCTAAAACCATCAGCAAACATCATCTGCAATGGGGATAAACTAGAAGCCTTTCCAATAAGATCAGGAGTAAAACAAGGATGCCCATTATCACCTCTATTATTTAACATTGTACTAGAAACACTAGCAGTAGCAATTAGAGAAGAAAAAGAAATTGAAGGTATTAAAATTGGCAATGAGGAGACCAAGTTATCACTCTTTGCAGATGATATGATGGCTTACTTAAGGAATCTTAGAGAATCAACCAAAAAGTTACTCAAAATAATCAACAACTTTAGCAAAGTTGCAGGATACAAAATAAATCCGCATAAGTCATCAGCATTTCTATATATCTCTAACCCACTTCAGCAGCAAGAATTAGAAAGTGAAATACCATTTAAAATCACCCTAGACAATATAAAATACTTAGGAATCTATCTGCCGATATAAACACAGGAACTATATGAACACAACTACAAAACGCTTTCCACACAGCTAAAACTAGATCTAAACAATTGGAAAAACATTGATTGCTCATGGGTGGGATGAGCTAACATAATAAAAATGATAATCCTACCCAAATTAATTTACTTATTTAGTGCCATACCCATTGAACTACCAAAAAACTTTTTTACTGAATTAGAAAAAACCATAACTAAGTTCATTTGGAAGAACAAAAAATCAAGGATATCCAGGGAAATCATGAGAAAAAAAATGCAAAGGAAGGAGGACTTGCAGTCCCAGATCTCAAACTATACTATAAAGCAGTGGTTATCAAAACAATTTGGTACTGGCTAAGAGACAGAAAGGAGGATCAGTGGAATAGACTTGATGTAAATGATCTCAGCAAGACAGTTTATGACAAACCCAAAGACCCCAGCTTTTTGGACAAAAATCCATTATTTGATAAAAAACTGCTGGGAAAATTGGAAGGCAGTGTGGGAGAGATTAGGCTTGGATCAACACCTCATACCCTACACGAAGATAAATTCAGAATGGGTGAATGACTTGAACATAAAGAAGGAAACTATAAGTAAATTAGGTGAACACAGAATAGTATACATGTCAGACCTTTGGGAAGGGAAAGATTTTAAAACCAAGCAAGACTTAGAAAGAGTCACAAAATGTAAAATAAATTATTTTGACTACATCAAATTAAAAAGGTTTTGTACAAACAAAACCAATGTAACTAAAATCAGAAGGAAAGCAACAAATTGGGAAGCAATCTTCATAAAAACCTCTGACAAAGGTTTAATTACTCAAATTTACAAAGAGCTAAATCAATTGTACAAAAAATCAAACCATTCTCCAATTGATAAATGGGCAAGGGACATGAACAGGCAGTTCTCAGCCAAAGAAATCAAAATAAGCACATGAAAAAGTGTTCTAAATCTCTTATAATCAGAGAGATGCAAATCAAAACAACTCTGAGGTATCACCTCACACCTAGCAAATTGACTAACATAACAGCTATGGAAAGTAATGAATGCTAGAGGGGATGTGGCAAAGTAGGGGCACTGATTCATTGATGGTGGAGTTGTGAATTGATCCAACCATTCTGGAGGGCAGTTTGGAACTATGCCCAAAGGGCGATAAAAGACTGTCTGCCCTTTGATTCAGCCATAGCACTGCTGGGCTTGTACCCCAAAGAGATAATAAGGAAAAAGACGTGTACAAGAATATTCATAGCTGTACTCTTTATGGTGGCCAAAAATTGGAAAATGAGGGGATGCCCTTCAATTGGGGAATGGCTGAACAAATTGTGGTATATGTTGGTGATGGAATACTATTGTGCATAATAAAGTGGGGGAATTCCATGGAGACTGGAACAACCTCCAGGAAGTGATGCAGAGTGAGAGGAGTAGAACCAGGAAATCATTATACACAGAGACTGATACACTGTGGTACAATCGAAGGTGATGGACTTCTCCATTAGGAACAATTCAATGTCCCTGAACAATCTGCAGGGATCTAAAAAACACTATCCACAAGCAGAGGATAAACTGTGGGAGTAGAAACACCGATGAAAAGCAACTGCTTGACTACAGGGGTGGAGGGGATATGACTGAGGAGAGACTCTGAATGAACACTCTAATGCAATTACCAACAACATGGAAATGGGTTTGAATCAAGAACACATGTGATACCCAGTGGAATCATGGGTGGGCTATGGGAGAGGTGGTGGGAGGGTGGGGAGAGAAGAAAAGAAAATTATCTTTGTTTCCAATGAATAATGTTTGGAAATGACCAAATAAAAATTAAAAAATAAAAAAGATGGAAGCTAGTCTTTTAGGAAGGGAGTCAGCCTTTTCACCCAACCAATTAGTTCAGGAGTCAGAGTCTAAGTTGAAGTCACAATCCAAGTGAAGTTCCCTCAAAGACTATCTCTAGGAGACACTCTTCATGAGAATCAACTTCATGAAACAGCCCCAGATGAAGGATTTCATTACTTTTATGGTGGTTTCCTATCCCTTCCCTTCTTCACAGGGGCCAATCACAGTTTCCAAATTGTCTAGCACTGCCCAGGGGCAGTGTCTTTGGGATTGACTTCTCATCTCTAAAGGTGTTACCTCTCCTCCTAGGATTCACATATTTCTGAGTTGTTACCCAGTTTAGCACATGGGTTGCAGACCTCCCCCAACTTAAGGTTAAGTAGGGGTGTCTTCCTTTTGGAGATGTAAACTCCTGTAGTAAGAGTTTGTGGGCTTTCTTTACTTTAGGGTTAAATATGGGTGTATTTGCTTTTGTTGATTAATTCAAAAGTAGACAAAGGAGAGTTAATCTTGTCCTCACAATCTAGTGAGGTACTAAGTAGGGGTACTTAAGTTATTTATTATTAACCAAAGTTGTAACTCCAACTAAGCAAAGAGAATAAAGGATTCCCTTTCATAAGTGTAAACTCAAAGAGAACAAAGAATTCCCTTTTACACCTCTTAGCTCAGATCAAGAGAGGCTTTTCCTATTCTAGTTGAGTAAATGTAATCTACTCCTAGACTTCCTTCCACTCAGATATCTACCTGGGAAAGAAGCATTAATTTTGTTAATTTTATAAACAAAGATAGAACAGGAATCCTTACTTGTTTATCCTATAAACAAAACCATCCAGAACTGAGCCTTCTCCCTTCTGCCCTTGCTATTCCTCTCATCAAATTCTGGGATGATCTAGTATTCAATAAGGGAAACTAAGCCAGTGAAAACCTGATTGATATAGCTTATGTTTTTCTAGTCACTGATTGCTACAGGAAACTGGGTTTCATAAACCACTGGACATTCTTAAGTGCCAGAGAGGGGGGGTTCAACTGCATTTGAAAGCCACTTCCTCTAGCTGTTTTGAAGCTATGGGTATCTGCCCCCCTGAGGACTAGTCCTATCCCTCCCAATAATGAAGTAATTGAGAGGACTCTTAACTTCACCTCCACATAAAAATAGTCACTAATTGGGAGTTCAGGAAAGGTCCAAATGATATACTGTGAGGACACTCAGAAGGAAGATGCCTCTAGGTATAAAAGATGCTATTTGCCTTTACTTAAGAGTTTTTGGTGCAAAGCCATTGCTCTATCCTTTGTTAATAGGTTGCATGTCTCTATTAATAAATGATGTCCATCTCAGAGATTTGCCCCAGTCTGCTTTTTATTAAATTCTAGGTGCTACAAGTCTCTGATAGTTGAGCTTTCACTTGTCTTCCCCAGAACCAAACCTTTTCATCAGTTGCTATCTCCAATATTTGTCACCTAGACTATGATCATCATTTTCATTCCTCCATTGGAATCCCAGAATCTACTCTTGGGAAGCCAGATTTAATCTCACCTTTATCCCTAATCTGGCATCCATATCATTTCTCAACTCTTTCCAAATGGAAATGTAACCTTCAATCCAATCTTTTCTGCTTCCCTTTTTGTGTGTCTTCTTCCATTAGAATATAAGCTCTTGGGGCATCTGGGTAGCTCATTGGATTGAGAGGCAGGTCTAGAGAGGGGAGGTCCTGGGTTCAAATCTGGCCTCAGACACTGCCTAGCTGTGTGACCCTGGGCAAGTCACTTAACTCTCATTGCCTAGCCCTTACCACTCTTATGCCTTGGAACCAGTACATAGTATTAATTCTAAGGTAGATGGTAAGGGTTTTAAAAAAAAAGGAACATAAGCTCTTTGAGGGCAGGTACTTTCTTTCATATATTTTGTCCTATTTCCAATATGTAGCACAGTATTATCACATAGTAAACACTTAATAAATTAATAAATTCTCTCCTTCATCTATCTATTAATCAATGATAAGACACAAATTCTTCTGCTTGACATATTAAAACCTTATAGTATGATCTAGCCAATCTTTCCAGACAAATGCATTTCACATTATCCCCTTTGTATATTCTATGTTTCAGATAAACTGGCCTACTTAGTCTTCCCTAAAACTGTCATTTCATCTTCCACCTCTGAATCTTTACAGAGCTTAGCCTTTATACTTAGTAATCACACATATCTCATGTTCAACTCTTAAAATCATTCAAGGCTATTTTCTTAGGTGCAATCTCCTGCAGAAAGTCTTTCCTGATAGCTCTTAATAATACTTTTCATGTTCACATTCTATCCTATTGCTCTCAGTCATTTGTAATTTCTCTCTTCCTCTCAGGAAAATGCAAGCTAATTGAGGGAAGGAATTATTTTGAGTGCAAGATTTTAAAGGATTTCACTGATATGGGGGTGTGATTTCCTTTCTGTAGCCAAAATAAGAACATGATCCATGACTCCACAAAAAATACAAACTACCCTGAATAAATGTAAACAGTAAAAGAAGCTACAACTATCTGAATGGAAAAATTGCATGTGACCCTGGCCAAATCTGGCATTGTGCCTTCTTTATTCTTCTATATAATATCTGAACTGGTTTGGGGTTGGTGGGGCAGATTGGCTTTTGTGAATACACTTCTTTAATTAATATAATTAAGTTCAATAAAAACCTATTAATAACCAGGTTAGCGTGAGTCCTTCTTTCTTTGTTATCTCAGTATGCTCTGGAGGGTATACCACCCTACAATGGGCATAATCAGTGCAGAACAGATCTGCCTTCTGTTAGATTTAAAATAGTTTTGAGCGTTAAATAGTTGTAGATAAGAGAGTGGGAGCCATAAAATGTAATAATTAAAATGTTTGGGAGCAAGGGAAATATATAACAATTATGACCGCTGAAATATGTTTTCTACTGTGTCTTTGTTTTATATAAATATAAGATGGTCGCCAGGGAATATATTCCCAATTTATGAATATGCCCAAGCCAATTGGGTTTTATAGAGAAATTTAATTTATAATACACTGATTAATCAATAGAAAAAGAGAGAAGGTAAGAAAGGAATAAGAATGAAGGGCCTCAAGCCAATAAGGCCTAGACCTCAGTCCTAAGAGATAAATCAGTCAGTTGGTTTTATCACTCACCCAGGATCTCTCTAGGTAAGGCTTCTCATGCCAACCTCAGGCTCCACCTTCAAGAGAGCCTTCTTTCAAGAAATGTTTCCAGAGAATTCTCCTCCTGACTCCTCCTGAGTTCTCCTTCCACAGCCTCCTTCAAGACCTCTCCAGGACTCTCCCTCCAGGACCTCTCTCCTCTCAGATCTCCTTCAGAGCATCCCTCCTCTCCAGTCCCCCTACCCCACTATCTTTAAGCAAACAACCTAAGTTCCCTCCCCTCAGTTCTCACATCTACCAATCACTGTCAATGTCTCTCCTGTGCCAATGGTGGCTCTAGCTTAACCCAGGACCGCCCAGAGGTCTGTCCCCTTTGCACATGTATGGCGAAAGTCATATTCTCAAATAATTAAATCTTGATCTTTGCTGCAGCCCTTCCTAAATCCTGTTACTCTGAGTAGGGTGGAGATTGTAAGTTCCAAGACCTGGTTCTGCCATTCCAAGTATCTCTATTGTATCAAGTCTAAAATCAATCATGACTCAAAGAACTTCCTGTTCTATGCTTAAGCATAGGTCAAAGCCCTTTCCATTGTTTAGCAAAAGGTTTCTGTCCTAAAGTAGTCTTAAGTAGGGAGGAGAAGGATCCTCCCATGCCAAGGAGTTTCATATTCCAATAGAGTTCTTACTATCAGTAGGAAATTTTTTCAAGTATGAAATTTCCCAATGGGGAAATTTCCAACATTCATAAAACTAAGAAATTTTAAGGTTTACACTTCTTACATTTAGCATAGTTGGCAGAGTGGTCTGCCCCCTACAAATCTTGAATCCTCATAACTTTGAGGACTAGAGGTTTGGCAGTCAAAAGCAGGGATGGCTGACAGTTGTTTTTTTTTTCTCTAGGTGAAGACTCCATCCTCTCCATCACCATCACCTGTAAGGCATGTACAGTATTCAAACAATGTTTTCCTTGCACCAGAAGGGTTAGAAGGCTCAGACACTCCCTAACTGTGTGACCCTGGACAAGTCATTTGACCCCTATTGCCTAGCCCTTAACACTCTTATATTATAAATAAAATCCTTGGTGACCTAAATTAATTATACATTTAGTCTCAGCCATAATTTCACCCTTTACACTTGAAACAAAAACACAGCATTGATTCCAAGACAGAAGGTAAGGGTTTAAAAAAAAAAAAGAAGGGCTAGAAGGTAAGCATTTCATCAGTAGCACAGATCTTCCTTTTCCATATTTTACTTGATTTTGTCTCAAAGGTTTATAAACTCTATTAAGTCCAGGAGTGTGTGTGTGTGTGTGTGTGAGAGAGAGAGACAGAGAGTGATTATTTTTTCTGTGCTAATTGGCTTGTGGGTTTATATATAAAAATTAGCACTTGTCTATGGGTAGTTATCATTTCAGTATGGGTCCATTGTATTTGGGATTTCCAAATGGAGTCAATATCTGCTCTTCTTCTCATTATGCTTCCTTCTCACTGAAACAGTTATATCTGCTTCTACAAAGATCTAAACTTTTCCCCAAATCTCTACTTATACTAAACAAAAATTTAGTAGCAACCATATTTTCTCAACTATAAAAGAGGGGAAGAATAAAAACAAGAATAATAAAAGCATGGAAAGTGCCGGAAGGAAAAGTTCATTTCCATAGAAATAACCTGGCAACTAACTCTACTGGCTACCAAGCCAGAATAGGCTTCTTCTATTGAGCTGAGCATTCTTTCAAAGGGAGAAGAAATCGCCCAACTTAATGGAGAAACCAGCTTTGAATAAATTCTTCTTTAACAGACAAGAGAAGGGAAAGAATCCTTGGGTTACTCAGCAATCACATCTTTAGTTCTTGCCTGGGGGTTGGAGGAAGGAGAGAACATTTTTCTTCTCTGTCTAATCCCTTTGACTACAATGCATGGAAGGTGTTGGAGAGAAGGGTGAGGGATATAGCACCCAGACATCACCCACTCTACCCTGCTTGTGCTTCTTCCTCCTTAATGTAAAACAAAAATGGATATTTGTTCTAGTCCTTTTTCTATCCCAGTGACATGGGCACTGTACCCCCAGAAACCCAGGCAAACTATTATCAGGGAAACTCCCTTGCTCCCTTACATCCTCTTGACTCTGAGCCTAAAAACACCCAAAGACCCCTCTAGGGTCCTGAGATGACTATCTTCCTTTGATCATTCTCTAGATTTAAGATGGATAGAGAGATGCACCTCCTGGCTACAACTAGATCCTAACAGACATCTGTTTGTTCTCTAAAACTAAGGAATCTTTATGTCCCCAGGCAGATGATCACCCTACCTCACCAAATGCCTGGGTGGCTAACACTTTCTGTTGTAAAAAGTATAAAATCCCCAGAACTGATGTCATCTAGGGGAACAGCCTTTCTATTCATGGTGTCCTCCCAAGGAACTGCTCCCCATCTTGCTATTCCACTTAGCTATCCTCCTGGCCATTCTCAACATTACCTCCTAAATTAATAAATTTCTCTTTTTGTTTTTAAGCCAAGTTTTGGAGTCTTGCATTCTTGCAAAAGGTATCCTTCCCGAAGAACCCCAGGGGTACACATCTGCACTCCCACAACACCAGAAGCTCTAAAACACAGTTCTAGAAATCCATTCTCCAAAAACTAGTAAATTCTGAGTTTCATTGCCATAGCAGAGCTATCTAGGAAAGGGGCTTGTGAAAACAGGTTAGTTTGCTTTGTAGCCCAGTACAGGAACATGTTCTTGAACATAATAATATATGGCTGTTTCATTTGTTTGATTGTGTCAGACTCTTTGTGACCCTGTAAACCATAGCTACTGTCTGAGGAGTTTTCTTGGCAAAGATATTGGTGTGGTTTGACATTCCCTTTTTCAGTGGAGCATCTTTCATCAGAACTCTCCGCTATGAACTGTCCATCTTGGGTAACCCTACACAGCTTCATTGAGCTATGCAAGCTTCTTCACTCTGATCTAGGAGGGGAATATGTGATTAATAATGCTTATTAAATTGAATTGAACTGAGAGCACTCTTTGTTTTTGTTTCCCCAATGCTTAGCACAAGATATAGAAGTTTCATTGAATGGAATTTAGAACATCATTCTATTTATACACAGGTTTTGTTTTTGTTTTTTTCAGGATCATGACTGTTTCATAAAGTGATCATTAAGATAATCATTTATGAATTCCTTGTCCTAGTACTGTTCCATCTGTTATCCTCTGGATCATTTTGCGATCCAAGGCCATTCCTTTATTTTTAAAAAATTCATCATTGTCTTTTTCATCAATCAATCAACAAAGATTGATTAAGCCTCTACTATGTGCTGTGTTATGTTTGTTTGTTTGTTTGTTTTGACTCATGTTCATATATCAGAGTTTCTCCTCAGCTCTGGTCTTTTCACAGGAGTTCTTGGAAGGCGACTATTTCATTAAAGGTTCACTCTCCCCCCTCCCTCAGTTTTTCTGGTTAAATTATTTTTAGTTATATGTCTAAATCTTTTGACTTTTGATACATCATATGCCAAGATTTCTGATCATTTATAGTGGTGGCTAGTTGCCAAACCTTGTATGGTCCTACATCTTCTTGGTACTCTCTCTCTTTATGGCCCTTGCAGTATCTTCTCTTGGACCCAGAAGCTCAAGATTTTGGCTAGGATATTCTGTGAGTTTTCATTTTGGAGTTGCTTTATGGAGGTGACCTAGATTCTTTTTGGTTTCACTTTGTCCAAGTGACTCTTTGGTGTCTCTTTGGTAGGTCAGTCTCAAAAGCAGGTCCCGAGTTCGATCCTCAGAAGGAGGGTGTGATATACTGGGAGAGGCTACTGGAGACTAGAAGAGTCACTCAGCTTTGGCCTGGGCTTAGTCCCCATCTGAAGTGGACTGTGGATTCTCACTGAGGCTTTGACCTTTAAGCTAAGTAAACTGGGGGTCATTAAATCTTTCTAGGCTACAAGCTTGGGGGCTTCTAAATTCCATGGTGACACCTGTATAGTTGTTACATATGTTGTTTGCCTTATCAGTAAGTGGGGGAGGGAATAGAGGGAGAGAAAGAAATGAGAATTAAAAAGAAAAAATTTAAATCCCCACCTTTCCTCTTAGAATCAAAGCTGTGTATTGGTTTTAAGGCAGCAGAGCAGTAAAGGGCTAGGCAATGGTTGTTAAGTGACTTGCTCAGGATCACACAGCAAGGAAGTATCTGAATCCAAATTTGAACCCAGGACCACCTGTCTCTAAACCTGGCTCTCAATTCACTGAGCCATCTACCTGCCTCAGAATTCAAAATTAAAAAAAAATAATAATATTAAAAACAAATTATCAGTCCATATATAAAATCTACATAAGATTAGTTACCATCTTTGGTGGGATAGGAAGGGAGAGACTTCAAGACTCAAAATTCTTTTTAAAATGTTGGAAGCAATTTTTACATGTAATTGGGGGAAATGAAATTTAAAAAACAATCAAAATTTTAAAAATAAATTAAAATGCTAAAAAAACCAATAAGGAAGTAAAATAAACTTTTTTTTTTTCCTGGTAAAGAAAAAAAGTAACCTAGCTAATAAATATGTCTTTGGTTTTTCTAGAAGTCAGCATCTAAACTAAAAGTCTCCTCAGATGGAGGACATTACTCTTACCCTCTGATATTCCCCTAATCTCTTATCAAAGAAGTTAATTTTCCCTTTTAATAAGATGTTCTCCATATTGTCAAATGGATTTTCTATTTAAAAAACTTTGCTGGGGGACAACTAGGTGGCCCAGCCTAGAGATGGGAAGTCCTGGGTTCAAATGTAGCCTCAAATACTTCCTAACTGTGTGAACCTCGGCAAGTCACTGTACCCCCATTGCCTAGCCCTTACCACACAGTATTCATTCTAAGACAGAAGGTGAATTTAAAACAAACAAACAAAAAAATCATTGCTAAACAGAGAACTAGAAACAAAGTAGATGCTCATTAGTGGAGAAATGGCTAAACAAATTGTGGTACATGAATGTAATGGACTATTATGGTGCTATAAGAAACTGAATATTATGGATACAAAGAAGCCTGGAAAGATTTACATGAACTGATAAAGAGTAAAATAAGCAGAGTTAAGAAAAAAATATATACTTAATGACTATAACAATGTAAATGAAAACAATTACAAAATAAAATTAATCATGTAAAATCAGAACAAGTCTAATAAGGATGTCAAAGCAGAATCTAGAAGCCCTCAAACTTGTAGCCTAGTAAGAGTTAATGACCCCCAGTTTACTTAGCTTAAAGGTGAAAGCCCCAGGTTTGGCCTTGTCACTGGAGAGTTTCTCCCTGAGGGAAAGTCCAACTTCCCTAGCCTCAGACTAACAATAGACCTTAAAGGAGTTTAGGTGGGGAGTGTTAATCCCTTCAGGTGTTAAGTATCTCTTTTGTCCCAGTGGTTTCTCCCCTTTGGTCAAAGCCCTTTACCAAGGTGGCCCAATCCTTCCCTTTTGTGTCCATTGTAAAGCATTAGCCCCTCACTGTTATTCCTGTCTGGGACTCCTCATTTTCCTTTGTTACCATTGTAAAGTCAATCACTCATCCCTCTCATCCTCAGCCCCCAGGTCCCCCTTGAAAGGTATTTAAACTTTCCACTTTAATGGCTCCTTGGAGTCAATCTAGCATGATTGACTCTCCCAGGGAGTCAGTGACCAGAGAAACCAGAGTTTCAATTCTTGGACCTCTGCTTGGCTCCAGCTCTTTGTGGAGGCCTAATTTAGCACTGTACCCCTTTCCTTAATTAAGGAGCGATTTTCCCGAGTATTTAATAGTCCTGTGTTTTTACCCTGTCAACAAGCCCAAGGAAAACAATGCTCAGATTTAACCACTACCCAGTCAAGCACTAGATACTACCCAGAGCCAAATTCTGGGTGTCTGCAGGATGAATTCTCTTCAAAGGAGATTTTCCAAGGAAGTGAAGAACTTGGGGGCCTTATATACACTCTTGAAGAATATAGGACAGGAAGGTTCAATTGATAGACTTTACAATGAACACAAGAGAAGGAGGAGGGAGAGGATAATGCTTTACAATGGATACAAGAAAAGGATAATTTCAGCCTAGAACTGGACTACCAGGGAGGGGCCTCAGATATAATTCTAGAAACTTCTAAGACAAAAAGGTACTTAATATTTGATTATATCTACTAATTCTAAGCTGAGATCAATGAGCACCTTAAGGTTTATTCAGTCTAAGACCAGGTCAGTCTGGGACTTCCCTTAAGGAAAGTTCCCAAAGGAAAGGGGTGAACTTGGGGGATTCCATAAACACAGTTGACACTTTGCTACAAATTAATGTACTGTTTCATTAAAATGCAATTCATTCTGATCAATTTATCCATCAAAATCATGATTAGGAACTCCTGTTCTATTCTGGCAGCATTGATGATTATTCATTTTACTTTTTCCTCTGAAGGTTTGCTTACTAGTTGTTTGTTTGAACATGGAACAGATGAAGTTACAGTATAAAGTCCCCTCTTGTTTAATAAGTTCATTGGAAAAAGCTAATCTGGGAAACAAACCTCTTTTCTTGAGCCAGAATATTGATGCAAAAGAATCAAAAAAGATTCCTTTAACAGTTGCAAAGGCTATCACACATTCACCATATGTTTGCTTCTTTGTCACCAATCCAGTGTAATCCAGCTTTCTTTTTTAACACAGGGTAGTGTTTCAATGCCATTGAAGAGGAATTCCATTTCTTTTGAACCCAATGAGTGTCAATAAGGAGAATGTACATTTCAGAATGTGTTTTCTACATAATCTTAAAGCCATAGAAGCATCAGGTTTAGGTCGTCTGTATTTGTTGGCTCAACTGCTGCACCAAATTCTCATTTCCTCTGCCATTACATGCTATCCAGAAAGCCAATACATGCAATATAAAATATTTCCCCTCAAGCTTCAGAGATTCTCTATACTGAATTTCCTTATAGAAATCCCCTTCCCCAGCTGTCTAGAAAGAGACCTCTATTTTCTCTAAAATTAGCCAAATGTGGAAGTAATGAATAAGATGACAAAGTGCATAGGATTCTCCTTCAGCCTGACACTAATATGATTTAGGGAAGAGAATGGAGTTCTCTTTGTCTATGAAGTTAAGCCCCTTAAGGGTGAAAAGCAAAGCTGTGGCTGGTGGGTGACTTGGAGGGCTCCTGAGAAGTTCAGGAATGCCTTTGGTGAATGAGGCAAAGCAGGTAGAAGAGCAGTTGGATAAACTGAGGAGGAAGCAAACTGAGAGACAAGTCTGAGCTGAAAGGTCTAAAATGCTTTCATGGTTTCTTAAAATATGATATATAGTGTAATAGATAATATTGAAGGGTATATTTGATGGATAAATGATAACTAATAAATCAGGTAGTTATCTTCTTTTGCCTGCCCTCCTCCCTCTATACCTCCCTTCCTTCCCTCTTCTTCCCTTCAGCTTTCCCTTCGCCTGTTCTTCTGGTTTCTAAATCAGTCAGGGTGAGTTAATGATGTTTCAAATGAAAACGCTCTCTATCTTCTTTTATCTTAAATAAGGGTTTATTTGGGGAAGATAGGAAAATATGGAGGATGGAGGTAAGAGGGTTGGGGTTTTCCCTAATTCTATAGTTAGCCTTAGATTGGAGGATTTTGAGAGAAATGGTTGATAGGTCTAGTATTTCAGTCACTATCACCAACAGAGCAAGTCAAAGAGATATATGGACTATTGTCCTTCTTCTTCTGCCTTCAAAGTCACCAGGCCACCTCCAGCTTGATTACCCCAGGTCCCAGAGATAAACCCATCTTCTTCCTTCCCTGATTCAAAGGCAACCAGGAAATCAGTCAGGACCCTGATTCCAAGGCAACCACCATCAGCCAAGTCCCTGATTCAAAGGCCATCAGTATCAGCCAAGACCAGAATTCCTTCCCCAGTTAGTTTGGCTCCAAACTGCCTTCCTCAGTAACATTCCAAATCAGAATCTTCATTTGATTGACAGTCAGTTCATCACTCAGCCACTGCTTCTGTCCTTTTGCATGCCTTATAATTTCTCTCTTCCACACTAGGCTCCTTTTTCATGGCTTTCAGGGAGTCCAATTATGCTTAAATTAGCTCTCCTTAATCTGATTTCTAAGTCAGTTTTTTTATATGATATCATATATTTTCTTTTGTTTTTTTAAAAAAAGCCTTACCTTCCATCTTAGAATTAATACTGTATATTACTTCCAAGGCAGAGGAGCATTAAGGATTAGGCAATGGGAGTTAAGTAGTTTCCCAGAGTTACACAGCTGGGAAGTGTCTGAGGTTATACTTGAACCCAGGACCTCCCTGTTATGGGGGTTCAGATGTGTACCCCTGGGGTTCGGGAAGGATACCCTTTGCAAGAATTCAAGACTCCAAAACTTAGCTTAAAAACAAAAAGAGAAATTTATTAATTTAGAAAGTAATGTTGAGAATGGCCAGGAGGATAGCAAGGTGGACAGCATGAATGGAAAGGCTGTTCCCCCAGAGGACATCAGTTCTGGGGATTTTATACTCTTTACAACAGATGCTGTGTCATGGTGTGGAGGTGACCTAGCATTTGGTGGAGTGAGGTGGTCATCTGACTGGGGTCTGCCTGGAGGCATAAAGATTCCTTAACAAACAGATATCTTGAGATGTAGCCTGATAGGGAGGTGTAGCCTGGAGGTGCATCTCTCTGTCCATATTAAATGTAGAGATAGTCATCTCAGGACCCTAGGGGGGTCATTGGGTGTTTTTAGGCTCAGAGGCATGAGGATGGAAAGGGAGGGAGGGAGTTTCCCTGATAACAGTTCACCTGAGTTTCTGGGGTACAGTGCCCATGTCACTCCCATCTCCAGGCCTGGCTCTCAAACCACTGAACCACTTAGCTGCCCCTAATCCTCTAATTTTTCCCAGTCTTTTGGCTTTGCTTTTCATATTTCATTTCTCACAGTTATGAACTTGTTTTATTTTCATGTTAATTGGGAAAGGTTTTGTATCTCTTGAACAAAGATGTTAATTCTTTTAAGTCTTGTCTCCAAGGTTTTCATTTTTTAAACATCTAATTCTTTTCTCTGATGCTCTCATTTAGTTTTTAATATCATTTTAACCCCTAAAAACCCCCTCATATGTGTTCTAAGAATCGCTTTAAGTTTATAAATGGTTTGGATTTATTATCTTTTTATGGACTTGTATATCCTGATCATCCCTGGCACCATAATAATTCTTTATCATGAGACTCTATTAAAAATTATTTACTCTTCCAACTTTAGATCTCCTCAAGTTAGAACTTTGTATTAGGCCCAAGTTCTATACATTCCTAGGGAGAATGTCAGGGCATTGTTTGGCCCTGTTTTGTATTCTCTGGGGTCCTGCTGCTTCATTATCTGGTAAATGGTCTGTTCTTCAAGGATCTCAGGAGTGGTTCAATCTGGTAATGTGCAAACTTTCCATGCACCCTAAATGGTCTGATCAAGGGTTAAGTCTGATTGCTCCCACCTTTACCTTTGACCCTGTTTGGGGTCTGCAGAGAGATTCTAACTAGAGTTCTGATGGACTGCTATTAATATCAGCCCCTGTGAGCTAGCTGGGAGATTCTATAGGTTCAAAGTGACAGAATTTAGGCTCATCTCCCATTTTCATTTATTCTCTTCTTCCCAGCCTTGGTCTCAGTTCCTTGTCCTTGTTATTCAGCTACAGGCCCAGTTTGTGGGCTGGATCCATGACCTTGCTCCTAGGTCAGAGCACTTTAGCTGTTGTTTGTTTCTGTTCTTGTTCCTGGCCCAGGACACAGCCTTAGGCCAGATTGGAACTGGATCCCAACCAATCACCCTACTTCTTGCCATAATTCTTCCACCTCAATCCACATTGTATCAGGAATAGAGTTCCAAGGTCACAGTTCCCTAGTCCAGTCCCTTTGCCAGGAGGCTCTTTGGGGCCTTCTTTTCTGGATTGTCTCCCCTAAGCCCACAGGCTTCTTGCTCGGCTGAACCTATGGAATCTTCCAGTTGCTTCACAGGGGCTGGTGACAATGGCAATCTGCCAGAGCTCTAACCTGAGGCTGCTTGCAGTTATATCACTCAGACCCCAAAGAGGAGCAAACCTTTGTAAAGGTGGGCAGAAGAGATCTGAACTGGACAGCTATCTTTGCCAGTCTGTAAGAACCTTACATTTTTATGGGAACTCAATAATATCGTAATGTATGATACTAATAAATAAGAAAAGTATATATTGAAGAAATACAAAGAGAATAAATGCAAATAAATATAAAGTGGTTAAATAAAAGGTAGTTTTATGGGGAGGTAACTAACAGACATTCCCCCAAATCTTCTTGTCGAAAGTAATGCTTGAAGGGCATCTTGAAGAGAGAGAGGGGTTCTATGAGATGGAGATGAGAAGTAAATTCTCTGAAAATATGAAATAATTTGGATGAGAGGTCAGGAGGACCTGCCTGACCCAAGGTAGTGACTATGTGAATAAGGAGAGGGAATCTGATTCTAGAGGTTTTTTCCAGGTGGAAATGTCAAGATTGGATGATTGTGGTGAAGGGTCAAGAACACCAAAGTTAAGAACTTGGCCAACTGAAAGAACAGTGATGCCTTTGGCAGAAATAGGGAAAATAACGCAATACAAAGGAAAACAACAGAGTAACTACAGCAGTGTAAAGAAAATAGCTTTGAAAGATTTCATCAGGCTTCTGATTAATGCAGTGACCAACCAGGACTCCAGAGGATTGGCAATGAAGTATAACAGTTACCTCCTGATAGAGGAGGATTGACCTTCAGGTATGTTATGATACATGCCTTTTTTTAAAAAACATGGCACATGGAGGCAGCTGGGTAGCTCAGTGGATTGAGAGCCAGTCTTAGAGACAGGAGGTCCTAGGTTAAAATCTGGCCTCAGACACTTCCCAGCTGTGTGACCCTGGGCAAGTCACTTGACCCCCATTGCCTAGCCCTTACCACCCTTCTGCCTTGGAGCCAATACACAGTATTGACTCCAAGATGGAAGGTAAGGGTTTAAAAAAACAAAACAAAACATGGCACATGTATAGATTTCTTTTGCTTGATTATGCATTTTTTTGGCAAGGATTGTGCATTTTTTAAAAATTGGGGGTTAGGAAGGAAAGGGGAATTAGCAATTGTGTTGTCCAAAACATAAAAAAATAGTCAAGGAAACATTTTTAAGATGCACTGAAGAGAACAGAAGGAAATTCAGAAGGAAACAAATAGGACAACTTTCACATAACCTGAAGTTTTTTGGGTTGTTGTTTTTAAACCCTTGCCTTCTCTCTTAGAAATAATTCTAAGGCAGAAGGACAAGGGCCAGACAAATAGAGGTTAAATGACATGCTTGGTATCACACAAATTGGAAGTATCTGAGATCAGATTTAAATCCAAGCCCTACTGACTCCAGGCCTGGTGCTCTATCTATTGAGCCACCTAACAGCCCCTCAAATAATATGTTGGATTTATTTTTTATATGTGTGTGTGTGTGTGTGTGTGTGTGTATACACATATATATTTATTTTTTAAAAAGCAAGTTGTATATTTATCGATTTGCATCTTCACATATAATCTTCCTTTTCTATTCTACTTTGTATATGGAAATATGGGAGGTTTTGGGGGGGGGAGATCATTCATTAAAGGCATTTAAAAAAAGAAATAGGAAAGTTTGTAAAAGGGAGCAAATGGCAATGTGAAGATAATGGATTCTGTTTTGGATTTACTGAGTTTGAGATTTTTTTTGTGATATATGGATCAGTATGTCTAATAGGCAATGTAAAACTGATGTTTAGGAGAGAGACTGGGGCTTGATATACAGATCTGTGAGTCATATACATAGAGATGATCCCTAAACTCATGAGATCATATGAGGTCATATGGATACAGGGTGGAGAAAGAGAAGAGAAAGTCCAGGGAGCAGAGGGAGGAAGTGCTCCCATGGGGTGGCTGGACAGTGGGGCAAGGCATACAAAAAATGTCCTCAGGCACTGTGGAGAGGGGGACCGAGCAGCAACCCCTGTGCCTGTCCAGCATGTGTGCCAAGACCTTGCCAACAGAACCGTTCAAGGGAGTTGATATGGATGAAGAGCCAGAATAAGAGACTGGGAAGAAGCAGTTACACAGGCAGATTATCAGTCACAAAAACTTGTTGAGAGAAATTAGTTGGGTCAGATACATACAGAAGATAGGTTAGGAAGCTTGATGACTTAAGCAAATAGCACCAAATTTGGCAATTTAAAAGATTTTTGTTAACTTTGGACAGGGCAGTTTGTTGAGTGTTGAGGTCGGAAGCCAGAGCCTTTAGAATCACAAAAGGTGGAGAAGTGAGTGAAAGGGCAAGAAGGGAGGCAATGAATATAGACAGCTTTTCTAGGTTTTTGTGTGGAGATAAGATAGAACAATGGCCTTAGAGGATAGTAGGAAGGTTTCTTGTTTTTAAAGAATGGTGGAGACATATTTGAAGGCATTTTTGAAATTTGAAATTTGAAAAGAATCAAGCAAGGAAATCCTGAAGATTAGATAGAAGTCATTATTGAGAATGAAATCTGTTATTTGTCTTTCATTTTCATTTTGAAGAGGACCAGTAGCATCATGGGGTAATAGAATGACTTGTGCACAAATTGGATTTAAGTGAGGCAGAGTTGCCTCACTCTTATCCATAGTTATCCAAGTCCAGTGGTGAGATAAAAGTCAGGATGATGGGTGATGGCTTGGGAAGCAGATCTTGGCATCTTCAATGTCTGACCAGGCTCTAAGAGCCTGGGCTCTTAGAGCCCAGGTGTCTTGTCTGCCCTCCCCTCAGACACTGAATACCCCACTCCACCCCCTCTCAGAGACCCAGTGCCAAACCCTGCCCCTCCCAACCTTGCTCCCTAGCCTCCCCTTTACCCCAGACAGGGGAGGGAGGAAACACTCCCATTGGGCTATGGGGCAGAGGGGCAGGTGAGGAGAGGAACATGTGGAGAAGGGGAGGAGAGTGGTCCCAGTGCTCTGCTCCCCTCCAGCTATGTGCCACACTATGAGCTATGTTCCTCCCAAACCTAACTTCTCTCAATCCCCATCATGGGGATCACTTTCACCACAGACTCAGTAGATTGCCACCCCTGTTGTACCCTCACACAGCATGTAAGCCCTTCATCCTAGCACCTTACATCAGACAGGGGAGGGAGGAAACCCCCCCAGGCTGCTGGGCAGAGGGGGGGAAGTGAGGAATAACCTCAGACTCATGGAGAAGGGGATTGGAATAGCTCTGCCCCAAATCTCTCAGGCTTTCTAGTAACTAACTCTGCCTGGTGGCTACAGGTGTGCCCATAGAGAGGGCTCTGTGTGACCTTTTTGGCATGCGTGCCATAGGTTCTCCATCATTGTTCTAAGCAATTCATAGCATCTGCTTCAGGCACCTTCCTGGCCATTGAAACAGATTATTCTTATCCATCCATTCCACTTTGAGAAATCTTTACATGCTCGGCATAGACATCCCCTAACTCATCAAAAGTTTGTGACCTATCAGTTATCCTCAAACTGGTTTTGCCCATCTGACAAGATGGATATTACAGAAGTGTGTTTGCTGTGCCTGCTACAGTTTCTTGGGAATCACAGCTGAGGAATGGACACCAAAAATGGATAAGCATCCTTGAAAAGGGGTTGGCAGGCCCTCGCACCAGAGGTGCTAGTCCTCTCTGAACATCCCATAACTTTCATAAAACTCCTCTAGTCTATTAGAGAAGTTGGGTTGGGATAGAATCAATGGCATATATAGAGTCAAGGAGAAAGGTTATTTCATTTTCAGTGACTAAAAGAAAGGAGAGATTAAGGAATAATTTCAAGGCAGTTTGAGATGAAGAGAAGGAGCAAAGAGAAAGCTCATAGGGGATGATATCAATTTTCTCAAAAAAAATGGAGGGGGTTGTAGGAGGAGAATTTGTGGGAAGCTTGAGGAGAAAAAAGGTTTGGAAAAGCTTCTGTGGGTATTGAGGTAGAGAAACAATTAATAAAAGGATTGCATTGTTTGAGTGAAAGCCCAGTTGAAACTGGATAACACTAATTTATAATGTATTTAGTGAGTGTGGGCATATCTGATTATCCCACTCCCACAGGTAACTAGTTGCCCATGGGAATGCAAATTGCTATTTGATTAGGGTTATAAAGAAATAAAGAACTAAGAACATCAGTTTTTAATAGGGATTTCCTGGCCTGCCTCTTAGAACATATTAAGGAGCCTCTCAAGTTCAGGAATAATGGAGAGGTCAGATTAGGGTGTTCTGGACATGTTACCTATACAAACAGAGACTGAAGTAGGGACTGGACTTTTAATTTCCTTGGCCTAGAGAATTCCCTGGATTAGGAAACTCCTATTTAAATTTGTCTAACCAAAGCAAGTCAGCATCTTCTGTTCAAGTCATAGTCTTAGTGAATTTCTCAGAGTATTGAAACATTAAATTGTTTTCCCAGGTCACATGGCCAGTAGGTGTCACAGATAGGACTAGAACTCAGGTCTCCCTGATTTAAGGCTGCTTCTCTGTCCACTAAATAATGTTACAAGTAAGATCTAATTGGATTATGTGCTAAACAGCTAGTAATTATAGATAGCTTTGGTGTAATAGTATTCTAATTCCTTTTTGAAAAGCTTTAGCACTGCTCCACTTTTAATTTAATTAAATCAGTCCAAAATTACTTCCATTCATTCTTCTAAGTCAGTATTAGGAATAGGAGCTTGAAGCTGACTACTGTGGCTATTAGAATAGACAAGAAATAGTAAGAACCTGTAATATGGGTGATTGTGGTGTGAATAGTCAATTGATTAGATGTGCAAGGTAAGGAAGAAGAAAGGAGCAAAGATGAATTGGGTTTTGATCTGGAGTAAATGTTAGGATTGTGGTACAATCCATAAAAATAGAGAAGTTCAAAGGAGGAGCATATTTTTTAATGGTATTTATGCTAAATTACTATCTTGATATTTTGGCACAAACTCACTGCGGGATTCAAGAGTTGGGTTGAAAGTTGATCCAATTCATAGATCTTATCATGAATCCTTTCTTCTTTTTTGAAAAATATTTAATATCTTTTAATTGCCAAGCTCTACCTTCTCACCCTCCCACTCTACCCTGCCCTTCAATTGAGAAGACAAGAAAAGCAAAATCCATCACCAGCAGGTATAGTCTAATCAAAATAATTTTCCACATTAGTCTTGTCCTTCCAAAATTTGTCCCATTCTGCATTCTGAGTCTATTATCTCTCTTTTCTCACATGTATGCTTTCTCTGATTTCTGTTTTGCAGTTGACTTGGATAAATGGCTTTCCTTGTTTTTTTGTTATGTCTTGTTAAATTATGGAATTGGTATCTGGATAGAAGAGTTAGGTCTTTGATATAGAGGTTGGTTACTGCTTTTCCATTAAAAAATGGCAACCAGGAGTTTTAGCTTGAACTAAAAAAAAATATCTTCTAAAAATATTAAATGGAACAAATGGATTAATTCTAGCCAAATATCCCTTCTATCTGGGGAAATAATTTTCTATTCTAACTCCTGCTTCTGTTCTTGCTGGAGTTAATGTCTCCCTTGGAAAAGGGTAGGGGGAGGAGATGTATCTATTACTCCCACCCTTTGGACCACAGTACACCAGAGGCAGGTAACATATTTCATTAGTCCTATGGAATTCTTGTTGGTCATTATGCTGTTAAGAATTCAGCACAAGAATATTCCATGACATTTATATTCCACAAATTGTTCATTTGTTCACCAGTTTATAGGCATACTTTCAGATCTTCTTCTTTACTGCCTCAAAAAGAACTATAATTTTGTACATTTTTAGTTTATTTTGTTTAGGACTAATCTCTCCTCTAATTGAACTTTTCTCAAATTTCCCCTCCTTCCTTCTCCTCTTCCCTCTTATTTCCCTGTTGAGTGAAATGTATCTCTGTATCTAATTGTGTATATGTATATTCTTTCTTTTGACAAGTTCAGATGAGAGTGAGGTTCAAGTTATCAGCTACACCCTCCTACTACTTTTCTTCCTTGTTTGTATAAATATTTATTTATGCATCTTGGTTACATAAAATAATTTCCCTATATCTTCCTTCCTACTCCATGTAATATTTAAAATTATGAGGCTGATTGTAGCTTAATAACTTTATTAGATCAAAGTAGTAGTAGTAGTAAAGAGAGGGAAAAGTAGAAGAAAGGTAGAGAGATACTTAGCTTTCTAATCTATTGGCTGCCATAATGGGCCTGTAGTTAAATTCCAACAATGGTCCCTTCAGCTCCTCCATGCACATGCCAAAGATCTCAACTTCCTGCTGGGTCTTCCCTTATAATCTCTTTTCTCCACTGACTTTCACAAATCACATCTCAGGAACCAATCATAGTTTCTTAATTTGCCTGGGCCGCCCATGGGTGCAGTGGCTGTGGAATCAGTTTCCTGTCTCATTGGTTCCTTGGTTCTTTAACTTCCTTTCTCTGAAGGTTTATTTATACCTGAATTTACTCAGTGGCATTTGACTTCCAGGTCACTGAGAGATAACATTTAAAAAAGGCAACACTGGAGAGAGAGAAATTTGTTTCTGATACCCATCAATTTAGTCTTCTTTCCCTCTCTTTTCATTCTTCAAGATCATCACAACATATAGAACCACTTTCAAGCCTTGTCTAATTGGACACCTTCTATGAATCCTAATGATATTAAACTTCAGAAGGGACACATATGTCATCTCCTCATATTTGAATGGAAGCAATTTATTATCATCTAGTCTTTTATCATTGTTCATTCATGTTTACTTTTTTATGTTTCTCTGAACTCCTGTGTTTGATCTTCAATGTTTCTCTGCAGCTCTGGTCTTTTCATCAGGAATGCTTGGAAGTCCTCTATTTCATAAAAAAATCCACCCCCCCACCCCCCACCCCAAGAGCATTATACTTAGTTTTGTGGGGTAAGTTATTCTTGGCTGTAAGCTCATATCCTTTGCTTTCATCAGTCCTTTCCACATCTTATTCTGCTTAAAGATCACAAGTAAGGAGAAATCATTACCTCCCAAGGCAGCCTATTCCACTTTTGGATACCTCTCCTATTTAGTAAGTTTTTCATTGTGTATTGGGACTAAATGTGCCTATAGGAGACATCATAGGAATATTCACCCAGACATCCACTGGAAACTTCTGGAGACTCTAAGGACATAACTCATTTCTTGGACCTTTAGGGATGATGAACTTCTTGGATGTTTCCAACCATGTGATGCATTAAAAGGACATGGCCATTTATAATTATGTGGCAAACTCTGTTATCCCTTAGTCCTTCACCTACTTTGTAATAAAGCAGGGAGGGGTGGCAGGGTGCTGTGTCTATTAAAAGAAGAAGCAATTTCTGTCTCAGCTCTTTATGTTGTGACTCTTCCATGTGGCAAGTATTGTGATCTCTGCTTTGGCTTTCCAGGGAGAGAGGTGGGCAATCAGAGCTTCACTTTTCCTTCTCTGATGCTGAGTGAGTGGGTGTTCAGGGAGGACTAGCACCTCTGGTAAGAGGACTTAACCACCTCTTTTCAGGGCTGCTCATCCACTTTTGGTGCCCACCTCTCATCCAATTCTCACCTGTGACTCCAAGAAGCTATAACTTGCAGATTGAAGGTAACTGATAGGCCACAAACCCCTTGAGGAGTTAGGGAGATGTCTATCCCAAACATGTTAAGAATTCTCCCAGGAGAATAGGCAGATGAGCATAATCTGTTCCAATGGCCAGGAAGGTAGCTGAAGCAGATACTGTGAATTGCTTAGAGCTTGATCAGACATTAAAGATGCCAGGGTTATCCACTATGTCTTAGGCCATTGATAGTCAATCTGAATTTCGTCTAGTTATTGGATTTGGAGGTCTTGGGAAGAGGAGCATGAGGTTGATGACTGAGCAACTTTGCCTGACATGTCCAATTCATGCACAAGTCAAGATATCACTCCATGATGTCATTGGCTCTCTGAGGAAACAAAGGACAAAACAACAAAAAACAATAGCTAACTCCACAGGAAATATAGAGTCATCTAGACAGACTTACTCGGGGGCTTCTGGTTGCCTTTGTCCCTTCTGGATTTGTTCTTTCCTGACTTTAGGTTACTGCGTATTTCAAGCAGGGAGGATTTTGTGAATCCAAGTTTTAAAGGTTGATTCACTCTTAGAAATGAATAGAGGCATAATAGAAATTCTTGGAACTTGGTGGTGGCTAATAACAGGGAAAAGATTCAGGGAGTATGGTTGCTAACAAGAGAATTACGCCATAAAAGTATATGGTGCTAGGAGTGGTTAAATAGTACAGTGCCAAGGTGAAATACTACATTTCTGATAAAAAGTCTCTTTTTCTTTTTTGGTAATGATATTTAATTTTATTTATTTATATGTAATACAACAGTCTTGTAAAATTCCTTTATGCTCTGATGAAGCTTAATTAACCTCTCAACAGATTGTAACTGGAATTATAAGGTGTTATACTGATTTCTATTTTAATTTATCTTTTAATGTGTGCTATGATTCTTTTGTGCTCACCATTCCTTTTTGTGAATAGGAATAATCTACCTGTCCCAAACCTGATTCATATTATAAACTGAGTGCTTATTGGTGGTGGTGGTGATCATTTACTATAATTTGCACTGGACCTAGGACCCTGGGATGGGAGTAGAGAGTTGTTAATGATCTAATTAGTTTGAAGAAAAGGAGCCACTCTCATTACAGGTCAGGCTCCCAAGTCCTAGAATATAGTTCACATACCATAATGATTAGTATGGGACAGAGTACCCTGGCCCCATAGACTCTCACCCAAAATGTTTTTCTATGCTAGATTTACATCAAACTTGTTATGATTAAAATTCTCTGGAGACCATATCTTCATTTTATAATTATTATTTATTAAATAGCAAAAAGTGGTCCAGATAAAGAAAGAAAGAAGCATGAATCATATGAGGCCAGCTAGCTTTTTCTGCTGTTTCCCCCATGAGCAGACAGAGCCAGTCTTGAACCAGAACTCCTGCCCTCTCTAGTCCATTCTTCCAAGGGAAGAGAGTGACTTCCTGTTCCCTATGCTAATTAATGATCTTTATAATGTCCCTTTCTTGAGCCTCTCTGATTGATGGACTCAGATCTCAGTTTGGATAAGAGGTGAGTCTTCTGGATATTAGGAGTATATTGGAGTTGTTTGGAATGGCCATGAAAAGCATGTACAATGTCTCCTAGCATGGTGGTAGAGAAAAGGAGGGAGGACTTGATTAATGTCCTTAGGAAGATACAGTTCAGAACTTAAAACCTAAGATTTTTTGCTTTAAAATCAAAGGGTTGCTTTTGGGGACCAAAATGGGGTTCAGATTAATATTAACTTTCCACAAACTTTAGCTCTCTGAAAGTTCTAGTCATTGTTCCTAGTTCTGTACCTATAATTTCTTTTCATATGATAGTTCTTCCAATACATGAAAACTATGATCATGCCTCCTAAGTCTTCTCCTCTCTAGGTTAATGATTTTGGGCTTTTTAACTGGAACTTGTTTGGCATGGTTTCCAGTTCTCTCACAATTGTGGTAATTCTCTTTTGGATATACTTTTGCTTCTCTCTGCCCTTCCTAAAATGGCTATGATTAGTCATGCCAGAGCTACTACAGTAGTTCTCTCAGAAGATTAGCCAAAGGAATTATTAGAAAGAAATACAAAAGACTGAAGCTCTTAATTTGAGAAAAAATGGAGAACTGATAAAATTTTACAGTGACCAGTGTGCATGATGTATGTTTTTCTGCCTCAGATAAGTAATTGTTTTCTATGTTCAATGTACAATCTGGATTACCTTCTCTGACCACTTCCCCACCATGCCCCAATGGTAAAGGGGAAAAAAATGTCTCTTCATTTCCTAGGTTGCCAGAGAATTTGTATTTCTTTGCAATATATATATATATATATATATATATATATATATACTCTCATAGAATTCTAAATGGTAACCCTGAAAGGTTAGGATTTTCTCTTTGTTTACTGCCTTTGGTTTGAGTTCACACAATCCCAGTTCTATTTAACTACTTAATATCCAATAATTTGTAAAGAACAATTTACTTTTTAAAAATATAACCTGAACAAATGAACAAAACTAATACTGAATTTCCCCTAATTCAGGAAATTACTGAATCACCAAAAATTCCCCTAATACTAAAAGGCATACTCTTCTCCAGTACTATTTTGGTTCCTGGGGAAGAGTAAGTTCAATTTAGTTTAGTTCTTATAGAGCATTATTCTTCCACTGTTAAATGATTTCTTATTTCAATTGGCTCTGGTCTAAAATCTCAAAGGACCTCTTGATGTTTCTCTTTGCTTCTCCAGGCAGTTGGTGTTGGGCTGACTTCGATGCCTGTCCTGGATTCCAGCTTCCAGATTCTTTGGCTCACTCTCCTATACTTTCTTAGAGGGGACAAGGTGGTGGAGGAAAGATTAAGGATCAGAGTCTATTTCTTAGAGTTTCAGGGTCTAGGAGGGGAAAAGGCCTTTCGCTTTATTGTGGTCTTTCCAGGAGCCAAAGACTCAACAAATGGAATAAAGAAGAAGCCCTGAAACTAATGGACTTTGACTATTTTCTCTTTCTTTCTGACCACCAAAGAGATACCTCTTCACTTTATGATTAGCTAATCACAACCAATTATACAATAATCTGCACAGCTTCCACAGTCTTTCTAAAGCTCTTCCCATATCAATATCACATTTCTCCCAGAAGCAAACTCCCTGGTCAGTCTTCCATGTTGAGAGGTTGCTTGAGCTGAGGAAACTGATAGGGTTTGTACTTCAGGCCTTGTTAAACCTTAAAACCATTGTGATGTGAAAGCAAAGAAGAAAAAGGATTTGAAGAGAAAGAGTGGAATTCTGACTTCTATCATAAAGTTTAGAGGGTGTGGGAAGTGACATAGAAGAGAAAGAGAAAACTAAACAAGGAACTAAACAAGAAAAATGAGGAAATTAAATGCTTTTGGAGAAAGCAGCTATTTATCCTCTAAGGAATTATGATATGACTTCATCTGTACTATCAAGATAAAAGGAAAAAGAAACTAATAGAAGTGGTTGGTGACTTCCTGCTCAGGGATATTGAGGCAGTTAATCTGACCTTAACGATAGAGAAATCTGTTATAGAGTATGTCTTTGGCAAGATATTTTGGAGAATGTGTATCATTTCTATCTCCCTCTCTCCCCACCTTGCTAGTTCATTTTCTTGTCATTTCTTTTTTCTTGAGGCAGTAATGGATAGACAGCCACCCTTGAAGATCTGCATTCAAGTCCTTATGACTCATATTGGTCAATAGTAGTAATGGGTAAGTCACTTAACCTCTTGGTGCTCTTGGCCAAAGGTATCAAGTCAGCTAACCAGCACAAACTTCAAAGTAGACTGGGAATGCAAATGAAATAAAGATGGAAATTCAATTGTGAAATGTTTTACAAAAACAAAATACAAATACAACATAGATAATGTTAATTTGTGATTTTTCTTTAAAAAAATTTTTTTTTTATTATATACTTAGTAGTCTGTAGAGTCCAGCTAATTAAATTATTTGTGGGTCACAGAATGGGATAAGAAGAATGAGGTTGGGATCAGAAAGGTCACAGACAAACTTACAGACTCCAAGGCCTTTTGCTGATCAGTGACAAAGTTTATTGATTTCAGGTAGATACTTAAAGAGAAAGTGACATAGGCTAAGGGATTAGATAAGTTTTTCTTTACAAATATTTGGAAATCTTCTCTTCTGTTGAATGCCCATACTTTCCCCTGGAAGTATATAGTCAGTTTTGATGGGTTGAAGACCAAATTCTTTTGCCTTTCTGAATATCATTTTCTAAGCCTTGTGGTCCTTTAGTGTGGAAGCTGCCAGATCTTGTGTAATCCTGATTGGTGCTCCTTGATATCTGAATTGTCTCTTTTTGGGTTCTTGTAAAATTTTCTCCTTAGCTTGGAAGCTCTTGAATTTGGCAATTACATTCCTGGGGGTTGTCTTTTGAGGATTTAGTGTAGAGGGTGTTCTATGAACTCTTTCAATGTCTATTTTGCCCCCTTGTTCAAGAACATCAGGGCAGTTTTCTTGGATAATTTCTTGTAGTATGATGTTTATTTCTGGGTTTTTAGGTAGACCAATGATTCTTAAATTGTCTATTCGAGACTAGTTTTCCCAATCTATCATTTTGTCAGTGAGATATTTTATGTTTTCTTCTCTTTTGTCAGTCTTTAGAAGTTGCCTTATTAATTCTTCCTGTTTTGCAAGATCACTGGCTTCTAATTGCCTAATTCTGTTCTTTAAGGACTGGTTTTCTGCTATAATCTTTTGATTTTCTTTTTTGGATTGTTCTATCTTGCTTTTCATGGCTTCCAACTGTTTCTCCAACTGGTAGTTCCTGTCCTTTAAACTATTATTTTCTTTTTTGAACTATTTCCCACTTCTCTTGCCAAAATTCTTCCATGTTTTTGATGATTTCTGATTTAAATTCTTCAAGAGCTTGTGGCCAATTTCCTTTTTTTTTTTTGAAAGTTTGGGTGCATCTATTTGTATGTTCTCTTCTGCTATTTCCTCGGTAGTCTGGATTTTTCCTTCATAAAACTTGGTGTTGGGAAGTAGTTTTTCCTGGATGTTGTTTGCCATCACTATGGTGGTTTTTCCTTCCCTTTCCAGTTAGAAATATGAGTAAGGAGGGCAGGCTCTCTGTCTATGGAGCTAAGGAGTGTGGTTTTTGCCTGAGGCTACCTCTCGAGACTCTACAGCTTCTTCTGTTTACTGTCCTTCTCTGTGCTATTTCTGCACGGGTGCCCAAGGTCTGTGCTCTTCATCCTGCTGGGGTCTCAGGTCTACCTGCTCTCAGGGGTAGGTCTTTGGTGGTCTTAGTTGGCTGCCAAGGACCTAGAGGTGCCCTTTGCTTACTCACTGATTCTAGTGCACTGGTTCTGATTCTGGTTCCATAAGGGTGTGGGGAGGGTTGATCAGCTTGCTTTTTGGTGGAAGCTATTTCACCCCCTTATAGTGTGGAAATGCCCAAATCCCACATACCTTCAATGCTGTGCCCTACTGTAGAGTCCCTTCGTTCATATGAATTTGATTTTTTTTTTGGAATTTTGAGGTAGTCTATATTGGTAGGTAGTAAGGAGAGAAAGAGTCCTGGGTCTACACTATCACCATGTTTACCCAGAAGTCCTAGGTAAGTTTTTTACAGTGACAATGGTTAGTAATGATTTATAATCTTAGTAAAATGACTTAGTTTACCTCACTGAAGCTTAGACAGAATTTTCTATAGGATAATAAATCACAGGTAAATATGTAACCATCTAGCCAAGTTTCTCACAGAATTTCTGCATGAGTAATTTCTTGGAAGAACATACAGTTTCTGCAAAGTACCACAGGGAAGGGTGGAAAGGAGGAGTTTTAGGGGTATCATGTGAGGAGTGATTCTGGCCATATTATGGCTTTGATTTTACTGAGGTCCATTCTCACTACTAGGGGCTATATCTGCTCCTTTTTTATGTAAATTAAACAAATGAAAGCAAGGTAAGTGAGCATATGATTTGTATGGATTGTGTAAGACTAGAAAGATAAATTCTAATTCTATTTGCTTGGAAATGGAGCTTTTGAAATGTCTTTTTTTTACTAGAATTTTTTTTCAGATTATGTTTCCAGATATACTGTTCATGCTGACCATAGTAGTTTTTCATAGGCAGCTGAAGAAACGTTGTTTCGCAAATCTCAGTGACTTCAGTTGGAGAGCTGAAAATGTTTGTAGCTCTTGCCCAGGGTATCTAGCCTGAAATCAGGAGGTCCAATCCAAGGGGTACTAAGATTGCCTTCCCAATAAGGCCTCTTTCTCTGAGTTTTTGCACAGCCTTAGTTGGATTGTTAGGCTTGCTATGGCTTTTGTGGAGACTAAAAGTCCTTTTAACTTTATGACAAGCATCATACCACACTAAAAGGGCTAATCTTATTCACCTGATTCTGTTAGCATCTAATTCTTTGTTCCAAAAGCCAAGCCAATATTTACTTTTTCTTTGTTTATAAGTCAAATTTGTTTTATTTATAAGTGCTAATGCTACTAAAATATATTTTGTTCTATTGTATCTATTTTCCTAATCAATTCTTATTAAGTCCTTTTGGAGTGTAAACTAAGTATGGGTTGACTATGTTGTGCCATCTTCTGGTGGAATAAGTGTGAGGTTAACTTTTGTCTAAGTATCATGGTTTGGTAGTATAACATGAAACAAATGTGATCAGTTATAGAGATAATAAATAGAATGGGAAATACACTTTGGAATTTTACATTTGATATAGAAATAATTATACCTAATATCAGAACACAATACTGTACGTTATAAGTTACATTTTTCAAGGTAGCTGAACCATAATAATAGTAATAGTTTGGCAGAGGTTAATACAAAGGGTGAGGTAGGCACTTATTAACATAAAATTAGGTAATTTTTTTATTTTTGAGAAGTGGTTTAGTTAAGATTGATCAGTCTTAGGGAGGCTTGCCACCTCCTGAGATTGTTCTGCCACATGAACTGTTCTTTTGGGTTTGTCTCCAAAGCATGGGCTTTGGTGACTCAGATCTTTAGAGTGGTCATCTAGGCTTTTCATATTTGGCTGTTACTGAAAATTTCTCTGCTGTAGGTGTTCATTTCCTGTGCAAATAAAAATAAAACCTCAACCCCCATATTATAATTTGGAGGTTTTAAAAATTTGTTTCGTAGATAGCTTTCTCCAATTCATGTTTAGTGATTATACAAATGAATTAACTTACAAGAGATTCATTGTAACTCCAATTGAAACAAAAACTTGGGGTGGGGTACTTCTTAACTAAGTAGTGGAACATATTTGATTGCTATGCACATTCAAATTTCTGGGGCTTCAATTATTATTTCACTTTGCTTTGATTATAACTGTGAAAATAGGATTAACTCTCCCCTGGCCTATTTTTAGCTAATCAAATCAAGAACTTAAAGTACTCCCACTTAATACTAAGTAAGAGAATTTGAAAGTCACTTGCTAAAGTGGATAACTCCAGAGGTCACTTTCCTGCCCCTGGGCAGTACTAGGCAAATTGAATGACTGTGATTGGTTCCTGTAAAGTGGGGAAGGGACGAGAAGGGACGTGGAAAAAGGACTATAAAAAGTCCTGAACTTCCTGTCCAAGGGCCTTCTCCTTTGGACTTCTTCTTTGGAAGACTTCTCCTTTGAACTTCTCTTTTGGAGTTTGTCTTTGGAGACTTGCTGGGTGAATAGCTGGCTTTCCTTTCCTGGCTTCTGGAGACATTGTTTTCAAAGATTCCTGCCTTGGCTTTGGAGGAGGCTGCAATGGTAGAACTCATGCTGAAGACACCACTGGAGTTCTGGCTGAGGAGATCCATGTTGGGAAAAAGGAAGTGGGGAAGCCCATGCGGGGCTGAACCTCATTTCACCAGAGAAGGGCTGGTAGGCTTGTTAAAATCTGTCTTTTTAGCTATATTTTTCCACTTTCACTCTTTCCACCTCCACCTTTGTAAATAAAGCTGGTAAAAGTCATTTTGACATAAGCTATAATATTTTTAAATCAACCACAATATTACTTTAGAATTTTCATATTAGCATAAAAACCTAAATTTTAAATTCTTACATAATATATTGCTTTGAAAGGTAAAAGCAGGGAGAGGATTATAACACTGTTTGACTTCAGGTAAGAGTCTGGGTTATTAATCAGTCATGCAGTAACTATGGTACATTGTCTTTTCTCTTGAGTGGTAGTTTAGTGATCTATCAGACAACTATACCTGAATTCAAAATTCAAAAATAATATTATAAAAATAATATTAGTTGCAATCCCAAAAGCTTTTTTTTTACTTTAAACATCAAATCCCACTAATTGCAGCTTGAAGCGGAAAAATTTCCAAGATTCATATACACAGTGAAAAGCTTTGATTTTACAAGTCATGATAACCAATTTTTCTTTCCAATAATTTTCCAGTCTTTTCTGAGTTTCAGTACTCATCAACAATGCTTAAACTATGTGTCCATTCTCCCCATTTCATATAGAAAAAAGAAAAAAAAACAATTTTGGGGGGAGTTAAATGTCCACTAACATTGTCTTGATTAATGATGGCTAATGTAACAGGAGTTTATTAGTGACTTGGAAGAGAATCAACAAAATATTTAAATAAACAAATGCAAAAAAAGATGTGCAAAATCACAAACTTCACATTGTTACATTTTGTTTAAAAATGGGTGAATTATATAAGTATGCTAATATAAACACTTCCTTCTTTTAAATTTCCTTTGGATTTGTTTTACTTTGATAGTTTTTTCACTTGATTTTGTAGCTGTTATTTTTTTATGTAATCATTGTATTTATTATTTTTATTGTCTTTTCATCCCTTCATATATTTTCCTTATTTTCTTTGTATATCCAACATTTATAATTTGTAATGACAATAAAATCAGTTATATTCAAATATCACAATCTATTCAGCCATTTCCACTAGTCATTGCATTTGTGTCATTTATAATAATGTCATTACACATAGAGCTTCCATGAATATTTTCAGATATAAACAGATTTTTTATCCTTCCAATAATGCCATTATACTGTGGGTTTTAGATTTACTCTACCCTGCTTAGTCTTGTTTTTTTTTTTTTCAGAGACAATATTTTATTTCCCAGGTAGTTGTTAAAGTTTACTTTCCTTTCTCATCTGTCTGGAACTATTCTTTTTTTTTAAATTATTTATTTAGTCAATTTAGAACATTATTCCTTGGTTACAAGAATTACATTATTTCTCTCCCTCCCCTCCTCCTACCCTCCTGCAGCTGATGCACAATTTCATTGGGTATTACATGTGTCCTTGATCAGAACCTCTTTTCATGTTGTTGGTGTTTGCATTAGGATGTTCATTTAGAGTCTACATCCCCAGCCATATTCCCTTGACCTATGTATTCAAGGAGCTGTTTTTCCTCTGTGTTTCTACTCCCACAATTTTTCCTCTGAATGTGGATAGTGTTCTTTTTCATAAGTCCCTCAGAATTGTTCTGGATCACTGCATTGCTACTAGTAGAGAAGCCCATTACATTCAATTGTGCCACAGTGTATCAGTCTCTGTGTACAGAGGTTCTGTGTGGTTCTGCTCCTTTCACTCTGTGCCAATTCCTAGAGGTCATTCCAGTTCACATGGAATTCCTCTAGTTTATTATTTCTTTCTTTTTTTTTTAAATCCTTACCTTCCGTCTTGGAGTCAATACTGTGTATTGGCTCCAAGGCAGAAGAGTGGTAAGGGCTAGGCAATGGGGGTCAAGTGACTTGCCCAGGCTCACACACCTGGGAAGTATCTGAGGCCAGATTTTAACCTAGGACCTCCCGTCTCTAGGCCTAGCTCTCAATCCACTGAGCTACCCAGCTGCCCCCTTAGTTTATTATTTCTTTAAGCACAATAGTATTCTATCACCAACATATACCACAATTTGTTCAGCTATTCCGCAATTGGAGGGCATTTCCTCATTTTCCAATTTTTGGCCACCACAAAGAGTGCAGCTATGAATATTCTTGTACAAGTCTTTTTCCTTATTATCCCTTTGGGATACAAACCCAGCAGTGCTATGGCTGGATCAAAGGGCAGACAGTCCTTTATCTCCCTTTGGGCATAGTTCCAAATTGCCCTCCAGAATGGTTGGATCAGTTCACAACTGCACCAGCAATGAATTAATGTCCCAACTTTGCCACATCCCCTCCAGCATTCATTACTTTCCTTTGCTGTCATATTAGCCAATCTGCTAGGTGTGAGGTGATACCTCAGAGTTGTTTTGATTTGCATCTCTCTGATTATAAGAGATGTAGAACACTTCTTCATGGGCTTATTAATAGTTTTGATTTCTTTAACTGAAAATTGCCTATTCATGTCCCTCTCTCTCTCTCTCTCTCTCTCTCTCTCTCTCTCTCTCTCTCTCTCAGAAACATTGGGCTTGCTCAGCAACATTGGGCTTTCTCGACTTGGCAAGATTGGGAGCTCCTGGTGGCAGTTTGGTATTTGTGGCTTGGTGATGAGGTTACTGGGAGAAGCTTTGCAGTGTGGTTTAGGTGAGGCATCTTTCCTGAGTGCCTGGTTGCTGATTCCTTCTTACTTTACCTCTTAAAGCACTATCCTCCTAGGAGGCCCCTCATCTTGGAGGGGACCTTGTGGCAGGAAGCTGAGCTAGATTTAATCTTCTGAGGAGGCCTCATGGCTGAGGCCTGGGAACTTCCCTTGACTTAGACTAAGCCAGAGAAATCTTATACCCTTTCCTCTCTCTCTTCTTAATTTCTTCCTACTATTGTAATTAAACCACCATAAAAATCCCAAACTGACTTGAGTATTTTACTGGGATTGAATTTAAATCCCTGGTGACCACTAAAATAATATATTCATTCAACAACCTCAATTTTACCCTTAATAAGACCTTAATACTAGGAATAGGATTCCTAGATTAATGAGCATGAAGAGAATTATAGCTCTTAGTGTACATTTCCATCTTGTTTTCCAAAAAGCAATTCACAGCTGTTCTAGAAATATAATATTAGGCTTGTTTCTTCAGGTTCCTATCAACATTTAATTTAATTAAGTTAAACAGACTAAATTTCAGGTAACCTACATTACCAGGACCATATTTAGCTAGATTGGTCCTTAGACAGCAGACACAATCTTTCCCAAACCAAGTCTTTCTGGTTTGGCCACACCCAGTGGAACTTTTGTTCCAATGCCACAACCCCTTAGGAATGCAGGATTATCTCCATAGTATAAGGAGTACTAAGTAAAACTTTTATAGAATATTTATACTCCCTTACAATTATTTCCCCACCAGAGACTATGTTTGGATTGTATGTATGCTCAGGCTTAGATCTACTACTAGCCTCAAGCAGATATGAAGGGACCTAACGCATGCCCTGCACACAGGGAGCTTCAGAGAAAACAATAGGGGATTCGCTTTGGTAGACAATTCAGTACTAAGCTACTTCATAGTGTTAGAATTTATATGAAAGAACGAATGGAAAATATTTTTATAAATCCTAATAATTGCTTTAATTTCATCTTCATTGGTAGTATATTCATTCTTTTCATTTTTAATGCTAGTGATATAAATGTCTTCTCTTTTCAAGATCTTTTTTAAAAATCAGATTAACTAATGGTTTATCAGTTTTGTTGATTTTTTGTTCATTTTTTTTTCCCATGGCTATATGATTCATGTTGTTTCCCCTTTTTCCTTCCCCCTCCTGGAGTTGACAAGCAATCCAACGGGGTTATAAATGTATTATTGTTGATTTTTCATACAATTTCTAGACTTATTTATTAGTTTAATGGTTTTCTTACATTTCAATTTTATTGATTCCATCTTTAGTTTATAAGATTTCTAATTTTGTGCTTAGGTGATGATTTTAATTTTATTCTTTTTCTAGTTTTTTAAAAATTGCATTCATTGATCTTTTATTTCTCTATTTTATTAACATGAACATTTAGAGACATAAATGTCCTCTATTATTTCTCTGTATCTCATAGGTTTTGATATGTTGGCTCATTATTATGATTCTTTTAAATATGATTATAATTTTAATAATTTGTTCTTTAAAGCACTTACTCTTTAAAATTAAGTTATTTGGTCTCAAATATTTTTAACTTTTTGTTAAATATTAAATATGATTTTTATTGCATGGTAGTCTGAAAAGGAAGCATTTAATAATTTTGTTTTTCTACATTTAACTATGTTTTTATTCTTTAAAATATGGTCAGTTTTTATAAAGGTGTCATGTACCACTCAGAAGGTATACTTCCTTTTGTTTTCTTTCAGTTCTCTTCAGATATTTATCATATATAACTTACCTAAGATCCTATTCATCTCCTTAACTTCTTTCTTATTTCATTTTTAGTTAGATTTGTCTAGTTTTGAGAGGGAAAAATTAAAGTCCTCCACTATTATTATTTTGCTATTTCTATTTGTAACTACTTTAGTGTTTTCTTTAAAAAACTGGATGCCATAACAGTTGGTACACACAAGTCCAATATTAATAATGGTGGGCCAGAGCCAAAATGGGGGTGTAGGAGCACCAAAAGCCAAAACCTTTCTGACTATTGTTCCATATCTATCTTTAAAACATGCTTCATTCTAAATTAATTAATTAAATAAAATTTGCCAAATTAAAAAAAACTGCTTCAAAGAAATAGAAATTCTAACCAAAGAAGAAGAAATCATGGGACTCTCCTGTTAAACACAACTTGAAAGGTAGGCACAGAGTGTCCATTTTCATGAGATAAGGGAGAGACCAGCTGGCTGAACACCCTCCCCTTCTCACCACACTGAGATCTGCTATTAAATATGGGCTGTCTGTGAGAGCTTCAGGCAGGGGCTGCAGCTGTGAGGGAACACCTCTGACCCACCAGTGAGGTCTGGGGCTCTGACAATGGCTGGCAGAGAAGAACTTAGGCGGGGGCAGGCATTGAACTGGACATTCTTAGTCCCCACTGACTACTGTGAAGATTTTGCCCTAAGGCAGGCTAGCTCAGCAGGTTAGCTGAACTGGTTGAATTCAGTATACCAGAAAAGAATTGAGAAAATAGAAGATTCAGCCTCAGGGCAGAGTAGCTGAAACACCCTGGTTCAGTAAGTCAACAGGAAGGCTAGTTTATAGTCCATAGGGTGGCAAAATAAATAAATAAATAAATTGAGTAAACAAGAGGGAAAAAAGAAAGTTACAATTGAAAGTTTCTATGGCAATGATGGTGAACCTATGGCATGGGTGCCAAAGATGGCAAGCAGAACACTGTCTTTGGACACTTGGCCATCCTCCCCCCCCCCCCCCCCCCCCCCCCCCCCCCGCCCATTCCCCTCCACTTCCCCTAGAAAGGCAGAGGGACTCAGGCAGAGCTGTTCCCCTCCCCCTCTCAATCATGCATGATGACATTTTTTCACATTATCCTCCCCCTCATCCCCCCCCCCATGCCCAGGAGTCCAATGGAAGTACATAGTGGGTAAGTGGGCAGCTCATGAGAAGCAGAGCTGGAGGGGAGTGGAGCACTTGGGCCACTCCCCTCCCCCTATCTACAATAACTGAGGTCATTCCTCACTTCACCTGCTCTTCCACCCAACAACCCAATAGAAGATCTTCCTCCCTCTCTTCTGTGGGGTAAAGGGAAGAGGAAGGGACATCTAGCACTTGATGTGGGGGAACGTCAGGGCATGCCATCTCTGGGGGGTGGGGTAGATATGGTACTCAGTCTGGAGGTGGGGGATGGAGGCAGGACCCAGCACTCCATCTCTAAAAGGTCCACTATTACTGTTCTATGGGGATAAGGACCAAAGAACAGAACCAACAGAGGAGACTGGGATCCAAAAAATGTCAAGCAAAGCGTCAAAAAACCCCCAGGGAATTGGACTCAGGCTCTGGAAGAGCTCAAAAAGGAATGAAAAAATCAAATAAGACATACTGAAGAAAAATGGGAAAAGGAAAACAGCAGCCTGAAAAGCAAAATAGGTCATCTGGAAACAGAGACACAGGAATGAAAACAAACAAAATAATTCATTAAACATCATAATTGACCTGCTGGAAAACGAGGCAAAAAAATTCAGAGGAAGAGAATAATGACTTGAAAAGAAGAATGGACTAAATGGAAAAGGAGAATTAAAAGATCATGGAAGAAGTTCAATCTTTAAAAATTAGGATAGGGCAAATAGAAGCTAATGACTTCATGAGACACCAATAAACAATAAAACAAAATCAAAAGAATGAGAAAATATAAGATACTTCATTGAAAAAAACAACTGAACAATATTAATAATCCTTTATTATCTATGGTTCCTCCCCCCCCACCAGCATAATATAGTTACTTGTTCATCCCTTCCAGTTATATCCATTTTAGACTCTACCCTATCAGAGATCATGACTGCTAACCTGCCTTTTCTGAATCCTTTTCTGAATCCACTGAGGCATAGGATATTCTCCAGTTACTAGCTGTGCATTTCCATTTACTACATCCCTCCTTACTGTTTGTCCCTCTCTTCCTTTCTTTCTGCCATACCTTTCCTCGAATGTTAAATTTCCTTTGTTTAGTACCTGTCCAATTTACATTCCTTCCCAGAAATCTTCCCTTTTCCTTTCCTCTTGTCCTTCTAGTTTCACATTGGCCCCACTTTTCCAAAGGTCCCTACTTTGTCCCTTCCCCTTTACCTTTTAATTCTTATTATATCTACCCTTTCAAAAGTCCCTTCCTTATCTCTCCAACCTTGACCTCCTACTCAATGAATTCAAGATTCTAAAAATCCCTACCCTATCTTTTCCTAAGAGTCCTTCCCTTCCCTGCATACCTCTTGATATATATTTTCCTCTAGGTATCTCTCCCTTTTCTTATGCCCTTTTCCTTCTTTCTCTTAACCTATCCTTCCTTCTCTTAGTCCCTCAGTCCCCTAAGGGACTCCCATTTCTTCCCTTATCCCATTCCCCTTCCCTCCTATTACTCTGTATATTAAGAAGATTTTTACTTTATTCTACTTAATTGTGTTTATTATTCTCTCTTTAGCCCAGGTCTGATGAGAATAGGGTTCTACTACCAGCCCTTTTCCTCCTCTCTGTTGCAGTTCTTCCACTCATTCCTTGTTTAAATGAGATGACTGTTCCATTCTACCTCTTCCTGGTCTACTTCACTATCATTTTGATTCATTCCATTGCATTCACTTTGACCTTGATCCATCTATACATTTTCTAGCCAATGATGTCATTGAGGGGCCATAGATGACATTTTCTCACATAGGAATCAAATAATTTGACCTTTTGGGCCACTTATGATTGCTCTTTCATCATTAATTTTGTATCTTTTTTATTGATTAAATTTTCTACTGAGTTCTTTGTTTCTCTCCAAGAATACCTGAGACCTCTTTAGTTTGTTAAATATACATTTTTCACCTTGTATAATTATGCTCAGCTTTGCTGGGTTATGCCATTCTTGGTTGTAAAATCCATTCTTTTGCTCTAAGAAATACTGTTGTCCATGCCCTGCATTCTTTTAATGTTGCAGCTGCTGTCTTGTTATTCTCACTGTAACTCCACAGCATTTAAATTGTTTTTTTTTTCTTATTGCTTATTGTATTTTATCCTTAATCTGGAAGTTATGGGACTTAGCAATGATGTTTCTCTCCAGGTTCTTAGAGATATATTCTTTCAATTTCTATTTTACCCTCTGATTCTAGAATTTCTGGGCAGTTACTTTTGTGAATTTTAGATTTTCTCCACCCTGATTAGTCTTTAAAAATCCTAACAACCAGGAATGTATACACCCCTACTTAAGGATTAAGTGTTGAGGAGGATGGCCTATGACAGACATGCTCTAGCAAGTGACAAATAATAAACAACTGACAGACCCCCCCCTGGAATGTCCTAAATCAAACTTAAGCTACCATTGGTACATGTGAGACGCAGGAAGTGATGTAAAGAATGGTCTATATATTTTGTGTCATTTCCTTTCTCCAGCCTCTCTAGAGGAGATGTGGCTCTCGCTCTGGCTGGTGTGGCTGGTGGCAGTGTGCTGGGTGTCTTGGAGGTTTGGTGGTTTGTGGCTTGCTGGTGAGGTAACTGGAAGAAGCTCTGTAGCATGGGTTAGGTGAGGCATCTTCCCTGAGTGACCTTGGTGAGTGGTTTAGGATGATTCCTTTTTCCTTTACCTCCTAAAACGCTATACTCCTAGGAGTATATCTTGGAGGAGGCCTTGTGGTTTGAAGCCTAGCTAGACTTGCTTAGGCCACACTAGAGAAATATTATACCTCTTTCCTCTCTCTCTTCTTCTTAATTTTCTTCCTTCCACTATAAAAATCCCAAACTGACTTGAGCATTTTACTAGGATTGAATTAACCCTGAAAAAACCCCTGGCGACCACTAGTATAATATATTCAGTCAACAATCCCTAACTTTACCCCTTATACCTTGATAATTTCTTGGAGTATGGTGTCTAAACTCTTTTTTTATCTTAGCTTTCTGGAAGTCTAAATATTCTTAAATTATTTCTTCTTGATTTATTTTTTTGAGTTTGTTTTTTCTGGGTCATATTTAGTTATTCCAGTTTTTATTATCTAGAGCTCAACATAATCTTGGGTCCCCACTTAAGATCTAGTCCATGATTGACCGTTGGTACTCTAACTAGAGTCTGAGGGTAGTCCTGACACTGAAAATGACAGCATATGGTCCACCTACCACTGTTGTAGCAACCAGGTTGCTGGTTGCTGGACTCCTGGAGGTGACCACAGCTGACCAGACCCCAATCGCTCAGCAACCCCATTCACTGATGAGTGCTCCTTCTTTACACCTCCTATTACCTCAACCTGGCATAGAACAGATGTCTAGATTTCATTCTTTGGTGCTTCTAAGTCTCTTGTTTGTTAACAGTGAAACTTGAGGTCCTGCACTTGGAAACAGGCATCTGTATGTTCTGTGGTATCCACTTCTTTACTACCCATCTGTGGGTCAGTGAGGGTCTCTGAAACCAAGGCTGAATCAGATATAGCTGCTCCCAGGGCCCTCTGTTTGCCAATTCCAATGGTATCATCAGGGATTCAAGCTCTGGGGTTCAGCAGATAAAACGAGGTTGCCACTGCTGCCCTCAAGGACCTGCAGCAGTAGTACTGAAGCCAAGGACATCAGAAACCTTCCTCCCTTGTTCCTGGCAATTCAGCTTTGCCTCTTCAACTCTTTCAACTCTCCTCTTGTTTTTTTTTTTTTTGCCACTTTTGGCATTGATCCTGTGGAGTTATTTTTGATTGTTTGTAGTGGGGTGTAGGAAAGTGAAGAAACTTCACACCCTACTCTGCCATCTTCCTGTAATGCCCTGAGGCTGGGTTTGAACTCAAGAAGATGAGTAATCTGTGATTTTTATAAATCAATATGGGCCAGTAGGAATCTGTTTCTTTCAAGTTTGACATCACTGCTCTAGGCAATTCTAAGACTAAATTGCAGAGAAGGCACCAAACTTTCAATAGCCAATGGATTTTCCTCACTAGGAGTTTCTTTTATCAATGAAATCATAGATCCATCCAATCCTCATCTCTTTTCTTTTTCTGATCTGAAAGGATAGCCTTTTAAAATAAAATTTTATTAATATCTTTTGATTTTTACATCATATTTCCCAATGTATGCCAATAAATATCTTTTCCCAGAAAACAAACCCTTAAAATGAAGAATTTAAAAAAGAGAAAAAAAGCTTGGCAAAAATATCTAACTGTGGAATGTAGCAGCACACCATCAGTTGACTTCAGTGCTGATATTGCTCCTCCAAATTGCCTGAGGACAGATAATACTATTTCTCTGCCTCTCTAGCCTCTGACTATTGCAGCCCCCTCTCTATTCTCAGTCTATAGACTTTTAGTAGTTATGTAAAACAATTTACATAACCTCTTTTTGAAGCTGTGCTTTTCAAATTTATTTAAATTCTAGTCCTTTGTCCCTCATGGGTACCCTAATGGTCTGAGGGATCCCGAATTATCACTTACTTGCTTCAATGAAAGACCCTTTATTATTACTATTTGGTAGTTCTGTATTATTCAGGTTAATACAATGTACTAAAAAAAATTAGCTTATATGTTGTTCCATACCAAAAGTCTCCCAGTTTTGAAGAAGTAAAGAAAATAGGTGTCATCTCACATGATTTCAAATTTTCATTGAGATAATAGCTCTGACTCATTTGTGAAGTGATAATAATAATAGCACCTACTCCCACAGGCTTGTTGTGAGGATCAAATTTCATAGTATGTAAAATGCTTTGCAAACATTAAAGTGCTTTATGAAGTTAGTTAATACTTTGGACCAAACTTGGTCATTATATTTTCACAATATTCAATTTTAATTGTTTCTTGTTGTTGCCTTTTTCCATTTAAATGGTTGTCATTATGTAGATTATTTTCCTGGTTTGGTTTAATTCACTTTGCATTAGCTTAGATAAGTCTTTCCATGTTTCTCTGAAATTTACTGTGAGGTAATATTCTGACATTAGTGTACCACAACTTGTTTAGCTTTTCCTTAAATTGATAGGAATCTTTGTTTCTAGTTTTTTGCTACTACAAACTACAACCAGTATTTCTTATTTTGTTGTATGTAGGACTTTTCTTTTATTCTTAACTTCCTTGTGGTTAGAGACTATTCATAAGCAAGGCCCTTTGATCACATCTATTCTTTTCTTTCCTTTTCCTTTTTTATTTATTCACCTAGATATTTACCTATTCTTTTATGAAGAATTGAAGCTGAATAGCATCCAATGGGCAAATGAGAATCATTTAGTGGGAGTGAGTGGACTCCCATGAATTACAAAAGAGGAATTGTGCAATCATAAAAATGTAATGATGTTAGTGAAATATTGGACCATAAAAAAAGATGAGATGATGAGATAATAATTACCACCATATCTGGCATATACTAAGACTTTATAAATGTTTGTTATTATTATTATTATTATTGTCATTAGTAATAGATGATCAAATAATGAGTGTTAAAGTTAATCAATGGACAGTCTTTACATTCCTTTAGTACTATTATAGGTAGGTAGGTGATAATACTGAGGAGGCCAAAGTAAATTGTCCCTATTCCCATAACAACACCAGGGACTATTGTAAGCAAGGAAGTTGTGATGCAGATCTGGGGCAGTTTGAATTTACTTTGCCAAAGTAGACTAATCAATGACCCAGATGTGGACCCTTTAGTCAAGAAGAACAAAAAATCAATTTTTAGGATTTTGGCAAAGAGCTTTGAGATCTCTGGAAACCTCTTTGCTCACTACTTTTAACCTTCTTATCAGTGGCTTTTGTCACTTTTTATCTTCCTGATCTATTTTTTATCTATTTTGGAAATGCCTAGGAGTTTTGGAATATGTTTTTACTAAGATTATTGATGTGATTCATTACAATAGATACTGAGACAGTTATCCACATCCATGTATGGAAATAGGAATCTAGGTCTGCCTTCTTTTATTTTACTTCTAGAAAGTTTGACATTGGGGCAGCTAGGCGGTTTAGTGGATAGGGTGCTAGGCTGGACCTTGGGAGGACCTGGGTTCAAAACTGTCTCAGACATTTCCTAGCTGTGTGACTCTGGGTAAATCACTTAACTCTATTTGCCTAGTCCTTGCTCTCCAGTCTTTGCTACAGAAAGTAAGGGTTAAAAAAAAAAGTTTTGATGTAGGAGAGGTAATCAGGAAAACCTGGGCTAGAAGGGATCCCTTCTTCACGAATAACCAGGCTCCTGTAATTAGCTTGAAAATAAAAGAAATTTATTAAATTGAATGCAAGTTGGATTATTGAATTGAGTTGGCTAGGAGGCAGGAGTAGGTGGAATACTGCCTCCCTGAGGAGATGGAGTTTGGAATACTTATATAATCCTGAAAATAGCGCATATATAACTAAAGATGGAATGATGGGGGGGGGGGTGATGGAGTGGTGTTTTATATGCTTATGTCTTGCTCAAAGTCAAAGGGGGATGAGCTTGTCCAGTTAGGAGGTGGTTAGATATTTGAGCTCAAAATAGATGCTTATCAATGCAAGATGGAGTTGGGAGAGGTGCCTATCTGTGTTCATCAAGAATGAAGGGAGAGGCCAGAGGGGATATTCCTCTCAGCTCAAAGTCACCTTCCCTCAGGAATGCAAGGGGAAATGATTTTTTTTTTTTTAATTTACTCTCTAACCTGGGACAGCCTTGGGGTTTGGGGTTGTCTAGGGGAAGCTGGTACCCTCATATCATTTGACATTATACAAAGACTGGCTAGAAAATGCTACAAACTGGCTAGATGAAAGACTATAAGAATATTTCTTTCCCAAGGAAAACTTTCCTAGTTCTAAGTAGAACAATGAAAAGTACTTGCTTAACTAGTTGTTATTAATTAATGTTTTACCTTTCTTATACTATTCCCCAAATTCTCCTACTTGGCTGTTGAGCCTGAATGGTGCTTCTAGCACTATGAAGACTCATCCAACTCCTAATCATACTCCTCTCATCTTACCTTGTATCACTTTCATTTTATTTTTTTCTGTATTCTCAGAAGCTTATTAATTATTTAGTTATACTCAACATAGACAAAGAAGTTTAACTGTGGTGTCTAGTTAGTGTGTGTCTGACTTTTTCCTTGCACAAGAAATAAAAATGCTTTGATTAAGCAGAAATTGCAGAATTCTGGTCTAGTTTTTCAATACATGTAATGGTAAGAATAAAGAGGAAAACCTTGTATCATAGAGTATGGACTTCCTCCATTGAATTATGGAAAGATATAGACAGAAAGTACCGATCAATATGTAAGTATTGATCTGCACTGTTGGAGGGAGAATCTACATCAATAGGATTCCCTGGTCCTTTGGAGAGTTTATTTTTGTAGGTGAGGTTTCTGTACCTGGCATGATGGGAGGTAGGACTGAACAGCTAAACCTTTTATGAACTTCTTGTCTATTATTTTTCCAGTACTACCTTTCTTTCTTGGCCAATATAAACTTCTTGGTCACTTAAAATTCATGGGCCTCAGTTTCCCCATCTGAACAATGAGGAGGTTGGATCAGATGACTTCTGGTGTTCTTTATTACTGTCTCTCAATCTATGAAACAGGTATCTAATAAGATAATCTTATATCATAAGAAAAAAAATTATACAAAGAATTCAAAGAAATATGGGAAAGCAGATAAAATGTTATAGCAAAAAATCCAACAATATTCATGTTGACTGTAATCATGTAAGTAAAGACAATAATAATGAAAACAACTTGTTTTTATTGATTTATTTTTTATTTTAAAAATATTTTCCCATGTTTCATGACTCATTTTCTTTCCCTCCCTCCTCCTAGAGTCGACAATTCCATTGGGTTGTACAAATGCTATCACTTGATACTTATTATTCATTTTTTCTATAGAGCAATATTTTAAAGCCCAAACCAATGGAAACAACTTATAATATATGCAACATAAAAAAGGTCAGAGAAGGATGAGGAAAACAGAGTAATTGTGGGTATTACTACCGTGAAGTAAATACAAACAATATTTAGGATGTAGATTAATAGTTGGTAAATAATGCAAAAGAAAGACAGGAGTAATCACAAACCCTTGAATTTTATTTTACCATGAATGCTCATTTTTTTCTTTTCTTAAATAGTGCATGACCTAGTGGATAGAGGATAGGCCAAGGAATGTTCCTCTGATACATAATAGGCTGTATAAAAGTGGACAAGGGCTGCAGGCAACTCTAACCCACTAAAGAGCTGTTGATCTTCATTTGTGGAGAGGGTTGAGATATCAGGAATTCTACACACCGATGGAGTCATAGGTATAGAGTCCTTTTTATTCCCAAAGAAATGTTCTTTTTCATCTGTTTGAATACATGTATTTATCAATAGAAGTAAAAGCAAAATTGATTTAAAAATATACATTTATTAAAGTTGGACCTAAAGACAGCTAGCAGAAGATAAATGCAAGTGCTACATGATCCTGTAAGACTAGCCTAGGATAATAACTTCAAAGTGAGCTGAGGCTTTGAAGAAAGCAAAGGAATGATTAAAAAGTATTTTTTAAAAGGCTATATTGAGGAAAAGAAGAGACTCAAAAAATAGGATCAGACAATGAGAATGGATAATGGAGAGAGTTGGTAAGTAGAGTTACTTACCTTTTGCTTTGCTTCTGTTTTTTTGTTTTTTTTTGTTTGTTTTGTTTTGTTTCTTTTTTTCCTGCCAAGGAGATTGGACTTTGTACTTCTAGGGATAAAACAAAAAAGGGTTTATGGGGAAGTGAAACCCAAGATAAGTATAGAGATAGTAAGAGAGTGCCTGGTGGCCTTAATGAATTCAAATCACCAGACCCAGATGTACCACATTCCAGGGTCCTGAATGTGATTATTAAGCAGATATGATTCTAAAGCACTGTCAGTAATCTTTAATAGAGTATGGAGAAATGGAAGAGGAATCCAGGAAGGAAAACATTGTATTGATTTTTTTTTTAAAAGAGAAGAGTTCAGTAAGATTGACTTCAATTTCTGGGGCAAATTCTAGAATATATTATTATATAAATGTTTAGTAAGCATTTGAAAGTAGAGGTCACAAAGAGCCAGAATGGTTTTTTATCAAGAACAGGTCATGCCAGACTCACTGAATTCCTTTTTGACAGGGTTACTAAACTGGCAGATCAGGATTATGCTGCAGATATAGTTTATTTAGATTTTAGTAAAGTATTTGCTGAAATCTCTCATGCTAGTCTTATGTAAATGAAGGAGAAATGTAAGCTAAGTAAAAGTAAGGCTGGACACTGGTTGAATGGTCAGATCCAAAAAAGTAATTAATTTTTTATCTCATTTCATATGGAGGACTCTAGTGGCATGCCCAAGAGATCTGTCCTTGACCATATTCTTTTTAACATTTTTAATAATGACTTAGATCAGTAGTATGAAATTCAAATGAAAATTGGAGAGTCATAGAACCCCTTCTAGGGGTAACATATTGACTTATAAAACTACATGTTAACATTATTTATATTCTATAGCATTTTTATTTACTTTGTTAAATATTTCTCAATTATATTTTAATCAGACTCCCTAATTTATGTTTTGACACCTCAGATTTAGCTAATCCTTCATTCTTTTCTTGAAGGATTTGCCTAAAAAATAGATAGTATGTCCATCAAATAAGTTTATTGAACAAACTAAGGAGGATAGCTAACATTTTAGATTTCAAATAGATTGTAATCATGGTTCTATAAGAAATTTAAAAGAGAAGGATGGAATATTGAAAGTGAAATGAGTAGAGCAAAGAGAACATCATATACAGCAATAGAAATGTTGTTTGAGGAAAGATTTGTTTATGTCTACCTCCAGAGAAAGAATTGATTAACAGAAATAAGCAAGACATAGTTTCATATGTCTTTTTAACTGTGGGAGTAGAAACAGAGAAGAAAAGCAAATGCCTGATCACATGAGTTGATGGGGATATGATTGGGGATGTAGACTCTAAAGGATCACCCTAGTGCAAATATCAATAATATGGTAATAGGTATTGATTAATGACACATGTAAAACCCAGTGGAATTGAGCATTGGCTATGGGAAGGGGTTGAGAGGAGGGGAAGGAAAGAACATGAATCATGGAATCATGGAAAAAATTTTCTTAATCAGTTCAATAATATTTAAAAATTAAAATAGAAAATACATATGTCTTTTTGTCAAATGATGTCTTCTGTAATACTGAAAAGGGAAGGAGGGAAAGCACTACCTAGGTATTCTAATGTAACAAATAAATAAATTTCAATTAAAAATAACATATATGAAAAATGAAAGCAATTGATATTTTAGGGAAGACACAATTTCTAAATTCATATGCTTACAATAAGAATTTTAAAAAGGGAAAGATGTAGAATATGCATAGGTTTAAAAAAATCAAATATAAAGAATAAAATGTGGGAAAATGGCTCCACAGTAGTACATATACTAGTTTCAGTGGAGTATAAGCTTAATATAAGTAAACAGTGAGATATGACTCCCCAAAGAGTTTATGTCAATAAGAGACATAGTGCCCAGAAGTAAGGAGGTGATAATCTCATAGTATTCAACCTGTCAAACCGTGTCTGGAATATGGTATTTAGTTCTATGAGAAAAATTTCATAGTTCTAACTTTTTATATAATTTTACATTATAAGAACCTTTTATTGTGATAATATTTATTTTTTTAATAGTATTTTATTTGATCATTTCCATGCATTTCTCATTAAAGACAAAGATCATTTTCTTTTCCTCCCTCCCACCCCCCGTGGCCGACGCATGATTCCACTGGTATCACATGTGTTCTTGATTCGAACCCATTGCCATGTTGTTAGGATTTGCATCAGAGTGTTCTTTCCTCTGTCATGTCCCCTCAGCCATTGTAGTCAGGCAGTTGCTTTTCCTCGGTGTTTCTACTTCCTCAGTTTGTCCTCTGCTTATGGATAGTGTTTTTTTCTCCTTGATCCCTGCAGATTGTGCAGGGGCATTACACTGCCACTAATGGAGAAGTCCATTACGTTCGATTATACCACAGTGTGTTTGTCTCTGTGTACAATGTTCTCCTGGTTCTGCTCCTCTCACTCTGCATGTGATAATATTTATTGCAATAACTGGATCTCATCCAAAGCTCCTTAAAATGTTGAAATCATCTGCTATTATATATCTTGAGTAACCTACATACCTTATCTAGAAACCACCTACTTGCAGTGGTTGTATCTGTGCTCTGGAGATTGTTTTCATGAAGTAGTGCCCTTGTTTGAACTCTACATAACAGTGATGGTGAACCTATGGCATGTGTGCCAAAAATGGCACACAGAGAGCTCTCTGTGGGCATGTGTCCTCCCCCTCACCATACACCCCCCTCACACACACACTAAGTTTGCTACTGGAAAGGCAAAGGGACTTGGGTAGAGCTATTCCCTTTCCCCTCTCCACCAAGACTGCTGACATTTTTTTATTTTACCCACTCTTCTGCCTAGCAGCCTGACAGGAGCACTCCCTCCTTCCCCTGTATGGGGTAAAGGGTGGGGACAAGGGGTAGGGAGGCATGCCCAGTTCTTGTTGAGGGGCAGAACACAGCATACTGTCTCTAAAAGGTTTGCTATCACTGCTATATCATGTAAAACTTACAGACTTTGGGGAGTGGGCCACACTTTTTTCTGTTCTCCTTGAATGACTTAGTAAACTTCTTTCTAAAACTTTTTCAGGTTTGAGTATTTTTCTAGCAACGATTTGGTGTCACATTTGGCATCCCTGATTGTCAGTACAAGCAAACTTGAAGGTTCTCTAGTATCTCAGATACTGAGAAAGTCTTCATGATCTCAGGTTTGAATATGAGCAGGACCAACCTATTTGGGATCAAATCCAACATGGTGAGAACCTGGTCAGTAATCCAGGGTTCAAGTCAAGCAGTCAAGGGCCTGGATTAGGCCTGAGGGCTGAGGACTCCAAATGTACAGAAAGATAGGGACTCCCCTAGCTTTGTGTTTGGCCTTAGCCCAGGAAATGACTCAAGTGGGTAATAACTACAATGGACTAGAATCTAGCTAATTACTTGGCAGATCTTCCTTTCTCTTTTTCTCACCTTTTCTTTCTTTACCTATATTTCTTCCCCTCAATCCTTCCATGGTTATTAGGGATAGAGTAAAGGAATTAAAGTACAAAAGACTGGGGTTTCCATTTCAGATATTCTTCAAATGTGAAACTGCATTTCCATTAGAGATTTTGAATGGGAACACCCAGTCAAAACATAAAGTCTGAAATTAAAAAAAAAAAAATATATATATAGATAGATAGATAGGGAGCATAGAATGGCAACAAAGACTACAATTTTGATGTTAAATTCTCCTCAATAAGCAGAGATTTCCACTTATCTTTTGATCAGACTTTTAGTGAGAGATAAGGTTTTACAAGAAGCAAGAGAAAGTTTGAGATACTATAATATCTACCCTCTCAACCCTGTCCAGGTAAAGATTGAAGTAATAAAGACAGACAAGAAAGACAAGAAAGGAAATCTTTTCTCTAGCTTGTAAAATTTTATGACATCAAAAACTATTTGTTGTTGTTATTCAGTTGTTTCAGTAATATCTGATTTTTCATGACCTCATTTTTGATTTTATTGGCAAAGATACTGGAATGATTTGCCATTTCCTTCTTCAATTAATTTTTTTATGAGGAACTGAGGCAGACAGGGTTAAGTGACTTGCCTAAGGTCACAATTAGTAAGTGTCTGAGGTCAGATTTGAACTCAAGAAGATAAGTTTTTAATTAATTTGTAATTGAGGCAGTTAGGTGGCACAACAGATAGAGCACTGGACTTGGAATTTTAAAAAAGACTAAGTTTACTTTAAATTTCTAAATTATGGTTTGAATGCTTTTATAAATGCTAAAATATTATAGTGAACTTTCAAGGAGGTTTGTAGTTCCTTAAGACTAAAATTATGATCAAATAGCACTTAAGACCTTTTTTCTTTATCACCTTTTCCCCAGGAGAAGGATTCATTATTTTAGTAGAAGACTATTCCATCTCCTAGAGAATACTAAGCAAAGAAAGAGGGGAAATGGAAGCCTTTAGGACTTATCAGATGAAAATTTACTCTTAAAAAGATGATTTACCTTACCATTGTGTTTTGTTCTGTGAATGATTCAAGAGAACTTATTTAGGCAAATTAGAAGCAGTCACTTGAAGAAAATTAAATAGACTATGCAACTTGAGAAGTAAAAATTTTGCAATTAATTAATAAAGTAGAAGGAAATCAGTACAGAATAGATTCAAAGGAGTGTTGGAATAGGATATGATTATGAAATAAAGATGAAATGAAGGATGTAGGGTTTTAATTAAAGGCTACAGTGAAACAAAAATAAGAAAAGGAAAGTTTAAGGAAGTAGAATAAGACAATGAATAAAAAGTTAAAGGTGGAATACATTCCCACTGTGTGTGAATGCAGATTTTAAAAGTAAGGATTTAGACTTTTGGAAAGAACTTTGAGGAGACCTTTAAAAAAATCTCATTAAGGGGACGGTGAGGGCTCAGAGATGGGACGTCCTGGTTCAAATCTGGCCTCAGACATTTCCTACCTGTATGACACTGGGCAAGTCACTTTACCTCCATTGCCCATCCCTTATCAATCTTTTCCCTTAGAACCAATACACAGTATTGATTCTATGACAGAAGGTAAGAGTTAAAAAAAATCTTATTAAGATAAAATTTATGGACACCTGTTGGAATTTGTTAGCAATTTAAGATAGACAATATTCTACCAAGAAATACTTTAAAGGATGAAACTATAGAAACAAATTTAGATCAAGAAATTGAGTATAGCTTGCTTAAAGTCAGTCTTTGAAGGATTATTAGATGTTCATATCTTTAGAATCTCATGGACCCCAAAAGAGAGAGATGCCACAATAAATCTTTGAAAGTGAGCTAATTGAAAGCAGTGAGCCCTATAATTGGAGGTGCTGGCTGCTAATGCCCCTTGAGAAAATTGACATTTTGAATGATATCATTTGTGAACACAAATCCAGATTTAATTTTGGTTGTTTGTCCTAAACCTAAATTATAATATTGTCTCATTTAAAGTGTGATATATTTCTCCTATTAGGATGATTGGGATATTTGACCTTTAATAGGCAGATTAAAGCTGAATATAAACTATATTTGAAAATGGCATTAAGTTGATATCCTGAGAGATTGCATGAATAAGAATTTAAAGTATAATTGCTACACAATGACTGTATACTAGTTTTTGAATATAATTAGTTTAGAATGTCAGATTGGTAGATGGATAAAGTGAATTTATATTAAAATAATTTGGAAATGAATTCAACTGAATTGATGTTATTTGACTGGAAATATGTTTTGTGTTATGTTTTGAAAATCCAAACTATTGCTTATGTTTTTGTATATTTCTAATTTTTCTTGCATTGTGATTAAAAAAAATCGTATAAAATATTTATAGCTATTCTCTTTGTGGTGGAAAAAATTGGAAAATGAGTGAATGCCCTTCAATTAGGGAATGGCTAAACAAATTGTGGAATCTGTTGGTGATGGAATACTATTGTGCTAAAAGGAATAATGAACTGGAGGTATTCCATGTGAATTGGAATGACCTACAGGAATTGATGCAGAATGAAAGGAGCAAAACCATGAGAACATTGTACACAGAGACTGATACACTGTGGTACAATAGAATGTAATGAACTTCTCTACTAGCAGCAATGCAATGATCCAGGACAATTCTGAGGGACTTATGAGAAAGAACGCTATTCACATCCAGAGGAAGAACTGTAGGAGTAGAAACACAGAAGAAAAACAACTGCTTGATCACATGGGTCGATGGGGACATGATTGGGGATGTAGACTCTAAAAGATCACCCTAGTACAATTATCAATAATATGGAAATAGGTCTTGATCAATGACACAAGTAAAACCCAGTAGAATTGTGTATCAGCTATGGGGGGTGGGGGGGGAGAGGAGGGAAAGAACATGAATCATGTAACCATGCTAATGCATTAATTAAGTTAAAATTTTCAACTAAAAAAATCATTGTATGAGAAATGCTGTTAGCTTGAAAAATGAAACCCAGTGAGGGTGCTCTATTAGAAAAATAACTCCTCTTTTGTTTGGAATGCTGTGAAATTATGAATTTACAACAACTCTTACTATAGACTGTTGTAATGCTTAAAATACTGTCAAGTAATCCAACGGGGTATATTTTGCTTTAAAATGAATACTAATAATTGGTTTATGTTTGGGAAAAGTACCATAGACTTTGTAAATTGTCCTTATTTGTAATGTTCTTTGGGATTTTTTATTTGTAACACGGTCATGAGATCTTGTCAAATCTGTGATAGAAATTGCAGAATGAATATTGGGAGGTTTTAAAATAATGGATTACTGAGAAACTGAGATTCCCCTCCCTTTATGATAACTATTCAGAGCCAAAGTGCAGAAACTTACAAGATAATTTTATAAAGATAATGTTTATCTGAAAGATTATTTGGTCATTGCTTATGAAAATTATGAAAGTGTACCTGGAATAGTTTTTATTGTATTTATAGACCTTTGAGCCATTTTGGTTTTGACATATTCTAGATATAAAGAATTTATTTTTGCCTTAGAGACTAATATGCAATATCTTCAAATATGGTTTTCTGTTAATCTGGATGTTTTCACAAAGAGCCAATGTTGTTTAAAGTTTTTTTATTTTTTATTTTTAAGCCTTTACCTTCTGTCTTAGAACCAATACTGGATATTGGTTCTAACAGCTAGGAAGTATGTGAGATAAGATTAGAACCCAGGATCTCCCATCTCTGGGTCTGGCTCTCAATCCACTGAATCACCCAGCTGCTCCTGCCAATGTTTTTTTGAGTGAACTATCATTTATTCACTTTATGTGGGCAATCATAGGTGAATATTTCCTCAATTTCTTAATTTTTAATGAATTAAATTGTTAAATTAAATAAGAATTTCTATTCCAGGATAGATTTAAACTAGAAAGAATAAATAAGATAAGACTTTGTGTTTACTTAGTGTTCATTATTATTGAAACAGCATAAAAAATGATAATAACTGTGTCTAGCTCTAAGCTGTGCTTAGTGAAACTTGCTATTTGAGGTAAAGTCTCTTGAAAGTATAATTTACATTTTCCTGAGTTTTGATTTCAGATGTGATTGTATGAAGTTTTATCAAGCCAATAACCTTACCATTCAAGGGAAATGCCATGCACTGGTCAAAGGTAGTATGATCTGAGAACTGCTTCCAATATATGACTGTGCCCAGGAAAGTTGAAAGGACATTATATTAATGATGATAGAATCCTCTTGACTGAGTTTTCCCATTGTGCCATTTCCTTTTGAAATAGGAGATTTTCCCACCTGGTTAATTTTGAGCCTCAACATGATTCCCTGGGAGTAATGTGGAACTTTGCTATATGATTGGCTGTTCCAAAATAAAGGTTCAATATGACTCTTACCTAGAATCAAATAGAATTAAAGAGTTTCTCCTTATTATGTTTATATCAGGTCAGTCTATGCCCTTGAAGGGACAATCTTTATATTATTATAAATATGTTCCTGCTTTTTCCTGTCAGAACAAATTTCTATAATCAGAGCAGATGAATTATAAAAGTTTTTTTTTAATGCATGATATTTTGTTATAATACTCAAGGAACTGAGAGTTACTATAATGAGGTATAAGTATGAAAGATCTTATTCTGAATTTGTGTTTACTATTTGTGGTCTATTTCCTATCCTAAGCAACTAGTTAAGTGAGCTTTTAGGATTATCAACCATCCCTTTGTTAATTACTTATACATGTATGTATAGCATCAGGTCTATATAGCATTATTTCTTTTTTTAGATGCTATGACTATATCTATATCTAAATACATACATATATCAATTTCATGTAAAGATGGAAAGAACAATTAATAGTGTTTAGTATCATTACACAGGGAATCTCTGAAAATAACTTGGAACCAGGGAAGTAGATCTAGCAGGAGGAGCAGTCTTAGGAATGAATAGTCTAGAATAATCTTAGGAATGAAACCTATCCCAAAATTTCTAAGAGAAAGTGTTTCCAAGGATTAGATGGCTACATGGGACATCTAAGACTCATGAAGAAAAAGGCTAATTAAATGGATTTTGGGGGTGGGTTATCAGGAACAAGGAGACTTTGCTACTTATTATTAATTCATTATATATTCTTATATATGTCATATAATATGTTACATATATTATATAATTAATGTTATATTAAATGTTTTTGAATATTGATGATCATTATTATATTATTTTAGCATTAATGTTATCTAGTTTTTATGTTTATCAGCAAAGGTATATGCCCCAAATCGAATATGGACACACCGATTTGTAAATATGTCATTAAATATAGGTATTGCAAAGTATTTTTCATCTTTAATTTCTGTTTTGTTAATTTTTATTTTGGAGGACTTAGAGCCATTCCTCTTGCAATTTTTGATTAACTAAAAGTCTGTCTTCTGTTATTATTTGTTAGCTTTCTTAGCTGACTATGTAAAGGAGAATTTCTGTGACTCAGTTTTTTTGGTTATCCTGACAATATATATGTCTTCCTTCTCAATAAGTCCATTGTGAATCTTCTAAGAGGTAGTTTAATATGCACCGTGACTAACCTATGGAGTTTATTTAATTAGGTTTGTTTCTTTAGGGGATGTATGAGATCATTACTCTGCTTAACTAAATTTTATTAAACTTTTATGACATTGAAGGACGCATGAGATGATATTTTTTTTTTGTGATACTCATAGCCTATGCATTCTTCTGTTGTTTTTATTGCTTTGGACATTTCCCTGTACTGTTTCATGCATTTGTTTCCTGGTACAAGCCTAAGCTCCCTGACTTATAGATAGCTTACAGCCCAGGATACTTACTCCATATGATTTCCCTGACAGTGAGACTGGAAAAGTTTGCTGCCAGTCTGGTCCCTATACCTCCCTAAAGGCATTCTATCAAGCTCTGAATAAGATAAATAGTGAGGAAAGTACCTTCACTGATTCACATTATTTTAATGAAGTTCTTTTAAAATCTTAACTTAGGTCTTTGCTTCTATTACTATGCTTTTGCTAGTATAAGGATGTTAGACTTTAGAATCCCCCAAAAGGAGAATTACAGGGAAAATGTCATTGTAATAACTTTTCATGATTTATATTATAATAACCTTTTATTCTAATAACCTTTATTGGACCTCATCCAAAGCTCATTGAAATGCTTGGAATTATCAGGTGATATACATCTCAAGCAACCTATGTGCCTAATCTGGAAACTGCCTATAAGCAGCAGGTTATTATTTCCTTATGCCCTTGTTTAAAGTCTATGTAACATAAATTTTGCAGAATCTTGGGTGAATGGGTCTTACCTTTTTTGATTCTTCTTTCTGCTGAAAGAACTTAAACTTCTTTTTAAAAATTTCTAAAAAAAATGTCTATGGAAGCTGATAAGATCATCAAGTGAAGTAGTATAGAGGAAAAAAAAACCATCAAGAATATAAACAGCAGAGGAGATAGAAGAGTGGTTAAACAAGTAGGAGGAAAATCTGGAGAGAATGGAGTCCCAAAAACCTAGAGAGAAGAGAACATCAAGGAAAAAGGAGTGATCAGTAGTGTCAAAAGCTGCAGAGAGAATGGAGGAGTGAGAGGAGAATGAGGACTGAGGAAAGGTCATTGGATTTGAAAACTAAGATCCTTATATCCTTGGAGAAAGCAGTTTTGGTAGAATGATAAGATTAGAAGCCAGATTTTAGAAGTTAAGGAAAGAGTAAGAGGAAAGTGAAAGCATGTAATATGGATAGCCTTCTCAAGGAGTTTAGCTAAAAAGGGCAGAAGAGATTTAGGACCACATATAGTTATTAGGGATAGAGGAGTCAATTTAGGCTTTTATTTTTGTTTTTTCAAAATAGGATAGTCATGGATATGATTGTACAATAGGAAATGAAGCAGTAGAGAAGGAGAGATTAAAAATAAGTGAAAGAGTGGGAATAACAGAGGAGGCAACTGTTGGAGGAACAGTTGAACAGGTAGAGGGGTTAGCCTTGGTAAGGAGTAAGGTCACTTTACGTAAGAGAGGCATAAAGGTGGAGAGAGTGGCAGAAAGGACCAGAGTGATAGGAGATAGGAAGGGAGAAGAGGGATTTTGCAATGAATGACCTCAAAACTTTCTGTAAAATTTGAGGCAAGATCCCAAGCTGAGAGTGTGAAGAGGTGAACCCATGGGAGGATTGAGGAAGGGTGAAAAAGTTTCAAAGATGCTATGGAAAGTGGGATAGTAAGTTGATAGGGGAGGTATAGTAGGATTGCCTAGCAACCATTTTCCAGGGCTCTATGCATTCAGTTCTCTCTGAGAAGAGGGGTTGGGTAGAACAAGGGGGAGGGCTTAATTTTTTAAAAATCAAATAAAGGCATAGGTAGTCCATTCTACTTATGGACAGGTTTAAAAGTTGGGAAATTGGTAAAGGCATGGAAAACCCAAACACAAGAGATAAGAGCACAAAAGCAAATCTGCATTATGCAAAAAAGTTCTAATCACTTCTTCAACTCTGACATGAATTTTCCAATAACTCTCTAGACCCATGTTGGTGAAGGCATGGCATGCATGCCCCAGTGTGCTGGAGGAGGCTGCTCTGTTCCCTTCTTCATTGTACCTGAAGTCAATTTTCATATGCTCTGTCACTCTGTCCAGCAGTCCAATGCTAGCACTTCCTCCCTCTGGAGTAATGCAGGGGACTCACAGGCAGCTTGAAGGTGCCATTTGGGCATGAGATCTCTAAAAGGTTCATCAATCATTCTCTAGACTCTCAATTCTCTGTGCCCAGTGGGTTCAGATTATAAAATGGTAGGAATAACATGAAGAAGACTTAAGGTTATCAGGCTTGAGGTATTTGTTGAAGAGTACAGAGAACTGGGCAGAAATCAACAGCTTAGCCATTCAGTTTGACTAGCCCTGAAATAACAGTTCCCGTACACTAAACTATTCTTGGTATAAATCACAAAGATCTTTCTGTTATCTCCATATAACTCTCTACTCCCTTGAGAACTATTATGCCTGTGATTAATTATTTCAAACATAATGTAGAAGGGGGTGAGCAGGGCACTCTTAATCTATTGACTTTTTCTCACACAGAGATGAAATTGCTAGACATGGGGATTATAGAATAGACAATGAAATGTGAAGGTTTTGCCTTTGGAAAATTTAAGTAGATGAATTTGCTGCTTTTGCAGTAATAAGTAACAATGGTGTGAAACCTTAAGTGGCTTATAGATGAGTAGCCTAATTATGGATTTTTATAAAAGGCAGAAAAAAAAATCCCCAAACCAAACCAACAAATAGGAGTGGTTCATTCACATTTTGTAAAGAGTCTGGCCCAGTTTACTATAAATCTGGCACAATTGGTAGTTGTAACTTAATGGCTTTGTGACTCACATTATGGTTGAAGTCAGAGAAGGATGATACATATTGTATTATAAAGAGAGGTTAGTTTGTACCCCGAGGGGTTAAGACTTTCAGTATAGAGAGGGAGAAAGAGAGGAGAAACCTCCCTTTTCAAAGAGGGGTTAATGGGAGACAGCTGATGTTTAGGGTTGGCTCAGAGAGAGGAAAGGGGGTTTGAAGATTTTCCCCCTTCTGCCTTTCCTCCTTAGCTAAAGCTGCTTTCCCAGATTCGCTCTTGTCTCTCTTGTCCCCTCTCCACTACTCGAGACCAAAGGGTCTCCTTTTGATTTGTTCACTCCTACATGTTCACAGCTTGGGGAACAGATAAGTTTTAATGTAGACCCAATCAGGTAATACAAAACAATAACTGGCAGTAAAGAATGGGAAAAGGAAAGTGGGGAAAGGGAATCCCTGTCTCTATTTAAACCCTTTCCCCTCCCTCCTCGAGTTTGGGGGAAACTCAGGGCTTGGCAGCCTGAACCCCCTGAGACAAAGTCAGGTTGACTCACCCCTGGGCAACAGGAGCTGAGGTAAAGTCTGCTCAGGTTTCTCTTCAGAAAGTTCCTTCAATTGGTAAGTGTTAGGGGGAAAGACTTCCAGTCACCAGCAGGAAAGGTGGATAACCCTCAGGAGAAAGTCTTTTTTCCCACCTTCTGTCTTCAACTTCTGAAGACTGAGAGCAATTCCTCTACCAGCCAGAGTCTCCTCCTCCTCAAGATTCCAATTCCTTGGGGGCCCCTCCCCCATCAAGGTGATCAATTTCACACACTCTTCAGCCTGGCACTTTTTCTTTAGTGCCAATCTCTGTCACAATATATAGGTGGAATGATCAAATAGTCAGACATCCCAGTGCCTAGTGGTATATGGAGAACTCTTTTAATGAAACAGAAAGAAGGCTGAGATGAATACCAAGGGATAACAGCACTGGTGAAAGGGACAATGCTGATAAGACATCAGGACTTACAGGCTTCAGACAATAACCAAAGTTTTCCCAGAATGTAAAGAGCTCTCTGTATAATAAAAGAGGAAAATGAAGATGAAAGTGAGGATGAGACTTAGGAAATGTTAAGAAAGCCATGAGCCTTCCCTATCTAGTTCCCTTTGGTTTGTGATTTCCTTTGCAAGAGAAGAAGGTAGGTTGACTTTTACCACCTAAAAACCAGGATGGTTGTAAGAAAAGTTTAATGAGTCACCTGATGAGACTCTTGAGCAATGAGTGCATGCATGATCCAATGAAAACAATGCTGAGTTTAGGGAGATTGTACTTGGGCCCTTTTTAGATAACTAAGCTGGGACTATGTATACCTGGCCCATAACAATGAATTCCTATTATAGCTAGGAGGTCTGAAAGAGAGGAGATAAAGGCCATAAGGGAAATGTATTTGATGGATTGGATCTATGAGGCACTCTCCAACCTACCCTTCCCCTTCTCCACCTCTATTTTTTTTAAACTAGGATTTGTATTATTGAACTTTGCAATTCTTTCCCCCCCCCTTTTTTTTCTATTCCTGTGACTGAGACTAGTAGAAGTTGTTTACCTGGGAAAGAATATAACATACCTTCACCCTCCTTCCTCAAGATTACTTAAACTTTCTCATATTATCACATTCTGGTGGGCAATGATCTAAAAGAAGCTTTCCTTCTGTATTATTATGTCATGCTATGTACAATGTACTTATAATGTATTACTATGTTGATGTAACACTAACAGGAATGGGGGATGCTACAGTAGTTGTAACTTGAAATTGGATGGTGATCCATATGAGAGATCAGGGATAGAAAAGATGAGCCCTAAGGAAATCCAGAGTTTAGCCAATTCAGTCAAAGTTTGGGCATATGGTGGATGATAATAAAGCACTTTATCCTATGGAAATGGTGGTAAAACTATACTATGAAAGCCAACACCAGGACAGTGAGTCCCAAGTCTAAGGCATTTCCAAACTCCACCCTACCCTGCCCTTAATGTGGATATAATGAGTTACAGGGCACTGGTAGCCAGACTTCTGTCATACCAGAGAATGTCTAATAGTTATAGGGATGTTATAGAGGGGAGGGGCATCACAAGCTCTTTGTAGCCATATAGACCTTTTCAGCAATCTCCCTGGATTAAAGCTATCACCTATGGTTAGCACCAAACTATCTCTCAGATCCCTAGGGAGGCAAAATGCTTTTTCTTCATGATTGACAGAGATGAAGGAGGTCAAAGTATTTTGTTCTCCCAACTCTACCTTGCAACCACCTGGGTGATCCATGAAGAAGGTAGATAGTACCCCTTGGCTTATAATAGAATATAGAGAACTGAAAAGAAATCCTATCCCTGCTGCCATTCCTGACCTCATCAATGTAATGCATCAGCTAGCTCAGTGTTTGCCAAACCCTTATTGACCCTGATTTCTGGGTTGTAGCTATGCATCTGGCCAAGGGGTCCTTTATTTTCCTTCTCTCCTTTCCTTAAAAAAAAAAAAACCAACAACCTTACTATAAAACCAATACTGTGTATTGGTTGCAAGGCAGAAGAGGGGGTAAGGGCTAGACAAAGGGAGTTAAGTGACTTGCCTAGTGTCACACAGCTAAGGAAGTATCCGAAGCCAAGTTTGAACCCAGGAACTCCCATTTCTAGGTCTGGCTCTCAACTACTGAGCCTCCTAGCTACCTCTATCTTACTTCCTTTTTATATGTTGTTTTCCCTCATTAGTCTGAAAGCTCCATAAGGACCAGAACTGTCATTTTGCTTCTACTTGTATCCTCATTACTTAGCACAGTGCTTGGATTTAAGAAAATACTTAATAAATACTTACTATTTACATCCTTGCCTGGTCTGGGGCCTTGAGAGAATAGGCAATGTACTGGGAGCCATCAAAGACCATGCTGTTTGACACATTCACACATGGAAACTGGGAACTGTAAAGCAGCCCCTAGGAGGGATGGAAACATCCCCAAAACCCTTTCCTTATTAACACCCCCTTATTATTGGAATTGCTACGATTATTATTCTTACTTAGCCCCGGGAAAAATAGATGAAAGCAACATGCTTGCAGGGTTAATACAGATGTCCCACTCTATCCCCCCAGAATATTCAGGAGATCCCACTTACAAAATTAAACCTAAGGTTTCTTATATACCCACTTAGATAGAACCCTCTTTTCTAAGCATTAAAAACTTCTGGCAAATCTGTGCTCTGAATTCTCCAATCTATATCTGGGTTGTGTTGATTCTACCCTCTGACCCTGTACTTAGCAACAATGTTTTGTTGACTATCTTCTTAGGCTTGGTGTCTGTTGTTACACTCTATGGAAACATGTATGTTGAGAATTAAACTGTGTACTGTGAATTTCAAAACTATTCCACCCTATTAAGACCATTCTTTAGAAGATGGGATTTAGCTATTTCCTGATCAATAACAATAGAGATACTTGGAATAACAGAATCAGGTCTTGGAAACTACAATCTCCACCCTACTCAGGGTAACAAGATTAGGAAGGGCTGCAGCAAAACTCAAGATTTAATTATTTGAGAATATGAGAATATTGAGAATTTGAGAATAGGACCTCTGGACGGTCCTAGGTCAAGCTAGAGCCACCATTGGCACATGTGAGACACAGGAAGTGAGGTAGAGAACAGCCTCTGGAGTTCTAGGGACTTCCTGTGAGGAGGGCAAGAGTCAGTTGGAGGCTGGTGCTTGGATTTGGAGGAGCCCAAGGACTGTTTTCCTTCAGTTTGGTCACGTGAGTGATAAGGACTGATCTCTTTCCTTGCCTTGGCTATCCAGGGCCTTAATCCCGCTTTGGCTCAGCCTGAGCAGAGTGGGTATTTAAACCTTCTTTCCTTCTCTCCCCTTTCTTTCTCTCTCTCTCCCTCTAATACTTTCTTCCTCCTGTTTGTAATTAAAATACCATAAAAAAAGTTGGCAGCTGACTTGAGTGTTTCATTTAGGAATTACATAAGTGAATTCCTTGGCAACCTTGAATTAATATATATCAGTCTTTTAAAGTGATTTCAATATCACAGTACCAAGTAGATGTGTGATCATGAGGGTATAAAATAAAGCAAAGCCTCAGACAGGGTGGAGTAGTTTATCCTGTGAAACCTGTGCTGTGGGTTGAATAGAAAGCTGTGTCCTATTCATCATTCCGCTGACACAGCCCCACCTCCAAGACCCCATCCCCTGTGGGAGGCTGGCTTACCCCACAGCCCAATGGATGAATTTTGCTAATTGCTCTCATTGTATTGTAATGATGTAAATTGATAGTGTATCAATTGGGCTAGTCATTATTGATCTTGAGTAGACAGTTGCTTAATAGCTGGTATTGGTTGAGATTCTATTATAGCACTTGGGGCCTAGTTGAAGGTTTGGTAGATGGAAACTGGCTAGAGACAGATTATAACAAAAAAAAACCCTATTTACTATATTTTAGAAAGGAGCAGGGAAAGGAAAGGAAAGGATAAATATGGAATTGAGATAAATTCTCTAATCTAAGAATACTAAACTATATCCTAGTACCCAAATCTATCTCGCGAGAGACTTCTTCATGCTTGAATTCTCAAGTCTGACTTAAACTCCTTAACTGTCTAAATATTTAATATCTAACCTTACTAAACTATTCTTATTAATTATCTTCTTTAAAATATTAGAAACCCACTGTTTCTATCCAGTCACTGTCAGGTTCCCAGCAGCTAGCTCTCTCCAGGTCCTGCTGTGGGCCTACTTCTCCCTCTGTAGTGACACAGAGAAAACTCAGCCAGTTAGTCCTCATTGATGGTCTCCTCTACAAATTTTCCTGAATATCCAAGAGTCTTCCAAAACCAATTGTTACCAGCTCTTCCAGGGTTTCCCAGGGGAAAGGTCCAGACATCCACCCTTTGAGTATCAGAACTCAAAGGGTATCTGTTATTTCTAACAGACCCCCTAGGGCTTCTGGGTATTCTTTTAAGGAACCTCCTTGAAGATTCTAGCTGGCTTCTTAAGTTAACCCTTCAATCCTCTTTCTCTAGCCAACCAAACTCTTCCTACTTACCAAGAATCTCTAATTAATTGTGCACTTTAAATTATTCCACCATAGTAAGTCTAACAAAATCAGGAATGTCTTGTGAACTTTAGATTTCTCCACCCTACTTAGTCAACCAAAATCAGGAATGTCTACACCCATACTTAAGGATTAAGTATCTGGGATGATGGCCTTTGATAGACATGTGCTAACAAATGACAAATCAGAAACAGCTGGCAGACCCCTGGGCTGTCCTAAGCCAAGCTTAAGCTATCAATGGTACAGATGAGATGCAGGAAAGTGATGTAAAACTGTCTACATATTTTGCATCACTTCCTCTCTCGGGGCTCTTTTCCCTAGCTGGCAGTGTGCTAAGCGTTCTGACATCTTGGTGTGGTGGCAGCTATTGTCCAGTTTGGTGGTGAGTTTTCCCTTGATACTATACTAGCTGAGTAGCTAGTTCAGGTTCAGGCATCTTAGCTGAGCCCTCTTGGAGTGTAGGCTGATTCCTTTCTCCTTTACCTTCCAACACTATCCTCTTAAAAGCCACTAATTTGAACACCCCCTGGCACAGTCCAGGTGGGAAAAATCCTACACCTTTTCCCTTTCCCTTCTCCTTAATTTCTTTACTATATATTAATTAAAATCACCATAAATTTCCAGCTGACTTGGGTATTTTATTTGGGATATCCCCTGGTTACCAAAATTAATTTAGTTTAGGTCACAACCCTAAAATTATCCTTACATAATCCAAGTAATTAATTAACTCCTAATTAACTCTAATAGTATATAGCTGATTGTGGAGCATGTCAATCCCTTTCAGAAATATCATACACCTTCTGCTGAATCCAAGGAGGTAGCCTCTGCTCTCTCTCTTTGCCATGATCCACTATGACTGTGACTTAAGTGGAAGTCTTCAATATTTGATGACCAGTTGTTGAGTATGTTGTAGATTCTTGTTCATCTCTGTATTGAACAAGATGACCTCTAAGGTACCTTCTAACTTAGATTCTTTTATTTTATGACTAATAATTCTGAGTGCAGGATGTGGCTTAGAGCTTCGAGGTTTGTTATTTGCATGTAATAAAGCTTTGTTGAAATGTGAAACAAAATCCTGAGGCAAAATTCTCTACCTAAAGGTCTTTTGTTCTTTCTCTTTCATTTACATGGTAAACCAAAGAATTTTTTTGAAGGAAAATTCTATTTTTATTTTTTTACATATATATTTTTCCAATTACATGTAAAAACAACATTTAAGATTCATTTTTTAAAATTTGAGTTCCAAATTCTCTAGCAAAATGTCAGAAAACAAATGTTAAAAGTTGTTTCTGTATGCAATTGGGGAAAAAATTCAATTAAAAGAAAAGGAAAAAAATTGAGATCCAAATTCTCTTTCTCTCTCCTCTCTCCTCCTTGAGGGGACAAGCAATTTAATATTGATTATACAAGTGCAATAAATATTAGCACTACATGTTAGCTATATTGTGAAAGAAAACAGACCAAAATCATTCCCCAAACCAAGAGAAATAAAGTAAAAAAAAGTATGCTTTGATATGCATTCAGATTCCATTAGTTCTTTTTCTGGAGGTGAAAAGCATTTTTCATAAGTCCTTTGGAATTTAACAACTTCAGAAATTTAGAGGTTTGTGTGAATTTAGTATAAATTGTACCTCTTGCTCCTTTTGAAAACCCATTTTGGTCAGTATCAGCCCCACTCTTTGATTGGGCATGCATGTTTATTATAGGAGGATGCTAGGGACCTCTTAGCTCCCTGGCATCCCAGAAGAGCCTGGCCTCTAGTCCCACATGACTCCTGGTATCCAGAAGACTGGGCTTTGACCTGGATTGAGGTCAAGTCTGGAGGAGTGACATCACCAGGGGTTTAAAGAGAGAAGAGAGAGAAAGTGTTCTTCTCACTTGGGTGGCAGACTCACTGTCACAACCACTTTTGGCTAATCAATGGAGACAAACAAGGCAAAACTCGGAATAAAAGTTAGTTGTGGCCAGGTGATTATGTGATTCTCTCTTTCCAACTTTTGCTAATAAATAATTATGAATTAATATACAATCTCTAGAGAAGTTTAATCATAACAGGTTCAAGTCAGATAATTGTCTGGGCCAAATGAATGGGATTTATTCCCAGACATCGAGAAATCAAAAGTGTGATACTCTAAGGCTAGGATCATTTTACCTGGCATTTAACCCTTAAGTTTGGTGTTTCATTGTTTCAGCTATGAGCTGTTAGTTTACTCTTACCAGGAAGAGGATTTCTAGTTGCTACTGTATGCTAGTAAAGAAACTGAGATGGGCAGAAGTTATGTTACCCAGAAGTTTAGCAGCTGTATAATACAATGAAAAGGCTGTTACATTTGGTGTTTACAGTACCTGATTTCAAATCCTCACTCTGCTAATTGGCATGATCTTGGGCGAGTTACTTTACTGTTCATATGGAAAATAATGGATTAGATGACTTCTAAGGTACTTTCTGAATCTAATAGAACAATCTCTAGCAGGAATTACATGCCTTGTAAAATCAGTGGGGGAACACATTAGCAAGGGCAGTGTGATAACATCACTAGAGTAGATAGGGGGTGCCCCTGAAATGTTGGCATCTTGAATTGTTCCTCCACATATCTACCTTGACCTCATACTCTCTGTACTTGTCTTTGTGTGTGTGTTTCCATAAATTTTCTCTATGTGTGTCCACACTTCTCACTGAGAGTATTTTATTTGGAAAAGAGTATGTTCCAAGTTTATGGGTAAAATCTTCTAATGTTACTTTTCTTATTATATTGTTTCTTTAAAAAACAAACCAACCTTTTATCTTTTCTCTTAGAATCAACACTTTATATTGGTTCTTTGGCAGAAGAATAGTACGGGTTGGGCATTGGGAGTTAATTGTCACCCAGTTTGGTAGTATCTGAGGCTGGATTTGAATCCAGGATATCCCACTTCTAGGCCTGACTCTCAATCCACTGAGCCACTGAATTGACCCCTTTTCCATGTTATTTCATTAAACAGTTCTGCTTCAAACTAATTGTTTCCTTTGATTGATTATTAAAGATAAATATACCAGTGGCACTCATGAACTTTTTTTTTAATGTTCGTATATTCACAGAGTTCTTTCAATCTGAATTATTTTTTCTTTTCTTTAAAAAAAAAAGAATTATATTTAGTTTAGTTTAACATTAATTTAAAAAATGTTGAGTTCCAAATTCTCTCTAGCCCTTCCCTCATCCAATGAGAAGTTAAGCAATATATCAATTATGTATATGAAATCATGTAAAAATATTTCCATATTAGTCATGTTTAAAAAAAAGCAAGAAAAAACAAAGTAAATGGAAAAAGTATGCCTCGCTCTATACTCAGAGTTCATCAGTTTTCTCTCTGGATGTGGATTTTTTCATGAGTGCTTTGAAATCATTTTGCATCTTTGTATTGATTAGAACGGAGCTAGATTTTGTAAGGAACTCACATAAGGGTGAGGTGCTTCAGGAACTGTCTAACTTCTCTAGTCATTCTTTTTTTTTTTTTAAACCGTTACCTTCTGTCTTGGAATCAATATTAAGTATTGTTTCCAAGGCAGAAGAGTGGTAAGGTCTAGGCAATGGGGGTTAAGTGACTTGCCCAGAATCACACAGCTGGGAAGTATCTGAGGCAAAATTTGACCCCAGGACCTCTTGTCTCTAGGCCTGGCTCTCAATCCACTGAGCTACCCAGCTGCCCCCTCTGGTCATTCTTAATTAAATATTTCAATGGATCTATAAGCTAATCAATATATGTATTTCCTTCAGAGCCATAGCTAGGATAGGATAACTGGAACTTTGCCCCAAGGCATCAAGAGTTAGTAAGTGCTAATAGATCTTATGCTCCTTCAGGAGTATGGGAACAATCTAGGAGCTAGTTAATGAGGAGTTAAAAAGTGAATTGATTAGATGGCCTCCTTCTTCACATAGATAGAGAGATTATGGATAAATGCCTCCTTGTTCCTTCTCTCCATCTCACCCATGGCTGTGGCTTCCCTAGTAGCAGCTTCATGACCAGTGTCATAAGGGCTGGTGTCTTTTTCTGTTTTCCCCTCTCATCTTACCTTATCCTTCCTCTCAGTGTTGTATCCTTAGTTTTTACACCTCTTCATCTGAAATGGTCTTTAAAAAGTTGATCCGAGAGCATGTTTTGTCCAGCTTTTTTGGAATTCTAAATTTATTGTTAGTTACGGTATAGCTCACAACTCATTCATGCCTTTGCATCTTGTATAATCCTTTTCTGTGTTCTATGAATAGCATCATAGAATCATAGATTTAAAGAAGTCATCTTGTCCAACTCTCTTATTTTGCAGTTGAGAAAACTGAGCCCTCAGGAGGTTGTGTCTTACCCACAGGTAATGTTTACCCTCAGTGTCCCCCAAGGTCATACAGGTAGTGTATTCAACAGAAGAGCCACCTTTCTTTAGGACATTACTTGGCTACTTAGTGCAAGACATGGATTAATCCACTGTTATTGCTAATTCTTGATACAAGAGAGATCCTCTTCTTTTCTGGTTATATATATCTCTTTAATAATATCGTTTATATCACTTTTGTCCTTGATATAATTCATCCTATTATTAATATTAATCCATATTAATCATCCATATACGTTCATATTGATGTTACAGTTTATTTACACATGATATAATTTTATTTTATCAAATATTATTTGAATTGCATTGACTACTGATCAGACTTCAGAGATATCTTTTCATTAGGAAGAAATTTTTGTTGGGGTGATATTTATTGTTATAGCATCTCTATACAGCTCTAGCAGGACTCACTGTTTGCTGGCAAGAGGTTAAATTAGAGTCCTGGAGTAAATCACATGATGGTCTGGAACTGAATTTTTGGGTAGAAGACCATAACTCCCTTCTGTCTATGTATGGGTCCTTAATTTCTTTAAGCCTCAGTTTCCTCAGCTGTAAAATGTAGATAAAAATCCCCACATTACAGAATGAGGTATGTTTTTAAACATAATCAAGATAAATTGTTTTGCTTGACTGCATATTTGCTATAAGGGTTTTGGTTTTTTTCAGATAAAATAGATTTTTGTTCATTAAAAAAAGATTTATTTTTTCACTTAAAATTTCCTCCCAATTTTGTGTAATTAACAAATTTCCATACAAGTTTTCCTAAGCTATATGACCAAACTTGTCTCTCTTGTTCCCTTTCCTTTCCTTTCCTGGTGCTGGCAAAAAAGGATTAAAATTTTAAAATTAGAGTGCTTTACAAACTTTACAACACATTAAAAAAATCTTTGCTCTACCTAATTTACAGGTTACTGAGATCATATGTATACATATATATATATATATATATATATATACACATATATATATATACACATACACATATATATATAAAGTTACAAAAGTATGTGTGTATATATACACACATACTTTTGTAACAAAACATGGTATAGATATCAGCAATTTTTGGAAGCACCTCACTCAGCAATGTGTACATGACAAGTACTTGACATATGTTTGTTCACTTGATTTGGACAAATATTCCTTCTTATTTCTATCCATTTGGGTAGTAGTGAAGGGTTAGCAGGTAGATTAGGCCGACACCTTTAGAAACTGTAGCTTTTGGTATGGATTAATAGGAAGGAAGGAAGGGCAGTGACAGGTTGGTCTAATATATAAAGTAGATAGTAAGAAGAATAAAAGAAACAGGGTATGTGGTGTGATGTTGAAATCACTTTAAAAGACTGATATATATTAATTTAAGGTCGCCAAGGAATTCACTTATGTAATTCCTAAATGAAACACTCAAGTCAGCTGCCAAATTTTTATGGTGTTTTAATTACAACAGGAGGAAGAAAATATTAGAGGGAGAGAGAGAGACAGAGAGAGAAGGAAAAAGGGAGAGAAGGAAAGAGGGAGAGAAGGAAAGAAGTTTAACTCATAACCACTCTGGCTCAGGCTGAGCCAAAGTGAGCGTTAAGGCCTTGGATAGCCATGGCAAGGAATAGTCACTCACATGACTAATCTGAAGGAAAGTAGTCTGCGGGGCTCCTCCAACCTCAAGCACCAGCCTTGAACTGACTCTAGCCCTCCTCCCCGGAAGTCCCGAGAACTCCAGAGGCTGTTCTCTACCTCACTTCCTGTGTCTCACATGTGCCAATGGTGGCTCAAGCTTGACCTAGGACTGCCCAGAGGTCTGTCCTTTTTTTGCACATGTCTGTTGAAGGCCATATTCTCAAATAATTAAATCTTGAGTTTGCTGCAGCCCTTCCTAATCTTGTTACATTGAGTAGGGTGGAGAATGTAGTTTCCAAGACCTGATTCTGTTATTTCAAGTATCTCTATTGTTATTGATCAGGAAATAGCTAAATCAGATCTTCTAAAGAATAGTCTGAATAGGGTGGAGTAGTTTTGACATTCACAGTGGTGTATATATAAATGTAGAACTTCATACCAATATTAATAATTAAGACTAATATAGCATTTTGCAGTTTGCAAACAAAAATTCTTTATCTCCTTTAAAACTTATACAAACCTCACATTGCATATGAGGCAGAGTAAGGAACTGAAGCTCAGAGACTTGCCCCAAGTCACACAGTGAGTGAGCACAGCTTTAGCATAATCTCAGTCTTCTGACTCTTAATTTTCAGTGATTTCCATTATGCCAGGTCACATCTAAATCTTTATTTTTATAAACTGATTACACTGACATTTATATCAGCTTCCATCATAGTTGGCCAAACTCTTAAAAGAGATCAGCCAGACCCTACTTTTCCTTCACAGGTACTCCCTGACTCGTGTTCTTAGCTCTTTAAGCTGCCCCTAAAAATTAGGGAAGACCCCAAAATACACCAGTGTCCCATGACAATTTTGAACTTCCCAGCATCTCTCTCATCTAATCATCCATGCCCAGGAGGAGGGCCAGAATCAAGTTAGAGGCAAAGGAGACAGGCTGTTTGCTTCAGGATTTGCCCTCATCAGATTCTCTCTGATTACAGATGTTTCTTTCCCCCTTACATTTTCCAAAGCCTTATGTCAGCAGTACCCCATTGCCCTCTGATGAATTTAATAATTTTGGAAGAATGTTCTCACATGTCAGCCTGTATAATGGAATTCTTTTCTGAGATCACAGAATTCCCCGACAGTTGTTATACCCTGGTTCATCCTTTTTTTATCTTTAAAAATCTTTCCTGAGAGGATCACAGAACCATAAGATTTTAGAACTGGAAGTAACCTTACACATAATCTAACCCAACCCACTCATTTTATAGACAAGGAAGCAGAAGGCCCCCACAAATGAAATGACCTGACCAATGTCACACAGTTAGGAAAATGACAAAGTTGGAACTGAAATCTGGGTCCTCTCACTCATGATTCAGTGCTCCCTGGCATTTCAGTTTCTATTCATCTACTAAAGGGAGATAAGAGATGAAGTAAATTTTTTTCTAATTTATCATCTTAGCTCTAGTTTGAGATTCCACAAAAAACAAAATGAAGACCATGTCAAGAATATGAAGGTCAATAGCATCTTACCCCCTGAGAATAGTTCCTTTGTCTTATAGGAATATCAATTATTAAGGGAAATGATAACTGGTTATTACACTCAATTCATTATTCATTGCTCATAAATATTTAAATTGAATCACTCTCCATATAAAATTTGGTAATATAATAAATGTGCAATATGAAGCCTTGCTTCTTTACTTGGATAGATTGTTCCAGAAACCTCTTTTATCTTAGACTATTATATAAATTACAAATTATTCTACTGAATAATCTTAGTTTTCCCCTAGCAAATGGATACATGCATTACTTAGGAATGGAATTTTCTACTCTTAGATTCTTTACTTTATACATGCGAAAAATACATTGAAAAAAGGCCATTGGATATGTCAGTTAGAAAGTCATTGATGATCTGGAACTTCTTTAGTGGAAAGGACCTAAAAACCAGATTGCAGGCATTTGAGGAGAGTAAGGAAAGGGAAGTAGAAAGTATAGACCACTCTTCTTAAAAGTCTAGGATAGAATTCACTAAAAATTTAGTAAGCAGGGGACAGCTGCGTAGCTCAGTGGATTGAGAGTCAGGCCCAAAGATGTGAGGTTCCAGGTTCAAATCTGGCCTTAGACACTTCCCAGCTGTGTGACCTTGGGCAAGTCACTTAACCCCCATTGCCTAGCCCTTACCACTCTTCTGCTTTTGAACCAATACACAGTATTGATTTCAAAATGGAAGGAAGGGTAAGCATCTAGCTAGATACATAGATAGACTACATACTATGTGTCAGACATTGTGCTTAGTGCTGAGGATACAAAACAATCTGCAGGTGGGTACAGGGTAGCAGATTGGAGAGGCTAGGAAAGAAGTGAGCATCTTAGCTGGACTTCTGATGATATGGAAGTTCCAAGCAAGGACTCAGCAGTCATTGAGAAGGCCTCAGGATGGAGTCATCCTCAAGAGGACAAGACAAGACAAGACACACAGGAGGTGGAGCACACTGGGGAGTGTGCCAGCAATAAAGGGCAAGTTTTTGCAAGGCATTGTATTGGGGATTTAAAAAAGTTCTTGGTCTGGGCCTGTGATTATTTGCTTTGGTTTAGGTGACTCCCTTTAGCAATGCATAAAAACAAAAAACTGGGGCACTGAGAGTTTTAAGTAACTTGCCCAGCATCATTCAATCAGTATACATTTGAAATGAGACTTGAAGCTCAGCACTCCTACTTCCAAGGCCCCAGGACTCTAACCAGTATTCCATTCTGCCTTGCCAGGAAGTCTCAGACAAAATTAAAAGTGACTGCTCTAAAGGCTCTCACTTTCTATTGGGAGCTTTACACTATGTAAACAGATAAGCAACTAGAGAGTATCTGAGAGGTGGAGATGAGAAGGGAGTCCATTATAGTTATTGGGGGGCAGTCTGCAAATAATGGAAAAGAGAGAATGTTGAAACTAGAGAACAACTAGAAAGTCAGTTTGATTTGAAACTGTGGGAAGTGACATGGGATAGTGGAGGGAGTATTTGATTTGGCATGAAAAGACCCAAGGTTGAATCCTACCTCTGTTACTTATTATCTATATGAGCTTGGGGACATGAGTTCACTTCCCTCAGTTTCAATTTCCTCATATGTATATAAAAGTAGAGTTAATTAAGTAAATCAATAAAGTCATCCTATCTTACTTAAGGTAATAATAAGATACTCTTGATACTATAATGAGGTAAGAAGGTTTTAATCAACCAATTAGTCAATCAAGCATTTTAGATTAAATGTTCAATGTCCTTGGGTGAACTGGTATGACATTGACAGGAAGTGTTTGGATTGGCTGAGGAAACTTAGCATTTCCTTTAGGGTTATCTATAAAATAGAAAATAAGTTCAGAACACAAATTATTTGAGCATCTGGTAGAAATTTGGATCCCAGTAAGCAGTGAATGACAAGTGAGTAAATTCTCCTGAGTAGAAGTTGCTTGTGGGACTAGTGGAGTATTGGATTTTATCTTGGTCCCTTTTTACCTATTCCCTTCCTCACTTGGCTAGAGGAAGACCTTTGGAGAGAAGGGTACAGAGAATTTCCTTTTTCCATTCAGTGGTCTGGCCACTTCCCAAAATCATCATTGACTAGTGGCAGTATCTTCATCAGGAACTAAGGATCCTTGGACAAAAATTCACAACTTCATAAAGAGTCCAACAAAGAAGCTACATGATGCCTGGAAGAAACTTCTTGAGTTCCCTGTAAAGAAGAGAAAAAGTCTTCCAGCAGTTAAGCTCCACGAGTTGCCCCTTTATTACACATGTGTTCTAACTTGAAGCAAAATTTCCCCTGGACTTTATATGTAATGATGGGAAGATCTATCGCCTTGTATGTGTATGTAAATGTGTTGTGCCAATTGTTCTTACAATACTACCTTAGTAAATAACCTTTCCTAAAAGCTGACTAAATTGATTCTCAACCAATAATTGTGGTAGAAAGGACACTAATGGGGGTTTGTGAGTGTAAGGGTTAAAATTAAGGGTTTGCCTAAAATATATGATTCAAAGTATTATTGCTCAAAGTCAAAGTGACCTTTAATAGCTTTTATTTTCAAAAGAGGTGGAAAGAATGAAAGTAGAGAAATACAAAAGGGTAGAGAAGACATTAACTTACTCAGCCAGAACATGTTGACCTTCGGCAAGAATTAAACTTTCTCCAGAAGACAGGAAGGGAAAGCCAGCTATGCACTCACCCAAGTTCCTTCCAAGAGGCAGGTCAAGACAATGACGCAAGCTGAAGGTGATTCCTGACGCTGACTTTCTTCTTGATGCTGACTTCCTTCTTGAAGTTCAACTCCTTTTTTTTTTTTAAACCCTTACCTTCCATCTTGGAATCAATACTGTGTATTGGTTCCAAGGCATAAGAGGGGTAAGGGCTAGGCAATGGGGGTCAAGTGACTTGTCCAGGGTCATACAGAGGGGAAGTGTCTGAGGTCAAATTTGAACCCAGGACCTCCTATCTCTGGGCCTGACTCTCAATCCACAGAGCTACCCAGCTGCCCCCACTCTAACTTCTTCTTTAAGCCAATTCCTTTAGACCCAGAAATTCAGGGCCTTTTATAGTGGGGTCTTGTCTCTTCTCCTTTTCACAAGGACTAATCACAGCTTCTAAATTATCTAGTAATGCCCAGGGTGCAGCATTTATAGGAACCAGTTCTCACCTGCTGAAGGTCAATTTCTCATCAAAAAGGTTCACAGTTTCTTGATTCAAAAGTGTCTGTGGGTGTGAACTCTTAAAAAAAATTCACAAGTTTCTGACTAATTGAGTTATCACCCATTTTCTGGAGTTATCACTCATTTTAGCAAGTGACTTGTGAACTCCCTTACTTAGTGTCCACACTTAACATGAACTAGATAGCCCTAGAAAATATACCCCTTATGTTTCACAGACAATCCCAGAACCCAAAGGGTACTTAATAGTTATGCTTTAGCTATCTGTTTCTGAGTGAGTGTGAGTTGAGATAAGAGCTTTACAGTATTTTGTTAGAGGAGATAGTCTTGAAGGTGTTTTCCAGATCCAAATCTATGGCCCTATGAGCTTGGGCAAAGGAATAATATGAAATATTAGGAAAGGCAAGTGAGAACTAGACTATTTAGGACTTTAAATGACATGCTGAGATATTCATAGAGGTAGTGGAACCTCTGAAGATTTTAGAGCTAGGAAGCTTAATGAGATGCCTTTCTTTTTTTGATTTTTAAAAAACCCTTACTTTCCACCTTAGAGTCAATACTAGGTATTGGCTTCAAGGCAGAAGAGTGGTAAAGCTAGGCAATGGGGGTCAAGTGACTTGCCCACGGTCACACAGCTGGGAAGTGTCTGAGGCCAGATTTGAATGTAGGATCTCCTATCTCTAGGCCTGGTTCTCAATCCACTGAGCCACCCAGGTAACCCCTAAAGTCTAGATTCTTACAGGGAATAGGTAGAGCTTGAGGAAGGCTTTGTCACTTAGGGTGACAAAGACCAGCAACAGGTTGCTTTGTGGTGGCCATGGTAAAGAAAATTCTGTTCTTCCTTGCTAATTTATATTTAGGATATAAAAATTTTAATATAATTTTTCAACCTTGCATTATAGATCCAACCAATTTTAATTCCATGCTTTGGGTAGGAACCAAAACTTTACTAGGGACCATAAAATGTATCAAGAATGGTAGCTGAATATGTATACTTGGAGTTCTCTTTTACTAATTTTCTCTTGGAAAAAAAATCTTCACAAATATTTGTAAATAAGAGAAAAGCTCTTCCAAATTACACTCATCCTTTTTTTTAGGGGAAACAGCAAAATATAATTTTTTAAATCGACATAACCCTTGTGTTCTTTATTTACCCATCATTGTAATGATTGAAACATGAGGATAAATGAGTGAGTATTCCAGATTATTATCTTTAATTTAGAAAACTCTCATCTTTTATTTTTAGCCTCTTCTCTGAGACATTTACTTTGGAAGAACTGACCAGCAAGAGAAAATGTAATCTCTGCAGAATTAAGGGATTATCACACTATTTAGTGGTCCAAAAGTTATTTTTCCTCATTAAGAATTAAAGAGAGATCCTTCTTAATAAGTAGAAATGTCTATCATTCTAATTTTTCTCAAAAATTGATAATGGTACTGTCTGTTGCTAAATATATATTGTATTGGTTGAGTTGTTTTTCCCAATACACCTATTGAGCAATGAAAATATAAACTCCCCATTCTGAGATCCTCCTTAATTTAAAGTGTATGTATACATATGTGTGCATCAAAATCTGTTTTTGCTGCTTTTTGTTCTTTTGGCCTGGACAGAAATTCCTCTGCACTTCCGCTACACTAATTTGGTTCATGGTATGGTACAAAATAGACATGCCTGTAAACTTCTCCTTCCTAAATGCAATTCTTCCTAAAGATTGTTGAATTCAACAAACTAGTTCTTTGCAAAGCATTGTACCAATGAACTCTTATTTGATATACTCTATGAAATATTTTTAGTAAGGCAGCTATAAACTAGAATAGAAAGGCATATAAACTTTTTTTTTTTAAACCCTTACCTTCCACCTTAGAGTCAATACTAGATATTGGCTCCAAGGCAGAAGAGTGGTAAGGACTAGGCAATGGGGGTCAAGTGACTTGCCCAGGGTCACATAGCTGGGAAGTGTCTGAGGCCAGATTTGAACCTAGGACCTCCCGTCTCTAGGCCTAGCTCTCAATCCACAGAGCTACCCAGCTGCCCCGGCATATAAACATTTTTATGATATATGCATATAGGTAAGTATATGTATGTATTTTTTAACATTTTGTTTAAAGTATCCAAGTAGCCTTTTTGTTTATCAGGGCTTTGCATTCCTAAAAAAACAAAACAAAACTAAGGGAGGCTCTGCCTGACCACCAGAGTTATGAGTCCATAGAGATGGTAGCTAACTTCAGAATCCTCCTTATTGCTTTAGGCTAGTAGATAGTGTAGATTCTTCTTCAAAGTGTAGATTTGGTAAGGCCATAGATAAGGCCCCCCCACCCCCACCCAAGTAAAATGCCAGAAGTTTCAAAGAGAGATCAAGAAGAGGAGACAACTTTTAGATTGTCCTAGTCTATTTGACTATCAGATATATAAGGGAGAGATGGGTTTCCATTTGGAAGATGCTGCTTTCTTAGTCTTTTCATCCAAGTTGATTGCTGAAATTGGTGGAATCAACATCAGTGAAACTAAAGCTTAGGAGAATGCATCTATGCTTGGGAACACTGGGTGCCTCCTCAGCAGCTGTTAGATTTAGGGACAGCTGACTACTTTCCCAATATGTTCTTCAACAAATTTGACTTAAGTTATGTAAGCTTTGTGCAAGGGCTACCTTTAATTTGATTATCACACAAAAATTACCAATTTAGAAAATATTTGCTGCTAAATGATGGAGCAGATGAATAGGAGAGCCTGATAAACCCTCTCTTCCTTCAATAAATCCCTAACCCCTCAATACAGGGAATGATATATACTTCTTTTCATCATTAAACTTTTATCTTCTGTTTTAGAATCAATACTAAGTATCAGTTCCAAAGTAGAAGAATAGTAAGGACTAGGCAGTTGGGGCTAGGTGATTTGCCCAGGATGGCATAGCTAGGAATTGTCCAAGGCCAGATTTAAACCCAGGTTCTCCTGACTCCAGGTCTGCCACTCAATTTCTGTCTTAAGTATATATCTTTTGTCAGCTTGGGAAGGATGGATTACAGAAGAAGGAGACTGGAAGCCACAAGAACAGTATGAGGTTATTGCAGTAATCCAGAATAGAAGTGTTGATGGCTTGAACAAGGGCAGAGTCTGTGGGAATGGAATGAAGAAGATATGAGTGATGTTCTGAAGGCAGAATTGATAAGACTTGACAACTGATAGTGAATGGAGACTGGGTGGAGAGAGTCAAGTATGACTCTTGAGGTTGTGATACTTGTGATTAGAAAGATGGTAGTACTCTCAACAGAAAAAGGAAAGTTTTGGGAAGGAGGTTGTGTATCAATCATTTCAGAGAAAATTAATGACATCACAGGGTGAATTTCTAGTCTTGAATTTCTAGTGAACTGGATTTAAGCGAGCAGAGTTGCAAAAAGTCATCAACCCTACTCTCTCTTCTAGAATCATCCAAGTCCAATGGCAAGACAAAAGTCAAGATGACCCAAAATACAGGAAATGACCTTGGTGTCTCTGATGCCTGACTGTTTTCTAAGCTCTCTACAATGCCTACTTTAGCTCTTTTCATGGTCACTGGAACAAATTGTTCTCATTGGCTCATTTCATTGGAGGAAGTCTTTACCTGCTTGAAGTAGACATCCCTCTAACTCACTGATGGGTTTGAGGTCTGTTATTTGCTCTCAAACTCCTTTAGCCTACCTGCACCAGGATGTGATTGCTATACATGCTATAGCTTCTTGGAGCCACAGGTGAAAGTGGTCACCAAAGGTAGATGAGCAGCCGTGAAAAGGACCTGGCAAGGTCCAAATATTCAGGCAGAGATGTTATCACCTCATGCCAGAACTATTGCAAAGTCCTACCAGTAGATCTCCTTGCCATGTCTCTCCCCCTCTAGTCTATCTTCCACTTATCTGTTAGTGATTTTCCAAAAGACCAACTCTGACTGTCTTACCTTCCTACTTAATAAACTTCAGGGGCTCCATATCACTTTCAGGATAAATATAAAAATCCTCTAGCCATCTGGTTAGCCAATCTGGCCATCTAGCTATCTTTTCAGTTTCCTCATATCTTACATCACTTATCTCCTCCCTACCTCCCCATGAATTCTGATCTAGTGACATTTGTTGTTTTGCTAATAAAATATTCCATCTTTCATATTTAAGCATTTTCCATTGGCTGTATCCCATCCTTGGAATGCTCTCTCATCTCTACCTGGCTTCCTTGTATGAAGATTAAATCTAACTCTCCCCTGATTGTGAAAATGAAATTAATTAACTCTCTTCTGATTAAATTGATTAATAATTAATAAATAGATTAAATTGTAACCCCTGCCTATTTTTAGATTTAATCACCAAAGATGTAAACACCTCATTCACACTTGAGTAGGGGAGGTCTGTGACCCACATGTGCAATAGTGGGTGATGAATCAGAATTAAACTGATTGCACCTGGGCAGTCCTAAAGCAAAGCTTCAACTCGGACCTGTAGACATAAAATTAGGGGAAGGCACAGGAAGTCATGCAAAAGAAAGTGTCTTTAAAAGGGAGTTATACATTCCTGAGTGGGTTTTTTTTTTTTAAACCCTTACCTTCTGTCTTGGAATTAATACTGTGTATTGGTTCCAAAGCAGAAGAGTGGTAAGGGTTAGGCAATGGGGGTTAAGTGACTTGCCCAGGGTCACATAGCTGGGAAGTGTCTGAGGCCAGATTTGAACCTTCCATCTCTAGGCCTGCCTCTCAATCCACTGAGCTACCCAGCTGCCCCCCCACCCCCCAGTGGGTTTTTTACTGACAGTTCTGAGTTCAAGTTGAGACTGGAGAAGAATTTGCTGCCTGGACCTTGTTTCTGGTGAATATGTTCTTAAATCTCTTCGTTTTGGACTGACACATGGCAAGTAAAAAGGCTGACTCCTTTCCTAGATATTTTCTGAAGAAACTATCCTCAGAAGAGACTTACCTCTTGAGAGATTTTTCCCCAGATCCCCATCTTTGCTGAGGCCGACTGAAACTAACTCTCCCTGCCCAGGTTGAGCTAGGGGCAGGGAATAAATTACTTAGTGCTTATGCTAGACATTTTACCCTATCCTCTCTCTGATTTTCTTACTTACTCTTTCTATATTTTATAAATAAATATCTTTGGAATTAATACAAATTCCTGGCAACGCTATTTTAAATATAATCCAGTCCAACCTTTTTAATAATTAACACCTTTCCCCCTTACACCTGGCTTACTTCAAATTCCAGCTAAAATTCTACAAGAAGGCTTTCCTTATCCTCCTTAATTTTGATGCCTTCCATGTGTTGATTAATTCTAATTTATTTTCCATACACCTCAATTGTACATAATTGTTTGCATATTGTCTTCTTTTTGTGAACTGAGATGGTCTTTTGGCTTTCTTTGTATGCTAACAGAGTACCTGGCACATAGATGGTACTCAATAAATGTTTATTGACCGATTATTTTCATTTATCTGTAAGGAATGAATTATGGTGGTATTTGATAAGTCTTACGTGTGTATTGATGGAGACTCATTTCATATATTCTGTAATTTTTATAAATGGCCTTTATTTTCCTATTGCCTGGCTGGGTTTCATAAGTAATATAGAGAAATTCTGAGAATTTCTGGGGGATTTCAAGTTATTGTTTCAATTAATTTTTGGTTGAATTTTTAGGGTTTTCCAAGGAAATTCTATCATCTAAAAAGTGATAATTTTGTTTCCACTTTGATTTTTTTATACTCTCAATTTCCTTTTATGGTATTATTGCTACAACTAGTATTCCTAGACTTTAATTAAATAATAGTGATAACAATGGAGATCGCTGCTTTACCCCTAATCTTATGAGTAAGTTCCCTTGTGCTCTTTTCCAGAAGATAATACTAGTTCTTGGATTTTGATAGATGTTTACCATATTAAGGAAAGGTTCATTCATTCCTTTGTCTTCTTATGTTGTGAAAAAACATATATGCATATTGTATTTTGTCAAAAGTTTTTCCATCAATTGATATAACCATGGGATTTTATTTTATTTTTTTTGTTTTAATATGATCTATTATGTTTATGGTTTTCTTAATGCTGAACTAGTCCTGCATTCTGGGTAAAAATCCAATGGAGCTTTTTATGCAAATTCCTCAAGGCTCCCATGAAATTTCTTGTGCAATTGCTTTAATTGATTAAAGGTTGAGGAAGTTTCATGCCCTACTCTGCCATCTCCTCTGTATATTACTTTTAAAAGAATTTGATAAGCATCATAGTCCTACCTTACATGTGAATAAAAATATACCAAATAAATACAAAATAAATTCAAGGTAGTTAAAAATACGATGTTTAGGGAGATATTAGCATTTAGAGGGATCTGGAATATGTAGAAGATGATATTTGAACTGAATCTGGAAGGTAATGAGGAATTTTCTGAGGTGTTTGTGAGAACTTTGTGCATTCCAGGCTTGGGGGACAGTCAATGTAAAGACCTAGAGAGTTGGAGATTGATGCCACTTCTCATCTTATATGTATTTCAAACTCAGCATGAACAAAATGGAATCCATTATATTTTCCTCCTTCTCAATCTCTAAACTTGTAAACCTCAAAATTTCTTAGACTTATAAATGTTGGAAATTTCACCATTGGGAAATTTCATACTTGAAAAATTTCCTATTGATAGTGGGTCTTGACTATTGGAATGTGAACCCCATTGGCATGGGAGGTTCCTTCTCCTTCCCTTCTTAAGATTACTTTAGGACAGAAACCCTTTGCTGAACAATGGAAAGGACTTTGACCTATGCTTAAGCATAGAACAGGAATTTCTTTGAGTCATGATTGATTTTAGAATTGATACAATGGAGATACTTGGAATCAATCTCCACCCTATTCAGTCCTAACAGGATTGAGTAAGGGCTGCAGCCTAGATCAAAATTTAATTATTCCAATCTCTACCCTACTCAGGTTAACAGGATTTAGAAAGGGCAAAGGAGCAAAGATTTAATTATTTGAAAATATGACCTTCAACAGACATGTGCAAAGCCTCTGGGCGGTCCTGGGTTAAGCTAGAGCCTCCATTGGCACAGGGAAATTGATGGACAGTGATTGGTAGATGTGAGAACTGAGGGGAGGCAACTTGGATGGTTTCCTTAAAGATCAGGGGGGTCTAAGGACTCGGGGGGGGGGGGGGGGGGGGTTGAGGAGTTGGCCGGAGTGGTTGTGGTGTGCTCTGAGAAGCTTGCTCTGAAGGAAGCTGAAGGTGGGGGCCTCTGAGACTGTTTCTCCATTTTGGTCACGTGAGTAATAGGGACTGATCTCTTTTCTTTGCCCCAGCTATCTAAGGGCTTGGGCCTTTTGGCCCAGCCTAAACAGAAGGGGTATTTAAGCCCTATTCCCTTCTCTCCCCTTTCTCTCTCCCTCTCTCTCTCTATCTCTAATTCCTTTCTTACTCCTATTGTAATTAAACTCCATAAAAGATTTACTGCTGACTTGAGTTTTCATTTAGGAATTACATAGCTGAATTCCTTGGCGACCTTAAATTAATATATATCAGTCTTTAAAGTGATTCCCTTGTAACAAACTTCCCTATGAAAGAGTCAATTTAGGATCAGGTTATTATCTTGTATGCTTCATTATGAATCATAAAAGCTTGGGCAACTAGGTGGCTCAATAGATAGTCAGCTCTGGAGATTGGAGATCTTGGTTTCAAATCTAGCTTCAGACAATTCTTGGCTCTGTGACCAGCAAGTACTTTAACTTCAACTGCATAGCCCTTGTCACTCTTCTGCTTGGGACTAACCCTTTATATAGATTCTAAGATGGAAAGTAAGAGTTAAAAGATTTTTTTTAAATCATAAAAGATTTTAATAGATTCATGTATTAGGCAAAATTAAAATAGCTTTCAAGTAGCATTTATAGCAAGAGTTAAGGTCCCTATTTCTGTGGTTAACCTTATACTAGCTAAGTGTTCTTTATTATAAAGTTTAAGTTCCTCTTTTTGACCAGTGCTAATCAGGCCCCTTGTATGACACAGATTTCCAGAATGTCAAGCACCCTACTTGCCATGGTCTTTACATTGCTGTTGCTGTTCATACTTCATTTTTGAGAAGACCAATGATAGCAGCATGAGTGATATCTTTTCCCAACCACAGATTATTGCATCATGCTCCAGCCAATCAAGAACCAATAATGCCTGTGTTCTTCAAGGTTCTGTAACTTTTGATTTCTCTTTTGTGTTCCTCTTTATTGACTATAAAAGATCTCGGTAAAACCCCAAAGGCATCCTAGGTTTCTGCGAAGCAGTGGATTCCATTTATTGGCATTTGCTAACTTTGTCAATAAATTGATCTTACTTGGTACTATTTTTCCTCAGACTTTTAATGACAGATTTCAATTATGACATGTTTTTGTTGATGGCACCCTATTTTTCTACTTGGAAAATCCAACTGGCAACCCCAGAGACATCTCTGATTACCCAGCATTTCCTTATCCATCTTTCCTCTTTCGATTAAAATATAATGAGCTTGCAAAATCTTGTATCCATTTCCTTCTTTCTATTTGTATAGCCTCTACTTTAGCACCATTGCCCTGGACTAACTCCAGGACTAACTCCCTAACTCACTTTCCTTCACCAATCAATCTTCTTTTCAAAATGTCAAATCAATATTCCTAAAACAGGTATCCCACAATGTAACCCAACACTCAGAAATTTTAATAGCTCTCCATTGTCTATAGGATAAAATCTCAAATCCTCAGTCTGGCATTTAAAACCCTGTGCCACTTATATTATTGCCACTTATATTTTCTACATCATTTTATATTACTCCTCTGTAGGCACCCTCTTTTCCAGTCAAAATGTTCTTTGGATATGGCATTCCATGTCTTACTTCCCTGCCTTTGTCCAAATTTAGTATATACTTCCTGCTCCTCTCTGTCTTTATTTCCCCAACATGTAGCTCATTGCCCTGTCTTAATAAATATTTCTTAAATTGAATTTGTTTGAATTTGATATACATGACAATAAAGGGAGAAATAATGAAGGGAAAGGATGATGAATCTGAATCATAAGAATGAGAAGAGTAGAAGTTCAAGGCTGCTGGATAGGAGAAGAACCAGTTTATTAGGGTTCCTACCCTCCAGAGTCCTATGAAGGGGGACCTAAGTTCTAGTGTGGGGTTGTAGTATCAGAAGCTTGTCAGTCCAAATGCTGAGAAACTAGTAATTCTGTTCAGCCACTGACAAATTGATTGATACCCCATCATTTTCCAATTTTTTGCCACCACAAAGAGCACAGCTATAAATATTTTTATACAAGTCTTTTTCCTTATTATCTCTTTGGGGTACAAACCCAACAGTTTATGGCTGGGTCAAAGGGTCGGCATTCTTTTAAATCCCTTTGGGCATAATTCCAAATAATTGCCCTCCAGAATGGCTTGACCAATTCACAACTCCACCAACAGTGTATTAGTGTCCCAATTTTGCCACATCCCCTCCAACATTTATTACTTTCCTTTGCTGTTATGTTGGTCAGACTGCTAGATGTAAGATTTAATTTGCATTTCTCTAATAATGAGAGATTTATAATACTTTTTCATGTGTTTATTGATAATTTTGATTTCTTTATCTGAAAACTGCCTATTCATGTCCCTTCACCATTTGAAATTAGTAATTCTTTATAGGTATCTGGGTTAATCAACACTTGGTTTTTAATTATCTAGGTTGGGCTTAATTAATGTCTAGCATTATCCCTGTGGTCAATATAGTAAGGAAAAAGTTGCATACTTAAAAGAGAGCCTGCATATGGAGCAAGTCTCTAATTCCTTTTGTGGAAAGGTCATTTATGGATTCTTGCTCCTGAAGGGTAAAGATTTCTTATAGTTCTGAGAAACCAAGCAGGTAGATTTAACTCTTACTTTCTAATGGATGAATCTCCAGACTATAAACTAGCTATTTATTGTCTTTGGCTTGGGATAATTTACAAATGTGATCAGCTGACAAAGTACTGGTCAATCTAATTAAAAAAAGGAAAGAAGAAAGGCAAATTAACAGCATCAAGGATAAAAAGGGGGACCTCACCTCCAATGAAGAGGAAATTAAGGAAATCATTAAAAACTACTTTGCCCAACTATATGGCAATAAATATACCAACCTAGGTGATATGGATGAATAGCTACAAAAATATAAATTGCCTAGACTAACAGAAGAAGAAATAGATTTCTTAAATAATCCCATATCAGAAAAAGAAATCCAACAGGCTATCAAAGAACTTCCTAAGAAAAAATCCCCAGGGCCTGATGGATTCACCAGTGAATTATATCAAACATTCAGAGAACAGTTAATCCCAATACTATACAAATTATTTGACATAATAAGCAAAGAGGGAGTTCTACCAAACTCCTTTTATGACACAAATATGGTACTGATTCCAAAGCCAGGTAGGCCAAAAACAGAGAAAGAAAATTATAGACCAATCTCCCTAATGAATATAGATGCAAAAATCTTAAATAGGATATTAGCAAAAAGACTCCAGCGAGTGATCAAAAGGGTCATCCACCATGATCAAGTAGGATTTATACCAGGGATGCAGGGCTGGTTCAATATTAGGAAAACCATCCACATAATTGACCACATCAACAAGCAAACCAACAAAAATCACATGATATTTCAATAGGCGCAGAAAAAGCCTTTGATAAAATACAACACCCATTCCTATTAAAAACACTAGAAAGCATAGGAATAGAAGAGTCATTCCTAAAAATAATAAACAGTATATATCTAAAACCATCAGCTAATATCATCTGCAATGGGGATAAACTAGACGCATTCCCAATAAGATCAGGAGTGAAACAAGGATGCCCATTATCACCTCTACTATTTGACATTGTACTAGAAACACTAGCAGTAGCTATTAGAGAAGAAAAAGAAATTGAAGGCATCAAAATAGGCAAGGAGGAGACCAAGTTATCACTCTTTGCAGATGACATGATGGTCTACTTAAAGAATCCTAGAGATTCAACCAAAAAGCTAATCAAAATAATCAACAACTTTAGCAAAGTTGCAGGATACAAAATAAACCCACATAAGTCATCAGCTTTTCTATATATCTCCAACACAGCTCAGCAGAAAAAACTAGAAAGAGAAATCCCATTCAAAATCACCTTAGACAAAATAAAATACCTAGGAATCTACCTCCCGAGACAAACACAGGAACTATATGAACACAACTACAAAACACTCTCCACACAACTAAAACTAGACTTGAACAATTGGAAAAACATTAACTGCTCATGGATAGGATGAGCCAATATAATAAAAATGACCATCCTACCCAAACTTATTTATCTATTTAGTGCCATACCCATTGAACTCCCAAAATATTTCTTTACTGATTTAGAAAAAAACATAACAAAATTCATTTGGAATAACAAAAGATCAAGTATATCCAGGAAAATAATGAAAAAAAAACAACACATATGATGGGGGCCTTGCAGTCCCAGACCTTAAACTATATTACAAAGCAGCAGTCATCAAAACAATTTGGTACTGGCTAAGAAACAGAAAGGAAGATCAGTGGAATAGACTGGGGGAAAGAGACCTCAGCAAGACAGTATACGATAAACCCAAAGATCCCAGCTTTTGGGACAAAAATCCACTATTCGATAAAAACTGCTGGGAAAATTGGAAGACAGTGTGGGAGAGACTAGGAATAGATCAACACCTCACACCCTACACCAAGATAAATTCAAAATGGGTAAATGACTTAAACATAAAGGAGGAAACCATAAGTAAATTGGGTAAACAGAATAGTATACATGTCAGACCTTTGGGAGGGGAAAGGCTTTAAAACCAAGCAAGACATAGAAAGAATCACAAAATGTAAAATAAATAATTTTGACTACATCAAATTAAAAAGCTTTTGTACAAACAAAACCAATGTAACTAAAATCAGAAGGGAAACAACAAATTGGGAAAAAATCTTCATAGAAACCTCTGACAAAGGTTTAATTACTCAAATTTCTAAAGAGCTAAATCAATTGTACAAAAAATCAAGCCATTCTCCAATTGATAAATGGGCAAGGGACATGGATAGGCAGTTCTCAGATAAAGAAATCAAAACTATGAATAAGCACATGAAGAAGTGTTCTAAATCTCTTATAATCAGAGAGATGCAAATCAAAACAACTCTGAGGTATCACCTCACACCTAGCAGATTGGCTAACATGACAGCAAAAGAAAGTAATGAATGCTGGAGGGGATGTGGCAAAGTAGGGCCATTAATGCATTGCTGGTGGAGTTGTGAACTGATCCAACCATTCTGGAGGGCAATTTGGAACTATGCCCAAAGGGCGACAAAAGAATGTCTACCCTTTGATCCAGCCATAGCACTGCTGGGTCTGTACCCCAAAGAGATAATGGACAAAAAGACTTGTACAAAAATATTCATAGCTGCGCTCTTTGTGGTGGCCAAAAATTGGAAAACGAGGGGATGCCCATCAATTGGGGAATGGCTGAGCAAATTGTGGTTCATGTTGGTGATGGAATACTATTGTGCAAAAAGGAATAATAAAGTGGAGGAGTTCCATGGAGACTGGAACAACCTCCAGGAAGTGTTGCAGAGCGAGAGGAGCAGAACCAGGAGAACATTGTACACAGAGACTAATCCACTGTGGTATAATCGAATGTAATGGACTTCTCCATTGGTGGTGGTGTAATGGCCCGGGAAAAATCTGCAGGGATCTAGGAGAAAAAACACTATTCATAAGCAAAGGATAAACTATGGGAGTGGAAACACCGAGGAAAAGTAACTGCCTGACTACAGCGGTTGAGGGGACATGACAGAGGAGAAACTCTAAACGAAACTCTAATGCAAATATTGACAACATGGAAATGGGTTCGAATCAAGAACACATATGACACCCAGTGGAATAGTTATGGGGGGTGAGGGGGAGGAAAAGAAAATGATCTTTGTCTTTAATGAATAATGCTTGGAAATGATCAAATAAAATATTATTTAAAAAAAGAAAAAAGGGAAAAAAAGACATGTACAAGAATATTCATAGCTGCACTCTTTGTGGTGGCAAAAAATTGGAAAATGAGGGGATGCCCTTCAATTGGGGAATGGCTGAACAAATTGTGGTAGATGTTGGTGATGGCATACTATTGTGCTAAAAGGAATAATAAAGTGGAGGAATTCCATGGAGTCTGGAACAACCTCTAGGAAGTGATGCAGAGGAAAAGGAGCAGAACCAGGAAAACATTATACACAGAGACTGATACACTGTGGTACAATCAAAGGTAATGGACTTCTCCATTAGGGTCAATGCAATGTCCCAGAACAACTTGCAGGGATCTAAAAAACACTATAGACAAGCAGAGGATAAACTGTGGGAGTAAAAACACAGATGAAAAGCAATTGCTTGACTACAAGGGTGGCGGGGATGCGACTGAGAGACTAAATGAACACTCTAATGCAAATACCAACAACACAGAAATGGGTTCGAATCAAGAACACATGTGATACCCAGTGGAATCATTCATCGGCTATGGGAGAGGTGGGGGGTGGGGGGGAAGAAAATGATCTTTGTTTCCAATGAATAATGTTTGGGAATGACCAAATAAAATAATGTTAAAAAAAAAAACAAATGTGATCAGCCCTATGATGGAAGTATATATTTTTTGGTGTAAGTCCTCAAAAAATGTGGAACCTAGGAGGCAGCTAGGTGGCTCAGTGGATAGAGTGCTAAGACTGGAATCAAGAAGATCTGAATTCAAATCTGGCCTCAGATACTTATTAGCTGTGTGACCCCGGCCAAGTCACTAAACCTTTGTTTGCCTTACTCCATTGAAGAAAAAAATAGCAAACTACACTAGTATCTTTGCTAAGAAAATCTCATGGACACAATGGTCCATGGGGTCATGAAAAGTTGGATATGAAAAACTGAACAACTCTAAAGTGAGTGCAAAAAGAAAAAAGGGTCAATAGTTTGAGGAACAGTAGGGACAAAACGATGTTTGGTAGACTTTTTTTAATGGAAGGATAGACTTGAGGATGTTTGCAGACTTAGGGGGAAGGATCCTGGTAAGGAAGAAAAGGAAAATACTTGAAAGAGGGATTGATTGTTGGGGAAAGATTAGATGAGTAGCTTGAAGGGGGATGTAGCAAAGTTTTGGGTGCAGAGAGGGAGACTGTATGGAGCAGAGTTAAGAAGGATCAAGTAGATGGATTCAATTCTTCTCAGAAAAGTAGGAACTAAGGTCATTTGCTCAGGATGATTAGAGAAGATAATGTGGGACTTGGTTCCACATGGGGGAATATTATGGTGAGTTAAAAAGAGATGAATAAAATAATTTCCACATAGCAGTGAGGACACAGTTGAGGTTAGACAGTGTTAATCTGCAATTGATCCAGTTATGACAATTTAATAATTTCCTACAAGGATAAGGGTCTCAAGCTATGTAAACCTCAAAATTTCTTAGACTTATAAATGTTGGAAATTTCACCATTGGGAAATTTCATACTTGAAAAATTTCCTATTGATAGTGGGTCTTGACTATTGGAATGTGAACCCCATTGGCATGGGAGGTTCCTTCTCTTCCCTTCTTAAGATTACTTTAGGACAGAAACCCTTTGCTGAACAATGGAAAGGACTTTGACCTATGCTTAAGCATAGAACAGGAATTTCTTTGAGTCATGATTGATTTTAGAATTGATACAATGGAGATACTTGGAATCAATCTCCACCCTATTCAGTCCTAACAGGATTGAGTAAGGGCTGCAGCCTAGATCAAAATTTAATTATTCCAATCTCTACCCTACTCAGGTTAACAGGATTTAGAAAGGGCTGTAGCAAAGGATCAAAGATTTAATTATTTGAAAATATGACCTTCAACAGACATGTGCAAAGCCAGAGACCTCTGGGCGGTCCTGGGTTAAGCTAGAGCCTCCATTGGCACAGGGAAATTGATGGACAGGTGATTGGTAGATGTGAGGACTGAGGGGAGGGAACTTGGATGGTTTCCTTAAGGATAGGGGGGTCTGAAGACTCGAGGTGGTTGAGGAGTTTGTCGGAGTGGTTGCGGTGTGCTCTGAGAAGCTTGCTCTGAAGGAAGCTGAAGGTGGGGGCCCCAGAGACTGTTTCTCCATTTTTGGTCACGTGAGTAATAGGGAGTGATCTCCTTTCATTGCCCCAGCTATCTAAGGGCTTGGGCCTTTTGGCCCAGCCTAAACAGAAGGGGTATTTAAGCCCTATTCCCTTTTCTCCCCTTTCTCTCTCCCTCTATCTCTCTATCTCTAATTCCTTTCTTCCTCCTGTTTGTAATTAAAACTCCATAAAAGATTTACTGCTGACTTGAGTTTTCATTAAGGAATTACATAGCTGAATTCCTTGGCGACCTTAAATTAATATATATCAGTCTTTTAAAAGTGATTTCCTTGTCACAGCTAAGAGAGCCCATGTGGCAGAGTGGTAACTCACAACTCTTGGTTGCTGGAAGAAGTTTCCCTTCTATTTGTTGTATAGGTTTTTTTTTTCTTTTCTATCTGGGTTCCTTTGTGGAACCATGAATCTATTCCCATTCTATCCTTGTCTTCCAATGTAGACACTACTGTCAGTTTGGAACCTGACAAAGACATTGATGGGAAGATGGGAAGTATAAACTCCTCTAGACTTATCAAAGCTGGCAAGGTTCTTATTTGGTTAAATTTGGGAGAGGAAGGGAAGACACTTGGGCCAAAGGCACAACCAAAACCTTTCTTCTCTCCCTAAGCAATTCCTTCTGAATAGATTTAGCTGAAAATCAGGGATTGCTCCAACATGTCAGATGAGTTTGGTTATATATAGCTTGATAATTTATCCCAATACCACAGTAAAGTTTCCTTTGACTTCTGTATGTAAATGTATAGAGGTGAATTTGAATAAGAATGAAAGGTGAGCTAAGGAGGCAGGGTCATCCTTGTCTCTTTTAAAAATATATTATTTTATTTTCCTTAATTATTAGACATTCATTTTTTTTCTCTCATTCATTTCCCTCTCCCCAATGGAAATAAAATGAGAAAGAAAACAAAAAGAAAGAATCCTTATATCACAAAAGCACAGCCAAGTAAAACATATTCCCATTTTGATAAAGTCCAAAATATATTTCTTATTCTGCATATTAATCCATTATTTCTCTGTAAGTAGATGGCAAGTTTTCCCTTATATCAGTCCTCTGAAATTATGCTTGATTATATAGTTAAGCAGAATTGTATATTCTTTACAAAGTGTTCATTTTTATATTATTGATATTTTAATAGAACTTCTTTCTCTTGTTCTATATCAGTTCATATAAGTCTTTCCATGTCTTTTTGAAGTCATCTTTTCCTGAATTTTTTATAGCACAATAATATTCCACTACATTCATATACCACAATTAATTCAGTCATTTTCAGATTAATGGCCATCTTAGTTTCCAGATTTTTTGCTCTCACAAAGAGTTGCTATAAATATTTTTGCACATCAAATGCCTTTTTTAACTTTCTTTTAATTCTTTGGGGATATAGGCCTAGTGGTGATATTATTACTGGGTCACAGAGCATGTGTTATTTAGTAACTTTTTGTTTACAATTCCAAATTGTTTCCAGAAGAGATAGACAGGTAGGAAGATGTTAGCATAACAGGGCAGGAGACTATGTAACTCTCCAAATTCCCCCACAAACATTAAAAATTTAGATTTTAGAGTCGACTTTAGAAGTGGCAAAAGCAGATGAGTAGAGAGTGAAACAGCAGTCAAGGACAACTTGGGAGGAAGGTCTCTGACCTCTCTGGCCACAAGTTTACCTGTTTAAAGTTTAAATCACAGATACCCCCAGAAAATACCACAGAATCAACAAGCATCAAGCCCCTGGGGCATCTGTATGGTAGGGCAGCTTTAACTGATTGGCTTTAGGAGGTTACCTAGAACCCTAGTGCCAGAATACCAACAGAATCAACAAACAATAGGCTCTGGGCTGGGGAGGATTACAGCAGAGACAAGAAATAAAAAGCCCTGGATGGGGAGGAGTTCAGGGATCCAGTATACTGTCCAGAGACTACTCTTTCCCAGGCTGCTGCTTCAGGAGAGGAGTGAGGAGAGAGTATATACTCAGTGAATGGATGAATGTGGTAATTGAAGGGTGGGGGAGTGGAGTCCCTAACTGTGATTGGGGGGGGGGGGGAGTGAATTGGTTTACAGTCAGCTGGAAACAGCCGGGAGTAAAACTGTCTGCTTTTAGTGACAGAACTGGGAGATGGGAGGGATGGTCCTGTTTGGAGCATCAGGGTTCAGTCAAAAACTGGAATGTGAACAAGGAGGAGCAGGAACCACAACTGGCCCTGGTCTATAAAAATAGGAAGCGAGAGTAAAGCTTAGAAAATAATAGCTGGAAAAAAACCTGAAACCTGAAACATCATCCCTCACACTCTGAGAATAGAGCCTGATTCTAGCATAAAACTAACAAATAAGACTATTGGCTACTAAATTAAAAAAAAAAACAAATGAGTAAGTAAAAGAGAAAGAACCCAATCATAGATAGCTACAATGGGGACAGAGAAGAGAAAGTTCAAATTGAGAAGACAGTGAAGATAAAACTTTCTCCTAAGACATCAAAGGAAAATGTCAAATGGTCACAAGTACAAAAAGACTTATAGGAAGAGCTTTAAAAAACTTCAAACACCAAATGTGAGAGGTTGAGGAAAAATTAGGGAAAAAATAGCAATGCAAAAAAAAAATCATCTAATTAGAAAAAGAGATCCAAAAATTCACCAAAGGAAAAAAAAAACTCATTAAAATTCAGAATTGGACAAGGGTAAGCTAATGACTTTTTTCTTTTCTTTTTTTTAATTAATAGGATTTATTTCCAAGCCTCTCATACCCTCTCTCCATTCCCTACAACATAGAAGTTTTCATCCTGCAAACATATATATTTTCATATATATAGAATGTTTTTCATGTTTCTACTTTTTGTGTTCCCACTCTTCAGTTCATTCTCTAAAGGTGAACATTCACAAGTTATTTTTCACTTATTAATTCTGTAGTTGTATACAATGTTCTCTTAGTTCTACTTATTTCAGTCTTCATTAACATATGTATTTTTTTCCAAATTAAAAAAAAATAATTTTCTCATTGTTTTTTTACAGTGCAATAATATTCTATCACAACCATATACCACAATTGGTTTATCCATTCCTCAATTGATGGACATTCCTTCAGTTTCCAGTTCTTTGCCACAACAAAGAGAAGTGCTAAAAATATTTTGGAACATGTAGATTCTTTTCCATTTCTCCTGATCTTCTTGGGAAAGAGACCCAGAACATGGGCCTCAGGGTATACATAGTTTTATAGTTCTCTTGGCATAATTCCAAATTGCTCTCCAAAATGGTTGGATCAGTTCACAGTTTCAGCAACAGTGTTTTAGTATCCCTGTTTTCCACATCCCTTCCAATATTTGTCATTTTGCCTTTCTATCATTTTTATTTTTTTAAACCCTTACTTTCCACCTTAGAATTGATTCTGTGTATTGGTTCCAAAGCAGAAGAGTGGTAACTAGGCAGTGGGGGTTAAGTGACTTGCCCAGGGTTACACAACTAGAAAATGTCTGAGGTCAGATTTGAACCTAGGACCTCCCAACTCTAGATCTATCTCTCAATCTACTGAGCTACCCAGTTGTCCCCTGTTCTGTCATTTTAGCCAAGAATTGTTTTGGTAGTGATTTAGAGCATTTTTTAAAATACTAAAGTAGTGGCTTTAATTTCTTCATTTGAAAACTGACTCTTCTCTTTTTGCTAGTTTATCAATTGGGAGATGGCTCATTCTCATAATTTTACAAAGTTATCTATATATTTTTGATATAAAACCTCTGTTTGAGAGACTGTATATAAAATTTCCCCTCAATTTTCTGGTTTCCTTCTAATCATGGCAACATTTATTTTATTTGTACAAAACCTTTTTAATTTAATGTATTCAAAATTTCATTTTTATATCTCATTATACTCTATCTCTTGTTTAGTAATAAATTCCTCTCTTATCCATAATTCTGATAGGTAATATGTTCCCTGTTTTGCTAATTTGCTTATGCTTTCTCCTTTTATGTCTATGTTTAATTTAGAATATTTTTCCATGGTTACATGATTCATGTTTTTTCCTTCCCCTCCCTCCATAGCCAATAAGCATCTCCACTGGGTTTTACATGTGTCATTGATCAAGACCTATTCCCATATTATTAGTATTTGCATTAGGGTGATCGCTTAGAGTCTACAACCCCAATCATATTCCCATCAACCCATGTGATCAAACAATTGTTTTTCTTCTGTAAAATTGAGATTTGAACTCTGGACTTCAATCCCCACAAGCCCTTGCTCCACTTCCCCAAAATGCTTTGTAATCCTATGGAATTCTGAGGTGGGTGAGATCGAGAAGGTATTTAAGCTGATTACAAAGAAGCTGAGGGCTTCTTGGACTTCCGTTTTGGGGCAGATGTGGTTCTTTCCATAATGTAGGTGAGGTCTTGTCTAGGCCTCTGGCCTAGGCACATGTTTTTTCTTATCCTGTATTTTCTTTTAATCCTTAACTTTAATAAACCTCATAAAATATAATACTCCTTGCAGAGAGAAACTAATTTCTACCTGCCTCAGTCTCCCCATATTCCTAAATTTTAACTGTAACACTTCCGTGTTTCTACTTCCATAGTTCTTTCTCTGGATTGCAACTAACTTTTAATTGAATCTCTACAGTTGTCTGTTTCCTTTTCTTTTTCTGACCCATTTTTATAAAAAATATTTAATAAATACATATAAATTAAGATACAGCCTCCAGAGAATCTTAATTTTAACAATCTGATTGGGAAGCTTATCCCTATTAATTAATACTCGCTGATGTCTTTAGGTAGTTGATTCATATCATTTAAAGGAAAACTTCATTTGTACCTATGCTGTATAGTCTTTTTAAAAAGGAATGAGTGTTGGATTTTATCAAAGATTTTTTCTGTATCTATTGAAATAATAATATGATTTTTATTATTTGTTATTATTTATGTTATTGTGTTATGTTATTATAATAGTATTATTGTTACTATTTATTATATTATCAATTATGTTCATAGTTTCCATTATATTAAATCAGTCCTGCATTTCTGGCATAAAGCCTGTTTTGTCACAATGTATAATCTTTGTGATTTGTTGTTGTAGTCTACTTGCTAGTATTTTATTTAGGATTTTTGCATCCACAATCATTAATAAAATTGTTGTATACTTTTATCCCTCTGTTTTTGCTCTTTTTGTTTTAAGTATTAGTATCATATTTGTTTCATAAAAGTAGTTTAGTATAAAATTCTTTCTTTACCTATTATTTCAAATAATTTATTTAGTATTGGAATTAGTTGATCTTTAAACGTTTGGAAGAATTAACTTATGAATCTCTCTGGTCCTATTTGTTTTTTTTTTTTTTGAGGAAGTTAATTTATGTCCACTTCTTTTTATAAAATAAATTTACTTATATATTCCATATCTTACTTTGATAGTTTACATTTTTATTATTAATATTATTATATTTATGTCATTATATTCTTCCATTTCATTTACATTGTTAAATTTGTTGACATAAAGTTGAACAAAATAATTCCCAAAAGTTGCTTTTCTTTCATCTTCATTGGTAGTATAATCACCCTTTTCATCTTTAATACTAGTGATTTGATTTTCTTTTCTCTTTTAAAAAATATTAACCAATAGTTTATCTATTTTGTTGATTTTTTTCATTAAACCAACTCCTAGATTTATTTATTAATTGAATGGTTTTCTTACATTCATTCTTATTGATTTTGCCTTTAATCTTTAGGATCTCTAATTTGGTGTTTAGTTGTTAATCTTATCTGTATTATATTTATTTGTGTAAAAACTTATCTATAGTATGTTTGTGTGTTATATTTATTTGTATAAAATTTTAAAATCTTATAAAATCAAATTATCAATTTTATCTTTTATCAGGGTTTTATCAGGGTTACTCCTTATCTGATCATTTAAAAAAAAAAAAAGAGGAGAGGGCTTAACTGATTGTGGAAGAGAAATACCTTAACATGGTAAGTATAAAAATAAGATACTAGAAGACCCTTCTGGATTAAGATGTGGCTTTACTGTAACAGAGAAATCACATAGCCAGGGTCTGCAGGTTTCCTCCCAGTTCCAATCTTAAGACTCCTTTTTTAAAAACACCCACCCCCTCTTTTATAGTTTCTTATTTCTTCCCCTTTTCATCCTCCCTACAGGAAGTCCCTTATTTCCATTAGCTCTGGATAGAGGGTTTCTAGAATGACTTCTGGAGCTGGGGGTACCAGTACACGATTTTCAGAGTGACATCTGGAACTCAGTGGCCTCTGGGTGAACCCCTACTTCCTGTGTGAGCTTATCTTGTCTAAAGTACATTTTTAATGGAAAAAATCACACTTTATAATCAACAGAGTAATTCACTTATGATCAATATGATAACATTTATGATGAATATGTTAATATACTTTATCATATTCTAGTGAGTTATAATTTGGATATTTTCCAGGTACTACATTCTGGGACTAAGTTCTTACTATGAAATTATACTGTTACATTTCTAGAAACCGCACTCTAAGCATTGATTAGGTTGTTAATGATTGATTTTCTGTTTATATAAGGCAAATTCAAACTAAAAAATTTCCTACATTTCCATATCCCTAAGGTCTTAGGCAAGAAAAGGGTGTCTTTCCTTTCTCTCTACTTCCTGTGGAAAGGGCTTCAACTAATGTTGATCAAGGAAACAATGGGTTATCTCTGTGACCCAGGTGAAGTAAAGTGCATGGGCAGAAGGAAATAGCCCTAATTTAGTATGATTCTTAGAAAAGAGGAAGTCCAGGTGAAGGAAAAAACCCTGGGTAAAGGAAAAGGACTAGGGCCAAATAAAAAGGCCTCCATCTGGAGTCTCCATCTAGAATCCAATTTCTGAAATTTCAGCACCTAAAAATATTTAAAAAACAAAACAAAACAGGAGCATTAAGGTGAGTTAGTGGATTAGAAAGAGCCTGGAGATGGGAGGTCCTGGTTTGAAATCTGGCCTCAGACACTTCCCAGCTATGTGGCCTTGGCTAAGTCCCTTAATTGCTTATCCCTTATCACTATTCAACCTTGGAAATGATACTTGATCAATTCTAAGACAGAAGATAAGGCTTTGAAAAAAAAACAAACAAAAATAAAAAAGAACTTTTTAAAGCTAGGTTATATCCAAGACACCTTCCTAAGAGAGGAGAATATTTGAAATATAGCTTCAATAAAAATCTCAAGGAAAAAAAAAACTTGTCGACAAGATCAATTAGAATTCCTAGAAGGAATGATGCAAAATTTTTTAAAAGCATTAAAAATGACATTATAAAAGAAATGAGACCTATGGAGGAAAGACTCAGGAAAAGAATTAACAGCATAAGATGTATACAAACTTAAAAAAAACTTTTTAGTAAAAGATTCTCTAAAAATTAGAATGGAAAAATTAAGTTCAGGGAAAAAAATGTTGAAACAAGGGACCTGTAACACAGATCAAGAAGGAGTAAGTGAACAGTCTTTGAGATATCTGAAATCCATGACCAAAAAAGGAACCTGGATATCATTTCAAGAAATCATTAAAGAAAATTACCCAGATATATTACATCAAGAGAACAATGTGGAAAGAATGAATCTACCAATAACTTCCTGAAACAAATCCCCAAATTGGGATTGAACAATTTCCAAGAATGTCATTGATAAAATCCAGAGCTCCTGGATCAAAGAAAAAATTCTATCAACAGCCAGAAACAAAGAATTCAAATACCAAGGAATCACAGTCAAATTTACCTAGCAAAATTAAGCATATTGCTATGAGAGAAAGCTTGGACTGTCAATTAAAAATAGAACTTTCAAACATTTCCAATTAAAAAAACAAAAACAAAAACAAAGCCAAAAACCCAGAGCTGAATAGGAAATTTGAACTACAAGTACACGGGTCAAGAGAAAAACAAAATGGTAAAATATAAGTGAACAATCATAAGGGCCTTTATGAATGATATATTTACATTCTATAGGAGAGAGGATGTTTAAAAAGATCCTTTTGGACTCCTAATGTAGTAAGAGTTATAAAGATAGTCAAATGAGACAAAAGACCTAGAAGTGGTTTTGTTATGTTTTGATGATGCTGAAAAAAGACAGTGTGTATATATTGAGGTTTGAGGGGTGCACTAGGGAAGAATATGGTAGGAAGAATGGGTAACATTATTTTTTGATATCACTTGAACTTCATTTTCATCTAAATTGGTCAAAAGAGGGCAGAACACAGAGGAACATAGAAATGTTAACCTTAACAGGGACAGGAGAAGGAACAGGAAGAAGGGAAAAGGAAGTATAAGAAGGAAGGTTAAACCATAATCAAAACAAAGCCCTAAGCTTAGAGAAGAGACAGTGAAGAGAGGTTTAAAAAGAGAGAAAAAGTAGGATCTTGCAAATAAACTGGGGTTGGGGAGTAAAGGGAAGAAAAGGTAATAAGTTGCAGGAAATACACAAATCAATGATCCTCATTGTAAATGTAAAAGGGTGAATTTATATAAAAAAGAGAAGAGGAAGGCAGAATGGATTAGAAAGCAGAACTGAACAATATTTTGTTTTCAAGAAACACATTTGAAACCTAAAGACTCAGAGGTGAATACATACAAAAAGTATGATTTAAGATAATCCAGTAAAAAAAAAAAGAATTCATTAAAAAATATACAGGAAAAATATGTATTTCTTAAAGGTACAATTTTATTCTTGTTCATTTGTCTTTCAGTTGTGTCTGATTCTTCATAACCTCATTTTGGGCATTCTTGGCAAGGATACTAGAGTAGTTTACCATTTACTTCAGCTCTTTTTATTTATTTATTTTTAAACTCTTACCTTCAATACTGTGTATTGGCTCCAAGGCAGAAGAATGGTAAGGGCTAGGCAATGGGGGTCAAGTGACTTGCCCAGGGTCACACAGCTGGAAAGTGTCTGAGGCCAGATTTGAACCTAGGACCTCCCATCTCTAGGCCTGACTCTCAATCCACTGTGCTACCCAGCTGCCCCCACTTCAGCTCTTTTTAAAGATAAGGAACTGTTGCAAATAGTATTAAATGACTTACCCAGGGTCACATAACTAGTAAGTGCCCCCAAAACATAATAAACAATGAATTAATTATATTTAACATATATACTCCAAATTGCATAGCATCTAAATACTTAAAGGAAAAGCTAAATGAATTACAAGGAGAAATAGTAAAGGGTCCTCAATGTACTCCCTTTCAAATACACTAAAAGTTTAAAAAGAAAGATTTCGCCACAAATGAAAAAAGTTTATTATTAGAAACTATTTTGCCCAACTGTGTGCTAATAAAATTGAAAACTTAAATGAAATCAATAAATATTTACAAAAGTACAAAATATCTAAATGAACAGACTAAGATATAGAGAATTAAAACAGTTCACTCTCAAAAAAAATTGAACAAGCCATCAATGATCTCCCATAAAAAAAACCCCAAACCAGATGTATTTACAAATGGATACTATCAAAGATTCAAAGAACAATTATTTCCAATATTACATTAACTATTAGTAAAAATAGCAAAAGAAGGAATTTTCAAATTCCTTTTATGATAAAAATTTAGTCTGGATACTTAAATAGAAGGGTGGTGAGAGGGTGGGGAAAGAAGAATTTTTTTTTTTTAGTTTTTAAAACATTCTTTTATTTGGTCATTTTCATACACTGTTCATTGGAAACAGATCATTTTCTTTTCCTCCCCCCCAACCCCCCCCCCCCCTTCCCTAGCCGATGCGTGATTCCGTCTGGGTATCACATGTGTCCTTGCTCTGAACCCACTTCCTTGTTGTTGGTATTTGCATTAGGCTGCTCATTTAGTCTCTCCTCCATCATGTCCCCTCAACCTTACACTGTAGTCAAGCAGCTACTTTTCCTCGGTGTTTTTACTCCCTCAGTTTGTCCTCTGCTTGAGGATAGTTTTTTTTTTCTCTTAGATCACTGCAGGTTGTTCAGGGACATTGTAAAGCCATTACTGGAGAAGTCCATTACAGAAAGAAGAAATTTTAATATAGTGTTAGCAAAGAGGCTCCAATAATATAAACTCTAACAAAGTTAGATTTATACCAGGAATGTGAGATTTGTTTAATATTACAGAAACTATAAACTGAAACATATAATAAAACATAAAAAAACTTCTGATTATATCAATAGAGATAAAAAATTTTGGGCAAAAAGCAACACTCATTTTTTTTTAAAAGAATAAATTGATCTTTTCTTAACATGACAAATAATGCATATCTAAAATTTAAGACCACTATTATATTTAATGGGAAATAGATAAAATCCTTTCCAATAATATCAGGGATGAAACAAGGATGTTCATTGTCCCCTGCTTATTTGATTTAGGCCTAGAAATGCTGACTATAACAATAGTACAAGAAAAAGAAATAGAAGGAATAACCATAGGTAAAAAAGAAACAAAACTATTTATTTTTGCAGATGTTATGATGGCGTACTTATAGAGTCAACTGCAAAAACTGAAGTAATAACTTTGGCAAAGTGATAGACTATGAATCTTTACAAATCATAAGCATTTCTGTTTAATATCAATAAAACTCAGCAGATAGAGATTAAAAGAGAAATTCCATTTAAAAAGCCTACATAGTATATAAAATACTTGGGAGTCTACCTACCAAGATAAACAGAAGAAATATATAAAAAACAATTATAATTCACTGTTTACAGAAATAGACAGGCCTGAATAATTGAAGAATTATGAATTTTTCATAGGTAGACTAAGGCAAAAGAATAAAACAACATAGTAGCCTAAATTTGATTACTTATTTAATACTATACTGATCAAGCTACCAAAGGATTACTTTATAGAATTAGAAAAATAATAAAATTTATATGGAGGTATAAATGGTCAAGAATCTCAAGGAAAATAATGAAAAAATGGTAAAGAAAGGGGGCTTCTTGTAGGAGGTCTCACACTTTTTCACAAAGGAATAATTCTCAAAATCATTTGGTATTATTTTAAAAATAGAGATTGTTCATTGGACAAATTAGGCACACAACATATAGGAGTTAATTAGAAACCTAGCATGCCATAAATACAAAGACCAGCTACAGGAGTGGGGACCTACTATTTGATAAAATCTGGGAAAATTGGCTACCAGTATGGAAGAAATGAGGTTTAGATTAACAGCTCACATTCTATACCAAGAGAAGCTCCAAATGAATACCTAGCTAGAAAAGATCACTGAAATATTTAACATAATTGACATAAGTAGCTCCATTTTAAAACTGGAGTTAATTCTAGATGTAAGTAGTTTAGATGAAAATCACGTATTGTTTAGCAAGTATATATAACTTTGATAAACAATTTATGTAACTTTGGGAGCTCTGCTAACTACAGGTAGTTTCAGAAGGCAACAAACAAACAAACAAACAAACAAACAAAACAACTAGTGCCCTTATCTAGATTATTTTCAATAGCTACTGCCTTTCTGCTCCACAGATATTTGGTCTGCTTCCCTGACTTTTTAAATTGGTGTTGAATGGCATATAGGATATGATAAGTATGGTAGTAGAAAACAATTTAAGTCAACACTTATTTTTTAAGGACTTATTAGGAGCAAAGTATAATTCCAGGTCCTGGGGATACAAAGATAACATCTAGGATCTGTAGATAGGTTAGGGACAGATATCTGATGATCTTGAATGCTATTCCAAGGACTTTGGACCTAATTTGGTAGCAGTAAGGAATCATTAAACATTTTGGAGCAAGGTAACATTGCCAGTCTAATGTATTTAGAAATTAATCTCAATATACAGATTAGAATGCAGAGAGACTAGAGAAGGCTATTGCAATGATGCAAGGATTTATTAAGTACTTACCATGTTCTAGGAACTTTGCCAACATCAGGAATGGTTCAAGAGAAATGAATCTGGAATGGTTCATTTTCAAATGATCCAGCTATGAGGAGACTGAAATATCCCATTTCCAGAAAATGGGAATCAGGAAATTGGTAATCATTGCTTTATACCAGTCTTGTTTCTTAAAATACTTAAATAAGCCATCTCTATTCTGAGCAGGCATGCCAATAATTGTTGCCAATAACCCTGACAAGGTAGAAAGAGAGAGAGGAATCCATGACTATAGTAGTGGTAGTCTCTCGGTGACCGAGAATGACTATTGTCTTTGTGCAGTTTCATCTACGGTGTACCCTCATGTGGCTTTGGAGTCCAAAGGCTGAGGCGCAGAGTTTATGGCACATGGGACATGGGACGCCAGTTGTTACGGGAGGTGCAGTTATGGCCTGGTGTCGGCGTTCACGCGCAGCGGCAAGACGTCGACGTCGCTCATCTTCAAAGGTGGTGGCGTTACAAGGAAATCACTTTAAAGGACTGATATATATTAATTTAAGGTCGCCAAGGAATTCAGCTATGTAATTCCTAAATGAAAACTCAAGTCAGCAGTTAATCTTTTATGGAGTTTAATTTCAATAGGAGGAAGAAAGGAATTAGAGATAGAGAGAGAGAAAAAGGGAGAGAAGGGAATAGGGTTTAAATACCCCTTCTGTTTAGGCTGGGCCAAAAGGCCCAAGCCCTTAGATAGCTGGGGCAAAGAAAAGAGATCAGTCCCTATTACTCACGTGACCAAAATGGAGAAACAGTCTCAGAGGCCCCCAACTTCAGCTTCCTTCAGAGCAAGCTTCTCAGAGCCACACCAACCACACCGACCAACTTCTCCACCACCACCCCGAGTCTTCAGACTCCCCTATCTTTAAGGAAACCATCCAAGTTGCCTCCCCTCAGTCCTCACATTTACCAATCACCTGTCCATCAATTTCCCTGTGCCAATGGAGGCTCTAGCTTAACCCAGGACCGCCCAGAGGTCTCTGGCTTTTGCACATGTCTGTTGAAGGTCATATTTTCAAATAATTAAATCTTTGATCCTTTGCTACAGCCCTTTCTAAATCCTGTTAACCTGAGTAGGGTAGAGATTGGAATAATTAAATTTTGATCTAGGCTGCAGCCCTTACTCAATCCTGTTAGGACTGAATAGGGTGGAGATTGATTCCAAGTATCTCCATTGTATCAATTCTAAAATCAATCATGACTCAAAGAAATTCCTGTTCTATGCTTAAGCATAGGTCAAAGTCCTTTCCATTGTTCAGCAAAGGGTTTCTGTCCTAAAGTAATCTTAAGAAGGGAAGAGAAGGAACCTCCCATGCCAATGGGGTTCACATTCCAATAGTCAAGACCCACTATCAATAGGAAATTTTTCAAGTATGAAATTTCCCAATGGTGAAATTTCCAACATTTATAAGAATAAGAAATTTTGAGGTTTACAGTGGCGGCATGGTTAATGTGGGTTCGCCAGCTGCTTCTGTCAGAGGCAGCGAGTTCTAGTTGCTTTGGTGTCATGCCAGCCCACTTCAAGTTGGACTTTAGCTGATGCTTGAATCTTTTCTTTGGTCGGCCTTGTTTCCTGAGTCCAGCTGACAGTTCACCATAGAATACCTGTCTTGGTATTCGCTGTGGGTCCATGTGGATGACATGTCCAGACCATCATAGCCGGGCTTTGAGGACCAGGACTTCGATGCTGGTGGAGTTGGCTCTGTCGAGGACTTCCTGATTGGTGATTCGGTCCTGCCATCGGATCCTCATGATTGACTGGAGAGAGCATTGGTGGAATTGCTCCAGCTGTCTCATGTGTTTTTGGTACAGTGTCCATGTCTCGCAACCATACAGGAGCGAGCTGAGGACCACTGCGTTGTACACTTTGAGCTTCGTCGCAGTGCTTACACCTCTGTGTTGGAGGACTTTGGAGCGCAGCCGCCCGAGTGCCTGGCTGGCCTTTTGGATCCTGGCATTAATCTCGTGGTCTAGGGACCCATCGTTGGCGATGGTGCTGCCCAGGTACTTGAAAGTGTTGACGTTAGAAAGCTGCGTGCCATCGATTATAATGCACGGCTGGTTTGTTGGCCTCCCTGGTGCAGGTTGGAACAGCACCTCTGTTTTGCTGAGGCTGATAGTCAGGCCAAACAGTTTTGTTGTGGTGGAGAACCTGTCCACAATGGTTTGGAGATGATTTTCTTGGTGGGCCATGAGAGCACAGTCATCTGCAAAGAGAGCTTCCAGGATGAGTCTCTCTGTTATCTTTGTTTTTGCAGTCAGGAGGCGACGGTTGAATAGTGAGCCATCCAGCCGGTATTTGATGTAGACACCCAGGTCTAGATCCATCACAGCATGTCGTAATACTTGGGTGAAGGATAGGTTGAATAACTGGAGCGAGGACACAGCCTTGTTTCACACCATTGGAGATGTTGAAGCGATCGGAAGTCTCTCCACCAGATAGGACTTCCCCTGTCATGTCAACATGAAAGAGCTGGATCAGTTTGACAAATTTTGCTGGGCAACCGAGCTTGCTGAGGATCACCCACAATGTGTCCCTGTTCGCTGTTTTGAATGCCTTTGTCAGGTCTATGAAGACAATGTAGAGACTCAGGTTCTTCTCAAGGAATTTTTCCTGCATTTGCCTCACTGTGAAGACCATGTCGATGGTGCTGCGATCTATATCTATGCTTTAAACCTGGTTGCCTGGGAAAACAATGGTGACTTTTCCAGAAATAGGAAAGTAACGGTAAAGAACTGGTTTAGGGGTGCTATATTGAATTTAAGGAGCCAATGATGCATCTAAATGATCATCAGTCCATTAGAAAGATCAATATAAGACTTGGGATTGAGATTGGGATAAAAGACTTAAATTTTATCTAATTAGAGAGGATTCTTGAAGCCATCTGTGTAGAGAAGATTGATGAAGGAGAGTATATAGAGTGAAGAGAAGAGTAGAGATGATAGAATCCTGGAGAATGCCTACATTTAGTGGATAAAGATAGAAGAGGAGTCTGTTTGCTATTCCATTATGATCATTAAGAAGAATACCATAAATGTAAATTATTGACAGTTTAGTATTTTTACTTTGCTTTTGAAAGAGGAATTCTATTTATAAAAAAGGTTATCATAGATAATTTGAGAATAAAATTCAATTAGCTCATGGTTTAGGTTGGATTCCCTGCATATGTATAAGCAATATAACTGTAACTGTACTGGCATGGAGGGGAGAGCCCAGTTCTTAGGAACATCTGCATATGTTAGTTGATTGAATTCCCAAATGGTCTTTGGAGCATACATAGACATTTATGTAACTGGATCTGGTCTGATAACCACAGTGAAGAGGAAGAACTTTTTCAATGGCTATGGAGTTAGAAAGCAGGAGCACTAATCAGCCAAAGTCTTATTCTTGTTCTTTTTCCCACTGGCAACATATAAAGAGAAAAAGATGCTGTAAGCCTCTGAATGGGGAAAGGCTTGAGTGTTGCCCATTCGAGACTGACAGTGGTTAACCCCTGAATATTGGCCTCTATTTGTTGCCTCTTTGCGTATATTTCTGCTTTTTTAATGGACATTGGAGATGGCTTGTGAGTTTCCAAAAGTCAGGAGAGTGAGCCACACACTCTAAGACCAGAGAAGGTTAGAGTCCAAGCTGGGATTTGCTTAGAAACTAGATGATGAAGGGAGAAGTCTGTAGTGATTTGTTTGACTCAGCTTAGCAGTAGGAGAAATGCAGTTTCATCTATCCATTGCCAGAGCATGTTTGGAAATGACCTTAGTGGGGTTGATATGAGGTACAGGCTCCCCTTGGCATGGGACCCCAGATTTCCCTTGGATACTTCCAACTCTAGAAATGTTTCAGGTCAAAAAGAAAGCAGGAAAATTCCTTTCCTTCCTTGCATTCTTGTAGTGCTGAGGAAAAAGTTACCCTGGGCATCAGAGATCCACAATAAGGAAAGACCCTTGAGAAAAATATTCCCCTAGATTTTGAGAGGGACACAGATATATATCTCCTGGTTATGCTCTGATACCATCAGGCTATATCTAGAACACTTTCTTGTCCCCTCAACTATTCCCAGTCACCCCCTGTGTCTTTCGGACACAAAATAGCACTCTAACTCTGGTCAGATGACAAACATCCCCCACTTCTGCCTAACCTCATTCCATCCTCTCATCCTTGGTCATGTAGCCCCTGTTATCTTAAAGGTATAAGAAGCCCAGCATCCATCTCCTTTAGGAAGCAGTGCTCCACCTACACTGCCTCCTTGGCCATTTCAACATGAATTCCAAATGAATACATTTCTCCTTTTATTTTTAAGCTAAGTTTTGGAGTCTTGTATTCTTGCAAAGGGTACCTGTCATGAACTTTGGGCTTTTACCATTAAGTTCTCCCACAACAGGGTGAATGATATGTAGAAATTATATTAAGTCTGAATCCACTCTATCCAAAGACCCAAATGGTGTGTGTTGTGGGTGAAGAGGTGCACCCCTGGGGTTCAGGAAGGATACCTTTTGCAAGAATGCAAGACTCCCAAACTTAGTTTAAAAATAAAAGAGAGTAATTTATTAATTTAGAAAGTAATGTTGAGAATGGCCAGGAGGATAGTACAGGTGGAACAGCAAGATGGAAGGCTGCTCCGTGGGAGGACAGCATGAATAGAGAAAAGCTGTCCCCCAGACGACATCAATTGTGGGGATTTTATACTCTTTACAACAGATGCTGTGTCATGGTAAGGACGTGACTCTAGAGTGGTAAACCCTCAGGCATTCTTTGGGGGTGTGTGTCATCTGACTGGGGTCTGCCTGGAGACATAGGGGATGACAGATGGGGGTCTGAGATACAGCTGATGGTATGGAGGTATAGCCTGGAGGTGCATCTCTCAGTCTGTCTTAAATCTAAAGGAAAATCCAAAGAGGGTAGGTAATCCTCTCAGGGTCTTATAGGAGTTATCAGATGTTTGGGGTTAGGTGTCAAAAGGATGTAATAGAACAAAGGAATTTCCCTGATAATAGTTGCTTGAGTTTTGGGGGGTACAATACCCATGCCACAAGGGAGAATGTGACCCCAGGTATTGAGGGAAATAGTTGTAATTTCTGTTCTTGCTATATCTTTGCAATATCATTTTGCAAAACTAATGTAGGTTACTTGATTAGATGGAATTGGGGATGCTAATTACTGTCAGTTAACAAGCCAGAATGAGGCTCAAGCTGATAACTCTGGAGCAAAACACTCCCTACCACCTTAGGGGTATTTTAGAACCCTGAGTTTGAATCATTTTCTGGCTGGGTGGCCCTGGGCAAGTCACTTAATCTTTTCTGCCTCGGTTTCCTCATCTGAAAAATGAGTTGAAGAAGAAAATGGCAAACCACTCTAGTATCTTTGTCAAGAAAACCCCAAATACAGTCAGGAAGAATTGGACCCTGCTGAAAACAACTGAGCAACAACACAAGGATTAAGAACCTTGAGTGGGAGATGTTACCAACCTTGCTCTGGGAGAGTGAGTCCAGAGTATCACTACACAAAGAAACACAGACACATTGTAGGTCTTTCACAAGCTGCATTTTAGATGAGTTTATTAAAATTATGCTGGCCACTTAAAATACAATGGAAAAGAGCCAATTAGTGGGGAGTGTGAAAGAGATCAGTCCTTCTAACCCACCCCCATTATTCACCCTGAAAAAGTGGTTAGGTGGCCCTGAGCTTTAGTGGAAAGATTTACAACAAATCAGAATGGTTGGGATAGACATATTGGAAGCTCTTTTCCTTTCTAGTCTGGCCCACATGAAAATAATTCAGCCTAGTAACCTGTATGATAGAGAGAACATCCCCCCCCCCCCCCCCATCCCACTCCCCTTTAGTTTTGTACCTACTGTTAAAATATGATTGTGTGATATAAAGACAGCAGTCGGAGCTCTGTGCCTATTAGTCTCTGTAAAATTAGACAACGGAGTAAAATATTGCATGGATAGTTCAGTGTGATGAATTAACTCAATAAGCATTTATTGAAGGCTTCAGCGCACAGTGCTAGGAGGGATACAAAAGAAACAGATCAGTCAATCCATCAGCAAATATTTATTGAACGACTACTTGTATCTGAGCTTGGAAATGCTGAGAAGCTTACTAAAATACAAAAAAGCATTCTGAGGCCTTACATCAAGAGTAAAAGGAGCCATACACATTTTTAAAAAAGGAACTTCTTTTTATACAGAGTTGATACGGAAACACAAAAGCTTTAAAATTAGATGCAATGGCACATCATATCAAGAGAGAGAAAGGAGAACAGAGAAGAACAAAAGGGGACAGAGGAGCATAAAGATTGGAGAAAAGGAGAATAGGGAATAGGAAAGCAAGGGGAGACAGGATATGGGAGATACCAAAGGAAAAAAAGGAAGAAGAGAAATAAAGGGAAGGAAAAAGAAACATGGGATTTCTCCAAAGAAACAAAGGAGAGAGAAAGAAGAAATGGGTGGATGGGAGAGAGAAAAAGAGAAAGATTTACCAGAGAAAAAAGGGGAGGCAGAGAGAAGAGATGGAAAGAGAGCACAATTCCCAGAAGGGCTAAGATTCAAACGCTAAGAGGCCCTTCCCCCAATCCTTTCTCTCGACCCTGGCTGCTGCTGGGAGAATAGGATTTTATTTGAAAGAAGGGCTCAGTGCTACATAATAAATAATGTTGAATCCACAGGAATGTGGATGTACTAAAACTTCTAAAACTCTTACACAATATTTTGGGCATATATTGACCTGTCTCAGGTTGAATTTGCATATCAATAGCTCACAATTAAATGTATTCATCATGTACATAAACATATATTATACATGTATATTTTATAAAGATCTTAGCTCACAATCCTGTGAGATGGCTAGTGATATATCATTATTTCAATTTACAGATGAGAAAATTAAAGCTCAGAGAAGGAATATAATTTGCCAGAGGCCACACAGTAAGTATTAAGAGGCAGGATTCATACCTGTCACCTGATTCAAGTTCAGAGTAGGTTGTCCCCAAAATGAAGTGTAATACTGGTCATATTTCTGTGTGTTCCCACAGCATTTAGTGAAATGTAATAGCCATTCAATAAGTATTTGTTGATTTAATGATTAAGCATACAGGAATGTAAGCAAAGAAACTGCTCTATGACATAGATCCCAGGCAGATATGGGGTTTAAATTAAAAAAAAAAACTAAATTAAAAAATTTCAGTAAACAATTTTCTTTCCCTTCTATTGTTCCCCCCCTTCCCCCATTGAGAGGAAAGAAAGCACTTAAAACAAACATGCATAAATAATCAAACAGAATTAGTTCCAATCAAACCTAGTATGTATGTGTATATCCATAAAACACACCCAAACAGATTTTGAATATGAATGGCACCAAATAACTCCCAGAGAATGTAACCCTCCAGGTTCTACAGTGTGAAGGCACAGCCTCTGCTTTAGAACAGAATGCAAAACGTCTAGAATTCAGTGGGGAAACAAACTATAATTGTACAATACTTTTGCAGCTTAAGACAAGGCATAGACGTCTGCCTCCCAGCAGAAGCAGCATAAGGAGGCTTTCCTGAAACCCTGCCTTTTTAAGGGCACCTCAGATGAAGCCTTGCAGTTAGTAGGAGCTCAGTGTTCATTTAATAAAACTAGTTTTCACCTGAATCCAACTCTTATTGTGTTTGGGAGGGGTTGGCTTCAGGGAATATCCCTCCTTTGCAGGGTCCTGGAATAATACTCACTAACCAATTAGAGAATTGAGAATTGAGCCCCAGCAAACATATATTTAAATGCAAATGATGTGGTATGGACAATTTAGCATTTCAATGCTCTGTAGGAATTGAAAGAAGAAAGAAGTGAGGAGGGCTGGAGTCCATTTTGCAGACTGGGTTTAGATATGCTAAATGCAGTGGGATGTAGAAGGGAATACTTCCAGTTATTTTGGGAGAAGAGTCACCAAAATGCAATGTGTGAAACTGTTAAATTGTGTAGTTGAGTGGTGCTCACAGAAAAGGTGAAATGCACAATAGCCAATTAGTTAATAAGCAATTATGGGCTAAACTCTGGGGATACCAAGAAATTAGTTATACCTAGATTCAAGGCTGGCTTTGGACAATGGCTGTGTGACCCTGGGCAATTCTTTAAGAATATTAATTGCATGAGGGCAGGTCAGTAGCTCTGGGGATTGAGAGCCAGGGCTGGAGATGGGAGATCCTGGGTTCTAATGTGGCCTCAGATACTTCCCCACTGTGGTACCCTGGGCAAGTCATTTAACCCCCATTGCCTAGCCCTCACCACTCTTCTGTCTTGGAACTGTGAACTTTAAATTACTCCACCCTACTTAGACCTTACTTTATGGGAAGATAAAGTTGTAATCTGATTGAACAATGAAGGTACTTGGCTCTTAACTTATAGTGAAGTTAGAACTTTAAGCTAAGTCTATTTTTAGATCTTAATACAAAAAGGTGTTAAGTAACTATAAAGGTTAAATTAATCACAAACAGGTCAAATATCTTAATACAAAAAGGTGTTAAGTAACTATAAAGGTCAAATTAATCACAAACAGGTCAAATATCTTAATACAAAAAGGTGTTAAATAACTATAAAGGTTAAATTAATCACAAAAAGGTCAAGTAACTAACAAAATGTGAACTTAACAAAGAAGTGTTAAGTAACTCTAAAGATATAATTTAATCAAAGACGATGAGAACTAAAGAATGGGCCTTTAGAGGAGAGGACCCAAGGGTGAAAGGTCTATATATTTGGCTCACTTTCTCCGGTACCTTTGGTGGCAGAGAGGTGGCTGAAAGCAGCATACTGGGCCTTTTGGCATCTTGAGGTGACTACAGCTATTTTCTGGTTGAGTGGTGAGTTTCTGGCTGAAGTTTCCCTCCTTTACTTTCTAACTTTATCCTCTTAGAGGCCTCTCATCTTCTTCAGAGACCTAGAGATGGAGATTTTAAACTCCCCCTGGCACAAGCTAGGTGGGAGAAATCCTATATCCTCTTCCCTCCTTCTCCTTAAATTCCTTCCCTCTATATTAATTGAAATTACCATAAATTTCCAGACTGATTTGGGTATTTTATTTGGGATTTCCCCCTGGTGACCAATTAATTTGGATTTAAGTCAAAATCCTAAAATTATCTTTATAGAACCAATACCCAGTATTGATTTCAAGACAAAAGGTAAAGCTTTAAAAAAATAAAATGTTAATAATTGTAGGAGCAACATCAAAAATAAAACACTCCTTGCCTTCAAGAAGTTTACATTCTATTATAATGTGGGTAAACTGGTCTTACTGTTCCACATGGACATTCCTCAAAATTTCATGAGGTAAGGGTTTAAAAAAAAAAGTTTGTGCTAATCTGATCTTTCTTCTTGCTTTCATTTTCCTAATTAAATCAATGCTATATGGCAAACACATTAAGAATGTCATAAATATATGTGTATATTATATCTGTTTATATCACAAAATATATATGATAAACACAATAGAGAAGAATAAAGGAAAGGGCCTTTTGAAGTCTGACAACATGGTAGACAAGCAGAAATAAGTACTGAAAACTCCACCTCCAAAACTTTCCAAGCAGATCCAGAAAATGCACAAGGCTGAATCTTGATGAGAAAATCTAAGAAAAAGTCACAATCAGGGTCAGAGTCCATAAACATCATTAAGTCTTACTACATGCCAAGCACTATGCTGAGTGAGCTATAAGGTTCAGTTTGAGTGGGATAAAATCAAATGACCATCTACCCAAATGACAATTACAACCTGGAGTCAGAGTGGAGAGTATAAGAAGCAGTTTTTATTCTTTTTCATGAGGAAGGCACCATTGCCCTAATGCAATGCCCAATGTATGAGTGCAGATACAAGCATTTTATAGATTCCTGAAGCAAGACCTCCACCTTGCTCTGTCTGATACACCATTGTCTGGTGGCTTGACTTACAATCTAGGCATGAAAGTCTACCCACTTAGAAAACAGCAAGATACATAGCATGAGCTCATCACAAGCTTCTACAATGAGGAGGTGTGTAGAGTGCAAAGAATTAATCTGTTCTTCTCAGGGTGGACATCCATCCAAGACCCCATTAGGGAATGAAAGTCCATTTAGGGATATAGAATAAGACCTCAAGGGCATTTTGTTAATGCTACAGGCCCAGGGAGTTGGGAGGCCTCTTATTTCAAAGAAGAAAACCATTAGGCTACACTCCCTCCTTATCTCCTCAGACCTTTAGGAGTCATTAGGAGTCTCTGTCACTCCTGAGGACATGACTCTTTTTCCATAACCTTTCCCCTCCCTGGTGGAAGCTTGCAATGAGCTCATGACATATAATTTCCTGTTTTCTAAGTGGGTAGACTTTTGTGCCTAGATTATCTAATTAATCTATAGAATGCTTGTATCTGCACTCATGCATTGGGCATTGCCATTAGGGCAATGGTGCCTTTCTCATGATAAAGAATAAAGAGTGCTTCTTATACTATCCATTCTCTCACTCCAGGTTGGTAATTATAATTTGGGTGACTGGTCATTTTATTTCATCCCACTCAGAGGGGATAGGTTATAGAGAGATAGTCATATCCTCAGGAGTGACTCCTCTGGCTTTTAAAGATGTGAGGAGATAAGGAGGTAGAATAGCCTAATGGTTTTCTTCCTTGAGATAAGAGGTCTCCTAACTCACTGAGCCTGTGGCAATAATGAAATGCCTTTGAGGTCTTTTGAGGTCTTATTCTGTAACCCTAAACAGGTCTTCAGTTCCTCATGGGGTTCAGGATGGATCTCCACTCTGAGAAGAACAGATTAATTCTTTTCATTCTTCACAAGTTCTGGCCATACTTCTTTGTGCTTTAAGAGCACTAAGCATTAAGAAGAGTAAGTATAAGTATTTACTAGTTTAATAATTAAGTGCACAGGAATATATATTTTTAATGCCCTATTAAACATCCCCCAGACTGAATTTTGGGCTTAAAAACACTTTTTATTAAAAACATTTTAATAAACAATCTACAAAGAAAGTGGAACCTCCAAGTTTGCCTCAGTCCTTTGGGAACTTGCCTTAAGGGAAGTCTCAGACTGACCTTGTCTTAGACTGAATAATAATAAACCTTAAAGTACCCAAAGATTCAGTTTGGAGAGAATTAGTTTATATAATCAAACCTCAAGTACTCTTTCCTCTTAGAAGTTCTCTCATTGTATTATAGGACACTTCCTGGTACCTCAGCCTCAGGCTACAGCCTCTTTCTGTAGCTGGCTTGTGACCAGTTAGTGTATATATAATTGTCTCTCACTATATGGAGGTTCACTTATTATAGCTTCACTGTATTATGGGTTTTAAATATATATAAGTATATATATATTTATATATATATGTACATATATATAATTAACTTTGTAGAACGAAGTTTTTGCTATATCATGGGATTTTGTAGATGAATACTATACTGTATAAAATGAAAATGCAGTAAGCCACACTAAAATAGGCTGATGGAATGAAAGGTGATCAACCGTGGTACTGTTTTCTGTATCCTGGGCACTGATTGGCTCAGTGAATATAGCATCAGTCTATTTGCTCTCCTGCCACTTCATAGATTTTCACCTATCTCAGGGGTCTCTGGAATGTAACTCCTGCAATAGGTGAGGGATCACTGTATTTCCTGTGCTTTATTCCTCAAAAGGTATTGTTAGGGTCCGTTTAGGGGCCAAAGGAACAGAACAGATGCTGCAATCAGCACAGAGAGGTGGTTTATTGTAACTCACTTCACACGCGTGGGGAGGAGCCCAAAGGGGGTTCCCCCCCCCACCAAACTTTAAGGCAGGCTTATATACCCTTGGAGCTCACCGAGGGTCCATATGGTTATCACACGGGTGGAGAAGTCAATGTGGCTATCATTCAGGGTGGAGAGGCTATCCCCCAGGGTTCGTTGGCCTAGGAAGGGTGCTTATCTACACCAGGTTCGTGGGCCTAGTTCCCTTTCATTCCCCACTTTTTTTTTTTTCTCAGCGGCTTGGAGTCCCTGGGGTCCGTGGTTGTTGGGTGATTATCATGGCTGGGGTCAAAGGTCAGAGGCCTTCGCAGCCATGAGCAATACCAAGGCAATCTGCACATACCAACTGTTCCCCTCGCCCATAGCTAGGCGTGGGCTGCTACATCTCCCCCTGTTTGTTTGACACACAAATGAATAGTGTAGCAACATTACAGCATTAACAAATACAAACACTCTGGTGCATAATCATATTCTGATACAGGATGAAAAACCCACCCTGATTGTATAACTTAGATATCCCAATCAAGAGTGAACCTCAGCATAAACTGATTCAGTGATCAGTCTTAAAAATCCCAAACTGATCTTTCTATCTGCCTGTCTGTATTTCAGGATCAATGCAACAGTCTTAGTAGATATAAAAATATTAAGAAAATAATTTCCACGCTACTGATCCTGGTCTAATGAGGTAGAATTCTATGGTTCACATGACAGGTGCAATAATCAAACACGCCACCTTTCACAGTCTGGACCATCAGAAGTTGTCCGCCTTTTTCAACAGTTAGCAAAATACTATCTCTGGAGATGAAGGATAAGTCCTTCCTTTCTCTCGTACTGATACTGCATCTTGGGGATCTCTCCGTGCTCACTGTCAGATGCCCGCCACATAGGAAACTGGTTGGTAGCCCGATGCCAGGACATTCAGCGACTGAGGGTGTCAGTACGCCATGTCTCTGCATTTCCCAACCTCAAACATCCATTTCATATGGAAAGTGTGTAATCGTGGCTGAGGCTGTCTGGTCCATAATGAAAGCTTCATTATGATTCCCCTTACATGCAATCAGACATTACTCTCCAGAATGGTCATCTGAAAATTAACAATTGCTGTCATGTTCTCATGTTCACCGACTGTCAGGTGACTGTAATTCTAGAAATCTTTGCACCTTCATAATTCTGGATCAGAGCATTAACAGTACTTTCCTTGTACTTAAAAGGTCTGGCAATAATTGTGCAACAGAAAAATCAAAGTTGAATACTTGAAAATGAATCAAAAGTGTTCTCTCAAATGAACATACTGATCTCTATATGATTCCTCTCCCTTTTCTTTTTGTTTGTGTGTTGGGAGAGATCCCTTCAAAGAAAAACATCCTCTCTGAATAATTCTGGAGGATCATGTTATCACATGTCAAATGATCTTAGAAAATTGATCCTGGGAACCTGATCCCAAAATTAATACAAAATTCTCTTGGCTCTACTGAGCCAATGTAAAATATCAGAATTTATATTCCCAATGATTCCTAATTCCTGATCTAAAAAGATCAAAATTCACCTTGTATATGAACATAATTTTGCACCATTACAGGCTTTTCAAAAACATTAATACAATAATCACAGTGCAATTTTTAACAAATACCAATATTCCCATACACTTTACATTCTGATTTGTAGCTTAAATGGCCACGATGGTGACAATGAAGTAATATTTCAAGTTCTGACTGCATATTCCTTAAATCTCTGCTTGTATAAATAAACCCATCAATATGATAACCAAGCTTATACCATTACCAATATTTGCAAAATTTATTCCACCAAACCAATGTTTGGGTAAATAGAAGCTTAAAAAACAATTTCTATAGTTTCTTGTACCTATAGAATTTGACATAGCTTTTTCATACCTAGTTGTTAGTGTATAATATTCAATGTGACAATAACTCAGGTTCCTGATTAAAGATTTCCTAGTGTCTTTTGCCTGATCTCTCATCCTTTCTTGAGAGTAACATCAGTGTCATCTGTCCATTAACCATGAGTGAGCAGCATTTTCTGCTTAGCACCTCATTTTTGTTGTCAGAGGTATCAGATCTATGCTATGAATGAAAGTTTTCTATCTCCTACTCTCTGGAGAGTCATACCAAGGTCTATACCCTTGTTGGATAACAGCATTTCTTACAATACAAGTGGTAGATTCACAATGCATACAATATACATTTCTTTTGACAGTATCATATACAAAATACAGGGTATACATTAGTAGCTAGACAATTTGTAGCTAATTCATCTCAATCCCATAGCAAAGTCTTTGGAGTGTACTGAAATGAGTGTGTCTTTCAGTCCTTCTGAGTTAGCATACTCGATGTTGCTCTGGGTACCACATCTCAATGGATGTCAGCATGACAAGTGTCCATCAGTGGTCTAATAGCAAACGTCTCTAATAGTGTAATGTCATTGTTCTGGAGTGATATTAGTTACCAAAAGAAGTGTCTCTCCAGCGTGCCTGGATTGTGGCTGGCATGTAGATAACTGATGACAACAGCGTTCGTCTGCTTCTCTTCCTGGTCTGTGTCAGCTGGCATGAAGCATGACTTGGGTGACCAGATGTTTTCATCATCTGTGAACATACAAACAAGACCTCGGCCCAACATTATCATCCCCTTGGGTCCCTTACAGTCTTAATATCTTGATGATATTCAACCCAATTCAGGTATCTCACACAATGTGATCTTTATCATTACATTCAATATTGATTATTACAAAGCTTTAACTTATATTCCTTCTGGGGTGTAGAAGAGATAGATGATTAGTGATACCATATCCACCTCTTTCCTTATGAAAGTGGAACAGTCACAGCTTAACAAAATTGACTTCTAGATAAGTCTGATTCTAATAAAAACATGTTGTTTGCAAATATAATGTACCCTTTAAGACAATAATCATAATTACATGTTGGATAGTAATACCCATTTGTGCTGCAAGTGGACAGCATTCCTTATACTGTCATAACATTCCCAATTATACCCTTTTGATATTTGATAAAATTTGGCTAACATGGAACAATTCCAATACAATGATTTCAAGTTACATATTGTACCAATACCATTCAAAATTTTCAGGCATGTAATAGTTAGATCTCTTACCAAATACCCATATATTCATAGAACAGAATATCTGTCCATGGACTTCATGTATCTGAGAAAGTAAACAGAAAACCTCGACCCCAAATGAAAGCCTCATTGGGTCTCAGAGAGTTAGAAAGTGACAGAACATATATACTTTCAGTTTTTGAACCTTGGGGCTCATTAATTCCCTTGATCTCTATTTACCATAGCTTGCATGTAAGCCATGAGCTATGCAATTTAGCCCTTGCATTACTGTTAAAAGCCCTGCTATTCCAAGCTGTGTGGAATAGATAGTAGTGCACCGTTATCTGTAATCACTTTGCTTACTTCTTCATTTGAGCTTGAACCCTAAACCAGGAGAGTAAGTATCTCCCATTACTTTTCACAGCTCAACCTTTGTGCCAGGAGCATGCTGAAATGCACCTTTTGCTCCAAAATATACAGTGGATATCTATCAGAGGTGAAATTAACCCACAACAGTTTGCATTGATAAGTAATATCACCTGCTTAGAAAATTGTTAATAATTAGACATTCCTTTATAATTTTGCCTGTATCCAACCTAAATTAAAACGATTCAAATTCCCAGATCTCATCTCACTGTGCTTCTTATCATTTGCAATCACCCAGGTAAAAGCCTGCCTTTACCTGGCTGGACCTCAAACAAAAGAGTTCCTAGGACCTTTTTCAAATGCTAAATGAGTGCAGAGGCTTGTCTTTTTAAAAAATCTTCTGCCTTTGGTTACAGAATGGCAATATATCTTTTTACAACTTAGGCTGTTCCGAATTTAACCTAATTCAGGATTATTACCTTGATTCATTAATTTTGCTGAGACCTGCGGTTTTATTAGAAAAAGTTTTTTTGCCTGTAAGTGCCCAGCTTTGAGTCAAAGCAATTACTTCCTGATAAGCCTTTCAAATGCATCCCAGGAATCTGCCTGTAAAGATTAGCTTGCTCCTTTCGAAATCCACTATGCTCTAGCAACTGTCTGTTTCAGACTGAGAGTTCTCAAGTTCTCAATCGCCCCTAGTGAGGGTTTTGCTAGGTCAAATTTTCTTTTTTTTTTTTCTTCCCCTCCCCCTCAGACCGCTCCTCTGGTGTTTCTTAACCTCCGGAGATCCAGGGCGGGGAGAGGAAGCCTCTAACTAGCGGCGGAGGCGTGGGAGGATGGGGGGGGGGGGTGCCGAGGGGTCCGGCTGTTTGCCCCCAGTGGCGCGTTGGTCTAGGGTGAGTGACTTCTAATCCCATGCCTGCCTGCCTCCTTTTAAAATCCCCAAAATGCTGGAGGACCAGGTCGATAGGCTGGCTTTGAGAGTTTCCTATTCTTGTTTAGTGAAAGTAGGAAGAAAGATGAGAAGACAGATAAGGAGAGAAAGGTAAGAAAAATAAGGCCACGCGTGGTGAGGAAGAAATCAAGGGGACCGTCAGCCGAGTTGGTGTGCCTGCGACGGGGGGATAGCCCAAACAAATTAAGGTTAAATTTGGGCCTACCCATGTGCCGGCGGCCGAGTGAGGCGTCCCTCAGTCGATGCGCCGACACGGGACTCAAACCCACGGATGGGACTCAAACCCACCTAACAACAAAAGACTGTGGCCTCAGGACTCGAACCTGGGGCCACGAAAGACTGTGGCCTCAGGACTCGAACCTGGGGCCAGCAGCGGGACTGTAACCCACTGAAAGACTGTGGCCTCAGGACTCGAACCTGGGGCCAGCAGCGGGACTGTAACCCACTGAAAGACTGTGGCCTCAGGACTCGAACCTGGGGCCAGTACCTGCAGGATTTTGTGGGGTATGCGTTGGGGGGGAAGGGCGCCTCTTCCCGGATCCAACACCCCGTTTATCATAGCGTCGAGCTGAGACTCGAACTCAGGACACTATGAAAGGACTCGAACCTAGATTTGGTAGAAACCGAAACTAGTGGGTAGGGTTGGGAGAGGGTAGGGTAGGGAGAGGGGTGGCGGGAAGGGGTGAATGGGATGGCATTCGCTTCCTCGGTTTCCCGGCTGGGCCCCTGCTGGGGAGACAGAACCGCGGTACCGCCAAGTCCACACTCAGAAACAGGTCTGGAGTTCAACCGAGTCGCGGGCAAGCCCTCACCCCGGAACGGGATGGACCCGTGACGCTTAGGACAGGTGTGTCGTATAAACCCCGACCTGGAGCACAATGTGCCACCCTTTGCCTGTATGCGTTTCACGGGGTTTCCCTCCAGCCATAAAGTATGTCACGCTCTCTCATTCACTCACACACTCAAACCATAACCCCACAGTTTCGGTTTCAAAAAAAAGCCAATAGGGGTCCCGGAGGCTTACCTGCTCGGCGTAGGTCTCCTGCTCTCCGTCTGTGGTTCCTGGACACCCTTGGGACGAGCCCCCATATGTTAGGGTCCGTTTAGGGGCCAAAGGAACAGAACAGATGCTGCAATCAGCACAGAGAGGTGGTTTATTGTAACTCACTTCACACGCGTGGGGAGGAGCCCAAAGGGGGTTCCCCCCCCCACCAAACTTTAAGGCAGGCTTATATACCCTTGGAGCTCACCGAGGGTCCATATGGTTATCACACGGGTGGAGAAGTCAATGTGGCTATCATTCAGGGTGGAGAGGCTATCCCCCAGGGTTCGTTGGCCTAGGAAGGGTGCTTATCTACACCAGGTTCGTGGGCCTAGTTCCCTTTCAGTATATAAGACCCCAAATTCTTTTGCTCCCCAGAAAATCTCCTTTGGCAGGGTTCCCCTCCCCCCCCCCCCCCCCCCCACACACACACACAGACATTGTTTCTAGAGAACCAGAGCTTTGACTCTGTGTAGTAACTAGGACTTGACTCTGTGTAGTGGCCAAATCTGAACATTGTCTTCTTTGTCCTGATTAAAGTCTTGTTCTACCTACTGTCAACATGGAACCTAGAAGTCCCTGGTTTATTTAGTTGGGAGGTAGAAACCCCAGGTTTTGACCTTGTCCCTGGAGAGTTTTCTCCCTGAGGGAAGGTCCTACTTCACTGGTCTCAGGCTAACAATAGACCTTGAGTTAGTTCTGAGTGGGGATGGTTAATCCCATCAGATGCCTCTTTTTACCTTAGAAGCCTCTCCTATTGTACACAACCACCTTTGGAGGATTGAACTCTAACCTTCAGTTTAGGAGGCTGACACCCTACCTATGCGCTAAAACTCAAGGTCTATTGTTAGCCTGAGACCAGTGAAGTAGGACCTTCCCTCAGGGAGAAAATTCTCCTGTGACAAGGTCAAAACCTGGGGTTTCTATCTCCAAACTAAATAAACTGGGGACTTCTAGATTCCACCTAGACACTACTTTGGTGGTTCAATATAATGATAGGCTTAAGAAAACTCCTCCCTTCAATGAGCTTTCAATTTAATGAGGGAGATAACACAGAAAGCAGAGGGTGGGGTTACCCAGCTACCATCCAGGTATGGTGATCCTACAGTTGGGGAGGATTATAATTTGAGTTGAGTTTTAGAGTTGATTTCATCTTGCAGAATGATGAGTTTCTGGAGATCATGAAATCCAGGAATTCAGCTGGTTGGGAAATGACATTAAGTCAATTTTGTTCAGCCTACCTTGGCATAGGGAGACAGATAAAATGTTTTTAGATACTGGAGACATTGTACCCCTGAGGATTCCTGACATGGAGAACCAAGCATAGCATTCCAGTACAAATGAGATACTGAGAACTAGAGCAAGAGAAGGTGCCAAACCCCACTTCAATTGGGGAATTAGGCTGAACAAGTTCTGACACCTAAATGTGGTGGAATATTATTCTATTGTAAGAAATGCTGAAGGTGATGATTTGAGAGAAACTTGGGAAGACTGGTATGAAGTGATGCAGAGTTAAGTAAACGGGAATAGAATAATTTACATAATGACAAAAATACAGTAAAGACAAATAGCTTTGAAAGACTTAGGAACTCTCATATATATTATATAATGCCAGAATCTCTCTAATCTGCAATAAAACTGAGGGAAAACTCTTTATCAAAGGGACCTAAATCACCTTCAACAAATGGGATTCAAGACCCTCCATGTTCCAGAGTACAAGTTTTACAACCCTTAAGTCCTAGACCAGTGATGGCAAACCTATAGCACGGGTGCTAAAGATGGTACACAGAGTACTCTCTGTGGGCAAATGGTTGCCCTCACCCTATCCAGAATTCCTTACTAGAAAAACAGAGGGACCTGGGCAGAACTGCTCCCCTCTCTGCCTCCACCATGCTTGAGGACATTTTTTCACATCACCCACCCCTCTGCCCAGCAGCCCAAAGAGAGTACACAGTGGGGCAAGATGGGCAGCTCACAGGAGGCAGAGCTAGATAGAAGCAGAGCACTTGGACCATTCCCTTCCCCCTATCTACACTCATTGAGGACATTTCTCACTTCACCCACCTTTCCACCCAGCAGTCCAATGGGAAAGCTTTCTCCCTCCCTTGTTTTGAGTAAGGGGGGCAAGTATGCCTGGCACTCAGTCTCGGGGGGTGGGGGGGTAGGGCACAGTACTCAGTCTGGGGGTGGGTGGGATGGGGACAGGGCCTGGCACTCTGGCTCCTGAAGGTTTGCTATCACTTTCCTAGACAATACAGATCCTGTAGCACAAAATACAAAATCTCATTGGTGGTCCCACAGTTACACTGGGGTTCTGAGAGTAAAGGTATGGTAAATCCCAGGATAGATCTTTACCCTGATTGTTGGGTTACAGTTGTTCCCTGTGTTAAGTAAAGGGCAGGTAGAATCTCATTCAAGTATTAGGCAACAGACTCCTGAAATAACTAGGGGTCTTTCTATGAGCGATCATAAGAGGGGCAAGATAAGAGTCAACTCTGCTGACAGGATGGGGAGGATATACCCCCCATCACTGAATAAAGGGTCATAAGATGGGCAATGGAATGATTATCTCCCTTAGATGCATACCTGGAAAAATATTAGTGGGGAGAGATCTGAAGGTCCCTTTCCCCATGTTTCGGCACTTACTCATCAACCCACATGGGTGGCTAGCTAGGACAGTTTTGTGCTTTAAGAAAGTGCATTCTGTAAAGGGTGAAATTATGGCTGAGACTGAATGTATAATTAATTTAGGTCACCAAGGATTTTATTTATAAAATTCTAATGAAAAACCCAAATAATAAACTACCCAAGTCAGCTGCCAAATTTTATGGTGATTTAATTGATATAGTAGAGAAAATTAAGAAGAAGGGAGAAGGAAAGGGAGAAGGATTTCTCCCCCTGCCTGGCTTGATACCTGGTGGGAAGATGAGAAGATCTAGAAAGTAAGGGTTTGGAGTGTGAAGGAGGAAAGAATCAACCTGAACTCCAAAAGGGGCTCAGCTGAGATACCTGAACCTGAATCAGGTCAAGGACAAAACTCACTGCCAAAACCCAGACAATAACTGTCACCACTCCCAAGATGTCGGAACGCCTAGCACGCTGCCAGCCAGAGTCGCCTTTCCAGGAAAAGAGAAAGAGGCAGGAAGTGACATGCCTTATATGGACATTTTTACATCACTTTTCTGCGTCTCATCTGTACCAATGAGGACCTAGCTTGACTTAGGACAGCTCGGAGTTCTGTCCTTTTTTTGCATATGTCTGTTGAAGGCCATCTCCTCAGATAATTAAATCTTGAGTTTGATGCAGACCTTCAAAATTTTGTTAAACTGAGTAGGGTGGAGAATGTAGAGTTTCCAAGACTTGATTCTGTTATTCCAAGTATCTCCATTGTTATTGATCAGGAAATAGCTAAATCAGGTCTTCTAAAGAATGGTCTGATTAGGCTGGAATAGTTTTAAAATTCACAATTCTTGGGGGCAGCTGAGTGTCTCAGTGGATGGAGAGTCAGGCCTGGAGACTGGAGGTTCTAGGTTCAAATCTGGCCTCAGACACTCCCTGTGTGACCCTGGGTAAATCACTTAACCCCCATTGCCTTGCCTTTATCATTCTATCATCCTGTGTGTAAGATAAAAATGACTATCCAATAACTCCAAGTATTATATTTTATAAGATTTATTAATAATCACTTGAAGTAGAAGAAATAAAAGGATAAAAGTAAAAGCCTGAGAAAAGAGAGCTTTCCCAGTCTTGTTCGTGGGAAAAGAGCGAGAGGCGGGATCACACACAAACTTTATCTCCAAAACGTAAGTATGTAAAGTGAGAAGGAACATAGAATGCTGGGATTTAGAGTCCTGGGGAGCAGACTCTAATTATACAATCCCCCCCACCCCCCCGTGCTTTCATTGGAAAATGAGCATGTAGAAATCTCTCAGATCTATATGCCTAGTTTCCCCAATGAATCAGTACACATAACCAACTTATATCTCTAAAGATCTTTAACTAGAAGTACATAAAATATTGCAATTTCTAAGGGGAAATTACAATAATTTTGAGATCAGACAGAAATAAAAGAGAACGTGAACAAAACCAATGATTGCTAGGTGCAATGACAAAAAGCCAATTGGGGGCAGTCTCTTTTGGCATAAGAATATACTTTCAAAATAAATGTGTTCAAAATCCTCCCTCCCCCTCAGTTTAAATAACCATATTCCAAAGTTCACTCTGGATCTTTTGGTGCAGTGTGTGGTTTCTGATGGCTTTTCCATGGTGCCTTCTCCAAATAGTTCACTTTCTTGATTTGGGGAGGTAACAAGTTTCTAAGTTTCTTATCCTAAAATTACTCTCAAACAAGAAAAATTTTTATAAATCTAGAATTTTATAACAATAATACAATCCCCTTTGAGGAGGATGTTGACCAATACATGGATCACTCCAGGATACATGGTTGAGTTATGAGGCATATGAATCAATTTTGAAAAGAAAATCAAACCCATAAAAAAAACAAATAGAAGAGAAAAATAAAATATCAAAGTCTCATGTGTAACAATTCTAAGTAAGGAAAAATAAAGCTATAACAGGTCCTTGAATCAGGGCCTGATTAAAGTGATTTATGTCCCACAAACCTGTAGTAGCAATTATAACAATGTAGCAGTTACTCATTGGCAGCCAGGGCTATAGAAAATTGCCACGCCATAAAAGAGAGACAAAAGGGACTAGATTTCTAAGCAGGAAGGGAAATATCATTCCCTGGTCTGATTTTACCTTTGCTCTGAGGGATGGGGAGGCCAAAATCCTGGCAACATGTCTTTCAAGTACAAAAAATGAGAAAAAAGAAAATTCAAAAACTCTATTGCATATACAAGGAAAAAATAATCAAAATTAAAAAAAAATCAACAATATATAGTTCACAAGGGGGCAGCTGGGTTCAAATCTGGCCTCAGACACTGCCTAGCTGTGTGACCCTGGGAAAGTCACTTAACTCCCATTGACTAGCCCTTATTGCTCTTCTGCCTTGGAGCCAATACATAGTATTGGCTCCAAGACAGAAGGTAATTAAAAATATAAATAAATAAAAAAAAATATATATATATTTCACAATCAGTGACTCACTGCATTAGTGAAGCAGAGGTACAATACAATAGTTTCTCACTCAAAAATGAGATCCATATTCTTTTTAACTTGGTCATGATCCACAGTATGAGTATATATAATTTTTTACCAAGTAACAGCTTTTTAAAACAGTAGTACAGCAGCTAATGCACATTCAAAGAAGTACCAAAATTCCCCAAATCATAAGAGCACATCAACTTCTCCAAAGATTACCAATACAGGTTTTGTCCAACTAGTTTATGGACTTTTATAATGATATTTTCTCAAGTCCAAGCATAGGACAGTACAAATAAGGACAGTTCAACAGTATATATATATATAGCTAATAGTCAAAATGTAGTAACAGAAAGTGACATAGTGTAACAGAACATTATAGGTTAAATTAATATGTAGACTTTAAAACAAAATTAAATCTTAAAACAATCAGCAAACATAATAAGCATGACAGGATACATTCACTCATTATCTATAGAAGATGCTCTCTTTACATGTGAGCAATGGATCCAAGAGTCCTTTTCTCCAATTTTGATAGCTGTTGGAGTGGTTAAGAGGATTTGGAATGGACCTTCCCAGGCAGGCTGAGTTGCATCAGTGCATTGGAAGTTCTTTATATATATCTTGTCACTGGTGCAAGTCATGGAGAGAGAAGTCTATAGGTCCTACTTGTATAGCATTTCCAGATTTGTGGAGTTCTCTCAATTTGATCTGTAAATCTTGTATAGATGAGGCAATCGAAGTGTCTCCACCTAGTAATGATGTGTATGGAGAAGAGAAAGGCTTAGCCTGCATAGGGGGATGTCCAAAAAGCATCTCAAATGGTGAGATATGTAGATCTCCCCTGGGTCTGCTTCAAAGATAAAATAGGGCCAGAGGGAGAAATTCAGGCCACTTTAAATGCCAATCATAGTGTTAAGATTTCTTTTCATTCTTTCAACTTGGCCTGAGTGCTGGGGATTATGGTACATGGAATTTGGGAATTATCCCCAAACAAGAATATATCTGAAACAAAACCGAATTGGTAAAATGAATTCCTCTGACTGAATCAATTTGTGCTGGCAGCTCAAAGTGAGGAACAATCTCTTTTAAAAGCATGTTGGCAACAAAAGCCACTGTTGCTCAAGCAGTAGGAGATTCTTCAGGCCATCTGGTCATCCACTATGAACAGACAAAATTTATACTGTCCAACTTTTGGCATGGTGATAAAATCAATTTGCAGGTGTTCAAAAGGTGTGTAAGCCAGATGACACACATGAAAAGCTTTGCCATGAAATGCCTGGCAGGTTAGGCTGTACACACTTTATAGGTTATGGTATTTATGCCAGGAGCTATCTATACCCTTTTAACAGAGTCCACAATGCCCTGGGATCCAAAGTGACCATTTTTGTGAATGGATTGTCAAATTTGGTGATAAAACCATCTAGGGAGTAGGGGTTTTCCTTCAGATGATACCCATACTCCATTTATCAATTTTGCTTTAAATTTATGCTTCTATCTGTCCACTTCCTTTTCATTATAAGAAAGGGATAAATTTAAGTCATCACTAGTTGGCAATGTTAAAGTTAACTTAGGCCCTTCTAAGGCCACCAGCTTTGCAGCAGTATCAGCCTAGTCATTCCCCCTAGAGACAGGGTCAGTGCCACCTGTGTGGGCAGGGCAATGAACTACAGCTGGGGCTTCAGGGAGCTGAAGGGCAGAAGGAACCTCATGAATAATTTCTGCATTTGCTATACATTTTCCAGCTGATATTAAAAATCCCATTTGAAGTCATAGCATACCTACTGCATGACATATTCCAAATGCATATCTAGAGTCTGTGTAAATAGTTGCCTTCTTACCATTGGCAATTATACAAGCATGTTTTAGAGTTCTGCACCTTAAGCACTTATATTTGAGGGCAGTGAAGTTGACCACAGAGTGGCAAATTCTGTGACCACAGCAACTCCAGCGTAGTGTATGCCATCCCTCATGAATGAAGAACCATCACTGAATGAGATTAAGTCTTGGTTGTCTAAAGGAGTATCCAGAAGATTATCTCAAGGTTTTTAAGCCATGGACACTAAAGATTCACAATGGTGCAATGGTTCTCCTGTAACTGATAAATCTGGACGCAAGGTTGCAGGATTTAGAACTATAGAGTTTTAAGGAAATATTTTCATTACCTAGCAAGATTACTTCATACCTTGCAAGTCTCTGATCAGAAAATGCCTGTGTTCTATGTCTTAGAAACAATGCTTCAATTTCATGTGGGCACATTATGGTTAAAGGGCATTCCAAGACTAAATCAGTAGATTTAGATACTAGCAAGACTGTGGCAGTCATGCCACAATCGGCCAACATCAGAAAATGATGTGGCCCACAGAGACCCAGGTATATCAGCTGGGATTTCAAAAGTGGGAGGCTCCTTCATCTTCTGACTGTCTGAAAGAGGCACAGGGAGCACATTTAAGGATTCCTCAGGTACTTCTAGTGACATAGAGTCATCTGGAGAGCAAGTCATTGTGGCTGTAAGGTTGCATAAAAGATCTCTCCCTAGCAAATTGATAGGGGAGCTAGGCATTAGAAGGAAAGAATGTTCTACTGATAGGGGTCCCACTGACACCATTCGAGTAGAAAGCTTTGGTACTTTAGGGATATTCCTGATACCCTCACTACATTTAGTGAGCCAATGGAATCAGAATCAGGAATCATCAATACCAATCTTAAGTTTCCAGTGTCCAAAAGGCAATTATAATATGTATTTCTAGCTTTCAGAGTTACATGATTTTCATCACTATGGGGGGGGATGGGTAGGGTTAACTGGCATTAAAACATCAGGGTCTGAGAAATCAAAGGTTCCATTCTCTGATTCTAGCACCCTTCCCCCCACCTTTATAAATATCCTTGGGTATTTCTCTGTGATCTCATATAACGAGGGGGATTTTCATCCTGATTATAACATGGACAAGCTCTCCTTTGGGTATATTATTGTTGAGTATTTTGGTGTGAGTTATCATTTGCCTCATTTGGATTATTATTTCTATAATTGTTATTATTTCTCAAATTGTTATTCCTAATCACTTGATTTCCACTCCTTATAGTTCATCATTATGTGACCCTTCTTGCACAGAAGTGACATGTTAATAATTGATCTTTGGATTCCTACAAAGGGACAATGTCCACTACTTGACCTCCTTTTTCTTTTTCAAATCTTTCAGTTAAAGCTTTCATTTCCTTCCTTAATGTATCTAGTAATTCACTGGTCTCATAATTTTTCTGTTCATAGCCTTTAGATACATAAACTGCAACTCTCCTCAATTTTTCAAGGTCCATATTAGGTCAGTTTGGGCAGTTGGTCTTAAAATAACCTTTGACTACTTTGCAACAGTTATTTATAAACTGTCTCCTAATTTGCCTGATATATATCTCTTTGGAGAGATCTAGATCTTTGTAACTACCTCCCAGATCAATAAGTCTATCTATAAACTGGGAGGGAGTTTCCTCCTCTGATTGCTTAAGACTCTCAGACTTAGTCCATGTACCTGGCCTATCAGAATAATCTCTTATTGCTTTTAGTAATGCCTCTCTAGCCTGACATAGTTGTAAATGATCTTCCTTGTTATTAGCATCCCATATAGAGTCTTGCTCTGGTCAGTGAACCACATTCTTTCCCTAGGCCTTATTAACAAGAGAAACAATTTTGTTTTTCTCTCTTTCTGTCAAAAAGGCTCAGAGCAAATTTTCTATGTCTTGATATGCAGGATCACATGTACAAAAAAATGTCAAGCTTCTTAATAATTATAATAGGATTATCTTCAAAGGAAGGGATATTTTGCTTGAATCTCTTAATATATTCAGGGATAAAAAGGTGTGTAGTGCCTTCAGGACACAATATCTCCATTCTTATTTAATGTGGTTACTTCCCTTAAGGGGAAAAGTCATTTAACTGAATTATTTGCGGTTCTCTTGTCTTAGCTGGATGCCTGTATTGCTACTGAGTCAGGAAGAGCAAGGGTAAGGGGAAGAGTGGGTGAGCTGAGAGGGAGGGGTTTGTCTGGGTATAGGGAGGCAGGACAGAGGACTGGGGGTGGGGAGAAGGGACAGGGGAGGGTGGGGTGGCCAGGAGCTACACAAGATAAGAGAGGAGTTATTTAACCTGAGGTGTATATGAGGAGGGATCTTCATTTTGCATCTTGAGATCAATCAAGATTTTTTCAGAATTGTACATTTGAGTCTATAATTTAAGCAGGTTAGCTCTCTGTTGTTTTTTCTTGAGGAGAAGTAAAGTAGGAAATGTCCAATGAAAATAAAGACTCCCAAGAATAGAATTAAACATAGTGAATCTGAATTTTTAAGCTTTTCTAACTCATTAAAATTATCTGAGAACAAAAGCTGTTTCCTTAGAGTTTGAATCTTTCTTGGTAACATCATTACTCCTCAGATAATCTCTATGGCTTTTGATTACAGGGAAAACAAAAAGTACTTTCTTGAAGGTAAAAAGCCCTCAGGAGTTAGTTAGCTAAGAAGTTTGGAAGATTATTCTTCCTTCACCTCCCCACTAGGGGTAAAAATGCCATGGAAAACAAAAGGGTGTTTGAATAGAGAATACAGGGTCCACCTAATGTTTGGGTCAGGAAACCCCAGAGGCTAATTTCCAAAATTCTGGCTTCAAATCCACTTATCCACTGACCCACTAGCTCCCCCTCCTCACCCCCCTGTTATGCTGGGTTTTTAGGGTATAGAGGGTGGCATAGTAGACTGTCATGCTGGCTAAACCCTCAGTTTCTACCCTCTCAGTCAGGAGTGTGAAAACCCACCTCAGATCTGCTTATAATTGGCTTGGAAGTTAGGAGAGGGGGTTGTGTGGAGAGTGTGGAAAGGGCTAATCTCTTGTTTGCTGTACTGTTGGTCTAAAAGCCTCCTCAATTTCAAGATGAAACTTCAAGTGGCTATCCTGTGCTTGAGATCAATGTGAAGGTGGGGGAGGGGTGTAGCTGAGACCAGCAGCAAGGGGCTGTGCCAGCCACAAAGCAGCTGTTAGCAATAAAGGAGAAATATATATTTTACCTTTCTCACAGGAGACTTGAGGAATCAGCTGTAGGCAGCAGCAGCCAGGGAGTGTGGCTTTCATGGTGCATGGGTCCCCACTACTAGGAAAACTTCCCTATCTTTACTCAAAGGCTATTTTAAAAGAAGATCAAGGATTCTATCTTCCATAGTGGCTTGCCATAAAATGTAAGATTAAAATAATATCCAATAACTTCAAGTATTATATTTTATAAGATTAATTAACAATCACTTGAAGTAGAAAAAATAAAAGGACAAAAGTAAAAGCCTGAGTAAAGAAAGCTTTCCCAGCCTTGTTCACAGGAAAAGAGTGAGATATGGGGTCGCACACAAAGTTTCTCTCTAAAACGTAAGGAGGTAATGTGAGAAGGAACATGCAATGCTGGGATTTGGAGCCTGGGGAACAGATTCTAATTATACATTTGGAACTAATATACAGTATTGATTCTAAGATGGAAGTTCAGGGTTTAAAAAAAGAAAAAAGAAAGTGCTTTCATGACTCCTAGTATACAGCCTTAAGTCTACTTCTTTTAGTCTAAAAAAGTCTCCTATAAGAAAGAATCTAATCTATTCTAATAACTCTTAATTATGTTATGCATTAGGATTACTTGATTATTCTCAACTGACTAAATGTATATTTATGCCTGTTACTACAAAAGAAATAATCACTACCCCAATAAAATCACATTAACCTGGATACTATTGATAAGGAATTAGTATAGGGGTAAAATAATTGATTTAGGATGTAAAGGGTCTACTCAAATAGGATAGGGGTCAAATCATACCTCATAATAATGACAAATTATGATTTTAGGAGACAAAAATGTAACATTACTTAATTCCTAATGAAGAAGAAAAGAAGTCAAAGTGCAGAATGTGACACTTTTTTTGGGCATACCTAATGAAGAAATTTGTTTTGCTTTACTATACATGGTTTTTAAAAGGACTTTTGTTTTTGATTTGTTCTTAAGTTGAAGTTGATGTGTTGGGAAGTAGAAAAGGAAGATTATTACTCATTGAAAAAATACAATGAAAAAATTGAAATTTGGGGGAATTAAGGTGTTATTGGCAAGTGATAAGAGAAGAATGAAGTCTTGATTTCAGAAATGGTTAGAACATATCACCTTTTCTTGTTGTACATTGGGTACAGATATAACATAGAATTTATATAATATGACAATTAAAAAAAATTTTTTTTTAATTTAGAATATTTTTCCAAGGTTACATGATTTATGATTCCCCTTTTTTCACCCCTGTTCAGGAGCTGACAAGCAGTTTCACTGGGTTATACATTTATTATTGTTCAAAACCTATTTCTATGTTATTCATATTTGTAGTAGAGTGATCTTTTAGCATCAAAACCCTAATCATATCCCTATTGAACTATGCGATTGATCATATGTTTTTCTTCTGCTTTTCTGCTCTTTCTACAGTTCTTTCTCTGCATGTGGATTGTGTTCTTTCTCATAAATTCCCCTGGATTGTCCTCGATCATTGCATTGCTGCTAGTAAAAAAGTCTATTACATTCCATTGTGCCATAATGTATCGATCTCTTTGTACAATATTCTCCTGGTTCTGCTCCTTTTACTCTGTATCAATTCCTGGAGGTTTTTCCAGTTCACATGGAATTCCTCCAGTTCATTATTCCTTTCAGCACAATAATATTACATCATATGGTGATGATTCTAATAATATCAATGATGAGAATAGATCATTATAAAAAGATTGGTTTTGTTTTCATATCATCCAAGTCATCTTCAATTATAGATCCAAGGTTCTAGGCATAATTTGAGTCAACTTTTATTAAAACCATAGCTCATGAGCTCCAATCAATATTTTACTTTTGGCAGGTCAAACCAAAAGACAAATTAATTCAAAACAAAAGGCATGTAATTTAACATTTCTTCACTGAGATTTTGTGTATCTCTTGATGAAGAAACAGATTAATATCATGGGAACTTGCCCTCCAGATTAATCCCTGATGGGCCTCATATCCCAAGAACTAAGATTGACATGTCCTTATTTATGTTTCACAAGGAAATGTTATCCCATGTTTCACAAAGAGATGTTATCCCAGGTTTCACAAAGAGATGTTATCCCAGGGTTCACAAGGATATATTGTCTCAGGTTTCACAAGGATATGTTATCTCAGGACTTCAGTTTTCCAAAGATATTTTGTCTCAGGGTTCACTGACCTGACGTAGATCCTCATGACTATATGTTGAACATCTAGGTGCCAAAGACTAAGATTGATGTGTCTTTCCTTTTGGCGCCTAAGTGTTAGGACTACCCCCTTCCCTTACTCCTTCTATATAAACCTGATCTAGGAAAGGCTCGAGGTCTTTCACTTCTTGTGGAGACCCAGACTATAGCTTGAATAAAGTACCTCTTGCGTATTGCATTACCGTGTGTGTGTGTGTGTGTGTGTGTGTGTGTGTGTGTGTGTGTGTGTGTGTGTGTTCTCCTTGGAATCAGAACCAGAAACGGACACAACATTGACATTTGGCCAATTCTGATTTTTTTAGGAGTCATTTTATTCAGTATTTTTGTATCTCTTTCACCAAGCTATAAGTTCTCTTTTCATCACTTTCTTGAGTAGCTCTCATTTTCCCTTCCAATTTTTCCTCTACCCATCTTATATGAATTTTAAAATAGTCTCTCTCTTTTAAAAAATCTTTTTCTTTATAACTGATTATTCTTTAGGCTTGTATTCAGATTGCAATTTTTCTTTGAGGCTTTGCTTATAGATGTTTTTAAATCTTCTTTTGATTTTGTGTTTTGAGCTTCCCTGTCATCATAATACATTTTTGTGGTTAAATTCTTTTTTTTTTAAATTGCTGTTTGCTCATTTTCTCAGCCTACTTCTTGACTCTGTACTTTATGTTAGAGTTGAATCTGTTCACCTCTATTGAGAATTGGGGCAGGGGTTGGGGGGAATGACTGACCTGAATTTCTGTCTATTACATTCTTTTATTTTTATAGCTCAGACTAGGATCCTGTAGGTTTTTGGTGCCTCTATGGTCTGGTCACTTCTTTTCTGGTCTTCACTCTGCTCCTTAGCCATGTAGGTCTTTTGTGCCTTTTTGACTTTGATTGTTCCTCTCCACCTTGAGACCGTGTCTTGGAATTGGGTAATGTGTGATAGAGGGCCCAAATGTTACCTATGCCCAATGCTAAAAGGAAAGTCCCCTAGGATTTCTTTCTGATTAGATGTTCATTACTCTTACTATTTGTAGGTGCTTGTTTCACTGTAGCCATTGATGGTATACTCCACCATTTCTGTTTACCCTGTACCATGTTTTCAACCACCACTCACCCCAATGTCCACATACTTTTCTTTGTCCCCTTCCCTAAGCTACTTTGGGTTTTAAAAATGATTCAGTATGGCTTCTCACTCAGAATTCTTTTTGGTGTTTTCTGTGGTCATTTTGTAGGAGATGTTATGGGGGAATTTTGGTAGCCATGATCTTTTAATCTATCATTTTAACTATCTCCCCTTTTTAATACTTTGAATCCATCAGTATCTCACTCAAGCTGTCTATTTCTGCCTAAATCATCTCCTTATCTCTCTCTTTCTATAGTACTTCACTCTTACTGGTCAAATATCAGGAGAGGTATAAAATTTCAGTGAAGAAAATAACTTCTTAAAAATTATAGTTGCTCAAGTGGTAGCTAATGACTCCACAAGATATCAAAAAAAAAAAACAAAAAAAACCAAAGTGAAAAGTCTGAAAAATAGAAAAAATGTGAAATATGTCATAGGAAAAAAGTGATCAGGAAACAGATTGAGAGCAGGTAATTTAAAAATTATAGGACTACTTGAAAGGTATTATCAAAAAAAGAGCTCAGATATCATATTTCAAGAAATTATAAAGGAAAATTGTATAAATAGCTTAGAGAACAAAGTAATTATTTAAGAATCTAATAATCACTTCCTGAAAGAAATGTCTAAATGAAAACTCTCAGGAATATTATAACCAGAATCTTGAGCTCCCAGATCAAGGAGAAAATACTAAAAGCAGTCATAAAGAAAGAATTCAAATATCATGGAGCCACAGTTAAGATCACACAATATTTGGCATTGTGTGAAGGGAACTCCCCTCCTTAAGTACCATGCACTGGGGTCATCCTACCTGTGTCCCCAGACTGCCAGCTTTACATCATGTGACTGGATATCAAGTAAATGTTCCAGACATAGGTCACAGGTGAAGAGTTCTATGGACATGACCTGGAACTAAAGGTTATGAGACTGGGGTAAAAGAAAGGATAAAAGAGGGGGTGCCTGTGGGTGCTCACTCTCTATTTCTTTGGTCAGCGGCATTGCAAGATGCTAACTGGGAGCCATGAGGCAAAGCCCCATGTGACAAAATTAGAATTAGATTAAAAATAGGCTTTAATCTCCATCTATCTGCTTTCTCTATTTCAAGTAAATATTAACTAAGAACCAGGAGTTTTAACTTTAACTTTCACCGCATATATCACCAAAAAGGAACAGAGGGCTTAAAATATGATATTCTAGGAGGAAGAATGTAGGATCATGGGCTAAGAATAACCTACAGCCAGGAGATATAATCCAGTAGGAAGGAAAATGAATATTTAATAAAATAGAGGATTTTTAAACATTCCTGACACCCCCTCCCCCCCCAAAACAACCAGAGTTGAAGAGAAAATGTTGGTTGAGAACAAAACCCAATGTACCAGAATTAGAAGATGAAACATTTAATTCCTAACAATATTGTCATCATTAGGGCAGCTAGAAATAGTCTATTTAAATATGTATATATCTAAGTATGAGTGTGAACCTATTATGTTGGGATTATCTCAAAATAAAGAATGAAAGGGTGAGAGAGAGGATGGACTGGGAGAAGGAGGGAAAAATGATGAAAATTATCTCATGTCAAAGAGGTAGGTAAGGAAGGATTTTTACAATGAAGGGGAAAATGGACAATACTTGAACCTCATTCTTATTTTAACTAGTTCATGGAGGAAGAGTATATATCTATATCTTTTTTAAAAAAATTATAAAGATATTTTGTTTTACCAATTACATGTAATCAATTTTCACATAAGTATATCAATATATGTATGCATGACATACATACATATATATATATATATACACACATAGGCAGGTGTAGAAATTCAGCTTACTAAATGGGAAAATGAGAGGGGAAAAGGCTAAGAGAAAGAGAGGGAGGGTGATAATAGAGAATAAAATTTAAGGGAAGCAAAATAGACTTTGAGGAGGCAACTAAAGAGTGCTAAAAAGAGAAGAATAAATAATTCTACAGGGTGATGCCTGCTCTTTTACTGTTCCAAAGGGTATGTATGATATGACTGAGGGAAATCCTATTAGCAGAGACAAGATTTAGTCACATATAGAAGAAAACTTCTGACTATACATTCATTCCTCTTTTGATCCCCCACTTCAATTCCTTTCCCATGATCTCTTTTGACTCTGTTTATTCATAACCACCATCCAGTCAGAGTTCATTTTGTGATAGCACCATCACGACGTGAGTTCTTCAGAGGTTATTGTTGTTATTTTTTAAACCCTTACCTTCCATCTTAGAATCACTACTATGTGTGTTGGTTCTAAGACAGAAGAGTGGCAAGAGCTAGTCAATGGGGGTTAAGTGACTTGCCCAGGGTCACAAAGCTAGGAAGTATCTGAGGTCAGATTTGAATCTAGGACCTCCTGTCTTTAGGCCTGGCTCTCAATCCACTGAGCCACCCAGCTGCCCAGCCCCCCCCCCCCCAAATCTTTTTAGTATGTCAATTGAGAAATGCTTTGTATTGTTTTAAATTTGACTCAGTTATCTTTGTATTTGAGAAATGAAGTATTTTATATTTTTAGTCTTAATCTGACCAATTAAATACTGAAGAAATATTTGTTGGAGATGACACAATTTAAAAAGCATTCCAGGATGGATTCTCAAGATATCTAATAAAGGAGGAACATTCCAAAAAAAACTAGAAAAGAAAGTGTTTTCATGTCCTCTTTCCTCTCCATAAAAAATAAACTAATAAAAATCTAAAAAGGCTACTGAGAAGATATTAGCAACTACAGATCACTTGTGTGCTTTCTAAACTCTATAAAATATTTATGAAATTGGGTTATGTAGCCTGAGAGGTAATACCTGATGAAAATATATCAAGGGAATAGGTAGACTTTCTTAGTAGTTGTTGTTGTTTTTTACAGGCAACACAATTGCCTGAGAAGTATAAAGAATAGAAAATTCTTCCGTGTTTATTATTTATTGATTTTAAGGAAAATTTTGACTCAAAAAAGCAAAATATAGTTTTGAGGTCTCTCTTTAGAAAAGAGTCTCTCAAGTCTATATGAGAGGATACTACAGAGAGTACTCTTCAGTGAGTTCTGATCTTAACTGGGAGATAAATGTGCACTCTGAGAAGACCTCTTTTCTGGGCTCTGCAGAGGTCCAAACGCTATAACAAAATGGGCACTAGGGTCAGGAAGGACTAAGGACTAAGACTAAGACAAATGTCTGTTGAATTGCCTTCCTTCATTCTCAATAAGGGATCCCTTTATCCTAAATGCCTCCCTACTCCCCACCACACATAGGTTTTAATTATAGGCAAACAACAAGTAATAGAAATGTAAGTTTCCTATCTTATGAGGAAAGCCTAGTCCCTTCAGATACAGAGATCCCACAGTACCTAGGGTCTTCCTCCACAAGAATTAATGATCTTGAGTTGACTAGAATTTAATCCCTTACCATGACTTCAAATGAGAAGCTAAATGGTCTTCAGTGAACACTCTTTCATGATTTCCTCAGCACATGTAGCTATGTAGCTGAGATCTAGACAAAATTTCTGGTACACTTAAATTTCCCCTTAGGGTCCCTATCTCATAGATCATTGAAACTAGCAGGTCAATCCACATGGAGTTTCCAACTTATCTCTGGGCAGTTAGGTGGTACAATAGATTAGGTACATTAGACTTGGAATCAGGAAGACTCATCTTCTTAAAATAAAAACTGATCTCAGAAAATTACTACTTGTGTGACCCTGGGTCACTCACTTAACCTTGTTTGCCTCAGTTTCCTCATCTGTAAAATGAGTTGGAGAAGGAAATGCTAAAGTACTCCAGTATCTTTGCCAAGAAAACCCCAAATGGGGTCATGAAGAGTTGGACATGATTGAAGAACAACAAAACTTATCTTACTCATTGGAACAAGCAAAGAAAAACATATTCAGAGGAAACATACCTAGAAAAACCCTTAGAGAGGAGAGGGCCTTCCCAAATGGCCTAAATAGGGGTTTTTCTTTGGGTTTCTAGGCTAGCACACAAACCATTTCCTGTGTATATATAGTCCATAAAGATATACTAGTTGATCTACTTATCTCTAGTCTTGCTCCATTCCAGGCCAAGTGGTATTCTTAAAGCATTGATCTCAACCACTGTTGTTCAAAACCTGTCCCCTTCCTACATTTCCAAGTTTTTACACTTTATTCTCTCTCTATATTCTATGATCCAGTGACTTTGGCCTCCTGCTCTTCTGTGGATCCCATGCCTTTTCACTGGCTGCTCTCCAAGTCTGGAATAGTCTCCATCTTCACCTCTTCCCCCAGCTTCCCTGGCTTCTTTTAAATCTCAACTAAAATCCTATCTTCTGCCTGAAGCCTTTCCTAGACCCCCTTAGTGCTAATTCTACCTCTTCCAAATTATCTCCCATTTATATTGTATAAAGCCTGTATGTCTCTAGTTTGCATTTTGCTTCCTCCATTGCAATGTGAACTTCTTGAGGGTAGGGAATGTTTTTGCCTTTCTTTTTATCCTCAGTGTGTAGGTATTTGGCACATAGTAAATGCTTAATAAATGTCTGTTGAATTGTTGATTCATAAGAGCTAGATGTATCCATTTTACCATAAGGCCAGCACTATAGATTCATTTGAAAATGAATTAAAAAATTAATACTAATGAACTATCAGAGTGTGTTCTAATTTCTAAAGTGTTAGATATTAATATTTTAGATATACAAAATCCACACTTCTCATATTAACTATAATATTCATATCAGATTACATTTTTAGTACATATAAACATTTAAACAAACAAAATTTGTGACAAAACCCATTTTAAAGGAATCTGGAAAATAGACTACTATACAATTATAGTTTAAAGCAAAAGGGAGAGGAAAAGTCCTAAAAAGCTAGAATGCGCAATAAGAAGATTCCTTGGTAGAAATACTTGCTGTACACTGAACATGTAAAAGGTTTGAAATTCATTCTAGAAGAGACTTCAAAATGTAATGATGCTTTAGAACTTCTCTCTCCCAATCCCCATTGATGCTGGGAGATCAGGTCCCCAGAGAAAATCTGGCTACAACTTTCCTCAGGACAATCCTGATAGAGTAGAGAATATCTTTCAGATAGACCTAAAACTCCTAGCAATGTGCTTCTCTTTCATGATTATCATTGATATCATTTAGTCAGACAATTAACCAAGGGAGTATAGTAAGAACTGTTAGTACCCACTCCAGAAATCTGTGATGTACCTAAAACTACATTCAGGAACCAGGGGAAAGTGGGTTCAAACTTAATAAATATGGCAAAGAGGGTAATTCAGTTCCCCAAAGTTCTTTTAATGTATTTCCTTGAGGAAGTAGCAAAAACGTTCCATCTAGTTATAGTATAGCTTTTCTCCTGGGTTCCTCTGGGGTGTTCAACCTGCCTTTCCTTATTACATATATTGGTTATTTGAACCTAGCTTTTTGTAAGTAGATGTTGTTTGGCACAAAGTATGGTGGCACCCTGGATAGTGACTGGAAAGTTAAGAAGGAAAGGTTTTGTAGAAAAGATGATGAGTTAAGATTTGGAGTATTGAATTTAAGATGTTTCTCTTTGATCCTTTTACCAAATAAGAACTTACCAGAAATTATAAAGTTGATATAAAGGATCTTTTGACAACCTCACCATGAGCAAATAAGTCCCTAATAAATCAAAAAGGATTATAAGTGTTTGGACAATAGATGAAATCTGATAATTGAATCAATGGATTAAATTTGAAAGGAAACATGTTGTCATTAGTTAAAAGAATTAGACACAATCTGGGCTTATGTGTAGCATATGTGTAGGTGGTAGAGTGGTTAGAGAACTGGACCTGAATATCAGGAAGATCCAAGTTCAAATCTAGCCTCAGACATTTACTTACTATGTAACCCTGGTCAAGTCACTTAACCCTATTTGCCTCAGCTCCTCATCAGTAAAAAAGGGAGACACTGGAGAAGGAAATGGCAAATCTCTCCAAGTCCATGGGGTCATGTTAAGTTGGACACAACTGAATGATTGAACAACAATTGGGTGTGTGTGTGTGTAAAATAGAAGTCAGTGAAAGTCAGTCAGTTGAGTCATAGAGGACTTCACATTTGGAAGTCAAAAAATTCCAGAGTTGGAGCCACTTCTCTGACAGAGACAATATTATTAGAGACCAAGTCAGTATCAGGCAGTGAATTTAAGTAGGATCTGAGAGACCAGACAAGTAGGAGACAACAAATCAACAATTCTCTCTATATAACTAACTGTTCTAAAAAGGTTACTTCCCCACAAACCCCCCAAATTTTATTGCTTAAGCTTTTATATCTTTTATCCTTTTTCTTCCTTATCTTTCACCTACAGTAATGATTCTCTATACTCCTTGAGCTGTAATCTTATAATCCTTGGCTCAAAGAGTCAATTATATGGGACCCTTTTCTCATTGGTAGAGCCTAATTATTCAGTGCTCTGAGAGCTGAGTTGGTGAGAGGGAGAGAGGAGAGAGATCCTAGGTTCTTCTGGCTACCAGCTTCAAGAGAAAAGACACACAATCCCAATTTTTCTTTGACTCCATGAAGGGAGAGAAGTGAGACACTAATGCTTCTGACTCCTAGCCTTGATATTGAAGATATACCATTTAAACTTTTCTTTATGTTGCTAAAGGGACAGAAAGACTCTAGGAAGACACTGATCAGGTCCCTATACTGAGCTTGCTACAATAGAGGCTTTGGGGAATTTCTCCTTGGGTGAGTTCTAGAATTCTTTTGGTTGAGTTATCTGGCTCCAAAGAGAGAGCTCATTTACTCTTCTGTGTGGTATATATTCTCCTATGTATAGTTTCCTCTGATTTCCATTTTGCAATTGACTTAGATAAATGTGTTTCTTTGATATTTGCTATTTGTATTCATTATAAAACTGGCTTCTGGGGAGAAGAAGGTTAAGCCTTGGATATAAAGTTTAGAGCCTGCCATTTTCATTAAGGAATAGAGATTAGGAACTTAGCTCGAAACTGAAAATTATCTCCCTTACATTAAGTATATTCAAGAGAGCAGACAGACACAATCCTATCCCAGTACATCCTCTCTTTGGTCTGCCTTTGGCCCCAGTCTCTTGCTTCTTTTCCTTGCATAAATCAAAATCTCACTTGGAGAAGCATGGGGGAAGAAAACATTAGAGACGTTTCCCTGGGAACCACCTCTAGAGAAACATTGTGAACTACTGAGAAAGAAGAGGACAATTCCTCTAATCTTACTTCATAACTCAAAATTTCTTTATATCTTCACTCATCTCTTCCTAATTCTTTCTTGAAAGAAAAGATGGATTTAAAAAACATAATTTAAAAAATCTGAATTCAATAAACATGAACATTTATAAATATAAAGAACATAAAGGATTGTGAATGAAACAGTGAATTTCTATTATGAAGAGCTCGCTTTAAAAAAGATAATAAATTCCACATATTAGTATCAAAGCTAACATGATTGTGTGTTCTTCTGAATTTCCTTCTTTTTTTTAAATGCATTAAAAATACTTTAATAAACCTCTTTTTGTCCTTTCTTCTTTTTTAAGCATGGCTATTACTAGTCCTGCCCCGTTGTTCTTCACATTAAAACAAAAATACCTCTCGTAACCAAGAAGCATGGTCCACATATTGGTTATATCTAAAAATATATGTATTATTCTGTCCCTTGAGCCCATCAAGAGGTGACACTTCTTGCCAAGGCTAACCTGTCTCCCTATGTCCAATATTAACTCTCATCTCCTCAAGGTGCTTTCCTCCATTGCTCATCCATTTTTTCCTCTGTTTCTTTGTCTCTATCTTTCCCTCTCAAGTTGCCAAGAACAACTGATTCTCTCTCTCTAACTTCTATCCATCTCTATCCATCCTCTTCTTTTATGTTCAAAGGATCACCGATATAGTTCAAGCCTTTATGACCTCTAACTTGTATTATTTTAATAGTTTTAAAATGTATCATCTTTCCTCCAGTTTCCTCCTTTTCCAGTACATACTCCATATAGTTGGCAAAATAATATTACTATGGGACAAGTCAATTACTAAATAAAATTCTAGTGGCTTTCCATTGTTTCTAGTATAAAATAGGAACTCCTTATTCTGGAATGAAGATCCTCCACAATCTGGCTTCCACATTTCTTTCTAGCTTTATTTGATCGTACTTTCTCCTTCATGTCCTCTGTGTTCTAGGCAAACTACTTTTAGGATTCTCAGAACCAAACACTGTTGTTAAATTCCATGTAGTCACAGAAGCCATCTCCTTTGCAGAGAATATAAACTCATTTTATTTCTATCTCTAGGAATCTTTGTCTTCCTAAAGTTCTTGGATTGAGTCTGACCACTTTTGTGCTTTTCCTTTCCTGCCCCCTCATTTTAGAACTCTCTCACTCCTTACTTTTCCTTATACTATATTATTTTGTATATATGTTGTATTCCTCCCCACCTTTCCCTGCCATGTAGAATATAATCTCTTGAAAGATAAGAACATTCTTTTTTGTTTCTGTAGCATCCCTTTGGAGAATACTCCCAAACTCACATTTATAGGCTGTAGGTGGGAACCCTGAAAGGCATTTATCCAGAAATCAAGGTATTGTTTGGGCCTATATTCCTAAATTTAGAACTTTGGAGTTTCTAATTGGTGCATTTATCTTTAATACTAAGCCAGTATACTCAATTAGCTCACATCAAAGGCATTTACTAAGATGGCATAGTAAGAACAGTACCTACTATAAGAATTAAATTTAAGAGACTGACTGTAGATTAATAATTTTATTAAATCAAAATAAAATTTATTAAAGAAAATAATAATTTTATTAAATCAAGGAGGAAGAAGAAGATGGAAAAATAGGAGAGACGTATTTAGCTTTCTAATTTGTGCCGCCATTTTGGGCCCTCTACCATGCTGACCATGCTCTATGGTGCAGTCACCAGGAAACACAGAAATCCAGAGTTCCTGAGCTCCCCTCCTGCTTCAATTTATCTAACCTAATTTTCACCCTTTAAGATATGACATCTCAGGAATCAACCATGGCTTTCCATTTTGTCTGTGTTGCCCAGGGCAGAAATTGAGGAAAGAACATCCTGCCCTTCTGGTCTCACAATATTCTTGACTCCATTGTTCCATTTTTCTGGCTGTTATACCCTCATGACTAAATTTATCCAATGATTTCCCTGGCACAATCTTTACTTCTGGTGAGAGTTCAAAAACTCAGACCAGGTACATGTAGTGAAAAGAGGGGAGGAAAAAATTTCCTTTTCACACTACAAAATATTTCTCCCATAAGCCTAGGGTACACTCTCCCACAAATATATGTAATATCAGTGGGAAGAGTGGGCATATAGAATATACTTGTAGTGAAGTACACACACAGGGAATACATTGGCTAAAGCAACTCAAAACTCCTGCACTGTATTAATGCCAATATAATTTGTTCTCCTTTGGTATTATCACAATGTTCCCTCTGGGAAGAGCATATCTCTTGAATAGGTTGCTCAGCAGCAGGTCACTCAGCTGTCTTCCCTGGGACTACTCTTTTCTGCAGCTTGACTCCTTTCTAATAAGGCTAGGCTGATTCTGTTCACAGAGGTCAAATTCTTTGGAATTTCTTCCACTAATTGCCTTTGTCACCTGTAGAAGAGTGACTCTGATATCATTCACCCTCCATGATGGTAAGGGGGAGGACAGTGTTATACTGTACCCTCACCACCCCATTGTGGGAGAGGTATAAGTGGAAAGGCAAAGAGCGATTTCCATATTCTTCTTTTGTAGTTGACTTTTTTCTAGACTCCCAAGGGTCACGATTCTTGGGGCTGCTCTCTCATTGGGCTCTGTCCTTCTAGATCACCAAGGAGTATGTCTGACCTTTGGCCTACATTGTAGGAAGCTACAATTCTAATTACAACAGAGAGAACTTCTTCCATCTTGTAAAGAAGAAGGGGTAATATTGTAGACTGTTTTTATACTTCACATTAATACTTTGTTTCTGTTACCTGCCCCTTTTGTGATTACATCATCTGGAGTGGGAATGGGAAACCAATTGATAAGGAGTATCCTAATTAACTTAACTCCTATGGTTTTTGTATGTTCAGTACCTTGTATACAGTAGGGGATTAATATAGATTTATTGAATTGAACTAACTTGACTTATTCTGAGTGGAATGTTTTTATTTAGATGTTCTGCTGTTGCTATTGGGGTCTCTACTCTCCCAGGATGACTATTTGTGAGGTCTTCAGTATGATCATTTGTGAGGTCTTAAGTCCTTTATTTCCTCATTGATTTTCCTGATAACTTTCATATAAAGCAACAGACATTATTAATATATTTACATCGTTCTTACTTCATTAGAGTTTTTTTTTTAAAACCCTTACCTTCCGTCTAGGAGTCAATACTTTGTATTGGTTCCAAGGCAGAAGAGTGGTAAGGGCTAGGCAATGGGGGTCAAGTGACTTGCCCAGGGTCACACAGCTGGGAAGTGTCTGAGACCAGATTTGAACCTAGGACTTCCCGTCTCTAGGCCTGGCTCTCAATCCACTGAGCTACCCAGCTGTCTCCCTTCATTAGAGTTTTAAAAATTCAATCTTGATCTCCCAGTTATTTGTTATTTTTTTGTCCATAACAAATAAATACAGGTAATTTAGGTGACAAATATTATGTTGTCATTCAGAAAGGTCAGGATGAACTATTTCAAGAAGTCAATCCCCCAGGTAGAGTAGCTAGGGTGACATAAGCCAAATAGTACTTATTTTTGGTATCTCATGAAAATTATTGTTCTTTTTTACTCATTAACCTCTCATTCTTGGATCAGCTTCTAAGTTTTCTGAGGTACAATTTCATTTCATTTGATATTCTGCAATAGAAACATTATAGAAAAGAGGCAAGGAGTACCTTAAACATAAAAACCCCAAAACATGAGGTGATGGAGTGCATGCAAATGGAGGAATGTTGTTGAAAGCACAATCGATTTGAGATTAGTAGATCTGTGTTTGAATTCTGACCCTGTTACTTATTAGCCATTATTATCTCTCAAGTTTTTAGTTTTCTTGTTGATAAAAGAAGGGATTGAACCAGACAATTTATAAGGCCTTTTTCAACTTAAAGTCTTATGATACAAGAATATAATTCTCTACTTTTTTTTTTCTTTTCAAAGGAAGTGAGTCTTTTGGCTAGAGATACTCTCAGATTACTTGGAGGCCATCATAGACTTGAGTAGTGATGGTGAACCTTTTAGAGAATGTGTGCTGTGCCCACCCTTCCCTCAACCCACACAGGGGAAGGAGAAAGCTCTCCTATTGGACTGCTTGGTAGAGGGGAGGGTGAAGTAAGGAATGTCCTCAGTGAGTGTAGAGAGGGGGAGGGGAGTGGCCTGAGCACTCTGCTCTCTTCCAGCTCTGCTGCCTGTGAGCCACCTACCTTAGCTGGGTTGCTGGGCAGAGGGGTGGAGGATGTGAAAAAATGTCTTAGACACAATGGAGAGGGTGAGGGGAGAAGCTCTGTCTGAATCCTTTTACCTCTGTAGTAATGAACTCTGGGATAATGTGGGTGGTCATGGTGGGGGAGGTGGCACATGTGCCCACAAAAAGTGTTCTGGGTGCCATCTTTGGCACATGTGCTATAAGTTCACCACCACTGGACTACAGGAACATCCTTATGGATTAACAAGCACTTCTGTGCTGTACATTTTCAGAAAAGCTACTGACACAAGTGACTTGATGAATGTTTAAATACAAGAACAGAATTATCTGGTTGGATCCTGCTGAAGGATAGAGGCCATCCTGACTACACATTTTTCCATAATTCTCTGACTTCTTCTGTCCTACAGAATTTCAGTCTCCTGAAATAGGTAATCAGTTTTTAACCATTCCACTTTCTATGGCTTTATTTGTTCCAATCCAAGTTCATTATAAGTACGCTCGAGGAATGGGTTGTTAAAGATGTTGATCAGATTAGGAACAAGTAAGTGGGTGAGGAAGTTGGTTCTTCAGGGTAGAAATGTAGCTCTTTCAAGGAAAGTGGGTTATTATTAAAAAAACAAGTGGATTATTAAAGTCTCAAACTTATAGGTAAAGTAAAATGAAAATATGTTAATGGTTCAGCTGAATTAACTAAGCCTTCAGTGGTAGAATCAAGGTTGAATGCTGATGGATTATGACAACTAGATTATCTTAGTGATATTGCAGATATAAATGCATTTTCTAATAATTCTAAGAGTAGCAAGGGCTAGGAAATCAAGGTTAAAGCCACTTGCCCAAGGTCACATGGCTAGTAAATGTCAAAGGCCAGAGTGAAACCTCGATGCTCCCAACTCCAGACTTGGTACTCTTCTGCTGTGCTACTTACCTACCCCTTATGCCCTGGCAATTTCTTGATTTTATCATGCAGTCTCTAAGACTGTTGGTTATTGATATGCCATGACTTAACACTACAGATAGATTTTAGAATTATCTTTCCTTTCTGCTAAAAAAAACCTCTGCCCTTGGGGGCAGCTGGGTAGCACAGTGGATTGAGAACCAGTCCTAGAGACGGGAGGTCCTAGGTTCAAATCTGGCTTCAGCCACTTCCCAGCTGTGTGACCCTGGGCAAGTCACTTGACCCCCATTGCCTAGCCCTTACCACTCTTCTGCCTTGGAGCCAATACACAGTATTGACTCCAAGACGGAAGGTAAGGGTTAAAAAAAAAAAAACTCTGCCCTTGATTTAGAACTTTAATGTAAGAAATTAGAGATAATTGCTTAGAAATCTCTAGAACTCCCTTAATCGGGTACATCAACCCCTAGATTTCTTTTAAGTTACAATTTTTGGCTCATGCAGGGAAATTCTTGCTTATTGATGATGTTCCTCACATTGCTTAAGATATTAATAAATACATCTCTAATTGAACACAAAAACACAGTGCTTTGAGCTTGATATTTATTTCTTTGACAGCAACTTCTTGCTCCCACTATTCAACAACTCGATTTTGGTAACATTTATTTTCTGTTGTCTCCTTGAGCAATTTTACTAACCTAGCCTATTTTTCCCCGCCTCTCATCAGTTTTGAATGAGGCAAGGAGGAAAAGAATTTGGAACTCATAATTTTGGAAAATGTATGTTAAAAAATGTTAAATGTAATTGGAAAAAAATATAAAAATAAAGCAAAAGAATTGCCTTTATATCTGTAATAACTGGTATTTTCATGAGGCAGTATTTCTTAATTTACGAGTCAAAGCATTATAATCTAGTCAATTGATTCTCTCAAAAATCAAAGACCCTCATTTTTCTGGCCCAACTACCTATATATACATCTTGGGAGCTAATTATTCAGTTCTTCCCTTGAACATCCAAAGACACCTCTAATTGGTAAATAGCTAATTAGGAAGGAGGTGCATCAAACTAAGCACCTTACAAATATCTCATTGGATTCTCACAACAGCCCTGTAAACTTAGGCACAACAATTATTCCTATTATACAGTTGAGGAAACTAAGGTAGACAGAGGTTAAGTGACTTCTCAGAATCACACAATTAGTGTCTGAGGCAGAATCTGAACTCAGATCTTCCTGACCCCAGGCCTAATGCTTTTATCCATTACACTGTCTTAAGAGTTACATTATAATAAAGCTGTCCATAATGTTGAGCCTCTGAGAGTAGAAGATTTTATAGTCTTTTGCATGCAGATAGTGTATAGTTAGAAAATCTTGAACCCCTAAAACTACATTACCCAGAATGCTTTTTCCTCTGTGTATATTTATATCTTCACGTAATTGTTTATAAATTCTGTAGCTCCTCCCTATTGCTCTCTTCTTTTGCAACTGGGCTGGGTTTAGGTAGTTGTTTTTTTTTTAACTTTAGTTATTATTAATAAAAATTTTAGAAATATAATAGTTATTGAATATCAATTTTAATCTCTACGATAGGCAGTATATTCCTAAAACATATTCATTCCTGTAAAGGAGAGGCACCTCAGTGCTTGCTTTGGCTACTCTGCTGAGGGCCTCACTCTCTAGCTCTAGTAGTCAGGGGGTAGGTGGTGCCTGCAGTTCTGGGCATTTTTCAATCTGTTGCCATCTTATTTTGCTATTTCACAGTCGGATATTTTCTACCTTTGGCATGGTGATCCAGGTTCAGTGAACAGCTGAATATCTGATTATATAATCTGAAGATATTCTTTCTCTTTTTTTTATTCCTTCTCTTAAAAGAAATCTGCCCTATGGAGGTGCAGAGCTATGAGACAAAGGTTGCTTGGAAAACCTTCTCCTGATTGGAAAAGGCTAATTATACATTATTCCCCTATCCAGGGTGTAGCTCCATTATTTCTCGCTTTCTGTCTGTTTTGATGTGAGACAAAGAACAAAAAAATGGATTGAAGCGCATTTAATTTAATTTTTCAAAAATATGGAATATTTTACGAATTTGCATTTTGTCCTCATACAGCGGTTGCACTAATATTCTCTGTGTTGTTCCAGTTTTAGTATATGTGCCACCAAAGCAAGCACCGAGGTGCATTTTAAAAAGCAATTTGAAGCAAAACAGCTATGTAGAACAGAAATTCCATTTTATGGAACGTGAAGGAAAAAGTAGATGGAATGTTATTCAGAGGTCTTAGAGATCATGATGTCTTTCTAGTATTTGGCAGACAAGGTCCCAGATCACGTTTCCCTTAGGGCATTTGGAGACTAATATTAAGGGGGAAAAAAGCAAGCTGTAACTGACATTTTAATTCTGAGCTGCCCAAAGTCCCATTATTAGTAGAGCCAGAGGGTTAAGAACAGTGGATTTTTTCCCAGGGCTTTTGATTTTAAAAGAAACATGAGAATAAATTTTCTCCTTACATCTAAGAGATTGTCATAGTTAAATTAAGTAGTAGCTGATAAAAGTTAAAGTTTCTATTTACGTAGAAATGTAGCCCTTTCTGGTCTGTCTTTATAATTGATATTACCCTTTCATGGGTAAAATTCGAAGAGGGAAGCTACTACTCTCAGGTTCTAGGGCGAAATCTGGGGATGTGGAATTCCAATTATTATAGCTCATGAGCCTTCATGTTATCTTTTCCCCATTAGTCACCCAGTAGACACAATTTCTCATAGCAAAGACACTTTCTACGATAGCCTGGTAAGAACTGTGGATAAAAAGAATTTGCCTCCCACAAAGCTAGGACACATTTTCTCAAAAATATTCAGTGTTCATGGGAAGAGTGGGCACAGGCTTAGGGTACAGCCGTAGTATGGTGCACAAATGGAGAACGAACATGGCAAAGCAGTTCCTCTCTAGGATTTAATATTCTTGATGGCCTTTCTTTCTTCATGGAGTCCTTCAAAGGACAGCATTTCTTCCTGGTTGGGTAAGTTAGTTGGGCTTCCAGGTCTATTTGTCTGTGTAGCTAGCTCAAACAGCTAAGACTAAATCTCTTTTGAATCTATAGCTACTTCTTTGTTCCCTGAAGCTGCTAGAATACTACCTTTCCATATCCACGAGTGTCTTTGCTTCCTTCTGGATGTGCTATCTTGTATTCATCAAATAACTCTAATTTAAAACACCATGGCTAATGGTGGGAGGGAGAAAGAAGAAAAAAATCCCCTTATAAACACAGATACACTCTCTCTCTCTCTCTCTCTCTCTCTCTCTCTCTCTCTCTCTCTCTCTCTCTCTCTCTCTCTCTCTCTCTCTCTTTCTCTCCCCATCTTTGTCTCTCTCTCTCCGTCTCTGTCTCTCTCTGTCTCTCTATCTTTCTGTCTGTCTCTGTCTCTGTCTCTGTCTCTGTCTCTATCTCTATCTCTCTTCCCTCTCCTTCCCTCTGTATCTGCTTTTATCTCTCTGTCTCCCTGCCCCCCTCCCTCTCTCTCTCTCTCTCTCTGACTCTGTCTCTCTTTGTCTCTGTCTCTTTCTCTCTCCCTCTGTCTGTCTCTATCCCTCTCTCTCTCTTTCCTCCTCCTTTTCCTTCCCATATTCATCTCCACAATGCTGCCTCTGGCCTGGGCTGATTTGAACTCTCACAGTTCAGTGACTGACTGGAGGCTTAGCTATTTCAAGAGCCTCCAGGCACAAGGCTAATTTTCAGCCTAGTCAATGTTTATATTTCTTCTGATTTAATCATAAAAAAGTATTCCTATTCCATGAAGGAGTAGCAAGAAGATAACATAAAAGTATCTTATGACCAGAGCTGGGGATCAAAGACCAAGTACCCTCACATCTTTATGCAAATAAACCATGAAAAATCAATCCCCCAAATTGCTAGTTATGATAATGAGCTCATCAAGTCTGAAATATAAGAAAAATTCTCAATAGTAAGTAGCATTACAACATACTAGTAATCTACAGATAGAAAACAAAATTAAAAAAGATTTGATTCATTTTTCTTTTTTTTTTACTGGATCTGTGATTTCATTAGAAATGGGAATACTTTTTTTGAGGAAACTCTAAAAATGCAGATTGGCTCCTGCCTTGTAATTTATTCTTAGAATAAAAATAACTAAAATTTATATAGTGTCTTAATATTTGCAAATCTCTTTACATACATAATCTCATTTGATTAGAGGGATTGTTTCTTTAGGGCAATTCACATAGAGACCAGAAAAAAATTATTTGAATATTAATTCATATGGAAACATATGCTATTTATTATGTATACACTTAATACAACTATGCAAAGCTGTATGTATATAGATTAAGAAAGATTAAAAGAGAGTTTGTAGTGATTTAAATAGAATTTTATGTTCATTATTTTCTATAAAGTTGCTTAGGTTCATAATATAAATATATATGCAAATTTTAGTAATCAGTGAATAGATAATAATCATGTTTATTATTTTATGGCAGTCTGTTTCTGTAGAAGCAGTGAAATTGACTGGATTGTATGTGGAACTCTGTGTTGCCATGGTGATAAGAGAGGCCTAAGCAGATGCTATCCCAGAAGTCTACCAATTAGTGACATTTTACAGTTGGGAATTCTGGGAGGGTTTTGCAAAGGTTTTTGGGAGAAAGAAACTAGAAGGTAAAGAGTTGGGAATGAAAAGTTCATAGATAGTGATCTCTTCATCTTGGGAACATGTAGACAGGCATAAAGGGGCCTCTGACATTTTGCTCCCCAACTTTGCCCTATTGAGAGGCCATAAAGAACTCTGCTGCCGTCACAGAAGCCATGGCCAATGGGAGTATTGATGTGTTGATATTGATAGTTGTTGAGCAGTTAACCCAAGAGCCCCCTAAAAGACAATTTCTTCCTCCCAACCCTTCCAAGTCAGATAAAGAAGCAGCTCCCATTAAATGAAAAATAACTGATTTTTTTGCCTTTCTCTTTTCCCCATAAAGAAAGACTGATTTCTACCGTAGCGAGCAGCATGGTACCAGCTGGCTACCATGTATCTAATGAACTATAACCCTCTCCTTCAGCTGTCATTAATTCTGTCATTACTATCATTTATTTCCCTTCACATAAAGCAAATTGGGGGGGGGGGCAACTGGGTGGCTCAGTGCATTGAGAACCAGGCCTAAAGATGGTTCAAATCTGGCCTTCCTTATCTTATAGTCCTCCTTTTTCAGACTATGTTTTAGCCAAACTTTTTATCCCCCATTCTTCTGCTCTCTCCTCTCCATGCCTTTGCTCATACCTATGTAAGCCCGGAGAACTAACCATGTTCTGTCATTCCAAGTGGGATTTGGGTAGTAGCCTCAAAGTAACAACACGAAATGGACCCCTCTTTGCCTTCCCCCAGCTCCTTCTCCAAATAACTCCTCTTATTTTTTACCTGTTGAAGGAAATTTTTTTTCAAGGCCCAAAAGCCTTTCCTAATTCTTGTGTTCTATTCCTCTCAGGTTTCCTTTTCTAATTTCTCTTAATCCCCCCCAGACTTCTTTATCCTTATCTCACATTCTCTGTTATAGTTATTTGAGTACTTGCCCTTTGTTTCTCTGTACAAACCAACCCCATCCCCCTGCTCCTCAGTTCATAAGGTCTTTGAGAACAGGGAATATTTATTAACTCTGATTACATTCCTAGTTCCTTGCGTAATGACTTGAATGAAGTAGGTACTTAAACAATTTTGTTATTCTGGGCCAGGCTTTAACATAGGATACTCCAATGATTCAGACTCAGGGTTAGAATGCAATGATATATTCCTGGACCATATAAATGTCTTGAAAACAAATGTAGTTATAATAGTACTTAAAAGGATATGTCTTAATTAAAATTAAATACTACCTTTTTCCTCCTTCGTATTTTTACCATAACAAGCAGCAGTATTTGGGCAGGTAGGCTATCCCTTATCCCTGCATGGCAATAGAAATTCCTTTAAAATTTCTGAGAAACTGATTCCATATAGCCTGGACTTTTATATATTCTTAGCCCTCTAGATGAACCAAGTCCTGAGTATATCATCCTTCCTTAAAGGGAAACCACAAACCAAATGGTCTAAATGAAATAGGTGTTACTCCTACCACAGTTTTAAAAGTGAATTGGACATATAAAGTAATAGCAAGCATCCTAAGGAATATGGGTTTTGTCAGAACCCCCACCTTATATTCTGTTACATCATCTCTGGGAATTAAATTCTCAGAAAAACCTTAAGGACTCAGAGAAGAAGGGATAGGATGAAGGTGAGAATATTTTCCCTACAAACCCTGAAACTCCCAATTCCCTATTTAAGAAATAAGCTTTTCCTTGACCACCTATTATCCAGTTTCTTTCTTCCATTTACAAGCCAAACTTATATCAACAGAAGTATATATCTACTACTTCTATTTTTCCTCTTCATCCATTCATTGTTAGTCTTGTCTGATCTGTCTCTATTCCCAAACATGATAGAAACTACTATCTTTAAGATTGTTATTGATTGTCAGGATTGTCAAGATTATTTTTATTGTCAGATTCAATCATCACTGTTGACCATCACCTTTTTACCAATACTCTCCCTTCCCTTAGTTTCAAAAGCCCTCTCTGTTCTCATTTGTTCTTTTTTCCTCCCAAAAACTGGCCTTTTCTATACTCATGAGCCCTTGGGATATGCACTCATTTGCTGGCTTATCATTTATATAATAACTCCTAACTATGGCTGTTTTTCAAGATCCTATCTCAGGCTCTTTTCTCTTTTCCCTCTACTTTCTCATTCTAGGTAACCATATCACTTCCCATGAATCCAACTATCATATTTATGCAGATAACTACTAAATCTATGTATTCTGTCCTAGTTCCTTTCAAGAGCTTCAGAACTGTACTACCAATTTCCCACTGGACATTTCAAACTAGATATCTGGATATATCATGCCCAAAACTGAACTCATTATCTTTCATCCCTAATTTATCTTTCCAGAATCACTGGTATCTCCTGCATTCTAATCCAGCCAAACCAGCCTCTCTATTCTTCACAAACCACTCCATCTCGCAAATCTTTGTGCCCTTTACACCGTTCTCGATGCCTTCATCTTTCTTTTTGCCTCATAGATTATCTTTTAAGATGCATCTCAAGCACTATTATCCATGTGAATCCTTTCCTGATTCCTCTATCCACTAGTATCCTGTCTCCCAAATTAATTTGTATTATTTATATTTATTGAACTTAAATTAATGGCATGTATTTTTATATGTACTTCTTGTCCATCTTTTAAGCTCCTCCTGAGTAGAGATTGTTCTATCCTTCTTACTTATATCCCTTTTTACTTATATTTATAGTACTCAGCATAGTGCCAGAATACAATAGACATTTACTGATCTTTGTTGATGGATTGTTTGGGTCTTCCTGGAAGGTGGAGGTGGTAAATTACCCAATCACTTTTTGGAAGTTATTAGATTTTCTCATCAGAACCTTCTCTCATAGACTTATTACATTTGTAATCCTACACCTAGAACAGTGCTTTGCACATAATAAGGCTTCATGAATATTTGAATTGAACTGAATTGAATCAAATTCACAGATCTCAAAGTTAAATGAAAATTTAAAGACCTTCTATTCCATCTGGTATCTTATTACCACCATCCGGCTTCAGTTTGAAGACTATCAGTGAAGAAAGCTCACTATTTTCCAGAGGCAGTCATTCAACTTTGGGATAGCTCTAATTATTAAGATATTTTAGTATAGGAAGATGTAATCTGCCTCTCCACAGCTTCTAACTCTTATTCCTGGTTCTTCTCTGTAGGGCCAAGTAGAATAAATCTATTCACTATTCAATATCACAACCCTGCATATGCTAAAAGATAACTATTACTTTTCCTTCCTCCTTTCAGGTCCTCAGTCTTCTCTTCTTTAAGTTCCATGTGTGTAGTTCCTTCAACTTGTCCTCATATTTCATGATTTCCAATCCTTTTGCCATCCTGGCTACTCTGCTCTTAATGAGTTCCACATTGTCAACATTTGTCAGAAATATGAGAGACCCAAAATAGAACATAATATTCCAGATGCCATCTGACCAGAAAAGAGGACAACAGGACTATTGATTCTCTTGAACTAAATTGAACTGAAATCCATTTGATATAATCACAGATATAAAAGAATAAGACAAAATGTTAGCTATAGGCTTGACAGGCAGTCTGGAACAAAGGAAGGGGACAAGAAACCAGGACAAAATCTTATAAACTGGGGTTAGGAAACAAGGACTTTAGGAAACATCAGGGTTCAAAACTCAGATAAGTACTTTGAACAGCCAATGTAGAACATGAGCAAAAATGGAATTATGATTCCCAATCAATAATGTTCCTACTCCTCTCACATTTCACATAATATTTCATTTCTACCTCTCTTAAGAAGTTATATATAAGTTGTGTAATTAGAATTTTGCTCCCCAGGACTCTAAATCCCAGCTTCTCATGTTCTTTCTCATGTTACGTGCTAACATAGGGAGGATATATTTTGAGTGTAGCTCTGCCCTCTCCTTCTCTGCTCCCAGGAAGGTGGGTGTGTAGGTTGGGTGAGAGCCAGGTAGGAGAAATTACTCATGTAAGAAATTAAATTTAGGGTTTGACTAAGTATGAGAATTCTAAGGTAATATTGTGGTCACCCATTTAAAAATATTATAGCAAATCAAAATGACTTTTAGTTTTATTTATAAAGAGGTAGAAAGAGTAAAAGTGGAAAAATGTAGCAAAAGAGAGAGATTTAACAAGCCTACCAGCCCTTCTCTGGTGAATTGAGGCTCAGTACCACAGAGCTTCCCCATATGGATTTCCCAGAAATTCCCAAGCCAGAAGTACAGTGGTATCTTTAGCTAGAGTTCTACCAACACAGCCTCCTTCAGCAAAGGAGGGCCTCTCCAGGAACCAATCTCTCCAGAAGCTAAGAAAGGAAAGCCAGCTACTCACCCAGCAATCTGATGCAGAGTCTCCAAAGAAGAAGTCTCAGGAGCAGTTTTGGAGAACTTGGAGCAGAAGTCCAAGAGCCAAGGTCCCAAGTTGAAGTCAAAGTTCCAGCCCCAAATCATCTCCAAAAGCCAACTCACCACCTGAAGTTGTCTGGACAGGAAGTTCAGGACTTTTTGTAGTCCTTTTTCCATGTCACTTTTTGTCCCTTCCTCCACATTATGGGAACCAATTGTAGTCTTTCAATTTGCTTAGCACTGCCCAGGGGGTGGTCAGTCACCTCTAGAGTTGTCACCCACTTTTAGCAAGTGACTTGGGAACTCCCTTACTTAGTGTTAAATAGAAGTGTTTAAGATTTTGGTTGATTAATTTAAAAATTACTGATTGATAGACAATGACAGTTTGATTCATTCTCCACTCTCATGGTTATTTTTAAGTTTTGTACCTTGTTCTTTTATTTCTTCTACTTCAAATGATTACTAATAAATCTCATAAAATATAATACTTAGAGTTATTGGATATTAATTTAAATCTAATAAAGAATAAGGTGTTGCTAGGCCCTAGGTGATAGAAGTGACCCCATGTTTGACTTACATACAAAAAAGTTTTTCTGTACCCATTAGAGGTTAAGTTAGCTACATTTAGGCAATGAATGCAATTCACTATTAATCATAATAAGTTTAACAAATATCATTGAATCCAGGCATGTGATGATAGCAGACTTTCCTAACCATAATGATTTTGTGGGTCATAACGGGGATGGGGAGTATCTTAATCAAGGTCATCCACTGATTATCTGCCCCTTAGTCTCTCTCCCACTCAGTCTCTATGAATCTTCCCAGCAACATCAATCAAATATAAGAAGCAGAGACCCAGATATATGGGCTCTCAGTTGGGATATATATCCCAATAAATGCTCATGTTTTCACCTGTATTTGCCTATGAAACTGTATACTGGGGGAGCCACATGTTTGCATGTCCATGATTAATAAATTATGTGATACTCTGAGTGCTTATGTTCCTCCTTGGTATATACAATTTCCTTATTTCTAGATTTTGTGTATGTACAAGATAGCAGAGAGCAAAGGAAGAAGCATAGTCTTAGTGCCAAAAGACCCAGGTTCTGAGTCCTAGATCTCCCACTTCCTGGCTTTGTGACCAAAGGAAAGCCACTTACCGCAACCATATAGATGGTCCAGTTTCCTCATCCATAATTAAGGATAGTGTTTTTACTACTATATAGGGTAATTGAAAGGGAAAAGTTCTATAACCATGAAAGTACTACACATGTATGAGATATTCTTACTGTTACCTATACATGTCTCCTCTATACATTTTAGGCTAGTCCAGAAATGAATCCAAGGGAAGGGTAGACCTGAATTACATCAGTGTCAATGTGTGGTTGGGCCAGTGACACAGAAATGTTGCTATAATTTATCTCACTACATTTGGTAGATCCTGTTAATTTATGATAGACATCATGTAAAATAAACATTCAGAAAACTGCAGCCACACAAAATGGATAAATGTTTTGAAATCAACCAGACACAGTTTGACTGTTAATATCAATGTTGGACCCAACACCAAATGCAGAGGGAGAAGCCTTTCTGGGTGCTTCACTAGATGCTTAAGTTGATATGAAAACCAGAATGGGAATGAGGGGAGGAGAGGTGTTATAATAAGCATACATTAGCAGCCTATTTGAATATCAAGAGAAGTTTACTCATGGAAAATGTTTGCTATTAATTTGCTCACACTAGATTTCAAGACATAACATACAAAAAAAGAACAATATGGCAAGTGAGAAAAGAAATTTTGGACTGCATTATTTGAGTTCATTCCTCATGCCTGAAATAACTTGTCTCCTCCTCTCAGTCTGCTGAGATCCTGGCCCATTTTCAAGCCCTAGATCAAATCCCACCTCTTTAAATAAGTTTTCCCAACTATCCAAACCAAGAGTACTATTTTTCTAAATTCTTGAAATATCAATTGCTTGTCTCTGTCATTCAGCAAACATTTATTAAGTGCCTAATATGTATTAGAATCTGGGGATAAAAAGATGAATAAGTTATTTAACCTCTCTGGGTCTCAGCTGAATTAAATGACCACAAGAGTCCTTCCAACTTTGATTCTATGAAAAGAAACACAGTGCTTGCCTTCAAGGATCTTACAGTATCACTACAACCTCAAACAGATAAATGTATTAGAATATAATGCTAGATTAGCATATACTTGATATATACTGATTTTTATTGTGCATTGGAAGAGAAGGGGATCATGTGTATAATGTATATTTTAAAAAATCTTCAAACTCAGCACAATGTACATAGTACAATGCCTTGACCATAGGAGGTACTGAATAAATATTTGCTAATGGATGGAATCAACCTCAGGGTCTATTGGTTTCATCTTCCATTGGAACCAGTTTTGTTGCTTTTTTCCCTTTGTATCCAATGTTTAACAGCCTGGGCCCTTTCCAAAATATATAGCTTTGAATCACTGCTATGTTATCATTAGCCAAATATTTATATGAGTTAGTATTTTTTATTTCATGTCACATGACAAGCATGGGGAATATTTTCTCAAATGAGAGATAATAAATTTATTACAGAATCAGCATCTGATTGTGTAAATACCTGCTTCCAGTACAAAACCAACCTGAATATTTTGAGTATATTTGTAGTCCAGAAATAAAACATTTTATTATTAAGCTAGAATGCTTTTTTCCTCCTCCATTCACTATTTTCAATCACGTTATCTCTCCTTCTCTCCCAGCTCTAGCTATTATGAAGCTTCTTGGCAAAGGTAATTCAAAGTAAAACATAAAGGCTCCTCATAGTTTTGTCTAGTACAATTTAGACATTATTTCAAGAAATAATAATGTCTGGAGTGGTGATCTTGAAGGATTAGAGTGACTTTAAAAGGGATAATAATTTTTTTAAAAGCAAAGATCCAGATGATATCAGAATTCAACAGAGTTATAACTAGGATAGGGTTCTCAGGGCTTTATTTCAGGGTCCTGAATTTAGATGGTGCCAGATTTAGAGAATGGGAAATAGTAGTAGAGGTATTTTGGTGTACTAGGGTGAGCTCCTTTCACAAAACTAATTTACTTTTCTTTTCTTTTCCAACCTTTCTAGTAGTAGCCTCCACTAGGTGTCCTATGGTCTCTGAACATAATGAGGTAGGCCATCTTTTACGCAACTTGTCCCTGGCAAGGTTTGTAATGCTTGTCTTAAGTGCAAAAATGTCTAGTTACAGCTCTGAAATTTGGAACAAATAATCATTAATTGCTATCATAAGAATACCCATTTGCATGATTTAAAAGTGCTTCTTAATATTACTAAGAATACTTTCACACACTAGATAGTTAAGCATCATGACAAATGAGAAAAAAAATCATTTAGGACAAAAGATTTTGGATACATTTACATATTTGAGAGTGGGAAGGATGCTGGATTTGAAACTGAAGGACCTGGATTCACATCCCAGCTTTGCCACACTTCTTTGTGACCCTGAATCACAAAGTCACTTGAATTCTTTGGGTCTCAGTTTCCTCATCTGTTAAATGAGAAAGTTGTACTGGATGACCTTTAAGTTTCCTTTTAGCTCAGAATTTATAATCTTAAAATTTGTTCATTAAGGCATAAATTTAAGAGGACTCACATTGCATTTTTCCTATTTTGTTGAAGGTGATCCCATAACAAGTCAAATAAAACTTCAACAGTTTTTGAAACACAGAGAGGAATTAATTCTAATTGTACCCATGAAGCTGTTCAAATCAATCTGTAACCCATGACAAAGAACAAAGTTTCCTGTTGTAAAGCAGGAGAGTTGGAAAGTCAATGGATTATGAACAGATAAAGGGTGTTTATGAAGATGGATATGGAAAACTTGTAGGTGATAGCAAGATCAAAAGATGATTATCTCTATGTATAACCAAGGTAAAGTGAAGGGGTCATGGGAAATGAATACATGGAGAATCTGGGAGATTGGGGCATTTGAGAGAATATCAATAGGAATCTTCAAGTTCTCTGATAAAGCAGTAGCTGGAACTAGGAGAAAGACTGTGAGCCAGCACTGAACTCCTTGAGGAAAAAAGAGTTTCCTGGATATCAGTAGATAATAGCTGTCAGAATCTTGATTGGGCAATAAATAAATGTTGAATAAGCCTAAAAGGAGGAGAAGTTTCTGAGTGAAGGTTGTAGAGCTAGAGCTAGAAAGTGGATATGGGGAGCATGGAGTATTCCAATCCCACCACTATAATTTATGAGGTGTGTGAGCAAAAATGCAACCAGTAATGGAAGGGGTAACAACAGAGGCTGCATTATATCTTCAGGATGGAGTCAGATCTCAATAAGGGCAAGAAATGAGGAGTGATATAAACAGATCTATACCCGATGAAGGCCAAAGTAGAAACCAAATGAAGAGTTGAATGAATAAATGAATGATCAGGAGAGAAAGTAGAGGAAGGAGCTTATTGCAATAGATCCTGAGGACTTGTACCAGGGTAATGACAATCTGAAGAGAGAGGAGAGAATCAATGCAAGCAATATGAATGAAGTAAGCTTGAAAGCCATGATTACTTCATGAATATTGGGGGTGAAAAAAAAAAGGAAGTGATAAAAAGAACACTAAGAATATCAATGTGGATGACTGCCAAGAGTAGGTAAGTCATAAGAAGGAATTGATTCAGGACAAAATATTAGTCTAGTTTTGTACATGTTGAATTTGGGGAGGGAGGGAGAGAGAGAAAGAGAAGGAGGAGGGGAGGAAGGAAGGAAAGATGGAAGGAAGGAGAGAAGGAAGGCAGAAGAAAGAAAAAAGGAAGGGAAAAAGGGAAGGAAGGAAATAATTATTAAGTGATTACTATGTACCAGACACTGCTAAGACCTTTTAAATATGATCTCATTTGATATTTACAACAGCCCTGAGGGATAGACATTATTTTTATCCCCATTTTACAGTTGAAGAAAGAGATAGATATTGAGCAACTTGCCCAGGCTCGCCTAACTAGTAAATGTCTAAGGTCACAATAGAACTCTGGTCTTCTTGACTCCAGGCCCAGTGCTCTATTAACCTTATCACATTGCCGCTAGGGAACATCTAGGTGGAAGATATACAAATTGTTATCAAGAGATGTTGGTTTGGAATTCAAGAGAAAGCTTAGGCTTGTATATATACATTTGGAAGTGGTCCAAATAGAAGTGATCATTGAAACCTTGGGACTGAATGAAATCTAAAAGGGAGATATGGGAAATATGGGAAAAAAAGAAAAAAAAACTGGAGGACTGATCCTGGGGAGCACCAATATTAAAGAGTTAGGAAAATGAGCCAGAAAGAAGACAGAAAAAGGAGGCTTAAAGAAGAGAAAAAGGAGAACTGGATGATTCAGAAGCTGAAGGAATAAAGTTCTTAGAAAGAAGAGATGCTCAACAGTGCTAAAAGTTATAGAAAAGTCAAACAAGATGAGAACCAAGAAATGACTATTGGCTTTGTCAATGAAGATTTCATGGGTGACCTTGGAGAGAACAATTTTAATCAAACAGGGAGAACAAAAGCCATTTTGCAAAAATATAAGGGATTTGGATTCCAAGTCAAGTGTTCCTTCCATGGTTTTCCTACTGTCTTTCCAAATCAAATAATGAGTTATAAAGTAATAATCCTTCTAGTTATATGATATTAACAAATACTTCTAACACTTCTATGTAGGCTAGTATATCTGTCTCAATATCTGAACAAAATCCAAAGACTTCCTTCTTTAGTTAGAACTGTATTTCCTTGCTTTTGTTACTTAGTCTCAGTTCATTTAAATGACCAGTAACATTGACTAGATCACCTTAGTAATCAATCATAAACTGAAAGCTCAGTGTGTCAATATACATTGGATTTTTAAAAATGGTAGCTTTTTTTGATACAGGCAACAAAATGCAGTCTATGAATATTACTATGTATTCATAAATTGAGACATTCAAAATATACCTCTTTAGTAGTGTGTGAAACTTATGGTGATTAAGTACCTTAAGTAAAAACCTGACAGTGCAAGCCACCAGTGATTTCCTTGTTTTTTTTTCCTTTTAAAAATTTTATTTTAACCTCTATGGACAAATAAATGTATTCAAATATATCAAGAGTAGAAGAAAAGAAAATAATAATTACTAAATATGTAAGATGAAACAATCACAGAAAAAGCAAGTCATTGTAAAGAGATCTAGAAATCTCTGCTCTTTGCCAAGTGTTAGTTGTAACCTGAAAAGGAGAGAATTACAGGTTAAGTTGCCCATAGAATGGCTTAGAAGTCCTGTTTCTATAATCCCCAACGTGACAGTTGTATACCATTCATCCTTAGCTACTACAGACGCCTTCAAAGATAAATCAAATCCTTCATGTTTTTCTTCTCTCTCACCTCCTCTAAGGACCCTTGTGCAAACCTGTCCCAAGAGAAGACTACCTGGGTTTTCCTATCCAGTCCTCTTTTGAGGGATAAAAACTTCTGTCTTTCTTAAGAGAGGCTTTGGGCCAGGACTGCAATGGCTTAGTGTCTTGCTTCCTGCTATGGCTATCCACATTTCAGAGTGCAGGAAGCTTAGGGCCAACTCTGCTGAACAGTTTGGGGTGTGCAGCTGTTGAATTCTCCTTGATCCTGAGTATCCTTCAATAAGCATCTCTATTCTTGTAAGTCTCTTATGTGTGTCATTTATGGCACCTTGAAATATGAACCCAAGTACCAATCCATCAGGCTGAAAGGATGATTCATGATCCTTGTTTTCGTGATCTTTTTTCCTTTCTTTACTACATAGCTGAAGTAAATTCCTTTTTCTGATTATTTTCTTCACCCTCCATCACTTCACATGTCTGTCAGTGTCTATTTGAATTCCTCAAGTTCATTACTTTTTCTGGAACAATAAATATTGTTTTATGATATCCATATTTCATAACTTGCTCAGCCATTCTCCAATTGATGGAGACTTAATATGTTTCTAGCTTTTCGCTATTAAAAATAGAACTGCTAGGAATATTTTGGTACAGATAGCCCCACTCCTTTTCTAAGCTCATTTTCACAAGAATGTGTACAAAGGGCCTCCTGAGGCGAGTGACAATGAAAATTCAAAAGCAAGTGGTTAAGCAGCTCTAAAAAAAATAATAAGCAGGCTTCTGTATTTGTCAGCCATGCTGGGTATGCCATCTGTGCACAGAGACATAAGATTATCCAAATTACCCCCCCCCCCCCAATTTATAGAGTTCTCCATATTTTTCAAGATATCTTTTTGAGTCTTGTTTGATTTGTTTGGCTTTTCAATAGTCATATCACTGAGATTTTTTTCATATATAGTACATATTTTAGCACTCTAGGGCTGCATTGATTTCATCAATGTGGGCTCTCCCTGTATCAGTGTCAACCACAATCCTTGAACAGAGAGTCTTTACTAGTTGCCATGGGTGGCCCCCCACAAAAATCACATAGGGGATACCTTGCTAGTGATAAGTCTTTCCAAATTTAACAAGGCTGAATGGTGGAGTGAAAAAGGATTTATTAAACATTGATTATGTGTAGGGAAAACTGTGCTAAGTAGTAGGGATAAAAATACATAAAATAACCAATTAACAAGTATTTGTTAAGCACTAATAATGTGCCAGGCACTGAAACCACTGGGGATACAGATACAAAGAATGAAACAAACCCTACTTGCAATGACTTTGCATTCTAATGAGGAGATAAATATTTTACATATATATGTATAATATATATGTAAAAATATATATCATATATAATAAAGTATATTTCATAATATTCATTCTATATAATACATATATAAATTTATAATGTTAATTCTATATAAAACATATATAAAATTAATATAAAAAGATAGGGTATACAAGTTAAAATTAAATCTCAATAATAATATTATATTTTAAGAGATTTATTAATGATCATTAGAAATCAAAGAATAAAGAAGATACAAAATAAAGACCACATGCCCATGACTGGTAAGCCATTTTTTAGTCAACCCCACTCACCACCATCAATGCTGATTCTAGAGAGATCAGAGATCTCAGAGAGGGAAACTCCAAAGCCCACACCCTTTATCCTCTGCCTACAGGAAGTACATAATGATAGGAAGTCAGTGGGCTCTTGGGATATGTAGTTCTTTTTTAGGGTAATAGATTTTCAATCATACAAGGGACAGCTAGGTAGCTCATGGATGGAGTACCAGGTCTAGAGTTGGGAGGACCTGGTTTCAAATTTGACCTGTCACTTCCTATCTGTGTAACCCCTGGCAAGTCATTTAACCTGCATTTCCTAGCCCTTACTGCTCTTCTATCTTGGAACCAATACTTAGTATTGATTCTGGTTTTAAAATATCTTGTAGAATTATATACAAAGTAGTTACATGGAAAAGAATTTTGGAGGGAGGGCACTAGCTGTTGATATGGATCAAGAAAAGTTTCACACAGAAGATGGTGTTGGTGGGTTTTAAAATTAATATATAATAACTCAAGTATTATATTTATAAGATTTATTAATAACTAAAATAAAACTTACAACTAACACAGCTGGGGTTGCAAGAGAGTGAGGGAGGAGTCACAGCCAACTTAAATATAATCATGTAAATGTGAGGATGCAGTAAAAGGGAAAAGGATTCTAGATAATACAGAAAGGAATTTTGGGTAATGTAGTTTTTAGGACTTCAAGAATTTCCAACTATACATGTATGAGCCACATCTTAAAAGAAGAGGACTCTTTGAGACAGAGGTGAGGGCAGAGTGTGCCTGGGGCATTGGGGATGACTGGTACAATGGTACTGAGACATATGATATAATATCATGGGAGAGGAATAGAAAAAAAAAAGCTGGTTTAACTGGATCACAGAACGTACAAAGATGTCTTGCAAAATCCCTCAAGAATCCTTTATGGGCCAGGCCCTGAGCCAGGGCGAGAAAGGAGACAGAGGTGTTAAAAAAGATCGTGCTTGAACTTTACTTTCCCTTAAACACTTGAATCTATTGATGGCAGCTCTTTTCAAGGACTCCCTCTTCTCCCCATGACAAGCGGCAACATTTCTCTCTCCAAGAGAGGTAACTGGCAAAGATGCTACCTTATTTAAGGAAATGGACATTTACTGCTCCATTACTGAGCCAATCAATGGCTTTGACAGGCCGGCTAAACCTTGTGAAGATAGCCATCGGGTTGTTGTCGACCCCTGGTGAACTAAGGCTTTGCTCACCCAGCATGTGAAGCCTGCTTCGGCGGAACAGGCGGAAGAAACCAGTAAGAAGGTTCAACGGCTGAGATGGCGATACAGCAAGGCACTGTGGAGTGCTTAGGGCGTGTTGGAGCACAAAGGACAATAAGGCCATCCAATGCAGCTGAGGAAGTCTCCAGGTGTAACGACTTTTCGTGACAATGGACCCAGGCTTCCAACATCAAGAGAGTGGGACTGTCTCTGTGCACTGACTTTTCCACTTAAATCTTCATGCACAGGTGTCTTTGTGCACAAAAACACACAAAGACAATCGTCATCCTAGGTTACCGAGAGACTACAATAATAATAATAATAATAATAATAATAATAATAATGATAACTGAGCCAATTAATCTATACAGGAGAAGGCTCAGTCCACTGATTTCTTCTTAAAAAAGTACTGAATTTCTCCTGTAGGCCTCATCTTCTCAGAGAGGTAAAAAATAGTTGGATATACTCATGGATGTGCCAGTAAATATTTAACTACTGTCCCTCTAAGAGAAATGTGTATACAACATACTTTAAAATTTAATTTATATACTTGTTTTCTCAAGTCTACTCAATAAACAAAACAATAAATAAAATATATATTTTTAAACCCTTACCTTCTGTCTTGGAATCAATACTGTGTAGTGGTTCCAAGGCAGAAGAGGGCTAAACAGGAAATGGGGGTCAAATGACTTGCCCAGGGTCACAAAGCTAGGAAGTGTCTGAGGCCAGATTTGAACCTAGGACCTCCCATCCTTAGGTCTGGCTCTTAATCCAATGAGCCACCCAGCTGCCCCCAATAAATAAAATCTAAATTTGCAATGTTTGCTAATTTCTGAGGCATAATGTTTAATCTACATTACTGACAATTTTCTTTATCTCTTTCTTAAGTCTCGGGAATCAACAAAACAATAAATTAAGTCTAGATTTGTAGCATGTTCCCATTTCTTTTCTTTTTTTTTTTAAACCCTTACCTTCCTTCTTGGAGTCAATACTGTGTATTGCCTTCAAGGCAGAAGAGTGGTAAGGGCTAGGCAATGGGGGTTAAGTGACTTGCCCAGGGTCACACAGCTGGGGAGTGTCTGAGGCCAGATTTGAACCTAGGAACTCCTGTCTCTAGGCCCCTAGAATGTAAGTATTTTTTAAAAATACAAACTTTGGGTGAGGTCTAAACATAAGGACTAGATGAGATACAGACATTCTAATTATGTTTATTACAATGGAAAAAAAAGGAGGAGGTACCTTAGTTGTTTGTAAAAAGAAAAGATCTTAACATAATGAAGAAAATAAAGATAAAAAGGCCTAATTTCCTCTCACCCCAAGAAAAAGGGCCAAGATGTCTCCTCTACCAGAAGAAGGAGGGTCTCTTATTTAAATGAGAATTAAGGGAAGACTTCCTCTTGCTTTCTCTCCTCTTCCTAACAAAATGGATTCAACAAAGACAAATCCAGGAAGGATGGGGGAATGTAGCTTTCCTAAGTAACAGAAAGGGCACTAACCAAAGGAAGGGTCCTTAATTTAGCCTGACTTTTAAGGAAATAGGGAGTGTGGGCCAAGGAAAGACTTCTCTAGGGTAGAGGTAAGAATGCAAATACAAAGAAAATGCCCTCAATTTGATCTGACATATGGAGAAGGTGAGGCCTAGAATTCTGCTCCCAAAACCTCAGAACCAAAAGTGGAAAAATGGAAATAAGTGAATGAATGAATAATATTTAAGAATGCCAGGGGTAACCAAGACACAAATCTTAAATAATGAGTAAATGAATAAAATATAATAAAATATATTTTATATATTTAATATATATATAAATAATAAAAATAAAATAAAATAAATGAATAAAAACCATTGACAATCAAGACATCAGGGGAAAGGGATACATTGCCACAAGAACTATGTGAATTCTCAGAAGTATAAAAATGATAGCATAAAAGAAATGAAAATTATAAAGAAGTCTTAGAAAAAGATTCAACAGATTAAGGTTGGGAAAGCTTCATTATGATAATCTTTTACAACTTTACATTGTTGTAATATTAACATAGAAGGTACAAAACTTTATTCTAGTAAAAGTTTCCTTAAAAATCACAATGGGCCAAATAGAAGTTAATAACTCTAGGGAACAAGAAGAATTATTGAAGACAAAAGACTTTTTAAGAAGAAGAAAATAGGGGGCAGCTGGATAACTCAGCAGATTGAGAGACAGGAGGTCCAAAGTTCAAATATGATCTCAGACACTTCCTACCTGTGTGACCCTGGGCAAGTCACTTAACCCCTATTGCCTGGCCCTTACCATTCTTTTTGCCTTGGAACCAATACATAGTATTGATTCCAAGATGGAAGTAAGGATTTAAAAAAAAAAGAAAATATAAAGTATTTTATATTAAAACCAAACAACCTGGAAAATATGTCAAATAAAAATAACTTAAAAATTATTGGACTACCTGAAATCCATTACCAAAAAGCCCTCAAAACAAAACAAACCTGTATGCCATACTTCAAGAAATCATTCAATAAACTGCCCAGACATATTGGAACAAGAGGGCAATGTGAAAATAAAAATACTCCTCCTCCCTGAAAAACCCCAAAATGAAAACTCCCAGGAATGTTACTGACAACATCAAGATCTTCATGATCAGATAAAAAACTTCTACACACAGGCAGAAAGAAATAATTCAAATATCAAAGAATCACAGCAGGATCCCCCAAGATTTGACAGCTATCACAATAAAAGAGCACATTCCAAAAGTACAGGTCTTTAGCCAAGAATAATTTACAGCAAAACTGAATATAATCCTACAAGGGAAAAAATGGATCTTAAGTAAAATAGAGCACTTCAATAATTTTTTATAAAAAACTGGAGTTAAAAATGAACTAACCTCCCCACCCCCCTTACCTCTGTCTTAGAAGCAGTATTATCTGTTGGTTCCAAGGCAGAAGAGTGATAAGACTAGGCAGTGGGGGTCAAGTGACTTGATCAGGATCACAAAACTAGGAAGTGTTTGAGGTTAGATTTGAACCTAGGACCTCCCCTCTCTGGGCCTGGCTCTCAATACATTGAGCTACCTAGCTGTGCCCTAAAAATAAAATTTGAAACACAGGTAGGAAAGTGAAGAAAAAAATTTAAAGGTCAATTCAGGGGAACAATTGAAAGGAATTTTTAAAGGATGAATTGTTTTCCTTCTAATAGGGTGGGGGAGATGAAAAAAGAGTCATCTCAGAGTCTTAATGTTGCAAGAGGTGATAGAGGTAATCAAATGAAACAAAAGATCTATAATATCAAAAGGTGTTTTCATATCTCTTTTCTTTCTTCCTTCAGTATCATCAAAACATAACAAAACCACTTATAGTTCTTCTCTTCCATTTGACTACCTCTATGACTCCTTTAGATATTAGGGCTCTGAAAGGACCCTTTTGTCACCCCCCCCCCATTAGAAGGGAAACAGTGGAGAATGGGAAAAGTTTGGGGGAACTTATACAATTAAGATGTGCAAGTAGAAGCATATTGTAAACATACATGGAAGGAGTGTGGAGAGTGGGTTTCATTTGAACTTCACTTTCATGGAAATAGATCAGAAGAGGAAGAATCTACATGAACAAAGAGTTTTTCTTGTAAGAATACATTCAATTCAATAGAGATATAGAAAGAAACAGGAAGATGGGAGAGTTGAGTTTAAAAGAGAGAGTAGATTAAAGCATGGATTAGTTAAAAAAATACAAATCCTAAATTTGGAGAGAGATTAATAAGGAAGAAGGAAGAAAGGCAGGAAGATAGGACAGGAGGAAGAAGGAAAATTAAAACCTATAATAAAAAGGAAATTGAGAGTAAAGAGAATTTAAAGTACAAAAGAACAAATTGGAGGGAAGTATTCAATTAACTATTATAACTGTGAATGTGAATAGGATGAACACTGAACAGAAGAGAATAACATCATGAATTTGAAAGTAGAAGCCAACAATATTCTGCATATCAGAAATAAACTTAAAACATGGACACATAATTAAAATAAGGACTAAAAAATCAGAAGAATACAAAAAAGAGGTATAGAAATTATGTGGTTTTATAAACTAAAATTTAAAAGTCAAGGAAAATGTAGTTTTTGAAATGACAAGTCCATAAGGACATTCTGGGACCACTGAGGCAAAAGCAGCCAGAAAAGACATATTTGCAGATCTGACCTTGCATGTCTACAAATCATTGTCTAAAGAACACCTGATTTTCTTAATTGGCTCAGAACTTCCTGACCAGCTAACTTACTATCACAAAGCTTGTCTATCTCTGGGACACGCAGCCTTCATGCATATCAGCTATACCCTAGTGCTTTTGTACTTCTAAAGAAATCCTTATGCCAGCGATGACAGACGAAAGAGTACTTTGAAGATTACTATTGATGAAGTGTATGTACTTCTCAATGCAGGTGACACCTGTGTACTCTAATTGGCACCAAGGATGTATGCTCTTGATGTATTATTTTCCTTTGATGATCGAGTGTAGAAACTAAATATTGGACCTATATGCTCAATAAAATGGAATCTGTGATCCCATTCACAGCCCCCTAAATCCTGTCAATTTCTCATCCACATGGGATTTCTTTTTCTCTTCTCCTTTCTCCCCCTGAGCCAGTCTCTGGAGAGCTAAAATATCAGCTAAAAGGTACCATAGAGCAGCAGTTCTCTAGGTGTTGTCTGAGGCCTCTTTTGGTTCCTCAGAAGGTCCTCAGGGTTTATCAGGGAGATTAGAAGATCAAATCCATTTTATATTAATACCAAAATATTATGTCCCTATTAAAATACTTCTTCTTTTCCCAACTACACATCTAAGTAAGGTCAGCTTTTCTTTTCATACATTTCAAACAAAACATCAAAACATTGAATTCTGAAGCAGACATGAAACTCTGGGTCTCTTCTGATAAACCAGACATTAAAGAGATTTGCAAAAATGTGCAAAAGAATGACAATCTTGTCACTCATTTTTTGTTGTGAAAAATATAGTCGTTTTCATAAAATCATGTTATGTATGTTAATGGATGTTATCATTGATTTAAATGAATAAATCAATATTTTAAAGTTAGTTTTAATTTCTAATTTGGTAAACACTGGCAGTCATAACCCATAAAAACAAAAGCTTTTTGGAGTCTCCAATTTTTAAAAGTATAAAGAGGTCATAAGAAGTTTAAGAAATAGTACCATAAATGATTAATTTCTATACTTAAAGTATATGCACAAACTGGTATAATATCAAAATACTTTAAGAAAAAGCTAATTAAATTACAAAAAGAAATAGATAGCAAAACTTTGCTAGTGGAGGACTGTAAGGTACCCTTTTCATTCCTAGATAAATATATCCAAAAGATAGACAAGAAAGAAGTTAAGGACCCAAAGAGAATTTTAGAAAGTTAGAATTGATAGACATTTTTTAAAAGCCCTTATTTTTTGCCTTAGAATTGATACTAAATATTGATTCTAAGGAAGAAGAGCAGTAAGGACTAGGCAATTGAGGTTAAGTGACTGGCCCTAGATTACATAGCTAGGAAATGTCTGAGGTCAGATTGGAACCCAGGACTTTCCACCTCCAGGCCTGGTGTATCACTGTATGGCCTAGCTGCCTTGATATTATAGACATAGCATTTATTGACTAGAAATAGAAATTAGGAATATATATATATATATATATATATATATATATATGTATATATATATATATATTTCAATTGTGCATGTCACCTTTACAAAAACTGACCATGTAATAGGTTATTAAAAACTTCACAAAACTGATTATGTATTAAGTCATTAAAAATCTCACACAAATGCAAAAATAGCAGAAGCATTAAAGATGTCTTTTACTGACCAGAACACAAAAAAATTATATTAAAGAAAGGGACCTTGAAAAACATATTAAAAATCAACTAGAGACAATACCAATGCAAAAGAATTGGTGGATCAAAGAATAAATCATAGATATGATAGATAATGTCATTAAACATTCTTGAAACAACATACCAAAATTTCTGGAATGAGGACAAAGCAGTTCTTAGAGAAAAATTATATCTTTATATATTTTAATACAAATGAGAAAGAACAGATGAATAAATTAGGTATGCAAATAAAAAACCTAAAAACCAACAGATTAAAAAAAACATAATCACTAAAACAAAAATTCTAAAAATCAAGAAAGAAACTAGCAAAATTAAAAGATAAAAAGTGAATCACTAAATAAAACTAGGACCTTATTTTTAAAAAAAAAGAATGAAAGGGGGTGGAATCAAGATGAAAGCTTAGGAGCAGCAAAAGCCAAAACCTCTCTGACTATTTTTCCATACCAATCTTTAAAAAATGCTTCAAAATAAACAGAAATCCAAACAAGATGGAGTCATGGGACTTTCCTGCTGAACATAACTTGAAACGTAGGCAGAGAGAGTCAATTTCCATAATATAAGGGAGAGACTAGAAAGAAGACTGGGCTCCTTGAACCTCCCTCCCTCACTTACCACACTGAGACCTATGATTAGACAAGGGCTGACTGTGGGATTCCTGGGCAAAGGCTGCAACCATGACAGAGTACCTCAAATCCACCAGGCGAGATCCAAGGCTCTAACAGTGGCTGGCATGGAGGAACTTGGAGGGGACCATTTTATTGGAGACCCTTGATTTCTGTGGCAGAGCAGCTCAGTCCTTGTCTAATAAACCAACAGGGGGCTAGTTTACAGTCTACAGGGGGATGTGAAGGGGGGATGAGTAAACAACAGAAAAAAAGAGGTAATGATTGAAAGCTTCTTTGGGGATAAAGGCCAAAAACAGAACCAGCAGAGGATGATGGGATCCAAAGAAATTTAAGCAAAATGTCCAAAAATCCAGGGAATTGGATTCAGGCTATGAAAGAGCTCAAAGAGGAATTTAAAAAATCAAATAAGATAGGCTGAAGAGAAATGGGAAAAGAAAAACAACAGCTTAAAAAGCAAACTAGGTCATCTGTAAGCAGAGGAACATGAATTAAAACAAGAAAACAGAGTTTTAAAAACCAGAATTGACCAAATGGAAAACGAGGCAAAAAAGTCAAAGGATGAAAAGAATTACTTGAAAAGAAGAATGAACAAAATGGAAAAGGAGGATCAAAAGGTCATGGAAGAAATTCAGTCTTTAAGAAAAGAATGAAATAGAAAAAACATAAACTAATTTTATTTTTTAAAAAGGAAAACCAAATTACCAATATCAAAAAAAGAAAAAAAAAGAAAATTCACTGCAAAGTATTTTATTATAAAGTATTTTGCCCAGTTATATGTCCCAAGCCCCAACAATTTAAATGAGATAGAATTTTTAAAAATGCAAATTAACTAGATTAAAATAATAATAAAATGTATGTAATTTAAATAATCCAATCTCAGAGGAGGAAACTAAAGAAGTCATAAATGAACTTTCTATTAAAAAATGACCAGATGGCAAATTCAAATAATAATAAATTTCAATATTACATAAACTTCACAAAAATAGAAAAAGAAGAAATTCTTCCAATTTTTTTCTGATGCCAATATTGTCAATCTTCAAACAGAGAAAGAAAAGTATAAATTAATATTCAAAATGAATATTGATGCAATTAAAAAAATAAAATATTAGCAAAGAGGATAAAACACAAGACACAAAGAACATGAACTATGACCACATTGGTTTTATATGGAGAATGCAGGGTTGTTTTAAGAAAACTATAAATAACCAAATCAATAATAAAAATAGCAAAAATCATATCATTAAATTAATAGTCATAGAAAAGGGTTTGACAAAATACAACACTCATTTCTGTTAAAAACACCAGAAAACAGAAGTAGCTAGGTGGCTCAGTGGATAAGTCAGGCTTTTAAGGTCCTGGGTTCAAATTGGACCTCAGAGAGCTCCTAGTTATGTGACCCAGGCAAATCACTTAATCTTAAATGCCTAACTCTTTATATATATATATATATATGTGTATATATATATATATATATATTTTAAATAAAAATATTTTATTTCCCAATTACATTTGGTAACAAATTTCCCACATAAATTTTCCAGAGTTATAGGACCCAAATTGTCTCTCTTCCCTCCCCACTCCCAGAAATGGAAAGCAATTCAGTCTCTCTTATATATGTTTTATCATGCAAAATATAAAATATATGTTTCAGCAATAAAATAACAATAACAATTTAATCCAAAGTTTTCCAAAGTGTGAAATAGGGAAGGGGGGGCAGGGGAGGTGGGGTTTAAGACTCTCTGGAAAGGTCTAAATGCCTAACGCTTACAACTCTTGCCTTGAAACTGATGCTTAGTATAGATTCTAAGACAACAGGTAAGTTTTTTAAAGGATACTAGGAAATATAGTGAATAAACATTTCTTGCTTATCATGCCCCAGGCACTATGTTAGGCCCTAAAGATACAAAGAAAGGTAAAAGACACTCTACTTAAAGTTGGGTGGTACAGTAGATAAAGTACCAGACCTGGAGTCAGGAAGAGCTGAGTTCAAATATGACCTCAGACCTATGTGATCCTGGACAAGTCACTTAGCCTTGTTTGCCTCAATTCCTTATTGTAAAATGAGCTGGAGAAGAAAATGGCCAAACACTCCAATATCTTTGTGAAGAAAACCCTAAATGGGGTCAAAAAGAATCAGACATGACTGAAAATGACTGAACAACAAAAGCTTACAGTTCAACGAGGGAGACAACGTGCTACAAACTATGACTTTAAATAATCAGTGAGGGAAGGCACTATAATTAAGGAGTATAAGGAAAGATTTCTCATTTTAGGTAGGATTTTAGCTGAGAAGAAAGCCAGGAGGTAGAGATGAGGAGGGAGAGAGCATTCCAAGTACCTAGGACAGTCAGAGAAAATGAAGGATCAGTACTAAGACAAATGGGTCTTTCCTTGATTTGAAAAATATGTATATAAAACCAAAAGCCAATATAATATGATAATGGGGATAAATTAAAATATCTTGCAATAAAACAAGGGTGAAAGCAGGACATCTATGGTCATCTTTTTTATTTGCTATCATAACTGAAATGCTGGCAATAATCATGAGATAAAAGAAATTGAGGGAATATGTAGGCAAAGAAGAAACAAAATTCTAACTTTTTTGCAGATAATATGATAGAGTATTTACGGAACCCTAGAGCCAACTAAAATTTTTAATTGAAACAATAATTTCAACAAAGTTGCAGTATGTAAAATAAAAACACACGAATTGCCAACATTTCTATATAATGCCAATAAAACCCAGAATACAAAGACAGAAAGAAAAAGCCATTAAAATAAACAGAATGTATAAAATTCTTTAAATCTACCTTCTAAGATATACACAAGAAATACACAAATACATTACAAACCACTGTTTGTAAAGAGAGACTCAAATAATTGGAGAAATATTAATTTATCTTGGGCAGGCCAAGACAATATAATAAAAATGACAATACCACCTAAATTAATTTACTTATTTAGTGCCATATCAATCAAACTACCAGGGGCTTGCTTTATTGAGCTAGGAAAAATAATAATGAAATTCATATGGAGTCAGAAAAGGTCAAGAATCTCAAGGGAAATTAATTCTCAAGTGGGGGGGGGGGAGAACCTAGCAGTACCAGACCTCAAATTATACTGCAAAGCAGTAATTCTCAAAACAATTTGGTACTGGTTAAAAAATAGAGAGATCAATCAGTGGAGCAGATTAGGTACATAATATACAGAAGCAAACAAACCTAGTAGTCTAGTATTTGATAAACACAAAAGACTCCAGGTACTTGGATAAGGATTCATTATCCAATAAAAAAATAGAGGGCTAGGAAAATTGGATATCAGAATAGAATAAATTAGGTTTAGACCAATGCCTCACAACTTATATGAAGATAAGCTCCAAATGGATATGTGAACTGGATATAAAAGGTCACATCATAAACAAATTAGAGAAATAAGGAAAAAATTACCTATTAGATCTCCAGATAGAGAAAGAATTCATAACCAAATAAGGGACAGAAAGGAGCAGGCAGTTCTCAAGGGAAAAAATCCCGGCTCTCTACAGTCATATGAAAGAAATTAAGCTCCAAATTACTAATAATTCTAGAAATCCAAATTTAAAGCAACTCTATTCCACTTTAAGATTGGTAACAAGGAAAAAAAAAAGAATGATGAATGTTAGAGGAACACTGGGGAAATAGGCACATTAATGTGGAGCCAGTGGAGTTATGAATAAATGGGTCTAAACATTCTGGGAAGAAATTTGGAATTATGCAGAAAAATACCTACTAAATGATATATGTTCTTTCATCTAGATATACCACTGCTAGGTTTATTCTCCCAAAGAAATCAGAGAAAAAGGAAGTCTGATGTATTAAAAACTCCTTAGCGTAGCTCTCTTTCATGGTGGCAAAGAATAGAAAACTGAGGGGATACCTATCAACTGGGTTACAGCTGAACAAGTTATGGCATGAGAAAATAATGGAATAACATTTTACTTTAAGTAAGTAAAATGACACTTTTTAAATATAGAAAGACCTTAAATGAATTGATGCAAAATTAAGTAAGCAGAACCAGAACAATTTATACTGTGAAATCAATTTTGAAAGAGTTTAGAAAAATGATCAACTAAATGATTAACCATGATTTAATAGGACTGATAAAGAAAATGCTACCCCCCCACATGATAGAGAAATAATGGATTAATAGACAGAATAAGAAATCCATTTTGGGATGTGATCAATATGACAATATGTTTTATTTGGATGAACAGTAGAGGCTCTGTATCCTCCTTCCTTCCTTCCTTCCTTCCTTCCTTCCTTCCTTCCTTCCTTCCTTCCTTCCTTCCTTCCTTCCTTCCTTCCTTCCTTCCTTCCTTCCTTCCTTCCTTCCTTCCTTCCTTCCTTCCTTCCTTCCTTCCTTCCGGATAGGGGATGTAGGAAGGAAAAATAAATGCTTGATAACTGAAAAAAAAATTAAGAAGTTAAAGCCACTGCTCCAACCATTCCCCACTCTTGAAACCCCCGATTGCTATCCTGCTTCTTAGAAATTTCTATTTCTCTCTATAAAATGCTGTACCTCAAGCCTATAACTTCATGTAAAAAGGAGTTCTGGTTCCTAGGTGTGCCAAAAAATGCAATTTCCCACCCCTCCTATCTGCCATGTCTGCTACATCTAGATTTTTCATAAAGATAGAGGTAGAGCTATTTGAATCATCAGACCAATGATTTTACCTCCCCCCCCCACAATCAGAAACATGGTACCCCTTGGGGACCTCTCTCATAGTCAATTCTTTACTTTCTCCCATTTTCCATTGGATCTCCTAAACGTAGTACTACAGATACTAGCAAAATAGATGCTTCAAGACTCAATACCAAAATGTCCATGATTATCAATCCTTAGAAACCTGCCCATTTCCCAATGTCCTAAAATATTCCCTGTGGAATTGAAATAATACACTTCCCTCCTTATTATTCTCCATAATGGTTAAAAGGTCAAGGAGTGACATGAATTCCTCTCTCTCCCTCCCAAGTTTGCTGGCTTTTACTATCCAGGCAATCTGTTGCCAAGCCTTTCTAGCTCATATGATCTTTCATAGCTTTTGTTCTTCTGGTATTGCTTTCAGGAACCCAATAAGACTTCAGGGGATATTAACATGTGACATTTATACAAATATACAATCCCAGAATACTCAGCTATTGAAGGTTAATTATGTCTGTCCAGGATAAATACCTTACCTTATGTCTGCATAACTTTTGCTATTTACAGAGAGAATCTACATGTAATATGTCATATGATTCCTCACAACAGTTTCATAAAGGACAGCTAATTTTATCCTTAATTTACAAATACAGAAACTGAGGCTGAGAGTGGTCAAGAATTCTCTAAGAACACAACTAATAAAAGGGAGAACTGGGGTTCTTTTTAGTTCTCTTCTCTTTTTGTAATACATGCTAACTCTCCAAATGAAATGAAAAATGAGCAGCTGGTCTCAGATTTGCCATTTGTTACCTTTTGATTTGACTAAATATTTTTACAGTACTGTCACTGGTTGGGATTTTTTGACCAATAATGACATCTTTAATTTCTCTAGTGTAGAACCTTTTATGGGCATAGCAAACACCAAAAAAAATGCCTAATCAACTGGGTGATTTGATTTCTTTAAGATATTTTCCTTCAAAAATGTGTAACTAAATTCCTAATGAATGTTTAGAATTCATTTCCTTAATAGAACCTATTCAGAGAAAGGTTTCTCCTTTTAAAATAGTGTGGTGTGACCCCACAAAACTTGCTTTGCATAGGCTTTTCCCAGCCATGCCCAAGGTATGATTCTGATTAATTTTTTTTGGCTGAAGAGCCTCATTGGCTTTCTTTCACATTCCATTATTGGATTATTCCAATTCCAATTCCAATAATCCAATATGGATTATTTCAAAGGAAATAATACATTTGTTAAGAAATGTTCATTTAGAAAAATGTACACAAATTTTGAAAATTTGATGATTTATCAACTTTCTCTTGATGTAAAAGATTACAGGATTCATCATCACATAATATCCATTTATTTATTAATTAAAAGATATGCTTAGAGGGGAAATTACCTTAAAACTTTTAAAATTACACTATCCTCTAATTAAATGATGTTTACATTATATGTTCTAGAAAATTAAATCTTAGGCAGAACCAAGATGACAGAGAAGATTCAAGGATTCATCTGATTTCTACTAAATTACCCTCAAGGAGACATGGCAAAATTGGGACCCTAATACACTGCTGGTGGAGTTGTGAATTGCTCTAGCCATTCTGGATGGCAATTTGGAACTATGCCCAAAGAATGCCTACCCTTTGACCCAGCAATATCACTGCTGGGTTTATACCCCAAAGAGATAAGAGGGAAAAAGATTTGTATAAAAATATTCATAGCTGTGCTCTTTGTGCTGGCAAAAAATTGGAAAATCAGGGGATGCCCTTCAATTGAGGAATGGATGAACAAATTGTGGTATCTGTTGGTGATGGAATACTATTGTGCTAAAAGGAATAATAAAGTGGAGGAATTCCATGGGGACTGGAACAACCTCCAGGAATTGATGCAGAGTGAAAGGAGCAGAACCAGGAGAACATTGTACACAGAGAATGTAATAGACTTTTCTACTAGCAGCATTGCAATGACCCAGGACAATCCAGAGGAATTTAGGAGAGAGAACACTATCCACATCCAGAAAAAGAACCATGGAAACAGAAATGCATTAGAAAAATATATGCTTGACCACGTAGTGTGATAGGGATGTGGTTAGGGTTTTGATGTTAAAGGACCACTCTGGTGCAAATATGAATAGCATGGAAATAGGTTTTGAAAGATGATACATGTATAACCCATCTTGTTGGCTTTGGTAGGGGGGAAGAAAAGAATGGGGAGGGGGGACAATGAATTATGTAACCATGGAAAAATATTCTAAATAAAAAAAGGGAAAAATAAATTTAAAATAAAATAAAAAACAAATTACCCTCCAAAAACTTTGCTATAATACCTCAAAGTGAATTCTGAATTCACAAAATCCACAAAAAGAGAAGGTGAAGTAATTTTTTCAGTCTAAAATAATTTAGCAGACCTCCTTGAGAAATCTAGTGCACTGGGGTGGAGGTGGAGTGCAGTGGGATGACAAGTTTTGGTTGCAGGTTATTTTCTGAGATTGAGATTTGGAGACAGACACTGAGTTGTTAGGCTTTGGATTATTAGACAGGGGAATTCTTCACTTCCATTCTATAGTTCTCTCTTATTTTCTTTTTCTTACTAATAAATCTAGCTATTAACAGTCTTGTGACTTAAGGATTAATTACAATTTTGGTGACTACCCATTCTAATCATTATAGGATTCTGGTCATAGTTCCAAAGGGGACATGATTATGTGTGGTTACTTAAAGACCAGAGTACAAGGCAGGATAGTATTAAATATACCTCTCCTTACATCATATTACCTTAAAAAACTTGTAAGCAGATAGAACCCCAGAGCCAGCTCTGAAAACAGCTGAACAATGAACCTGAAGCTCAGAACACTGCTCCATTCTCCATAGGCACAGAGAACAAGTTTAATGTTTTTTTAAATTAAAAAAAAAAGGCTGGGAAATGAGCAAATAACAGAAAAAGAAACTCAACATAGAAAGTTATTTTGGTGACAGAGAAGACCAAAACACAAACTCAGAAGATGACTACAAAACAAAGACTGCTGCTTCCAAAGCCTCCAAAGAAAAACAGGAATTGCTTGCAAGTCCAAAAATAATTAATGAAGGAGTTAAAAAAGGATTTTAAAAATCAAATAAGAGTATAAGGAAAATTGGGAAAAGAAATGAGAATGATATAATTTTTAAAATTATGGAAAAAGAGTCAACAACTTTGTAAAGGAGGCACAAAAAATTACTGAAGAAATTAATATTTTAAAAAACAGGATAGGCCAATTGGTAAAAGAGACACAGGAAACAGATGAAGAGAACTTCTTAAAAAGGAGAAACTTGCCAACTGAAAAAATATATACAAAAATTTATTGAAGAGAAAAACTTCTTGAAAGACAGAATAGGCCCTTTGGAGAAAGAGGTACAAAAATTCACTGAGGAAAAGAACTCTTTACAAAATACAACTCGACAAATGGAAAAGGGGGTACCACAGCTCAATGAAGAAAATCATGTTTTAAAAATTATAATTGGGCAAGTGAAAGCTAATGACCACACGAGACATCAAGAAACAATCAAACAATGTCAAAAGAAAAAAATAGAAGAAAATGTGAACTATTTCGTGGGAAAAACAACTGATGTGGAAAATAAATCTAGGAGAGATAATTTAAGAATTATCGGATTACCTGAAAGCCATGATAAAAAAAAAAGCTTAGACATCTTTCAAGAAATTATCAAGAAAAATTGCCCTGATATTCTAGAACCAGAAGCCAAAATAGAAATTGAAAGAATCCACTGATCACCTCCTGAAAGAGATCACAAAAAGATAATGCCCAGTAATATGATCACAAAATTCTAGAACTTCCAGGTTGAGGACAAAATATTGCAAATAGCCCAAAAGAAATAATTCAAATATCATGGAATCACAGTCAGTATAACTCAAGACTTAACAGTTTCTACATCAAAGGATCAAAGGGCCTGGAATATGTTATTCCAGAGGGCAATGGAGCTAGGTCTTCAAACAAACTGAGCAAAATATTCCAAGGGAAAAATGAGTGTTCAATGAAATAGAAGATTTTCAAGCATGGCTAATGAAAAGACCAGAGCTGAATGGAAAATCTGACTCTCAAATACAAAGCTCAAAAGAATCATATGAAGGTAAGGAGGAAAAAGAAATCAAAAGACCTTTGATAAGGTCAAATGGTGTACATTCTTTTGTGGGGAAATGATTCTTGTAAAACCAAAGAACTTTATCATTATTAGGGCAGTTAAAAGGAGTGTGAGTTAAATATGATAGTATTATCTAAAAAATAAAATAAAATGAACCTATGAGAAAGATGAATTCATTTGGGAGGAGAGGGAAGGGAAAAATATAATGAGGTAAATTATTGCACATAAAAGAGGCATGAAAGGGCATTCACAGTGGAAGGAAAGATGGGGGAGATGGGGAAGAGAGCATATGAACTTTATTCTCATCAGAATTAGCTCATTGAGGGAAGAACCTACACGATCATTTGGGTAAAGAGAGCTATCTTATCCTATAGGAAAACAGGAGGGGAAAGGGATAAGAGAAGGGGAATGAGACTGATAAAAAATAGGGCAAATTGAGGGTAGAGATAAGAAACAAAATAGGAACAAACAATATGGAAAGTAATACACAGTAATCCTAATCATGCAAAATTTTTTACAAGTATCTAATAAAAGTCATTTCTCAATACAAAGAGAAATGAGCTAAATATTTAAGAATGGAAGTCATTTCCCAATTGATAAATGATCAAAAGATATGAACAGGTAATTCTCAGCCAGAGTAATTAAAGTTCTCTTGGGTCATGCATATAGTGCTCCAAATCTCTATTACTTAGAGAAATGCAAATTAAAACAACCCTGAACTTAATAGATTGACTATTATGTCAGAAAAGGAAACTGACAAAACTGGGGAGTGGTGTATAGGAAAGCTGGGACATGAATGCACTGTTTGGGGGAGTTATGAACTGATTCAATCATTCAGGAGAGCAGTTTGGACCTATTGCCAAAAACCTATAAAACAGTACATACCCTTTACTCCAGCAATACCATTACTAGGGTTGTATCCCAAAGGGGGAAAAAAAAACGGGGAGGGGGGACAGGACATATTTGTACAAAAATATTTAAAGCAGCTCTTTTTTTGAGGAGGGTGAGGTGGGAAAGACTTGGAAAGTGAGAGGATACCCATTGGTTGGGGAATGGCTGAGTAAGTTATAGTATTTGATTATAATGGAATACTATTGTGCTATAAGAAATGACAAGCAAAAGGAGCTCAGAAAAACCTGGAAAGATTTCCACAAACTGAAGCATAGTAAAATAAGCAGAACCAGGAGAACATTGTACAGAGTGAATACTTTACAAAGAACAACTGTGAATAATAGCTTTTCTCAGCAATACAATGATTCAAAACTAACCCAAAGGAATCATGATAAAAAATGCCAGAAACTCAGTCTGAATCCAGACTAAAGCAAACTTTAAAAATTTTTCTTAATTTTTTTTCCATTTGAGTTCCTTTCCATAAAACGATTGACATGGGAAAATGTTTTAAATGATTACACATGAAAAGTCTATATGAGATTGCTTACCAACTCCGAGGAGCTAAGGATTTGGGGTGAGGAGGGAAGGGAGAGAATTTGAGACACAATATTCTTTGAAAAATGTTGGAAACCACATTTACATATAATTATGGGAAAATACAGTACATTTTAATTAAAAAAGGAATTATCAAAAATAATTAAAAAGGGGGAGAAAAAGAAAATTTAAAACTCATTTTGCATCACAGAAACCTTCTCCAATGGCTGATCTTGGTACATAGTGTTGACTCTAGTATCTCAAAGGCCGTCAGTAGAACATAAGCCCTAACAGGTTTTCCCACAATGAAAATAGCTTCATTCCTGGAAACATACTAAGTCTACTTTCTAAGTTGCTGCCAAACTACCTCTGGAGAATTTTATCACTCACAGATATCCCTTAATGCTGAATTCCAAACAAAGAAAGAAATGAAATGATTCCTTGGTCTATGAGACCCCATCCTGATTTTGTACATAGTAACAAGAGTACAGTAGCAGAAAATACTAAGAATTATGTAGCTTTTTGAATCACTTATAAATATCATCTTAATTGTTGGTACTTTAAATGTAAGGTTCGGGATCAATGAACAATAGGCAGGCAAAGTACTACAAGTAAATTGTAGAAATCTCAACCTTTTTATTGTAAATAAAACTAGAAAACCAAAGGAAGTTGCCACCAAGTGGGAAGATTCCTCACAGGCTCTCCATGGAAATTTTGATGTAACAATTGGTTTTATTATGCATCCAAATGTGATGAGGAATATAATTTTGTGGGATATTTGGTTATTTCATATTTCAGTGTTTATGGTATGCATTTGCAAGAAGACTACAAGGAAATAATTGCAAATTTTGCGATGACACTTGTAGAGAATGAAGAGGTAAGGAAATTCTGTAAAGAACTCAGTGAGATCCTAAAAAATAAATCAACATATAATATACTTAATATTTGGTAATGTCAGTAGAAAGATGGGAATAAGGAAAGATGGCCAAACCCCCCCCCCCCCCAAATGCAGATAAATCATAATAAATGAGAAAGGTCAAAGGCCTGGAGATGGCATAGAAACCTCACATACATATATTATTAATACTTTCTTTTTTTTTTAAATCCTTACCTTCCATCTTGGAATCAGAAGATTGGTAAGAAGAGTGGTAAGGGCTAAGCAAGTGACTTGCCCAGGATCACACAGCTGGGAAGTGGCTGAGGTCACATTTGAACCCAGGACCTCCCATCTCTGGGCTTGGCTCTCAATGCACTGGGCTACCCAGCTGCCCCCTCTCTTACCATTTTTAAAAGAAGTTTAAGTAACATAAATCAATTACTTTAATGAAGAAATTAAAAAAAAACTTTAGACATTTTGTTAATCACAAAAAGATTTGTCTTCTTATAAAGCTAAGAGTAATGGTAATCAGGGGAAATGCTCATTTAGGGTACAATTACTTTTTTAAATTAAAGTTTTTATTTTTTTATTCTGCAAAAACCTGCCCCCCCCCCTTTTTCACTTCCCAAATGAAAATGAAAAAACAACAAACAAACTCCAGTTACAAACACTTACTTAAACAAAACATTTCCACCTGGGTCATGTCCAAAAGGAATGTCTCATTCTGCACTCTTTCAGGTGAGTACTATGTTTCCTCCTCATCAGTCATTTCATTTGAATCTTTCAATGCTGCTTGTCTTTGTAAGGTTGTTGTCATTGTATACATTGCTCTGGTTCTCTTTACTTCACTCTATATCAGTTCATACAAGTCTTCGCTATTTTCTCTGAAGTCATTTCCCTCATTCGTATTTTGCAGCCCAATAGCATTCTGACCCAATTATACACATCCCTTGCTCAGCCATTCCCTGGTTGGCAGTTACCCCCTCAAATTCCCATTCTTTGCTATCTCAAAAGAGCTATTCGGGTGTGATGCTATTTATAGGGAAGAGCAGGTAGATTAGTTTGACTAGAATATAGAGTATGAAAGGGGAAGTAATGGGAAATGAAAGAAGGAAGGAAATGAGTGAAGAAGCATTTATAGAAACATCAGGAAAATTGATGAAATGACTATTTCCAAAGGGGAAAAAGCGAGGGAGAGCACCATGCTGCTGACAGGGCAGATAGGAAGATTATTGAAGTGAAGTGTTGATGGGTGAGTCTGAGACAGCAGGACAACATGGGTCTAAAATTGTCTTGGGCTCTTCAAGGAGAGCTTCAAGTGATAAACAGATGAATTTTCATTTCGTTGCTGAAGCTTCTTGAACAGGATAATGATATGGTCAGAATGTGTTAGAAATGCCAATTTGGCAGTAAAATGGAGGATATATTAGAAAGAATGACTGAGGGAAGGGAGAATAGGAGACCACTTCAGTGGTCTAGACAAGAGGTGATAAAGGCCTGAATTAGAATAGTAGCTAAATAAGTTTTTTTTTTTTAAAGGAAGGATGTAAGAGATTAAAAAAAAAAAAACTCTTACCTTCTCTCTTAGAATCAATATGTATTGATTCTAAGGCTGAAGAGTAGTAAGGACTAGGCAATGGGTTTTAAGTGACTTGTCCAGGGTCACACAGCTAGGAAGTGTCTGAGGCCAAAATTGAACCCAGGACCTCCTGATCCACTGAGCCACTCAGCTGCCCCCAGAGATAATTTTTTAAAAAAAGAATCTATTTTAGTTTGTAAAGATCAAAAGAAGGACAGCTAAGATCTCTGGGTGCAAATCTGGTCTCAGACACTTTCTAGCTGTATGACCCTGGGCAAGTCACTTAATTCCAAATGCTTACCCCTCACTACTCTTCTGTCTTAGAACCAATAGTTAGTATTGATTCTAAGGAAGAAGGTAAGGGTTTAAAAAAATTAAAGGATTTTTATATAATATATATAAATAATATATATATATATATAAATAAATATATAATAAATATATAATAAAAAAATTAAAAAAATTAAGGGATTGAAATCAGGTTTCCAAAATGAACTTAAATCCTATAGAAACTACTACAAGAAAGACTTATAGCTTTACGAGTTAATGTATAATATTTTGGATGTGGCCAATGTGGGAATTTATTTTCTTAAAAGTGTTTGTTACAAGCATTTTTTCTTTTCTTTTCTTCATGTTCTGGTATTAGGGAAAGCAGAGAAGGTAGTGTGGGGGAAAAAAAAAACATTTGCTAATTCATTAAAACAAAAAATGTTAATATGTAAACTTGAGTATGAATTGTAAATTAGAATTTAGCAAGGAACTGGCTAAAGAGCCCAGTCTTTATAAGCACATGGAATATACTTGGCTACTTTACCTAGACTTTGAAGAGTGTATAGACATCCTATAACTAGTTCTGGTTCTCTAACCATGTGGTACAGAGAAGGTTTTTTTGGTTGGCTACAGAGCTGTAACTGGAGTGTATTCAAAAAGGTCTAGTCAGCAAGGGCCTGAACTGGGTCAATCTTTTTCCTGACTGGTTAGATTTCAATGAAAGAGACAGTTCTATAGGGGGAAAGGCCTAGGGCTCTCTCCATGTGAGGTCTATTTGTGGCCAGTAAACATGAGACTTTTTTCTTTGTTGCTTTGCATTTATTATTTCCTGTTTTAGAGGAAGGAAATAACTATGGCCTTGTGACTTTAAAAGGTCAGCAGAGCGAGCCACTAGATTCTCAGAGCTGGAATCTATGCAGGAATTGGCTCAGAGTCAGATGGTGAGGAGCAAAATCCTGAACAATTTGTTTGTTCTAGTCCAGTCGTTGTGGAAATGCAGACATCAACCCATCAGTCATGCTGCATTTGGAAACAGGAACTTGACTGACACATCCTACTCTACTTAGGAGCCAAGTTGTTTTGGGGAGAGTGTGCCCCTGGATTTTGGGGGGAAAGGTTTGTTCGTTCAATCTTGCCATACCTGTGAGCTAAATATTCTTTTGTAAAAGTTAATTGATGCCAATTGGTTAAATAGAATTGGAGAGAAAACACAAGAAGGGGCTTAATCCATTAGAGAAGAACTACTCCAACCTCCCAGAGGCATCACTGGAACTGGGAAGATCAGGCATCACTATGGAAAAGTAAGACCACATGGAGGCAGCTGGGTGGTTCAGTGGATTGAGAGCCAGGCCCAGGGATGGGAGGTTCTGGGTTCAAATATGAACTCAGATACTTCCTAGCTCTTTGACCCTGGGCAAGTCACTTAACCCTCAATTGCATGGTCCTTACTGCTCTTCTGATTTGGAACCAACTGGTTCCATGACAGAAGGTAAGGGTTATTAAAAAAAGGAAAAGTAGGACCACGATATAGTTACAAATATTTACACATATTCTGGTGATAACTGGGGTTTGGGGAACCCCAAGTTTGCCCCTGTCTCCTGAGAACTTACCCCAAGGGAAGTCCCAGACTCATCCAATTCAGACTGAACAACAGACCTTCAAGTATTTAATGAATCCCACTTTAGGTGGGACTAGTAGATAGTCAAATGTTCAGTACTCTTTTAGTCTTAGAAGTTGCCCCATTGTATCAGAGATCTGTTCCCAAGACCAACACCTATGCAGGATCCATCCTTTTAGTATCCTGTAACGAGCTAGGAAATGCCCATCAGTGGGTTTCTCAGGTAAACTGCAGTGAATGCCCAGGGAGAACCCAGCCCCCAGCTGATCACAGTGGTCCAATCGACTAGGAAGTCAGATTACAGCATGTCCTCACCAGCAGAGATGGCTGAACCTAACATCTGCAGTGGAATGTGTGGCAGGCTGGGAACTTAGAAAGCAGAGAGACAGAAACAGAGTGAGAACAGAAAGACAGAGATGTACAGAGTCCATCAGGCTCAATTGAATTATGGGAACCTAGAGGGCTGTGATTGGGATCACAGATTCCATTTTATTGAGGATATAGGTGCAATATTTATACAGTTTCTACACACTATGATCAACGGAAAATGATCTACAAAGCTTCTTTTGGTCTGCTATTATTGACATAAGAATTTTTTTTAGAGGTATAAAGTACCAGGATACACTTGATATGGTGAAGGACCATTTTTTTCCCTGAGATAGAGCTCGAGGTTCATGATTAAGCTAGTCAAGAACACTGAGCTAATTAAGAAAGCCATGTAGACCTGCAAGGTTGAGACCAGTCCTTGCCAGGGTCTGTGGCGAATCTACAAATATGTCTTTTCTGGCTGCTTTTGCCTCAATGGGTCTAGAGTGTCCTTATGGACTTGTCAGGATCCATTTTAGTAGACCACTTCCTGATACCCCAGCTTCTGGCTACAGCCTCTTTCCAAGGCTGTTTACAACCTGTCAATGTATGTTTGCTGTACCTAGTTCCCCAAAAGGTATATAAGATCCCTAGGTTTTATTGTTCTTCAGAGACTCATCTCCTGAGGTGATCCTCTCAGAGATATTATTCCTAGAGTCCCAGAGCCCTTGGCTTTTAGGCACTTGACTCTGTGTAGTGACTGACTATTGAACATTATCTCTTTCCTGATTAAAGATTTGGTTTTGCTAACTACTTTAGTAGTTCTGTGTTTTTCCAGGTTGACACTGGCTTTAAAAAGTAGGATGAAAAAATTTCTGGAGAAAATTATCTAAATTTTAAATCATGGGGATTCTAAATTTTAAATCATGGGGATTCTATTATTCTCCCAGTTCAACCTACTGTCTGGACTGATCTACCTCTTAGACAGCAGTCTTTCCCCTATCTCTTTTTCCTCCTCCACTTTTTAGCTCCTCTTTAGGTTTTGTCTTCCCCTATTATATAAGTGTAACCAGAAAATCAATCATTATCAGCCCAATCAATGCTTAAAGTATGATTTCTAAAAATGTAACAGTGTGATTTCATAGTAAGAATTTAGTCCCAGGCAAAGTCTATGTATGTAACCCGATTAAGAATGGAGTCCCAGGAAAATACCTGACTTATAACTTGCTAGAATAATTGTGTTATATTGATCATCAGTGAATTACCTTGTTGATTATAAAATGTCATTTTTCCATTCAAAAATGTGCTCTGGACAAGATAAGCCCCCACAGGAAGCTGGGGGTCACCCAGAGGCCATCAAGCTCTGGAAATCACTCTGGAAATATTATACTGGGACTCCAGGCTCCAGATGTCACTCTAGAAACCCAGTGCTACTCTGGAAACCTTAGCTTCAGATGTCACTCCGGAAACCATCCATCCAGAGCTAATGAAAACAGGGGACTTCCTGCAGGGGGAAGATGAAGGAGGGAGATGAGAAATAAAAACTATAAATGTGGGGATGTTTTACAAAATGGGATCTCAGGCTTTGAACTGGAAGGACACCTATAAATACTGACCATGTGATTTCTCTGTCATAATAAAGCCAGATCTTTACCCAGAAGGGTCTCCCAACATCTTTGGACGTAAGCTACATGAAATTAAGAGCTAACTTGTCTTATTTTATTTCTATTTCTGAGATAACATAGTACCTGGGGAAAAAACAAAAACAAAACCATAGTAAGCACTTAATAAAAAAATTATCTATGGAGAAGATATTCTGGAAAATATACTACATGGTAATTGTTGCCCACGAGCCATCAGATTCTAGCTCCTCTGGGATTTAAATTCATGTGTGTAGGAGAATTTTCTGGTATTTGAATTCATGTGGTTTGATTCTGCCACAGTGTGAAACTAGGGACCTCTCAAGTAATTAAGTAAACTCAGTCATTTTTCTAATAACAAAAACCTAGAGGAGCAACCTTTAGCCACGTTGGACTCTTCATGATGCCATTTGGATTTTTGGCAAAGATACTAAAGTGCTTTGCTATTTCCTTCTCCAGCTCATTTTAGAGATGAAGAAACAGTGTTAAGTGACTTGTCCAGGGTTACACAGCTGTCTCAAGCTAGATTCCAACTCAGAAAAATGAGTCTTCCTGACTTCAGGCCTGGCACTCTATCTTGGGCCACTCAGTTGCCCCAAAAGAATAAATAAAAGCAACTAATGGAAACAAAAATCATTCCCCAGATAAATGCATACCACTCTCCTCTTCCCCATCATAGTCTAGAAAGGAGGATTCTCACTTACAAAATGGGGAAAACAGCCTACCCTCCAGGCTGCCATGAACCCCATTCCTTTGTGATTCTTGGCAGTCCCTCTGACTAGGCTATACCTATAGCAATTTCCAGAGCTTCCTTGTCTTGCTAACTAATAGCCAATGCCTAACTAGGAGTTAATCCTTGCCTCTGAGGTCAAGGCAGCTCAACTAGAAGCTGCTTATCTTGTCAGTTCTCAGCTCTAGTCCTACTCTACTCCTTGAATCAGGAGTTCGCTTTTAAAAATTTATATATATAATATATATGTATATATTATATATAAATCCAGTGGAATTGTTTGTCAATTCAAGGAAGGGGGGTGAGATAAGGGGAGGGAGAAAACATGAATCATGTAAGCATGGAAAAAAGTTTAAAATTTAAAAAATTGCATATATATGTCTATTTATCAGTTTTCTCTCTGGAGGTGAACATACATCAGTCATTCTTTAAATTATATATATATATATATATATATATATATATATATACAGGGAGTCAGTGGATGAAGCCACTATAGCATCAGATGGAAGCTAGAAGTCTCAGTCCCCTGACATTAGCCTCTATTCCTAAGCCTGGAGACCTCATGGGAGGCACAGTTTCTGATGGTGTGGGCATATGTTTCTTTTACCATGTCCTGGGAACTATATGTGTTTTCTCATTTGATCTTCATTGCATAGCCATAATCTTTGTCTTTTCTCCCAAGATCTACTGAGGGGAAAGATAGAGTATTAACTACACTAAAATTATTTCTTTAATTACCCAAACTGTAGACTTTTGATTCATTAATCAATGATTATGGTACTTCAAGCAATTAATAGTCCACCAAATTATAATGTGGCCTAGCCAATATTTGACCAGTTTGTTCACATGGTTACCATGAGAGGCAAAGGCCTTGCAGAGATCCTGAAATGTTGTGTCTATAGATCTTTTCTTAATACTGTCAACAGTAGAAATTAAGCCAATCTGGAATTTTTTTTTCCTTTAGGAATCCTGTTTCCCATTATACGTGCTTATAATCCAATAATTTCTTTTTAAACCTTTACCTTCCGTCATGGAGTCAATACTGTGTATTGGTTCCAAGAGAGAAGATAGTAAGGGCTAGGCAATAGGGGTTAAGTGACTTGCCCAGGGTCACACAGCTGGGAAGTGTCTGAGGCCAGATTTGAACCTAGGACCTCCCGTCTCTAGGCCTGGCTCTCAATCCACTGAGTTACCCAGCTGCCCCCACAACCCATTCTTTTAAAATAATCTGTTCTATAATATTTTCAGGGGGTATGACATCAAGTTCAATAGTCTATAGTTTCTGTAATACAAGATAATATTTGCTCAAAATAATATTCTTCAGGCACCTATTCTATTCTTTAGGATGACTCAAAGATAGGAATAATAATTAGCATTTTATAATACTTTAAGGTTTGTATATCTCAGTTTATCATAATAAACATGGGAGGTAAGTACTATTATGATTCCCATTTTACAGATGAGGAAACTGAGACAGATAGAAATTAAATAACTTGTCCAGAGTAACACATCAAATGAAAACTCATAAGGTTTCATTCACATCCGGCATTCTAAGCCCTGTTCCACTTAACTGCCTCTATTAATTAGCAGGATTCAGTAATGACCTCTGTCCATTGTTATAGTATCTTGGTTTGTTTATAATCCGGCATAGGAGATTTAGTGCCAGTAGGTATTCTCTTGCTATTGCCTTCCTATCCTGCTTTTATTCCCACATATTTTTTGCTCCAATTTTTTTTTTAGTTTGGATATCATTCTCCTTAACAGAGAAGATAAAAGCAAAATATTAGTATTTCATTTTCCTTTCTCCAGTTATTAATCTTATGTCACTCTTTTAAGTATTTGGTGAATGTTTTCCTTGCTCTTATTTTTGCCTTGAACATATCCAAGAATTGCATTTCCCTGTAGCTTTTTCCATATTTTTCAGAAGACTTGGATCATTCTTGACTTTAACCCTACTGACTGTATTTGTATAAATCTGTTGCTCATCCTTACTGCCCATCTTTTTTAGTCAGTCAATTAGTCAACTAGCCTTTATTCTGGCACACCTGCTACATGCCAGAAATTGCCTTCAAGAAGCTTGCAGTCTAGTGGGGGAGACCACATACAGACAACTCTTTTCAACAAGATCTAGGAAAGATAAATTGCTAGTCTCAGAAGACTGGCAAACAGCACTGTGGTTAAGGAGAATGAGGAAAGGTGTTTTGTAGAACATGAGACTTCAGCTGAGCTTAAAGGAAGCCAGGGAGGCTAGGTGGTGGAGATAAGGAGGGAGAGCTTTCCAGGCATAAACAATGGCCAATGAAAATACTGGAAATCAAGAGAGTCTTGTGAGAGGAAGAATAAAGAGGCTAGTGTCACAGAATCACAGAATATGTGGAAGGAATAAGGCAAAGGGGTCAGGTCATAAAGGAAGGGCTTTAAAAAATCAAATAGTATTTTATATTTTGTCCTGGAGATAATAGGAATTTCCTGTAATTTATTGAATAGAGGAGCGTGAAGGCCAGACCTACATTTTTAAATATGGTTTTATTATCATTATTATTTTCTAATTACATGTAATAACAAATTTCCACACAAGTTTTCCTAAGTTATATGATTGAACTTATCTCCCTCCCTCCATGTAATTTGATCTGATATATAGACATATTATCATGTAAAACATATTTCCATATTGTTCATTTTTGTAAATGAGTAATCCTAAAAAACTAAAACCCCAAACATAAACCCAACAAACAATTGAAACATCATTTTCTTTCATCGGCATTCTGACTCCAACAGTTTTTTCTCTGGGGGCGAATAGCATTCTTCGTCATAAGTCCCTCAGAATTGTTCTGGATCATCGTATTGCTGAGAGTAGCTAAGTCTTTCATAGTTGATCATGCCACAATAATGCTGTTACTGTGTACAATGGTTTCCTGGTTCTGCTTATTTCACTCTGTATCCATTCATGTAGGCCTTTCCAGCTCTTCCTGTAATTATCCTGTTCATCATTCCTCATAGCACAATAGTATTCCATCACCATAACACCACAATTTATTCATTCATTTCCCAGCTGATGGACATTCTTTTAATTTCCAGTTCTTTGCCACCACAAAACGAGAAGCTATAAATATTTTTGTACAAGTAAGTCCTTTCCCTCTTTTTTTTATCTTTCTGGGGCAGACCTACATTTTAAAATCAATGTGGGGAACAATTGGGAAGCTGAGAGTCAAGCCTAGAGACAGGAGATTCTGGTTTCAAATCTGAACTCTTTAGACACTTCCTAATCTGTGTGATCCTAGACAAGTCACTTAATCCCTATTGCCTAGCCCTTACTGCTCTTCCTTGGAACCAATATACAATATTAATTTTAAGGCAAAAATAGTAATGGTTTAAAAACAATCAGTGTGACAACTGGGTGGAAGATTGATAGAAGCAGGAAAAAGCTTGAGGTGAGTAGACCAATCAAAAGACTATTGCATTAGTTCAGGCATGAGGTAATAAGGATTGGCTCTGCTGTGCTTTTATTAGCAAAGGAAAGAAGGGTACATACACACTCTGAGAGATGTTGAATTTGAGATTCTGATGGAGTAAAAGATACAGAAGAAGGGAGTTGTTTGAAAGTGTCAAAAGCTAAAGAGATGAAAAATGGCTATCCGATTTTTAGCATTTAAGAAATCACTAATAATCTAAAAGGTTAAAGAAGACAATTTTAGCCTAATATTTGAGAGTTTGGAAACCAAATTGCAAAGGGCTGAGAACTAAGCAAGAACTGAGGGAGTAGAAGCAGAGTATAAATGACTTTTTCTAGGATTTTGGTTGTAAAGAGGAGAGATATAGAATAATAACATGAGGGAATGGAATGGCAAGTTAATGTAAAGATAGGAAAGCCCTAATATTGAAGGAAAGAATGTAAGATGAAATATGGGTGTTTTCAGATGTGACATTGGAGAGAAGAGAAAGATCACAGCAGATGGACTCAATTCCTTAGTAAAGTAGGAGAAAGTGTCCTCTCCTTCGAAAGAGTAAGACTTGGTATTGAAGGCATGAAGCAAGAAGAGATGATTTTAAATATAAGCTATGGAAATGGGATAATTTACTTGGGAAGAATAAAAGATTTCCCTGTAGTAATGTGGGCCCAGTTGAGATTTGATAAGATAAATTTATAGTAGAAACCATCAACACAACTGTATAACTTCCTCCAGTGATATTTAGCAGTTTATAAATATGGGTAGAGAAGGCATAAATTGTATAGCAATCAAAGCTGAGATTTAGTAAGAAATGAGAAGGGAGAACACAAAGTGATAAGGGATTATAAAGAGAGTTTGGAATCTAGCTAAATTGATTAATTAAAAGGACTATGAAGGGAGGAAGGTGAGACAAGAACTGGGGTATTGGAATGTAAGAAAAAGAAAGGATAGAGCCAAGTTCTTGAGGAAGAAGGGAGAATCCCCTGGCTGTTAGTAATGGCTACAACTGAGATCTGGATAAGGTGATATGGACAAAGTTAACTTCAAAAGATAAGAGGTTATTAAGTGCATAAGGAGGGTTTAGAAGGGGCAATGAGGAGTTTCCACCTCACTGAAGGCCATTGAAGCTCAGGAGGATTTGACCCATTATGCTGAGAAGTATTTAAGAGAAGTCTTCTTTAGTGCTGGAAAGGATGTACAATATAGCCTTCCAGAAGATCTTAGATTTCCCTGAATGTAAGAAAGCAGAAAGTGTGCAAGAGGAAGACATCTAGGATGGAGGGAAGTTTATTAATGACAGAATGGCAGTTTTACAGGGCACAAATGCAGTGCAGTAGAGAGCCTTCTCTTCTAGAGTTACTTTCCATTAACTTCACATGTATCTTTTTGCATCCATTTTTAAAATTTGTTGTCTTCCCCTATTATAAGCTCCTTGAGTCAGGGACTGTTTTAGTCTTACTTTGTATCTCGTGGCAAATATTTCCAACCAATCTGAAAGAAAACAAAGAGGCAAAGCTCCAAGCAAATAACAGGTTTGTTGAGAGAGACCAGTGGCTCTCAGCAAAGGTAGGTTGTTAGGATTTTCTCCCAACCTAAGACAACTATATGAGAGCTTATTTTATATGCTAACATTACATCATTTAAGATCCCTCCCCAAAAGTCAACTGCCAATCCTAGGATAGTTGAAAATGAAAAATATCACTACAAGGAGTCTTTCTGCCCTTGGTATCTCTCTACTCAGTATATCTCTGAACACCAAATATGGTCAAATCTTCTGCTCATGGACAATGGGTGAGATTTACATTTCTCTGGCAATGATTGGGTGCTAGATTCTTCAGGAGGTGTCTCAGTTTCTTATTGTGTATTGGTTGGTTGGGATGGCTTTCAAGTTGATATACTAGCAATGTTCCTCAGTCAAGGGTTCAGCACACTTCCAAGGATTCCACCCCACCCCCATCATTCAGACATGTCTTATATGGTTGATAAGAGTTAGAGTAAAAAGAGGAAGTAGCTAGATTTACTGCATAATTAAATTTTTTCCTTTATAAAATATACTTACTAGGATTCTATTAAACTTACTGTAAGTTTGTTCATCACTAGACAATCATAATTCCAGATTAATCACTTCTTTTGGCTATATACTGATTGATTGTGATAACTGGAGTCTTATTTTAAAAGTCAGGGGGTCAGGGATTATTATTCTCTTTGATCTCTATGCTAAGCATAGTGCCTGGAAAATAATAAGTGCTTGCTTGCTGGATTGGTTAGTTGACTTCAGAGGAAAAGGCTAAAGCAAGTGAAAATGAATGAAAGGGTGATAGCAGACAAAAGGATTACCATCATGGAACAAGGCCATTGAATTATAGGTGCATAACATAGGAGATAGGAGTTTGTTAGGCATAGGATAGGGCAAGTCCTTAGTTGAGTGGGGTTCTCATACTCTAGGTTGATAATAGGGAATGATGCCAGTTTGTTCTCTCTCAAGCACCAGGGAAAAAGATACTGACCCCAGTCTCTTAGGCAAATGGATAAGTAAAGAGCTGGTGGTCTGATCTCTTGAGGTGGAAAGGATGTCACATTCCTTTACCTCATCATAAGATAGAATACTGCTAGAAAATTCCCTGTATATTGAATGTTCACTTGACTCATAGTCAGGACTGAAGTTTGAGGGCTTGGTCTTGAATAAGCAGTAGGTCGTATGTCAGAAAGCCTATAATACTAATGACTGTATCTTTTTTTTTTTTAACTTGGACCTCCTCTTAAGAAGAATATGAGTTTCACTTTGGTATTATTCTGCCCTAACCTTTTCTTTCTCTTTTTTTCTCTCTTTCCCCCACACTCACCATTTCACTGAAATAGTCTTCTAAAACATTTAGTGATTAAACCAATGTAATACTCAGAGGATTCCCACATTTTGTTAGTGGAATCTGCCTTTACCATTCACACAGATGTTGCCATGGAAACTTGGACCATGGAAGCCTTGGGGGACCCAAGGCAGACATCTGTTTGTTGGTTGGGCAGTTTATCCATCATTCCTCAAGTTCAAATGGTTTTATATTTGACCTGAGACAGACTGTTTAGAGTGCTTCGATACCTATGACATTGAACTAAGGAATTTTGGTGTTATCCCTGAGTATCAGGGACCATCTTGCCTGTCCATGAAAAGAGAGATTATGGTGAGTAGAAGAATAAATGAAGGGGCTGTATAGAGATGCCAGAGAGTCCATTAAATGGAATGTAGGGGTAGGTTGCAGATGGATAAAGGCTTTTGGACCACAATCTATGGAAGAACTAGACTTGCATTCCTGACCAAGTAAACTTGACAGAGCAGAAATAACCATACTTTTCTCCTCCCTTACTTCCTCCAAAGAGAAAAGACAAATTTATTTGGTTGGTCACTTTATTACCTGTTTTTCACTTTCTCTTCTCAATGGTTCTCTTTGATACTCTCCTCTCTACTCTGGTTTTCAACAGTATTCTCCCTTGATTTTCCATGAATGTGACTGATTCCTCTTTTCTCAGTCTCTTTTGCTGGGTTTTCATACAGGTTATTCCTTTTTAATAGTGGTTGTCCTCTGTCTCTATCCTGGGTCCTCTTCTCTCCTTCTATATTAATTCATCTGGTGAATTCATCAACTCACAAGGATTCAATAATCATGTCTATGTAGGTGATTCTCAGATTACTTATTCAACCCTAACTTCTCTACTAAATTCCAAAATTGTGTCTCAAGCTGTCTATTTGACACATAGAACGGCATGTCCCAAAGACAACTTATATCAACATATCCAAAACTAAATTCACCATCTATCCACCTAAATCTTCCCCACTTTATGACTTCCTTATGATTATTTCTCACTACCACTTCTGAATAATGGGGTTTTACTCCAGAAGCTATTGCTGCTTCCATGGATTTCAGGTCTGGGGTCTCCTGTTCTCTCAGTCTGCAGTAAGAGCAACACTGCTTGCTATTAGAGTCCTGACTCCCATAGTTTTTGTTATTATATACTTTTCCCTGATAATATGCATTTTGACTTTTCCCATCTCTCTTATTTTGGCCCTGTTCATAGCAATGTTTCATTGGGCAATTTCTTACTATGTGTCCTTGATGAAAACACAAAAAGCACCCTCTGTTGACTTTTGGGTGTCTTTCTATACTGTGTGGTTTGTCTGTTAAATGTCTTAATTGTAAACAGGTTCTTAACCTCCTCTAATTCTTTCTGCCTTAATATTTCAGAGGTCTCTTGGAGCTTTTTCTTTAGATCATACTTTTCTTTTTCCTGATCTACTTTATCATGAAGATAGGTAGCAGTGTCTCTAAGTTCATTAAGTGAGATGCTGTCAAACTTAGGGCAATAGTTCCTGAAGAAATCCCTCAAGTGCTTATCACAGCTGTTGAGAAATTGTCTCCTCACATGTGCCTCTGATTCTTTTGAATCAGGGTTAAAGCCTAACTCTCAGTTTTTTCAATAAAGTGATCCATAAATGTGCTTGGGAACTCATTTTTTTCTTGGGATAATCTGTCAAATTTTCCCCATGTATTGGGTCTTTCTGACAATTGCTTCATTCCCTGCAATAGATCCTCATGGCATTTTCTTAGATAAGTCATTGATCTTGGATTAGAAAAATCCAGATCCTCAAAAGCTTGTGGCCAGCTTGTGAGTGAGGAATATTTTCTAATTTGCTCAGTAACGTTTTTATGTTCCTGGGGTGTAAAAAGTTCAGATAAAAGAATTTCTACATCCTCAAAATCTGGTTCATAGAGGTGAAATACTCTCTTTAGTTCTTTAATTGTGAGATGAGGCTGTAATAAAATTTAGGCATCCATTTATGTAAAGACTCTAAGTCATGGGTGGTGAATGACTGATGAACTTTTGCATGTAAAACGCCAGAGTTATCAGTGATCTTAACTATATCACGCAAAGGCATAATCTTTTGAGCCTTTGATGCATTTGCAAGATTGTTAGCAGATGCATTAGTTGGTGCACCTTTGTTGTTTTGTGCCTGTATGTTATTGGCAAGGTCATTTCCCCCTATTGCCCCTAATGGTGTCTCAGTATTAGTATTTGTAACTACATCGTCCTTATTAGTCTGTCTTGTCATGTCGCCAGTCTCCTTGTCGGTTCCCTTCCCCATGCTTTGTTTTCTCTGCATGTAATCCTGGCACATCTCAGTTATAATAGGGATCTGACCAAGCAATGCCTTTAATCCATTATCTATGACTAGAGTATGTACAGTTTTCTTTGGGAATATCAGGTTGGCACCAGCTTTGATATTCTTTAAGATGTTAGTCACTACCAAGAACACAACATAGACTTGGGGTATGATTTGCCAGAGGTAACTGATATCTAGATAATTCATTGGTAACTGTGTCCATCCCATAGTCATATTGGTTAATGTCCCCAGAACATTGTCTATCATCCCTGCCATTGTATTATAAATGATACAGTAGCCCCAGTAAATGGCAATCATTCCTACCACAGCAGACCACAGTATTAGTTGTAACATGTTTCCCATTAGGTCTTTTCTAGATCTTTTCTAGGCTCTAACTGCCAGGAGTTAACAGTTAGAAAATGGTTGCTGTCCCCACAAGTTTGTTTCTAACCAGGATCTTAGATGACTAGATCCTATTGCGGACAGCCCTGATACAGCTTCCCTTTTACTATAGACTCTCTTCCTCAGTTTTGTAACTGACCAGAGTGGCAGTTGGTAACTGACTTGTTCTCCCACTCCCCTCCCCAGGAATCAAGATGTTTTTGATCCTGTGTGGAAACTGCTAAGCAGAGTCAGTGACAAAGGCTGCTAATCTCAAGAGTTGTAATTGACATTAAAAGTCATCTGTTCCCCAAGCTGAGTGTGAGTGAATGGATCAAGGGGAGACCTTTTGGCCTTGAGTAGTGGAGGGGCGACAAGAGGGACAAGAGCAAATTGGGGAGAGCATCTTTAGCTAAGGAGGGAAAGCAGAAGGGGGAAAATCCTCAAACCCCCTCTCCTCTCTCTGAGTCAACTAGCTGCTCCCCCTCCCCTGTTGAGGTGATCAATTTCACATACTCTTCAACTTGGTACTTTTTCTCCAGTGCCAGCCTCTGTCACATGACTTTAAAGGTACTACCATTTTCTCAGTGATTGTTCTACATATTTAGCTCTTCTTTCTCTCTCATCTTCAATCTGTTGCCAAATCCTGTCAATTTTACCCAGGTAAATACCTTCTAGGTTCTAGGGGAGATGGGAGAGGGAAATGGTGGGAAAGAGGAAATGCAAAATGTCAGAAAATAATTATTAAAAATCATGCCAACATGTAAAAAAAATTTTTTTTTTACCCAGGTAAAATCTCTCTAATAGGTCTCTTCTCTCCCTCTACTTGCAGGCCCTCATTATTTCACTCATATTATTGCTATAGCTTTCTGGTTGCTCTTCTTGCCTCAAGTTTCTCCCCACTGTAGTCCATTTTATCAACTTCCTGAAACAGCAAGTTTGACAACTCCTCTGACCCCTTATTTAATAAATTATTGGCTCCCCACCACCTCCAAGATCAAATACAAAATCTGTTTGGCTTTCAAAACCCTTCCTAATCTAATCCCTTCTTATCTTTCTAGTCTTCCTGCACCTTACTATTCTTCCACATATTCAATGATACTGTTCCTTATATAAAACACTCTATTTCTCCTTCCTCCTCTCCATGGCTTGGCTTTGTTGCTAATTTAACTCTCAGTAAAGTCCCACCTTCTGCAAGAAGTCTTTCATAGTCCTATTTAATGTTAGTGTCTTCCCTCTGATGTTATTTCATATATATATATGTATGTATATAGTGTTTGAACATAATTATTTGCCTCTTGTTTCCCCCATCACATTATGAGCTCTTTGAGAACAACGATAATTTTTTGCCTTTCTTTTTATCTTTAGTGTTTAATACAGTGCCTGTCCCATAGTAGGTATTTAATAAATTTTTGATAACTTGACTTTGTTCTATAGTACTGAGAGTTTTGATTATCCTCTCTAACTCTGTACCTTTGCCATTCAAAGGGCTGCCATTGGGGGAAAAATTGTTGGCCCAAATCCTGAAGTGTTTGCTCTGGTTATTTAATTTGAGGGAGTAGAATTGGGAGGGGGGAGAGGGAGAGGAATACCAATATAACCCTTAAAAGAGCAAAAATCTTTTTGCTGTATAAAGCTATTCTAGGTACATAATCAAAGCCAGAGAGAAAGTAGTAATTTCCCCCCTTAGTCCTTTAATGTATATATCACCTTACAAAGGTACTCAAGACAAATGGAAAATTACTAGACTATAATTCAAGAAAAGCAGCCCTGTGACTGCTTCCTGCTCGGCAGTTTGAAGGAAAAGTCTAGCCCAGTTGATCTTAAATTGTAATCCAAACTTGAGTGTCTGAGCAACCCTTTCAGGGGATCTGTAAAGTCAAAATTATTTTAAAACTAAGACTAAAATGCCTATTAAAATACTCCTCCATGACCCAACTACAAAACTGTGTGAAATCAGATTTTCTTCACATATTTTAACCAAAACAATATATATAGTAATAGATTGGATGCAGAAGCAGATATGAAGGTCCAGATGTCTTCTATTAAGCTAGATATTAAAAGGATTTTTAAAAATATGTAAAACAAGGTCATCATCTTAACTAAGTTTTTGAAAGTGTAGTCATTTTCTCATAAAGATACATTTATCTTAATATATAATAGATTTGTTATCATTTTAGTGAATTAGTAAATATATTAAATTTTATCAGTATTAATTTCTAATGTGGCAAATGTAGTCAGACATAATCTATATAAAAAAAGCTCTTTGGGATCTTCAATAAATTTTAAGAATGCAAAGAAGTCCCAGAACCAAAACATTTAAGAACTGCTGGCTTTGTCCAAAGAGAATAGGTCAAAGACTTAGTAAATACAATTGGTTTGAGCTGGTGGACTTAAGTGTATATGTCAACTGTAGCCAGGCTGTCAAAGTCCAACTTTTGATTTGGGACCAAATGGTTTCTGACTTTGTTCATAAACTCTCCATGGTAGTTACATTATAAACTGGTTAATTTTGATTTGAGAAGTTGAATTTTAAATACTTACTGACCAGTAAAGAGATTTTACTGATGTTTAAATAGTGCCCTGAAATATTTTGCAAAAGATGCTATTTGATTATTTTTATAGTGACTTGACTTTTTAAAAAAATGCTTATGAGCATTGTAAGTCAAAATGACCAAATATATCCCACAAAATGGTGTTCTTTGTTGACTTTGAATTTACAATAAAATTAATTTCACCTACTTGTTTGTTTACTTTTCTAAGAAAAATCTGTGAGTCACCTTCTTCATAAGCTACAAAGTCCTTTTGGCTACTAATTTCCTGTAGAATAAGAATGCCAAGATTAATTTAATTCAGTTCTTCTAGGAGTATAGCTGTTCTTCAGTCATTAGTGGAGAATTACAGTCAGAATACCAATAGCTAAATTAATTTTCATAGATGGCCTAAAACTGATGTGAATCAACAACTCTCTGTGCTAAGAGTTAGCAAAAAAAAAGTTATTTTGATCATCAACAATCCCAAAGTGATCTTCACCAGTAAACAAAATATCAGAAAAGCTACTCATATTAACAGATATTTCAAAGAGTATAGAATAGATGAATCAACCTTAGTCTTGCTTTGAATAACAATTAAATTACTCAAGATATTCTTCCAATTTAAAAAAAAAATGGAAGAGAACAGAATCAACAAACTATAGTCCAGTGAACTTGTCTGCAATTCCTGGGGTAATTCTAGAGGAGATTATTAAACACATAGTTAGCAAACTTCTAGAAATGGAAACAGTGATAAGAAAAAGATCCAAAAATGATAAATGTAAAGTTTTGTAATTGAGTACAAAACAAAATCAAGTTCACAAATATAGTATGGTTAGACAGAAGTTCTACAAAAGGTCTATTGGTTCAGCTCAATAAGAATCAATAAGATGATATGGCAGCCAAAAATACCAATATTATCTTGGGCTGCATGTTGAAAAGTATTGCTTCCAGGAACAGAGAGGTTATAGTCCCACTACATTCTGACTTGATAGGTGGCACTAAATTCAGTTCTTATTTCTTGTGTTTTAAGAAAGGCATTAATAAGTTAAAGAGTGTCCAAAGGAAGGTAATCAGGATGTTGAAAAGTCATGAGTTCATGTCATATGAGGATCAACTGAAGGAACTAAGGATATTTAGCCTGCTAGGTAACACTGGGATTAGAGTCAGGAAGACTCAACTTCTTGAGTTCACATCTGGCCCTCAAATATTTATTAGCTGTGTGACCCTGAGCAAGTCAACTAAACTTGTTTGCCTCAGTTTCCTCATCTGTAAAATGAACTAAAGAAGGAAATGGCAAACCATTCTAGCATCTTTGCAAAAAAACAAACAAACCCCAAAATCCAAATGGGGGTCTCACATGACTGAATAACAACAAGGGCTTTTAGAAGAAAAACACTTTGGGGAACAAATAGCTGTGTTCAAGTATTTGAAGGGCTATTTCTTGGAGAAGGGATTAGTTTTGTTGTTCTGTTTGGCCCTAGAAGGCAGAACCAAAGATAATGGATAGATGTGAGAAATGATTTTTGATCCCTACCCTATTTGAGTAGACTCCTACCCATCTTAAATTAATGTTTTTATTCATATGTTAATTTTCAATCAGTATTATCTAGTTTAATGTGATTCCAGAGAGATATTGATTGTTTTTTGGATATTCATTTTGTATTAAAAGACATTAACATTCATTTAATCAGAGTTACAGATAATTAACTAATTTTGGCATGGAATATAATTAGGAGAAATCAGATTAGGTTTTATGGTTGAATAAGACTCTTTCCTCTTGCATTAAAGTTTAACTAGTCAGCATGTCTTGCAAGATTATAGAAAGATGCTTCCACTCTAGGCCTAAACGTTTAAGTACTCCATCATAGAGATGTCACAAGCTTCAGGGGAAAGCCCTGGAGATATTTTAAGAGCCTCTTCCCCCTTTGTAATTTCCTTCTTGTGACCCATCCTAATGAGGCTTAGGCAAAGTGCTAGACACAGTCTAGCAACCTGATTTAGACCATGTTAGACTATTCCCAGTTGCCATGTGATTCAGGGGGTATGGAGTAGGGAGGGTGGGGAGCTGGGTAGAGAAGGAGATGGGGAGATAAGAACTGGAAGTCAAATGTTCACCCTGTTGTTTTTTGGCAATGGGCTAAGTGGGCATTCAAACAGCTTCCAGTTCACCAATGAAAATAATTCACTTTGTACTATGCTGTTTGGACTATCTAGTACTTAAAGCCTGTGATGTGGACCTTGAAGAGTATAAAAATCTGTACTGTGTTACAAGTTGAGGTCTCAGACTGTGAGGAAGGTCTGGGATACTATTTGTTGAAGGGGGCCAAGTCCCTTTAATAAGTAACTGTTATATTGGAGGCCTGCTTCAGTTATTTTATTTGCAGATTGAAAAATTTTTGGTGTTATACAGAATTTGAAAATAATCAGATTTGTGGTGCAATTAGATATCTCAGTGGATAGAGAGCCAGGCCTGGAGAAGAAAGTTCTTGAGTTCAAATTTGACCTTAGATATTTCCTACCTATATGACCCAAGGCAAGTTACTTAACTCCCAATGTCTAGCATTTACTGCTCTTCTGTCTTAGAATCATTGATTTAAAGACAAAAGATAAAAGTTTAAATAAAAAAGAAAATAATTGAGCTTCATGTCAGGAAAACTTCCTGATCATTAGAGCTAACCTAATATGGAACAAATTTCCTTGAAAGGTAGTGAAGGAGTTCTTTAATGTTTTTTTCTTTATTTTTTAAAAGTATTTTTCCATGATTCCATGATTCATGTTTTTTCCCTCCCCTTTTGCTTTCTTCCTTCCAGAGCTGACAAGCAATTCCATTGGGTTATATGTGTTTTATCATTCAAAACTTATTTCCATATTATCCATTTTTGTAATAATCTTTTAAAACCAAAACCCCAAATCATATACTCTTATGAATGTGATAAATTATTTATTTTTCTTCTGCATTTCTAATCCCACAGTTCTTTCTCCCAATATGGATAGCTTTCTTTCTCATAAGTCTCTTGGGATTGTCCTGATATTGATTGATATTAGTAGCAAAGTCTATTACATTTGATCGTCCCATAATATTTCAATTACTGTATACAATGTTCTCCTGATTCTGTTCATTTTACTCCACATCAGTTCAAGGAGGTCTTTCCAGTTCATGTAGAAATCAAGCAGTTCATCATTCCTTGTAGCACAAAACTATTCCATCACCATCATATATCACAATTTGTTCAACCATTCCTCAATTCAAGGGCATCCCCTCATTTTCCAATTTTTTTTTTTTTTGGCACCACAAAGAGCACAGCTATAAATAGTTTTGTGCAAACTTTAAAAAAAATCCCTTTGCGTTACAAACCTAGTAGTGGTATTGCTGGATCAAAAGGCATGCATTCTTTTAAAGTCCTTTGGGTATAATTCCAAATTGCCTTTGTCAATTGGGTTTTCTGCAAATTTTAAATTTGCCCCTGCCCCTTGAGAACTCAAGTACCAGGCACACCTGTTTTGGACTGAACTACAGACCTTGAAGTGTTTGGGGACCTCAGTTTGGTTGGGATTAGTAGATATAGTCAAATGTTGAGTACCCTTATTTGTTTTAATAACGTCTCCCATTTTATTAAAGTCCTTTCTCAGGAAGCCCAGCTCTTGGCTTGACTCTTTCCTTTTGTATTCCTCTTAGTTGACCTCTCTCTGATGCCCCAGCTGCTGGATGTAACATCTTTGCAGCTTGCTTGCAGCTTGTCTATGCATGTTTGCTGTACCAAGTTCTCCAGAGGGTATAAAACCCTCCAAGTTCTATCCCACTTTTGAGAATCATCTTGGGCAGTGCATTCTCCCAGAAATAGTCTCCAGAGTCCTAGAATTCCAACTCTGTGTAGTATCTTGGCGCCTGACTCTGTGTAGCAACCTGACCCATATCTTTCCTAATTAAAGACTTGTTTTTTTGCTGACTAGTAGTTCTGTGTTTTTTTCCGAGTTACCTTCCAGAATGGTTGAATCAATTCACAACTCCACCAGCAATGCATTAATGTCCCAACATTTATTACTTTGAAAGAGACTTTAAGAAAAGGTTGCCTGGTCACTTGTTAAATATGTTACAGATGGGATCCCTTACAGGTATAAGTTAGGTGACTGCTAAAGTAATTTCTAACTTTAAAATTATGTGATTCTGTAAATGATATAATCTGGTTTGTGAAGGAGAAATAAGATAAAATAGAAAGAAGTTTGTTAAAAGGTTATTTTGTTACACCAAATATTTATTACAGGGCTTTCTGTGGTAGCAAAGAACTGGAAACAAAATAGATACCTGTTGATTGAGAAACGGCTAACCCAATTGTGATAAAAAAAATGTAATGTAATATTAATATTCCATAAGAAGTTACAAATATGATGAATGAAGATTTACAGAACAAAGTGAAATAAGCAGAGGTAGGGAAACAGGGTACACAGTGATTACTATGATGTAAATGGAAAGAATAATTGCCACAAAATAATAAAAAATGAATGTTACAAAATGACAAAACAAATTTGATCTTAAAGAGGAGATGTGGGAGGCCACTTTTCTATACTCTCTTGCAGAAATATAAATCTATACATTTGGGTCCTTGCCTATGTTGTCAGATTTTTTTCAATTTATTAATCAGATTTGTTGATTTTTTTCTCTTCTTTTAAAAAATTTTGTTTTGAAGTTTCTCTCTGGGAGGAGGATGAGGGAGTGATTTGGGAAGATATTTAGATAATATAAAAACAAAAAATAGATAAAAATTTTTAAAGGATTTATATGTCAAACATTGTGAGCTTGTGGATACAAATAGAAAATCAAATTCTTGCTTTCAAGGAGCTCACATTCTAACTGAAATAAACAACAGATAAAGGATGGTTCAGTTATAAGGAAAGCACCAATAATTCTCAAGTAACATAGTAAGACAGATGGTAAAGCCTAGTAGTCCTTGGGGTGCCACAGTATGTTATACAGAAGTATCCAAGGTAGTCTGAAATGTGTAGTGTCAGGGAGGATATTAAAGCTTAGTTTACCAGCAGGATTATAACTAGGGAGTCATCCAAACAGTATAGTCATTCCCTGATTACTAACTGTTGGAAAAGGAGTAATGATTCAAAAAGTTGTGTTCGACCCGGTTCTGGTTTCCCAAATTAGGAGGCACACGGGATAATGTAAAAGCAAGAGATACTGCTTTATTACAAGCTCGAGCTTGGGTCCCACCACCTCCTAGGCAGATTGGGTCCTGAACGAGGGGGGTAGAAGGATTATATAGGGTAGGTTTGAGCTGCAGAAGAGGAAATCTTATCAGAATACTGGGTAGGGTTAGGTCCTTAGGGTTAAGGGTCATTGTCAGTTCTTGGAAGAGGGTGGGGGGTGCAACAGGAGCCCCTGGGGTTGGGGTCCTTATCAGAAACTAGTACATTCTAGGGTATGATAACTGGTTCTTCATTAACTTGACTGCAGGGGCTCTAGGGGCAAAGGGGTCAAGGAAAAAATATGTTCCAGGGCTGGTCCTTCAGTTGGAATACAGCAGGACTCTGGGTCACCTCTGGATTGGAGAAAACAAATGTGCATCTGGCTGCTATGAGTTGTTCAGCACTCAGTCAGAATTAGGCAATGGAAGCTGAAGTAAAGGAGAAGAAAGGTTCCCCATTGTGCTTGGTATATCCGGTTTCTTCGGTTGTCCATTAGGATAAATTTCTTTTAAAAAAACTATTTATTATCAGTTATATCTTATAACAAATTTCCAAACAACTTCCTAAGTTATATGATCAAGCTTACATCCTTCTTTCCCTTTAGGATAAATTCATTAAATGAAAATTTAAAAACACTAAAGAGGGCAGCTAGAATGCTCAGTGGATAGAGAGGCAGACTTGGAGATGGAAGGTCCTGTATTCAAATTTGGCCTCAGACACTGCCTAGCTGTGTAACGCTGGGCAAGTCACTTAATCCCTATTGCCTAGCTCTTACTGCTCTTTTGCCTTAGAACCAATATTAGTAATGATTCTAAGATGAAACATAAAGGTTAAAAAAATAATAACAATAATCATTAAAAATGAAAAGAAAAAAGAAGATAATCTGATTATAAGTATCACAAATGACAATAAAAGAGGAGGGGAAGCAGGATGGTCTCAAGGGAAGGAGATCAATCTCATTTGAGATAGGGATGAGGAAGTTTCATTTACAAAAAAGAAACCCAAACAAACAGAACAAAGGTAATGATAAAATACATAGAAACTCTACTTTATTGTTCAAGTTCGGTGTTATAATAGAATTAGTACTGGTGAAATGAGGTAGGATGTATTCCTTGCTGACAAAAATAATTAGAATTTTGAATATAAATATTTTTGAAAAAGAATCTTCCTTGCCACTGTATTTTTAATGGCAGTCCAATAAAACAATGGCTATAAGAAACAAATTTAAATTAAACAAATATACTAAAATATATTATTAAACTAATTCCAAAAAATATGACTTAGAATTGAAATTTGTTATAGATATTAAATGATAAAGCATTAAGAATAATAAAGGGACAATATGCTAATTCTTTCGTTGCAATTGCCCTCTTTGTTCCCACAACTTTCAGATCCTAGGCTTCCAAAGCCATTCCCCACTAAATCCTCTTTAAGCCTCAACACTACCAACCCAGGCCTGGTTCTACCCAACCCTAGCCCCACATCATCCACCCCAGAGCAAACTATTTATTATCTCATGACGCAGAATCTCCATGTCTTTGAACCACCATATTTCTCAAAGAAAGAAATTCTCTGCTTGATTGCAAAAAGTCTAGAAAAGGGGACAGCTGGGTGGCTCGGTGAATTGAGAGTCAGGCCTAGAGACAGAAGGTCCTAGGTTCAAATGTGGCCTCAGACACTTCCCAGCTGTGTGACCCTGGGCAAGTCACTTAATCTCCATTGCCTAGCCCTTACCACTCTTCTGCCTTGGAGCCAATACATAGTATTAACTCCAAGATGAAAGGTAAGTGTTTAAAAAAAAAGTCTAGAAAAGAATTAGTCCTAAGGGAATGGAATTGGACTACAAAAAGAAAAAATAGAGAGAAATGGTGCTCAAACTGTTTGATTTAAGAATAAGTTGGAAAGGAAAGAATGCAAAATCTGGAAATTGACAAAAGAGTGCAGAAGAAAATTAATTTAGAAAGAAATAAATTCTTGATCAAAAACTTAGAAGGGAATGCTTCTCATTCTGAGAATGGAAAGAATGGGAGACTATATTAATTTTAATCTTTACAATAGAGAAAGGAAGATATGTTGAGGTAAAGATGAAGATAAGTCAATTCTTAGAGCCTCAGTGTTTTTCCCTGAAGGAATAGATTTTATCTGATGGACATAAGACAACAGGAGAGTGAGCAGACAAAGAAGTTGCTGTTTTTGGAGGAATCACAATATCTGTTTTTGAAATTTATTTTATTTAAATATGTTTTAAATGTTATATCCTGATATAGCTTGATTTTGTCATTCCAAACTCATTAGCAGAAGGAAGTCTATATACATTGTCTAAATCCAGTGTCAGCAATAAAAAAGATTTAAAGAAATAGCTAAAAAGGTTATTCATCAAGGTACCCCACTTAACTGGATAAGATTATTTAGTGATCTCAAGAAAATAAAGTAAACCTCAATGCAAAAATCAAGGGAAAATTGGGCTTTACCCCAGAATCATTTATCCAGCCAACCTAGGAATAATATTTTAAAATTTAAAACTATGTTTTCAATTTCCCACTGCATTTCCAAGCATATCTATATGAAAAAGGGAAATTTGATCAGGTCTTTGAAATGCAAATCAATCCAAATCCGCATTTCTAGGTAATTACTGGAGAGGGCATGCTGGGTGGAGACATTAGTTATATAAATCAATGGTGAATTTTAGGTAAAGCTAAGCTTTAAAATTCTGAATCACTAAATCACTAAAGAAGCATTTAGTATAAATGTTATATTGAGTAAGCAAAACAACAATGAGGGTTTTAAGACCAGAAATTGTATGTTGGAGCAGTGTATAGAAAGGGAAGTGTTGTGTTATATGCTTCTAAGAATGAATAAAACTCTAACATAATTTGCCTCAGTCCCAAAGGATAGGAAACAGCCAGCTGGAGTGGCCTGAAATTATCCTGAGTTGGGATGCCAGAAGAGGGATCAGAATGACAGGGAGTTTTAGTATGATTTCCTTGATTGGAGCCAACATAAGTGAATGAGGACTTTTCCATTGATAATTAAAGATCTCAAACAGGTTTGAACATAAAGGAAGATATAAAGAAAATAAATAATATCTTACAACAGAAGAAACAAAAAGAAGAGTGAAAAAGACTAATTATTTTAAAATAATGAATAAGTAATATTGAACAAATATTGACTAAGTAAGGCAAATGAAGAAGGATGAGTAGGTAATCTGAAAACAAAACTCATATCAGGAAGGAGGAGAAAAGGGAAAGTATAAACACTAAAAAGAGCTGTAGGGATAAGCAAAGAAAAGGATTTTGTTCTATGGATGTGTGTATAGATGTAGGTAAGAAAGGGAATAAAACTATGGCTATGGATGAAGATTTGTGCTAATGTTTGTATGCAAAAAACCCTGGGGATTGTACTAAAGGAAGTAAGGTCAATCATTCATTTTACTGATAGAACAAATAATATAGTTAAGTATGAGATAGTAGAAACCAAATTTAATAAACAAAATTTTACCACGAGCATTCATGAAATTGAATGTAATGAAAATTGATCATAGTGTGCATTTTTAAACAAAGAAGGAAAAAATCCTCATAAAACCCAACAATATATTGTCTCCATGAAAGAGTAAGAAAGATGTTTGCAGGTTCAGAATGAGAGGCTGGAAAAAAATACATTATGCCTCAACCAGAAAAATTAGTTAAGATCATGATTTGAGGTGACTGACTTCAAGCTATAAAACAATGAGGGCAAAGTCTAGCAATTTTACCATTATTAGCAGAGCCATTAACAAAAGAAGTATTTTTATTCACATATACACCTAATAAGGGAGCAACTCAAGTCTTGAAGGAAAAGAGCTTGAATTGGAAATATACACATATTTATAACATAAATATAATATATTTGTATAATATGTGTAATAAATATAATATAAATACACAAATTTATAATATAAATAGGTGTGTATTTATATATAACATAGGTATTTGCCTTTCCACATTTATAACTTCTTAATGTCTAAGATTAAAATCAATTTTTATTTTTAAAAAAGAAAATTAATTTTTTAAATAAACCTACTTGTTCTTTCTATTTATGTTTTCCTCCTACCTGTGCGTGTTTGTGTGTGTGGCTTTGATGCTATAAAAGAATTGACTTAAAATATACAATTACTTGGTTTTAAAACTGAAAACCTGTCTAATAGAAGGTGGTTATTAACTCCTAAGGGTCAAGTCAGCAATTCAGTTAGCAATCATTACATGCAAGATGATATCCTTTAGTCAATCAGTCAACCAGCATTTTTTTTAAACTGTTACCTTCTATCTTAGAATCAATATTGAAGATTGGTTCCAAGGCAGAAAAGCAGTAAGGGCTAGGTAATTGAAGTTAAATAACTTGCCCAGGGTTACACACCTAGGAAGTATCTACCTAGCAGTCACTCAACAGGCATTTCTTAATGGCTAACAATGTATGAATCCCCCTACCTCTTTTATGATTATAATAGTATTATCCTTCATGATTATTTTAATAACATAATCATTAGTCTTGAGTTAATAGTCAAATAATATAGTTTGCTTTATAAGAATTGTAAACATTAGTTAAGAAAAAAAATACAGTTTAGGGTAGTATCAAATATTGTTTCCAGGCATTTTGACCTTAAGTCTATAAGCCAAGAGTTTCCACTTAGCCCACCACACCCCTCTCTGTGTATGACAATATAAACAGACATGGGGTGAAGGACTACTCTTTTTTTGTATAACAAGATAGTCAGGCAGCAACCAATTGCTGACTCCTAGATTTTCATAATATGTCAGCAGAAAAACAATTAGCCTCCAACCCCTTATTGCAGGGGCCTTGGAAATGTCAGCTATAATAATAGACATAAGTTACCACCCATAATGATTTTTTTTTACACTTTCTTATTCAGCACTTGTGTCATTAATTAAAAACTACCCATGTGGAATATTTGTATCCATTCTATTTTAAATCTGATTGTATTTTCTGTTGCTGTGTCATCATATTTCTTGGCATAAAAAATGCTATCTTCTATGGCTCAGTGTCTCTGGTTCTGATCTTGACCAGAGTATGGTTTTATTGTGAGACTGGCCTCCTCTCAATAAACCTATTATTTAGCTTGGAGTTTTGAACTGGTGTGATAAATGTTAACCACACTATGTGCCAGGAACTGTGCTAAGACTTAAGAATGCAATATAAGCAAAAAGAAAGCTAGTCCTTCAATGACTTTACATTTTAATAAGGTAAGATAATACATAAAATCTAAAACATGGTGGCTAAATCAGTCAGTCAGTCAGTCAACATTTATTAAATACTTAAGTCAACTTGATAAAAGAAGTACCAAAAATAATGAAGAAATTAATATCTTAAAAAGAATAGGCCAATTGGTAAAAGAACCACAAAAGTTTAAAGGAGAGAAGAATATCTTAAAAATCAGAATTGGCTATATGGAAAAAAAAGATTTACAAAAATGCATTAAGGAGAAGAATTTTTTGAAAGGCAGAATGGACCCTATGGAAAAAGAGGTACAAAAATTTACTGAGAGAAAAATCCAAATCTTTTTTACAAAGTAGAATTGGCCAAATGGAAGAGGTGGTACAAAAACTCAATCAAGAAAATCTTTTTTTTAAAATTAGAATTGGGCAAGTGAAAGCTAATGACTCCAGTAGACATCAAGAAAAAATCAAACAAATCAAACAATCAAACAAAGTCAAAAGAATGAAAAAAACAGAAGAAAATGTGAAATGTCTCATGTGAAAAAATTTGACCTGGAAAATAAATCCAAGAGTGATAATTTTAAAATTATTGGATTATCTGAAAGCCATCATAAAAATAAAACAAAACAAAACAAAAAACTTAGACATCATCTTTCAAGAAATTACCAAGGAAAACTTCCCTGATATTCTAGAACCAGAGGACAAAATAGAAATGGAAGGAGCTCACTGATTACCTCCTAAAAGAGATTCCAAAAGGATAATGCTCAGGAATATGATAGCCAAATCCCAGAAATTCAAAGTCAAGGAGAAAATACTGCAAATAGCCAAAAAGAAATAATTCAAATATCATGGAGCCACAATCAGTATAACATAAGACTTAGCAGCTCCTACATTGAAGGATCAGAGAGCCTGGAATATGATATTCTAGAGGGCAAAGGAACTAAGACTTCTATCAAGAATCACTGATACAGCAAAACTGAGCATAATCCTTTGGGGAAAAATGAGTATTCAATGAAATAAGTGGGCTTTCAAATATACCTGATGAAAATATCAGGGCTGAGTGGAAAATCTGACTCTCAAATACAAGACTCAAGAGAAGCATAAAAAATTAACAGGAAAGAGAAATAAAAAGATATTCAGTAATATTAAGCTGTGCCCATCTCTACATGGAGAGATGACTCATGATCCCAAAGAATTTTGTCATCATTAGGACAGTTAGGAGTATACATGAACAGAGGGCAAGGTTATGAGTTGAATATGATGGGATAATATAAAATTAAATTAAGATACAAGAAAGAGGAATGTATCAGGAAGAGAAGAATAAAATGGATCAAATTATTCCATATAAAAGAAGCATGATAGTATTTTATAATAGAGGGGAAGATAGGGGAATGTGAGGAGGGGGGTATGAGACCCTTACTCTCATCAGAATTGGTTCAATAAGGAAAGAACCTAAACAATCAATTGGTTATAGAGAAAGCTATCTTGCCCTACAGAAAAGTAGTAGGAGAATGAGATAAGAGAAGGGAGTAGTGGGGGGCACTGATAGAAAAGAAGGTAAATTGGAGGTGGTGGAGATCAGAAAATAAAAAGGGGCAAATAGGATGGAAAGTAATAAAGTTATCATAATCATGCAAAAATATTTTTAAAGTATCTAATAAAGACCCCATTTCTCAAATACATAGAGAAATGAGCTGAACATATAAGAATGCAAGTAATTTTCCAATTGTTAAATGGTCAAAGGATATGAACAGGCAGTTCTCAAACAAAGTAAACAAAGTTCTCTATAGTCATGCAAAAAGTGTCTAAGGGGCAGCTGAGTAGCTCAGTGGATTGAGAGCCAGGAATAGAGTGGGAGGTCCTGGGTTAAAATCTGGCCTCAGATACTTCCTAGCTGTGTGACCCTGGGCAAGTCACTTAACCCCTATTGCCTAGCCCTTACCACTCTTCTGCTTTGGAACCAATACATAGTATTTTTTCTAAGGTGGAAGGTAGGTGTTTTAAAAAAAGTGCCTGAATTCACTATTGATTAGAGAAATGCTAGCTAAAACACATCTGAAGTATGATATATCCCCACACTTATCAGATTGGTTATTATGATAGAAAAGGAAAATGACAAAACTTGTAGGGGATATGGGAAAGTTGAGATACTAATGACTTGTTGGGGGACATTCTAGAGAGCCATTTGGGTCTATGCCCAAAAGGTTATATACAGTACATAACCTTTGACCCAGCAATACCATTACTAGGGTTGTATCCCAAAGAGATAAAAAACCCCCAACATATATGTACAAAAATATTTAAAGTAGCTCTTTCAGGGGGTTGGGACAAAGAATTGAAAAGTAAGGGGATACTTATCAATTGCGGAATGACTAAGTTATAATATATAATTGTAATGGAATTCTATTGTGCTACAGCAAAAAAAAAAAGGGGGGCAAGCAGGAAGAGCCCAGAAAAAACTGGAGTCTTACATGAATTAAAGCAGAGTGGAATAAGCAGAATCAGGAGTATAATGAACACAGCAGCAGGAATACTGTACAATTAACAACTGTGAATAATAGCTATTCTCAGCAATACAATGATCAAAAACTATCCCAAAGAACTTATGATAAAAAAAATGCCATCTACTTTCTGAGAAAAAAAGAACTGACAGAGTCTGAATCCAGATCAAAAAAAACTTTGTTCACTTTCTTATTTTTCTATTTGAATTTTTTTCCACAAAAAGAATAATGTGGGGAAATGCTTTACATGATTACATGTATAACATCTATATAAGATTGCTTACCATTTCAACATGTATGGAGGGTTGGGTGGAAAGGAGGAAGGGAAATAATTCAAGACTCAATATTATTTGAAAATGCTGGAAACTATTCTTAAAATAAAATGAAATTTAATTTAAAAAAGACTTCTCAGTGCAGTTCTCTGTGTGGGAGTAGTTAAGGGTGGAGAGAAAGAAGTAAACTCAGGATCTATTGGATATCATATAAACAAAGCAACCAATAAATTTATTAAATTTTTCCACTTTCAATCTATTTATAACATGCCATTTCACAATTATAAGTAAAACTATCAGCTTCCATAGTGCTACTGGTCCATCAAAAGATCAAGGCCACCATTACACTAATGAAATTTCTAAAGATTTTGTTAGGCAGCACAATGATCAATTTGTGTTTGGGAGCATCAAATTTTGGGAGTTCCTTGATAGTTTGTTCAATTTCTTTTCTAATATAGGATTATTTAAGTATTCTATTTCCTCTTTTGTTAATCTAGGAAATTTATATTTTTGTAAATATTTGTCCATTTCACCTAACTTATCATATTTATTGTCATATAATTGGGAAAAAATAGCTCTTAATAATTGCCTTAATTTCCTTTTCATTTGAGGTGAGATCACCCTTATCATTTTTGATACTCTTAATTTCATTCTCTTCTTTCTTTTTAAAATTAGATTAACCAACACTATTTTATTTTTTTCCCAAAGAACTAGTCCCTAGTCTCATTTACTAGTTTAATAGTTATTTTACTTTCAATTTTATTAATTTCTCCTTTGGTTTTTAGGATTTCCAATTTATTTTTGTCTGGGGTTTTTGAATTATTCTTTTTCTAGCTTTTTAAGCTGGGAGCATCAAATGAAATGATGCCAAATGGTAAGAGCTTTTTTTTTGGGGGGGGGGGGAATGGCATTTAATTTCAAATGTGCTTGCTAACAGGAAGGCAGGAAGAAAGTATAATGATGAGGAAATCAAAGTAACTAGATGAAGACATTGGGCCCTACTGAGTATCTTCATATCTCATCATCTCACCACTTTTCCATGTCCTGTTTGGTTCTTTGTTCCAAAGTTCAAATACTGCATTCTGTAAAAAAGACTTCATTTTTCTAACTACTTGGGGGCAGGTCAAAAAACAGAAAGGCTAGAAACTCTTTGATGAAAATGACAGAGTAGTTCTAATATTATATAACACATTCCTTAAGCTTGCCAAATGTAAGGAATCCAGTTCAATCCAGTATAAGTAGTATCTGGGCAAAACAGCTGCAAGCCTCTCAAAGCAAGCCAGTTAGACTGCCCCCTTGAAACATATACTGCAGGCCTGAAAGGTAACCAGGTCACATCTCCCCCCACCCCATATACATGGCAGGACAGAAAGGTAGCCAGGATACCTATGAGCACTAGAGAAGACCCCAGTACAAGCTTAGGACAGTACTCCTACCTCAGAAATGGAGCCAAACTTTAACATATAGGTACAATCATAAAATATGATAGAAAAATGAGCAAAAGACAAGGAAAAAAACCTGAACATAGAAAGTTACTATAGTATCAGGGAAAATCAAAATAAAAACTCCAAAGATAACACAATGCCAAAATGCATACATGTTAAACCTCAGAGGAAAATGTGAAATCATGTTAGACTCAAAAAGAACTTCTAGAGATGATCAAAAAGGCTTAAAAATCAAATAAGAGAGGTAGGAGAAAATTGGATAAAGAAATGAGAGTGATGTGAGAGAATCATGAAAAGAGTCAACTTGGCAAAAGATATAGAAATGGTCACTGTGGAAAACAATTCCCTAGAAACTAGAATTAGCCAAATGAAAAAGGAGACCTAAAAATCCAATGAAGAAAACAACTTTTTAAAAAGTATAATTGGCCAAATGGAAAAGGAGAAACAAAACTCATTGAAGAAAACAATTGTAAAAAAAATAAAATTGGGCAAGTGGAAGCTAATGACTCCATGGAATATTAAGGAACCATAAAACAAATCAAAAGAATGAAAAAAAAAATAGAAGAAAACATGAAATATATCATAGGAAAAACAACTGACTTGGAAAACAAACCCAAGATAATCTAAAAACAAATGTACTTCCTGAAAGCCATGATTAAAAAAAATAGCCTGGAATCCATATTGTAAGAAATTATCAAGGAAAATTGTCACTATATTCTAAAAAAAGAGTGGAATAAAAGAACTCTTAAGAATCTACCAACAATCCCCTGAAAGAGATCCTAAAATAAAAACTCCCAGGAATATTATAGACAAATTCCAGGGCTTCCAAGTCAGATATGAAGTCAATGTCAGGATTACTCAGGATTTAGCAGCTTCTACATTAAAGGATCAAATGGAATATGATATTTCAGAAGGCAAAGGACCTAAGGGTTACAACCAAGAATCATCTAATCAGCCATTATTCCTTTGGGGGAGAAATGAATATTTAAAGAAATGAAGACTTCCAAGCATTCCTGATGAAAAGACTAGAGCTAAACAGAATACTATGCCATCCAGAATAACTGTCTGGATATAAGATGCAAGAGAAGCATAAAAAGAACAAATGTAAACTGAGCATGTAAATTTGTCATACGACTCACAACGACATACCTTCGTCACACAATGCCATGCCTGCATGATTGTCATAAACCATATATTTGTGTCATATAACTGCACATAATGATATTTGCATTATTTAGCCACATACTTCCATATCACCATAACACACCTATCATGCAAATGCCTATCACACAACGACAAGCCTGCATCATGCTGTACTATATAATGACACAATTGTAATGGAATGACCTATTCATCCTTTTCTATCTCTTAATATGGTCTCCCATGACCTGATAATCCATATAAGGTGATTGCCTACTTTAGAAAAATGTTCTATAGAAGTACATAATCTCAGAGTTTAAAGAAAACTCAGAGGCCAAATAATCCAACCATACTTGACCACATTCCTCTTGACAAGCACCTTGTGACTTGACCACCTGACAAGCAATCATCCGTACAGATATTTCTGGAATTTGGGTTTGTTTTGGGGGGCTGGGGTGGGGAAAGGAGCTGTTTTATTTTCCTCCACACCCCCTTTGTCAGCAGCACCCAAACCATCTCTAACACCTACTGGCAAAAAGCACCTACAACCCCCACATGGCCAGCTATGTGCAGGCAGCCAGGCCTTTTACTATGTGGTGACCAGCCCAAACTCCCTGACCAAAGAATAGGAGGAGGTGGGGAGCTGAGACCACTGTCCAGTTGTAAATACAGCTGGATCAACAGTGACCAGGAAGCCACCTTATAAATATCATCCTGTTGCCATTGCTCCCTTCCATCAATCCTGATTGGCTCCATGTTCTTGGCCCCTGCTTTTGGATCGAGTTCATTTTCCAATCTATATTTAGTTTTCACTGTTTCATATGTCTTTATACACTTGTAAAATAGACTGTAATACTATTATATAATGTAATTAAAACCAATTTATGAATTAAAACATTGCTATAGTCCTCAGCAAAATCCCTCCCCCCAAAACCCACAAATCTGAAGACATTTGTTGAGGGAGAAAAAAATCCCACAGTCTCCCCTTTCATTTCTTGATAATTCTAGTCATTGGAAAGTTTTTTTCTCCACATAGAATTAAAATTTAACTCATTACTTTCATGGACTGTGCTGAATTACCTCCTTCTGAAGCATAGAACAAGTCGAATCTCTTTTCATGATAGTTCTTCAAACATTTATAGAAGGATATCAGCTCCCCTTTAAATCTTCTACAAAATAACCCCTAAATAAACAAACTTTATATGGCATGATTTCCAGTTCTATTACTAGCCTTTACAGAACATGATCTAGTTGTTGATTTCCTTCAGAACTAAACATTGTAGTCCAGATGTGTCCTGGCCAAGGTAAATGAAGCTGCAAATATAACCATTAAGAAAAAAAAAAGATTGTCAAATATAAGAAAGCTTTTCAAAAAATTCCAATGAATGGAAAAAGTGACCATGGTGATAATCCCTCTGACAGCAATATAGAATTCATATTCCAACTAGCTCAACTAAGCGAACTTCTCATCACTAATCTGGATCAGGCCATTTGAGGGGTAAATATGAAAAAAAAATAATCAACTAAACAAGGAAAAACTGTATACATTCTAATATGGGGAGATGATACATGTATCCCTTCTGAATCTTATCATTATCAAGAATCATAGAAGGAGCCTAATTATACAAAGGGTTTGGAAGTGGTTCTGGTATATTTTGATAATCTTAACAGAAAAATGGAAAGGGGAACAAGAATTTACTGGGAGTGGAGGGGGAACAGAGAAGAAAGGGGAAATTATCTTATATAATTAGGATATCAAAATAGAAGTCTATATAAACAAAGAATGGGTGGAAGGAACAGCTAACACATGACCCTCTTTTATTTAAAAAGGTCAAAGGAGGAAAGAGTTGGTTACAAAACATCATGCCACTAAAACAGGGAAATGAGAGGGAGAGGTAAGAAAGGAAAGAGAGAAATAAGAGGGAATTTAGATTAATGAAGATATTAGTCCTAAGCAAAAAATCCTCAAAAACACCTAAAAAAAGAAATAAAAAATATTCATAGAAGCTCTTTTTGTGGTAACAAAGGATTGGAAAATGAGGGGATGCCTGTTATTTGGGAACCAGTTATGATATGTAAATATGACCAAATACTATTGAAATAGAGAAATGCTATTGAATTGTATATAAATGGAGATTTTGAGCCTTTGGACTTCATCTCCCAGAAGTCCCCACATTTTGCATGACTGTATTTAAGTGGCTGTAACCTCTCCTTCGTCCTCTTTTGAATTTTAAAACCCACAATTGCCATAAAAAATAATGATGTAGATGATTTCTAAAGGAACCTGAGACAATATGTATGAAGTAATGCAGAATGAATTGAGCAGAACCAGGAAAACAATTTATACAATGACAAGAATATTGTAAAAACAAATAACTTTTAAAGACTTAGGAACTCTGATGAGCATATTGATTTAGATTTCGGAGGGCTCTTGATGAAACTTGCAGTCCATTTCCTGATGGAGGGATAAAAGAATACAGAATGAGAAAGAATTATTTGGACATAGCTAATGTGGAAATTTATTTTGCTATATATATGTATGTATGTATATATATATATACATATATATATTACATATATATATGTATTTGCTACCACAGTTTTTCTTTTGCTCTCAATTAGGGGTGATAGTGTTGGAGAGAGATCAGATTTTTGATGATTGAAAAAAAGTAACAAAAATGAAAAAAATCTACAGAATGTTTTAAATATTTGGGATTCTACCTACTTAGCTACCACATCATGAATAGCAACTATATAAATGCAATTAAAAAACACATTACAGAAATATAGACCTTAGTATTTGATTAGTCTGTGCCAATATAATAAAAATGGCAATTATATCTTAGTTAAGTTACTTATTCAGTGTCAAGACAATCAAACTAACAAAGGATTATATTACAGAACCAGAAAAAAATAATGAAATTAATCTGAAGAAAAAAAATTCAAAAATATTAAGGGAAATCATGAAAAAAAAACCCACTAAAGAGAGTCCAGCAGTACCATGCCTCAGATTTATTGCAAAGCAATAATCATCAAAATGATTTAATATTTTTTAAGAAATAGAGAGGGAGATCAGTAGAAAAGATTAAGTATATAACATCTAGAAGTAAATGAACATAATAGTATAGTGTTTGATAAACCTAAATACCCCAACTACTTCTGACAAACATTGCTAGGAAAAGTGGAAAGCAGTCTAGCAAAAAATTATGTTAGATCAGTGTCACATATTAGATACCAAGATAAGTTTCAAATTAGCTTATGACTTAGATATGAAGTAATATCATTAAAAATTAAAAGTCAGGTAGGAAATACATATCTTCTAAGGATAAGGAAAGAGTTAATTGTTAAAGGATAGAGGAGAGCCTAGAAGATAAGATGGTTATTTTTTATTATTTAACATTTAAAATTTTCATGCAAGGAAAACAATTGAGACAAAAAAATCTTTGCAACAAGTTTCTCTGAAAAAAGTCCAATATCTAAGAAATATAAGGAATTTCTTCAAATTTATAAGAATGAGAGTCATTCCCATTAGACAAATGGTCAACAAAGACATGAACAGGCATTTCTCAAAGGAATAAACCTAAATTATCAACAGTCAGTTGAAACCAAATCACTAATAATTACAGAAATACAAATTAACAGAACAGTAGGGTTCTACCTCTACAAATCAGATTGTCAAAAATTACAGGAAAATAACAAATGTTAGGGAAGTTGTGGGAAAGCAGGTGCTAATACATTGTTGGTGGAGCTATAAATTGGTCTAACCATTTTGGAAAATAATTTGGAACCATAGCCCTTAACGTCTGTGAGAAGGAAATCACTTTAAAAGACTGATATATATTAATTTAGGTCGCCAAGGAATTCAGCTATGTAATTCCTAAATGAAAACTCAAGTCAGCAGTCAACCTTTTATGGAGTTTTTAATTACAAACAGGAGGAAGAAAGGTATTAGAGAGAGAGTGAGAGAGAGAGAGAGAAATGGGAGAGAAGGGAATAGGGCTTAAATACCCCCTCTGTTTAGGCTGGGCCAAAAGGCCCAAGCCCTTAGATAGCTGAGGCAAAGAAAAGAGATCAGTCCCTATCACTCACGTGACCCAAATGGAGAAACAGTCTCAGGGGCCTCCACCTCCAGCCTCCTTCAGAGCAAGCCCTCCTCTCAGAGCAACCTCTTAGAGCAAAACCTCTCGACCCCTCCAGTCCTCAGACCCTGCTATCTTTAAGGAAACCATCCAAGTTCCCTCCCCTCTGTTCTCACATCTACCAATCACTGTCCATGTCTTCCCTGTGCCAATGGTGGCTCTAGCTTAACCCAGGACCGCCCAGAGGTCTGTGGCTTTGCACATGTCTGTTGAAGGTCATATTCTCAAATAATTAAATCTTGATCCTTTGCTGCAGCCCTTCCTAAATCCTGTTAGGACTGAGTGGGGTGGAGATTGGAAGTTCCAAGACCTGGTTCTGTCATTCCAAGTATCTCTATTGTATCAATTCTAAAATCAATCATGACTCAAAGAACTTCCTGTTCTATGCTTAAGCATAGGTCAAAGCCCTTTCCATTGTTCAGCAAAAGATTTCTGTCCTAAAGCAGTCCCAAGTAGGGAGGAGAAGGATCCTCCCATGCCAAGGGGGTTCTTACTATCAGTAGGAAATTTTTTCCAGTATGAGATTTCCCAATGGGGAAATTTCCAACATTCATAAGTCTAAGAAATTTTAAGGTTTACACATCTCTAACTGTATGCAAAACCTTTGACCCAGTGATAACATTACTAAATATATTAGATAACACTACTACCTATACCCCAAAGAGATTAATGAAAAAAAAAAGGTCCCATATATACTGTTAGAGCAATATCCTAACTCCTAACCACATAACAGTTAGGCTAGTTATTTCCTTAAAAGATACTGGAACCATCTTTGGCAATCTGATTTGTTCTGGAAGGGATTGACTATAGATCCAGACTATTAACTTTGTTTCCTGATTCCCTGAATATGAAAATAGCCATGAGAAGCTCTGGGAGCTTTCTTTGATGCTTGGTTAGCAGAATATAATAAAAAACTATGGAAAGGAACTTCCTCCAGCTGAATCAACTTCGGGTTTGGGTCCTCAAAATACTCTCCTTTCACAGAGATGTAAATCTCCTTTTGTTAACTGCTAAATAATCTATGAGTGTCTAAATTCATTCCAATTTTGAAATTAAGCTACCAGAGGATGGGTCTATGTCAAGCCAAGTCTAGGATATGGGTAAAAATATTTATGGCAACTCTTTTTGTAGTGGCAATACTGGGGAAATAAAAGGAGGAGGGCTTGCCTGAATTAATTATATGGTACATGAATATGATGGAATATTATTGTCCATAAGGAATGCTGAAAGGTTTGAACTCTCCCTCTGATTTCCCCTTCTTCTGTCTCTTTTCACTCCTATTTCTCTATTAAATAAAACATTTTTCTCTACCCAACTATGTATGGATGCATATGCATATTCTCCCTACCTTTGATCAGTTCATATGAGAATGAGGTTCAAATGTCAGCCACTCACTCCACTCCCTCCTTCTTGTTTGTAGAGATATTTACTTACACACTCTTGATTATGTGAAATAATTTCCCTTGACCTCCCTGTTCCAGTGTATTCCTTTTCCTCTCTCTTTACATCCATCTTTTATAATCATTGTGATATAACTGAACCTAATTAGATTCTATGACCCTTGATGAGGATTGGATTCTTAAAGGACATATGTATCAGCTCCCCATATTAGAATATAAGCAGTTTATCCTTGTTTAATCTCTAAGTGATTGTTCATTAATATTTGCCTTTTTATGTTTCTTTTAACTCCAGTGTTTGAACTTCAAAGTTTCTTTGAAGCTCTGGTCTTTTCATCAGAAATATTTAGATGTCCTTTATTTTTATTAAATGTACTTTTTTATCCTCCACCCCACTGTAGGATTATACTCAATCTTTCTGGGTAAGTTCTTCTTGGTTGTAAATGTATATCTTTTGCCTTCTAGAATATCATATAACAAGGTCTTCACTCCTTTAAACTGGTATCTGCTAAATCATTTGTGATCCTGCCTGGATCCTCAGTACTTTAATTCTTTCTTACTGGTTGCCCACAGTTTTTTCCCTTTGACCTGTAAATTCTATTTTGGCTCTAATGTTTATGAAGGTTTTCATTTCAGAGTTTCTTTTGGGAGGTTACTAGTATATATATTTTTTCTATTTCCACTTTTTCTCTCTAGATCTGGGAAATCCGAACAATTTTCTTTTAAGACTTCTTGAGATATGATGTCTTAGGTTCCTGGCTTTCAGGTAGTCCAATTATTGTTAAAATATTTTCCCATTTGATTTGTTTTTCATGTCAGTTGTTTGTACTATGAGTTATCCTATTATTTTCTCCTATTTTTTTCTGTCTTTTACTTTAATATTTCTTGGTGTTTCATGAAATCACCAGATTTTTATTTGGTTCATTCTGTTTTGAAGGAATTTCTTACTTAGGCAAGGTTTTAAACCTCTTGTGATAACCTGATAATCTTTTCCATTTTTTTCCTTCTGTAGCCTTCATTTCTGTTTCCATTTCCTTCTTCTATCAGTTTCATTTCATCTATGAAAACATTTTAAACTCTGGCTAGACTCCCTCCCTAATGTCCACAGTCCTGTCTCTCTAGGCTGACCTGATCTGGAGAAATGACTGATTGTGACATTTTTATTGGATTTTTCCAGCAGTACTTGAGTTGCTGTATTTTTTTTTAAGGTTTTTTTGGGGGAGTTTTAGTAAGTAGCATGGGAAAAGATCAACTATACATACTCCTGTTATTCCTTCATTTTGGCTCTGCCTCTGAAGGTATTTTGAATGCAATTTCACTTTCTGTCTCTATCCTGATCATTTTTTTGGCTGCTATACAGAAAAGCTGGTACTTTGCCAAAGTTATTATTTTAACTTTTTAGTTGACTCTCAAGGCTTCTATAAATAGACCATAATAATGGGGAATGCTATCCAATTCTAAAGAAAGCATTGTTGGAGTCATCTTTCATATCAATGTATTTATGGTCTTATTTTGGGGTTTGTGTATGAGTTTGCTCTTACAATAACTAATATGGAATTGTTTTGCACAACAATAAAAAATAAAAAAAATAGACCATAATATCATCTGGAATTTTTTTTCCTCCTTGTTTATATTAATTCTCTCATTTTCTTTTTCTTGTCATTGTGATAGCAAATATTTTGTGGTGAGAATATGTTTTTTTTTCTTCTTCTATGATCCTTTGCTGCTTTCTTCAACTGGATGATTCTTTGATGGCACTTAAATTCTATCTCACCACTTGGAGTCCATTTGATTTGTGACATGCTATTTGTTATGGAAACTTACTAGATGAGTTGCTGGAATCTTCCTTGCTTTGGCCTCCCTTGACTGAGTACATAAAAGATTATCATGCTTGACATATAGCCATTACTGCCAGTGTAGCCCAAGACTAGAACACCAGATGGTCCATAATTTACCATAAATCTGGAAGTATAGTTGCTTAGATGTTCAAGGGGAAACAATCTAACTCCATTTTGAAGTCAGAGAAGAATGTTTCTCCTCATTTTGAAGTGAGAAGAAGTGTGGAAAACCTATAGCTAATGCAGAAATTATTAATGAAGTTCTTTCTGCTCTCCAGAAGCCTGAAGCCCTAGCTGTGGTTTATTGCTCTGCCCACACAGGTGGCACTGACCCTGACTCTAGGGGAAATGACCAGGCAGATACTGCTGCAAAGCTAGTGGCCATAGAAAGTCCTGAATTAATTTTAACATTAAAAACCACTGATGACTTAAATTTATCACTTTCCTATAATGAAAAGGAAGTGGAAAAATGAAAGCAAAAATTTAAAGCAAAACAGATTCATGGAGTATGAGTGTCATCTGAAGGAAAACCCCTGTACCCTAGAAGTTTTTTATCACTAAATTTGCCAATCTGTTCATAAAAATGGTCACTTTAGTACCCAGGGCTTCATGGACTCTGTTAACAGAGTATGGATAGCCCCTGGTATAGCTACTATAGCCTCTAAACTGCGTATTGCCTGCTCTACCTGCCAAGCATATAACCAACATGCCTTTCATGGCAAAGCTTTTGGTGAGCATCCTCTGGCTTACACACCTTTTGAACACCTACAGATAGATTTCATAACAATGCCAAAGGCTGGACCTTATAAATTTTGTCTAGTCATAGTAGATCAACTGACCAGATGGCTGGAAGTATTTCCTACAATCTGAGCCACAGTGACTTTTGTTGCTAAAGTGCTTTTAAAAGAGATTATTCCTCGCTTTGGCCTGCCAGCACGTATTGATTCAGATAGGGGAAGTCATTTTACTGATTCTGTTTTATCTCAGATATGTTCTTATTTGGAGATAACTCCCAAATTCCATGTTCCATATCATCCCCAGAGCTCAGGCCAAGTTGAAAGAATGAACAAAGAACTTAAAACTATGATTGGCAAATTATGCACTGAGACACATTTAAAATGGCCTGAAATTCTCCCTCTGGCCCTATTTTATCTTAGAAGCAGGTCTGGGGGAGATCTGCACATCCCACCATTTGAGATGCTTTTTGGACATCCCCCTATACAGGCCAAGCCTTTCCCCCCTGCATATACATCATTATTAGGGGGAGATACTTCTATTGCTTCCTATATACAGGAATTACAGCACAAACTGTGTGAACTCCATGAATCTACAACTGCAGTATAAGCAAGACCACTAGACTTTTTACTTCATGATCTGAATCCAGGAGACAAGGTGTATGTAAAGAATTTCTAGTGTACCAGAGCAACTTAGCTTTCCTGGGAAGGGCCATTCCAAATATTGCTAACCACTCCAATATCTATAAAAATTGGAGAGAAGGACTCTTGGATTCATTGCTCATATGTAAAGAGAGCATCTTCTATTTAAATTGATTGACTGTATCCTATTACATAAATTGGACATAATAGTCCATAGACAAGTGGATACTGTTTTGGGGAACACATTTTTATTTTATTATTATTTTTTAATTTTATTATTGCCTTTATTTTATTTTAATTAGAATATTTTATTTTTCCCCTTTTCTCATTTCTTGTGCTTAAAGTAGATACAATCAATATTAATTTTTTATTCTGCAGTAATATAAGTCAAAATATATACATATATTTGGTGCATACCGAAAAGCCTTAGACTATGGAAACCTGCCATTTATTGATAAATGTTATGGGACTATGATAAATGGTTGTGTCTGATTCCAGGAGAAGGGAACAAAAGAGCCATCATACAGTGCCAAGAAGCACAAGGTCAAGGAGACCAACCAATTCCAATGGGGTTGATGAAAATCTGTGCCAAGGAGCACAAGGTCAAAAGGGACCAAACCAATTCAGGTAGGTTTGATGAACTTCTAAGCCATTATGAAAGGACTTGAACCTAGTGTGAGACTTGAGGTTGCGACCACATACTACACCAAAAGGTCCAGAGTGAACTTTGGGATGTGGTGATTTGAACTGTGTGGGAATTGAATGCATTTGTTTTGTATGTATACTCATGCCAAAGGGGACTGCCCCAACTGTTTTTTTGTCAATGTGCCTAGCAATCATGGGTTTGTTCTTTTTTTCTTTTATCCCCAAATTATTGTAATTTAATAGTTGGTTATATTTACAAGACCCATTGGAGAGACTAGTCTTCCAAGGATCTCAGGGGGGGATGTATAATTGAAAATCTGTTACTCTAAAAAAGAACTACATTTTCTGGGAGCCTACTGACTTCCTGTCATTACGTACTTCCTGTAGACAGGGGATAAATATTGAGTGGGCAGTCCTGACCCTTTCTTTTTTTGGCATGATGACATCAAGCTTGGTGGTGATGGTAAGCTAAGCATGGGGATTTTAAATGGGTTGATCAGCCATGGGCATGTGGTCTTTTATTTTGTATCCTCTTTATTCCTTGATTCTAATGATCATTAATAAATCTCCTAAAACATAATATTTTATTTATTGAGACTAATTTTAATTTTTATACGTCCTATAGAAAAGAAACCTATATAAACCTGAATAAAATCCCCACCCAATGAAATAATCCCCAATGATTCCAAGATTGTCTTATTTTCTCTCACTTATGTTTGAAGCTCAGAGATCTTCCCTATCTCTCAGGGATCACCTAAACCCATGTATTAGAATCTTCTGACTCTACCTTTCTTCCTTTCCCCAGTCTACAATTATGTTTTGCTATTATAGTACATCCTATCTTTGGAAGTCTAGCAGCCTACCTACCCACTGACTACTAATACTGATAAATAAAGCTTTCTGCAATGACTCTTAGAGTTATCCTTCTTGGCAGAATACAGACAACAGAATACAGACAGGTTGGGTCAGAACCATGAGGATTTCTCTCTATTTTAAGAGTTGCTAATGAGAACTGTGGCTAAGCTTCCTGGCCATCACAGTCTTGAGGTTGGAAAAAGAAAGGCAATCCTGCTGCTATCTTACATCCTTTCCTGAAGAGAGTGAGAGCTGGGTCACTAAACCACATGCTGTATTGTTAGTAACCTACACAACCCTCATATCTCCTTCTTTCCTCAGGAATCATTTTTCCAAATGAGGGCTACTCTACTTAGTGTTCTGATGAGCATGACACTGTAATTCAGAACTCAAGTATAAGACCTTGGCCAGAAGATCTCATGATTTCCTTATTCCACTAGATCAATAAATTTCTGACCAACACTGGGACCAGAATATTCACCCTGCAACTACCACAATATCCTGAAGAGCATAGTATTATGATTCAGGACTTAAAGACAAAGGCTAAAGGTCTTAATTCCTGTTCCAGAAATAGGGAACTCCTTTTCCCTCTTAGATTCCTGAGTGCCATGACTAGAGAAAATTTTAGACCAAAGCTGTGACTAGGGCCTCTGACAACTTCACCTTCATGAGCAGGACTCTTTAGTCTCACCATGAAAGGATAGAACTGATGCCTGCCACACACATTTCAGCAACAAAGAGTGGATAGAATTTGCTCTCTAGGACTCTCTTACCCAGTATCCCATTTGAGAGTTTACACTGTGCAAACATAGGGAGGATAAAGTTTTGGTGTGACCCCACCTCTTTCTCTATTCCCATGAAGGTAGCTGGGTGCAACCATGGCTGAGAGCCAGATGGTGGTCAGTTAGGTTAGATTAGGCTTTATACTTCTATCCTTTTTAATTTTTCTACTTCAAGTTATTATTAATAAACTTTATTAAAATAATACTTGGAGTTATTGATATAAATTTTAATTTTACAAAAGAATCTCTCTTTCTCTTGGTCAAAGTGGGATAGTTCTTTTCAGACAATGCAAATGGATACATGAATAATATGACCACTAGTACAACTCTAGTATATTAAATGATAGTGGTAATAATGACCATATTTACTTTATACTTGATCTTATAGGAAAGACCTAAGATTTATACTAATTGCATATAATGCTGACTACTTAAATAGACATTATTTACTATATTAAGGAAAAATATGTTTATTTCTATGCTTTTTAGTATTATAAACAGAAATGAATATTATATTTTATTAAAAATTCTATATCTATTGGTATAATCATATTAATTTCATTTTTTCTATTTACGTTTTCTATTATAGTTATTCTTTTCCTAAAATCAAACCAACTAGCATCTTTGGTATGAACCATAACTGATATATAGAATATATAATATTCTTGCTTGATTGCTAGAGCCTCTTCATTAATTCTTTACTTTAAATTTTTTTGTTCATATTAATAGGAATATTTATCTATATTTTCTTTGATTTATCTCTCACTGATTTGGGTATCAAGACCATATTTGAATGAGGGATTTAATAAAAAGTCTCCTATTTTATTAATTTACATAACAATGGAATTTGTTGGTCTTCGAATATCTGCTACTATTGACTTATAAATCCATCTGGAACTGAATTTTTCTCCCTTTGTGAATTTATACATTCTTTGTTCAATTTCCTTTTCTGAAATTGAGTTATTTGAGTTTTTTATTTCTTTTTCTTTTAATCTGAGCATTTTATATGTTATTGTCATTTTACTGAAAATAATTGGGCAAAATAGTTTCTAATTATTTTTTCCTTTCCTCTTATGCTATGAAAAATCCTTTTTTTTCATTTTTTGTACTGTCACTTTGTTTTTCCTTTATATTTTTAAGAATTGGACTAGTCGGGGCAGCTGGATGACTCAGTAGATTGAGAGCCAGACCTAGAGATGGAAGATCCTAGGTTCAAATCTGGCCTCAGATATTTCCTAGCTGTGTGACCCTGGGCAAGTTGCTTAACTACTGTTGTGTAGCCCTTACTACTTTTCTGAATCCTTGGAACCAATACATAATATTGATTCTAAGATGGAAGGTAAGGGTTTAAAAAAATTTGGACTAGTTAATAGAGGAAGTGTTGCCTTGTATTTGAAAACTCAGGGCCAATAAGCCTTGACCTAGTCTTTCAGGGTCTCAACACCCTCAAACAGACTTTATCACCATTGTGGTAATATGTAACATCTAACTCATCATTAGAGGAATATTATACATCAGATAGAGATACATCAAGCATGAATATACACATCAGAAAGAAGAGAGGAGAGAATAAGAGATTTAAAAATAAGAGACAGAGAAGGGATGATAGATGGAACAAGTCATGGAGTATAAGAAATGGGATGGGATTAAGAGCAAAATGAAAGAATTAGTCTTAGCAAGGAAGAGGGATTTGTGGAATCCTGGGTTTTTTCTTTTACTTTAGTAAGCAGTTTAATTGGATTAGATAAAATAAAGTACCAGCAACAGACACATAATTCAGAACTAGCAATTATGACAACCATCTAAATTCCTGACTAGTTCCCTCTTTCTTCAAGTATAATACATAATCTTCACAATTAAACTCCTGCCACATGTTAGTAGAGGGAAGTGTCAGGTATTCCCTACTGTTAGTAGTCTAATTCCTCTTTAATTAATTCAACAAATATTTATCAAGTAGCTATCTTGCATAAGGCACCCTGCTAAGCATTGGAAAATATGTAAAGTTAAGTAACACACAACACTTTCAAGGAATTTATGATATTTTAGAGAATGTGTATAAATAACTAGATATAGAATATAAGATAAATACCTAAGAAGAGACAGAAATAAGGTGCTATGGAAGTTTCTTGGGGAAGAAATTACTGAGGACTGTGAAGGGTTAAATTTGAGGGGGCAGGAGTTTGATCAAAAGCCAGTGCGCAATTTATTAAATACAAAACACTTAGTTTATTATTAGGAAATATGGATAGGAAATAGGAAGGAGTAAAGTGAAAGCAATGTTATAATAGATTATAACTATACCCCAGATCTCAATCCTAACTAAATTTTTCTAGAAAACCCTACATCTATCTGCCTCAGAGGGCAGTATCTTCTGCTAGGTCAAAGCCCTTGCCTACACTCCTATTCTCTCTACCTGATAATATGACCACTATCTATCTACCTTATCTATCCAGGTTATTAATAATCAATAATCAATAAGACTGTTAAGGCCTTAGAAAAATCTTCCAGTCTCAAAGAGAGCCAGAAACTGCTGCTGCTCTCCTTAGGCGACCCAAAGACCAAAAGCCTCTTCCACTGGTCTGCAACTTACTAACCACACTCAGCCACACCCTTCTAACTGTCACCAACTGCCAACCTGCATAGCAGGGGGTCACCAACTGACAAATATTTTTGCTCCTTTTCCTCTTAAATATAAAAAAGGAGAAATTAATTAAAAAAAACTCTCTTAACAGGGGGAGGAAACAGGGAATGCTTCTTGGAGAAAGTGATGTCATGATTGGAACTTGAAATATAGGCAGGATTTCAAAAGATGAAGATGAGGAAAAAGGGAATTCCAGGTATGGGAATAGTATGAGAAAATATGTGGCAGTAAGAGAGCCTGGAACACATGTAGAAGATGTAAGTATACCAGGTGGACTTGGATCATAGAATATGCAATGGGGAGTAGTTTGAGATCACAAGGAAATTATTGAGAGCCTTGAATGCAAACCTCAGGATTTGATCCTTATTTAGTAGGCAAAAATGAGCTTCCAGCAATTTAGGGGAATTGGGTAGGGAAACACATTTCTGTAGCATGCTTTGTTATACTTGATCCATAATTCAACATCTTTTCTTCTCTCACCTTTGTTTTTTTTTAACATTAAATTAAAAAAAAAATTCCATTCCAAATTCTTTCTCCATTCAGCCCCTCTCCTATTCATTGAAAAAGGCAAGCAATATCATTCTCATTACATATATTAAATCATCCAAAACATTTTGGTATTAGCCATATAACAACAACAACAACAAAAAGATGAGAAAAATGAAGTGAAGAATAATATGTTTCAATCTGTACTCAGAGTTTTGTCAATTCTTTTTCTGGAGGTGGAAAGCATGTTTCATCATGAGTCCTTTGGAATTGTCTTGAATCATTGATTTGATCAAAGTAATTAAGTTTTTTTACAGCTGATTGTCACTACAATAATGTTGTTATTATGTACAATGTTTTCCTGGTTCTGTTCACTACATTTTCCATCAGATCATATGAATTCCCAGGTTTTTCTAGAACCACACCCCTCATAATTTCTCATAGCATAATAGTATTCCAACACAATCATATAGCACAATTTATTCAGCCATTCCCCAAACAATGGGCATTCCCTCAATTTCCAATTCTTTGCCACCACAAAAAGAGCTGCTATAAATATTTTTGTGTATACGGTCCCTTTTCCATTTGTTCTCTTTGGGATACAGACCTAGTAGTGATATTTCTTCATCAAAAGGTGCATGCACATATGGTTGTCCAGCCCTTTGAGCATAGTTCCAAAAATTTTTCCAGAATATTCACCTCCCGTCTTGGACAACTGCTCTGCCACTTCCTAAAATAGCTACTTTTTTTGGTTTGCATCCTCATTAGACCCAAATAAGAGCCTCCTATAAAGGAGATATTGATTGATATAACACCCTAACTTGCCATATAAATGTTTTATACCCTGATGGTATTATAAACTCCTTGTGAGTAGAAATTGTTTCATTCTCCATACTTGTATTAACAGTACTTGACACATAGTAGGTACTAAATAAATATTTGTTGAATGATTAATTATAAGAGTTTTTCCTTTGCTGGGAGAATTAGAGAATTCTATAAGATTTTCCATGTTTCTCTGAAACCATCATATTTGGTAATTCTTTTAGCACAAAAATATTTAAACATGTTCATATGCCCATAATTTATTTGGCCATTCCCCAATTAATGGGTATATAATTTGTATCTTTCCTTAGTAATACAAAAAGTGCTATTCTGAGGATTGTGAATAGGTTTCCTTTGCCTTTGTCCTTGAGTTCTTTGGGGTATATGGCTTATTCTAACATCTCTGGGTCTAATGATATGTCCTGATACAAAATGAATTGAGCAGGACCAGAACAATTTACGTGATGAGAACAATGGCATGAAGTGAACAACTTAAAAAAATCTCAGAACTCTCACCACAGCAGTACATAAAAAAGACTTCAAAAGACAGATGATGAAATATAACTCCCACCTCCTGACAGAGCAATAATGGAATAGAGATTTAAAACGAGATACATATTCTCAGAATGGTCTATGTGTTGAATTGTTTTGTTAGACCGTACATATTTACTCAGAGAAAGGGAGAGTTGTAGGATTGTGGCTAGTGATAAATACAAAAAAAGAGCATCAATAAAACATTTTTAAATATATAGAAGAAAACTAAAAAATTGCAAGAGGCAGGTGTATGTGCACACATACACATTCTATAATTCTGTACTCTTATCTGAAGTGCTTTATAATCTTTTGTTAGGATTCAGCTTATTAGCAAAGGCTGATCAATTCATTACTGTAACTTCTGTTAACTCATGCTCCTAGAAACTATAGAAAAACATGTATACTCAGCTAGCCTACACATCAACCTTGGACAACTAGTTCCTAAGATGGATCAAGGCCAGAGAAGAATCCAAGTCAAGGGAATCCAGACCACTGAGCTGTAACTCTGCCTTGATTTATGAGCTACAAGCTGTGGCTGCCTGAGGCTGTAAGTCCCAGAGAGCTGAAATACTGCCTAGAGTTATTACCACCACATCCATCAGCCACACAACTGAACCTTCTGCCAGTTCATAGAAGATTGCTAGTTCCCATCCCAAGTAAACACTGTGCTGTAATATATCCCACTGCATTTGGAATCCATGGTCCAAAAGAGACTAGAGAAAATGTGCCCATGTTCTTTTGAGTATTCTTGCCAATACAGAGCTTTAATCATCTGAGTGGTGGGTGTAGATTTCTTCCTTGGCTCAAAGTCCACACTTTGAATTAAAGTTTTATTGAACTAGAACTAACAGTATAGTACTCTACTGGATTTGGCAGAGAGCCATTTACGGTTTTAAGTAGTGAAAAAATATGCTCATATCTGTGCATTAGGAAGATTAATCTGGCAGTGGTATGAAGAATAGATTTGAGAAAGGAGAGATTAGAGGTGGAGAAATAAATTAGGATCATAGGATTAAATTATTTTAGAGCTGGAAAGAGATCTTAGAGGTTCAACCCAAGAATTAACTTTTATTTGATTATTTTTATGAATGTTTTATTGATTTTTTTAAAAAACATAGTCACTATTTTCTAATAGCCTCACTTCTATCCCTTTTCCTTAATGGAATCCTGCCTTATTACAAAGAAACAGAGAGAATCAAAGCACAACACCATATTGGTCATTTCTGATGAGGTATGAGTCAATTCGCACCTATGGTCCAATAGCTCTCTAGCAAGATGAGGGAAGTATATATAAACATCATGATCACTTAATGGCATAAACATGACATACTATGTGAATTCAGGGCCCTTCATACTTGGGTTTTCTTAAGGCTTTGTGAATAACTACCTCCTTTCCTGCTGACTAGATATTTCAGTATGGAGCTTAGAGAAGCTACTTCTTAAGTGCCAAATCCTTTCTAAGATGTGACATAAGTAAATCTTCTTTTTTCAACTGTTGAATCATTCCCAGGTGTCTCATTGTGTTCTAACAGTGAGCCTAAACTGATAGTGGACTGGCCCAAGTAAGGCTCGATCCATCAGTTCATTACACGTTAGGACAACTTTAAACTTTATATTTTAAGACAACTTTTTCCTCACATCAAACCAAATCTACTTCTTTGCAACTTTTACTTTGCTCAGAGTTCTTGTCTCTATGGCTAACATAATTCTAATCCCTCTTCCCTCAGGTGAAAGCCCTTCAAATAGTTGATGACAGCCATAATATTCCTGTGGAGTTTTTTTCTTTACCAGGTAAAAACTCCCCATTTCCTTCAAGCAATACCTATATGGCAATCTTCAAGCCTTTTGACATCCTAGTCTCTACTTTGTCAATGTCCTTCCTAAAAGTGACACAGAATTGTATACAACACTCCAGATTTTGTCTGAGCAGGTGCAAAATACAGTAATATGATCACTTTTTTATTCTTGGAAGCATTCCTGAAAAATGCTTTTTAATATAGTCCAAGATTAAACTAAATTTTTAAGTTGATGAATTACAAGGTTGACACACATTGCACTTGCAGCCCACAAAAATCTTCAGCTCTTTTTGGGAAAAATTAATATGTAACCATGTTTCCCCTAACTTGTACTTGTGATTTTGGCTTTTTAGTCCAATTATAAGTCAGATTTGTCACTATTTAATGGATAGATGTGGCCCAGTATCCTAGAATTTCAAGATTTTTAAAATATTCTGACTATGCCTTCCGTTTAGTGTGCCAGATATCCTTCCCAATGTTGTTTCATCTGCAAGTATGATGAGAATGTCAACCAATCATTTTTCTAAGTCATCAAGAAAAATGCTAAACAGCACAGGAATAAGAGAGCTAAAATACCTGGGACACTCCAAAAGATACCTCTTTCCAAGTTGATTGAAAACCATAACATTGTTTTTTGAACTTCAAGTAGTTGTTTACACCTTACCACCCAACTAACCTTTACAGCTTCTTCACATCTTGACAGCCACACCTAACTTTTTTCCTTTCTTTCATTAACCTCTTTTTTATATCAATTTATTGTACTGATTTTTCTTAACTTACTTTATCTTACCAATTACTTTTTTCTTCTCTTTGAGTTCCTCATATTTCCAATATTTTTTCTTTAGATTTAGCACTTCAAATTGAGGTGTTCTCTTCCTTTGACTCAAGTAGTCTTTTAACTTTTTCTTAAATTCTTCCACCTACTCCAAATTTATCCTTCCACGGATTAAATTTCTGGACATCTTGACAATTCTAAAGCCCTCCAAATTACCTTCATAAAATCCTTCTCCTTTGTCTTTTTCTCTTCTTCCACTTCTTCCCACAACTTGCTCATATGAGAAGTGGGAAGTAGTGATCCTACTGGACATATGCTTCTATGAGTGATATGGCTATGTCTACATATATATGTATATAGTGTTTTATATTAGTGTTTACATATGGTTTTTCAGCATAATTAAAAATGTTTTCCAAATACTATTGTGCTAAAAGGAATAATGAACTGGAGGAATTCCTTGTGAACTGGAACGACCTCCAGAAATTTATGCAGAGTGAAAGGAGCAGAACCAGGAGAACCTTGTACACAGAGACTGATACACGGTGGTACAAATGAATGTAATGAACTTTTCTACTAGCAGCAATGCAATGACCCTGGACAATTCTGAGGGACTTATGAGAAAGAGTGCAATCCACATCCAGAGAAAGAACTGTGGGAGTAGAAATGCAGAAAAAAACAACTGCTTGATCACATGGTTCAATGGAGATATGATTGGGGATGTAGATTCTATTGCAAATATTAATAATATGGAAATAGGTCTTAATCAATGATACATTTAAAGCCCAGTGGAATTGCTTGTTGGTTATGGGAGGAGGGAGATCATGTAACCATGAAAAGATACTCTAAATTAATTTAAAAAGTAAGTTTAATTAAAAACATTTCCCAAAAGAATTCAATTTCAATTTATTTTTTCTTTTAAAAATTAATTTAATGATGTGTTTTGTTTCTATCTCACCTTCAGAAACAAAATCATCATAAATGCTTCTCTCCTTCACTCAGAGCCAACCCCTATTTTTTATATTGAAATACATTAATAAAAACAACATAATAAACATTAAAAAGAGAAAAAAAAGCAGTTCAGCAAAACTAATCATTATGTCAATCAAGTTCACTACTTTGTGTTGTACTCCACATTCATAGTCTCTGGCAGTCCAAAAAAGGGAGGTTGTCATGACCTCATCACTCCTTTCAGATTAGACAGTGTTTATGTTTACTTTTAATGTTTGTTGGTGCTATTTTTCATGTTTTTGGTTCTTGTTTTATGTTGTAGTCATTATGTGTATATTGTTTTCTTGGATCACTTCTCTTTATATTTATTTGTTTGCATCTTTTTGTGTTTTCCTGTATTTTTTTGCATTCATTTTTTAAATACTAGGATATTATTCTGTTGCATTCATGCCCTACAACTTGCTTAACCAGTCCCTATTTTAGTTTTTTCCTTCTACAAAAAGTGCTGCTATAAGGTTCTGCTATATATGGCACCTTCCTTTTTTTTTATCTTTGGCCTTATTGGGGCATAAATAAATAAATAGAAGTTTCCTGGGATCTTCAAGATTACTAATCCCATTTCAATTAGCTTCTGCCAGTTCTTTCAGAATACTGGGATATTGTTCATCTGGGCCTGGGGACAATTTGTAAAGAAGAGCCAGACAGGGTGGGGCCAAGATGGCAGGATAGAATCATAGAAAGCTAAAACCACACTGAGAATCCTCTCCAAAAAGCCTTAAGATAATACTTCAAAATGAATACTGAAGTGAAAGAACCTACTTAGTTGGAGTAAATTTCCTGAAGAGAACACCTTGAAAAGTAGGCAGAGAGTCTGGTTCACTGGAATGAGAAGGGAGTACATCCCACAGGAAGGCTCTCCAGCCTGCACAAGGCTAGGCCAAGGATTACCAGTGCAAGTCTAGAGCAAACCTCCTACCCCTCACCCCTCATCTGCTGTTCCAAGTTCTGAACCTGGGCCCAAGCCAACTTGGAGACAACAAGTGGTCCTGAGATCCTGCCTAAGGCAACAGCAATGCAATCCCATGCACATCCCTTAAAGCTCCAAGCTTCAAGAGTGCAAATCTGCAACGAGGCCCCAAGCCTGAATGCAGGGCAGTTGGCAGGTACCTAGTTGGTACATGCCAAAGGAGAGGACCAGAACCCTTACCTAAGCCCGCAGGGAGGACCTGAACCCGAGTGCAAGGCAATCCACAGTGTGTCTGGCCCATGTAAACCCAGAGTGAGGCCGAAGCCCAAAGCCTCTGACCAAGCCTAAGGATATACTCTGAGCCCCAGCACAAGGTACCTTACCCTCTGCATGCTATCAGTAGTTCCAGAGGGAGATTAAATCAGCAGTGGGAGGTGACTTTTAGAGCTCCCAGGCTTGGTAAAACCCAAACTTGCAGAAATCCAGAAATAGAGCAAAGGGTAGCAGCAAGAAAAAAACTGAAATTTAAGAGAGTGCCCTCTCAACCCTTGGGACAGAGCCCATTTTTAAGATAAAAGAAAAAGTCAAGAAAAAGCTGGGGAAATGAGCAAACATCCAAAAAACACCTTACCATAGACATTTTTTCTGGAGACAAAAAGCAAGGCACAGACTCAAAAGTGAACAGTGAGAACAAAGCAACTATATGCAAAACTTCAAAAAAAGTATGCATTGGTCTCAGGCTCTAGAAGAGCTTAAAAGGGATTTAAAAAATCAAATAAGAAAGGAAGAGTAAAAATGGGGAAGAGAAATGAAAGCAATGCAAAGCAGAATTGACCAAAAGGAAAAAGAGGTACAAAAATCCAATGTAGAAAAGATTTTCTTAAAAAAGTGAAATTTACAAAATGGAAAAGGAGGATCAAAAGCACATAGAAAGAAATAATTCTTTCAAAATTAGAATTGGACAAGTAGAAGCTAATGACTTCATAAGAAGCTGAGAAACAATAAAACAAAGTTAGATGAATGAATAAATAGAAGAAAATATGAAATATCTTATTAAAAAATCAATTGGCCTGAAAAGTAGATCCAAGAGAGACAATTTAAGAATGATTAGACTACCTGGAAGTCATGATTTAAAAAATGTAGATATCATATTACAAGAAATTAACCAAGAAAATTTCCTGATATTCTTGAGGAAGGTAAAATAGAAATGGAAAGAATCTACAGATCACCACTTAAAATAGCTAAATGCAAGCAGCCCAAAAGAAAGAATTCAAATACCATGGAGTTATAGTCAGAATTTCATAGGACTTAGTAGCTCCCACATTAAAGGATTGGAAGCCTTGGAATATGATATTCTGGAAGGCAAAGGAACCGGGTACAACCCAAATTCCCCTACCCAGCAAAACTGAGTAAATTATTTTAGGGGGCAAATGGTCATTTATTAAAATAGAATACTTCCAAACATTCCTGATGAAAAGACCAGGCCTAAACATAAAGTTTGATGTTCAAATACAAGACTCAAGAGAAACATAACAAGGTAAATAAAAAGAGAAAATTTAAGGGATTCGATAAGATTAAACTGTTTAATATTCCAATATTGAAAGATGATATCTGTAACTCTTAAAATTTTTATTAGTATTAGAGCAATAAGAAGGAGTATATATAGACAGTGGGTGTGGGAGTAAGCTGATTAGGATGACATGATATGCAAAAAAAAAAAACAACAACAAAAAACCCAACTTAGGTGAAAAAGAAAATTGCCCTGAGAGGAAAGGGAAGGGAGAGTTGGAATAAAGTAAATTGTCTCACCTAAAGAGGTACATAAAAAAAAAAAAACACCCCTATTATAATGGAGGGAGAATGGGAGAATGAGGGTGGTGACAGGCAATTCTTAAACCTTACTCTCATTGTAATTGCCTCAGAGAGGTAATAAGACCCATAATCATTTAGGTATAGAATCTTATCTTATCCTATAGAGAAATAGGAGGAGAATATAAGAAGTGGGTGGTAATAGAAGGGAGAAGGATGTAAAGGATAATGATTAAAAGCAAAATATTTGTGGGGAGAGACAGAAGGGGAAAATAAAATGGAAGAGAATACACAGCTGGTAATCATAATTGTGAATGAGAATGGGATGAACTCATTCATAAAATGGAAGTGGTTACCAAAGTGGATTAAAAACCAGAATTCTATGATATGTTAACAAAAAACACATCTGAGGCAAGGAGACACACACTGAATAAAGGTAAGGGGCTGGAGCAGAATTTATGGTGTTTCATCTGAAGTAAAAAAAAAAGTGGAAGCACAAATCATGATCTCAAAAAAAGCTAAAGCAAAAATAGAGGAGGATATAATATAAAAATGGAGATTTGAACCCTAGAGTTCAATTCCCAGAAGTCCTTGGTATTTCCCATAATTCCCTATAATCTCACCTGAGTCTCCACCTGGGCGAGATCACAATTAGTATTTAACTGGCAGTAACGCCTCCCACTCGCTCTCTCTGCTCGGCCATTGCAATGATGTAGTAAGTAAGCTTTGTAACAGTTAAAATTAGTTTCTCTGCCAAAAGTATTGCATTTCTATGAGGTTTATTAAAGATTATTATTATTTAGAAATAAAGAAAATACAAAATAAGAAAAGCACGTGTCTAGGAGGGCTGAAAAGCCCATTCACAGCCACTTACTTTACATCTTGCTTAGAAGTGGAAGGAGGGAGAGGGGGCCAAGTAGGCGGAGAGTTAGTTTAAATACAAATTGTGTTCTCACACTCAGGTGAGGACTCAGGGTGATATTATAGAGAATTCTGGGAACTACCAAGGACTTCTGGGAATTGAAGTCTAGGGTTCAAATCTCCATTTTACAGCTTTGAATGGGCTAATCAGCCCTGGGCACAAACATGGTTATTATTTTGTATCCTTGATTCTAATAATCCTTAATAAACCTCTTAAAATATAATATTTTTATTACTAGAGACTAGTTTAATTTTTACAATAAGAAGATAAGGAAGGAAATGACATCTTGATTAAAGGCACCATAAACAATTAAGTATTATCAATACTAAACATCACTGCACCAAAAGTTATAACCTCCAGATTTTTAAAGGAGAAATCAAATGAGGTTCAGGAAGAAATAGAGAGTAAAACTATAATAGTGGGAGACCTCAACCTCCTCCTTTCAGATCTATATAAATTGAACCAAAAAATTAATAACAAAGATGTGAAGAAAGTGAACAAAATTTTAGAAAAATCAGATCTAATAAATCTCTGGAGAAAACTGATGGGAATATAAAGGAATATACCTTCTTTCCGCTGTATGTAGTACTGACACAAAAATTGACCATGTTTTAGGGCATAAAAACTTCACAACCAAATGCAGAAAAGCAGAAATAATAAATGCATCCTTTTCAAAACATAATACAATAAAAATAAAAAATGATAATGGTCTATGGAAGGACTAATAAAAAATAAATGGAAACTAATCTAATTCTTTTTTTTTTTAACTCCAATCCCCATATCTTTTTAAAATTTTATTGATTAACAAAATGTTTCCATGGTTAACATGATTCATGTTCTTTCCTCCCTTCCCCCCTCTGTAGTCAACACGCAATTCCACTGGGTTTTACATGTGACATTGATCAAGGCCTATTTCCATTTTTGATATTTGCACTAGGGTGATCATTTAGAGTCTACATTCCCAATCACATCCCCATTGAATCAAGTGATCAAGCAGTTGTTTTTCTTCTGTGTTTCTGCTCCCACAGTTCTTTCTCTGGATGTGAATAGCGTTCTTTCTCAAAAGTTGCTCAGAAATGTTTTGGATCATTGCATTGCTGCTAGTAAAGAAGTCTACTACATTCAATTGTGCCATAATGTATCAGTCTCTGTGTATAATGTTCTCCTGGTTCTGCTCCTTTCACTCTGCATCACATCCTGGAGATTGTTCCAATTCACATGGAATTCCTCCATTTCATCATTCCTTCCACACAATAATATTCCATCACCAATAGATACCACAATTTGTTCAGCCATCCCCCAATCGAAGGGCATCTGCTTATTTTCCATTTTTTTTTTTGCCGCCATAATCTAATTCTTAAAAAAAGAGTGGATCAAAGGTCAAATTATGGAAACAAACTAATTTTATCAATGAGACGTACAATGAGGCAACATAGAAAAATTTATGGACTATAGACAAAGCAGTATTTAAAGGAAAATTTATATCTGTAAATGCTTATATCAATATGATAGAGAAAAAGCAGATCAATGAATTGAGTATGTAGTTAAAAAAACTAGAAAAAAGAACAAATTAAAAATTCCTAATTAAAGATGGAATTAGAATCCTAAATGATCAAAGGAGAAATTAATAAAATTGAGAGAATCATTGAACTAATATGTAAGAGTAGGAGCTGTCTTCATGAAAAAACAACAACAAATAAAAATAGGTAGAACATTGGTTAATTTGATTTAAAAAGGAAAGAAGAAAATCAAATAACCAGTATCAAAAATGAAAAAGGTGAATTAACCACCAAAGAAGAGAAAATTAAAGCAATTATGAGGAGATATTTTGCTCAATTATTTGTCAATAAATCTTGCAATGTAAATGAAATGGATGAATATTTACAAAAATATAAATTGCTCAGATTAACAGAAGAGGGAAAAATGCTTAAATGATCCCATATTAAAAAAAGAAATTAAACAAGGCATCAATGAACTCCCTAAGAAAAAATCTCCAAGGCCAGATGGATTCACAAGTGAATTTTACCAAACATTTAAAGAACAATTAATCCCAATATTATTTAAATTATTTGGGAAAATAGGCAGAGAAGGAATTCTTACCAAATCCTTGTTATGACACAAATATGGTATTGTTACCTAAGCTAGGAAGAAGACAGAAAAGAAAATTATAGGCCAATTTCCTTAGTATATATAGGTGCAAATTTTTAGAATAAAATTGTTTTTTAATCGTTGTTTTGTAGTATAGTCTGAGATCTGGTACTGCTATACACCTTCCTGCTTACTTCCCCCACCCCCAGTATTTCCCTTGAAATTCTTGATTTATTACCACAGATTAATTTTGTTTTTTGTTATTTTTTCTAGTTTGATAAAATAATCCTTTGGTAACTTAATTAGTATAGTATTGATAGCCAGATTAATTTGGGTTGTATAGTCATTTTTATTTTATTAGCTCATTCTACTCATAATTAATGTTTTCCCATTGTTTTCTAATTGTATTAATACAGTAATTGACTTCGCTACTAGCAGCAATGCAATGATCCAGGACAATTCTATGGGACTTATGAGAAAGAATACTATCCACATCTAGAGAAAGAATTGTAGGAGTAGAAATCCAGAAGAAAATGGGATTCATCACTTGTTTACATGAGTATGTGTTTTGGGGTTTTGGTTTTAAAGGCTTGCTCTTTAAAAAAAAATCGAATAATATGGATGATATATTTATGTATAACTCAGTGGAATTGCTTGTCAACCCTAGGAGGGTGGAGGAATAAGAGGAGGGAGAAAACAGGAATCAGGTAACCTTGGAAACCTTGGGAAATTTTTTAAAAAGAAAAAATAAAGGAAAAGAAAAGACTTGGAGACTAAAATTATATCCTCCCCGCCCCCAAATAATAATTCTATTCATATAGTTACTCTGTGTGCTTGGGCAGTAAGGATTCCAAATATTTTACATATTCTGTAATTTCCTTACATAGAATTTTTTTTCTATCTCTTCCTACTGGTATTTTGCTATTGATATTTTAATTTAATTTTTTTAAAGATTCAAGTTGTTACCCTCTTCTTTGATTTTCAGGTTTTTTGTTTGGTTGTTTAATTGAGGATTTGAAAATGTGTTGGTTTCTAGGGTTTTTAATTTTTAATTTTTCATAGCATACTGTGGGAAACTGATTACCGCATCAGAGAGATTTGCAAAGAGATGCAAGGAATGGAAGCTTGGAGGTCTATCAATCAAGGAGAAAAGGGAAGATTCCAGAGAAGAATTTGGTCAGAGAGACAGTCAAGAAAGCCAACTTCTGAAACTTCACTTCTGCTCTCTTGAACTGGGAGAAAGGAGCCAGCAGACCACTGCTCTGAATTCCTGACCAATAATTTAACCTTGAAAAAAGTTTGAGATATAGCTCTGAAGATCCTTTTCAAGTTATTAACAATTTCCCTTTAAGGACAAATCAACCATATTTCCTTATACTGAACTTTATAATAGATTAGGGAAACCTTAAATTCCCTCTGCCCTATCCCATCTCCCTAATTTCCTTCCTTTAAAACAAATCCCCTTTTGACAGTATTATATTATGAAATTAATGTATTGAAAGGTTGCTGTTAACTTACCTTCTCTGAAAAACTGTTAAAATCAACAGAAAGACACAGGAAGTGGGGGGTGGGGAGGGGAGTGAAATCCCAGTTCTCCTTCTAACCTTATTTCCTAGTATAACCATTCCAGAACCTTCTTTTACCATAAATACCATAGTAAAAGAGCATCTATTACAATATTCACTATTGATCTTTGGTTGATGAAGGTGTTTAGAGATATAAAACATTTCTCCTAAGGACTGCTTTAGCTCCATCCTCAAAATTTTGCTACATCATTTCATTATTGCCATTAACTTTAAATAAATGATTCATTATTCCTATTATCCCTTTTTGTCCTACTCATTCCTTAGGATTTAGTTATCAAGTCCCTAATTTTTTATTGTTCTTCAGTGTCATTTTATCTAATATAATTTTCTTGAATTGTAGTTGATAAAAGATGTGTTTACTATTTCTATTTTTTTACATTTGTAAGGTTTTTATCTTCCACATGGCCAATTTTTGTAAAGGTATACACACAAAACTGAGAAATAGATACGTATTTCCATTTTCATTTAATAATCATCAGGGGTCTATAATGAAAATATGGCTTAGTTTGTCCTTTGGATTTCCAAAAGCTGTCCTCATTATTCCTAATTGTAAGTCTAAAAATTTTGCTTTCTTAAATACCATATTGTTAAATCCTATGTTATTCTTACTGTTTTTCCTCAGTACTTGAACTGTTTCTTTTTGTCTAATTGCAGTATTGTGGTTTTTTTTTTACTTGAAAATTGAATTTTTGCTACAATGTCCCAATATTTTTATTTTTGGAATTTCTTCCAGGATGTGACATGGATTCTTTCTGTTCTTATTTGCTCTCTGGTTCTAAGAAAGATTTTTTGAAAGACGATGTCTTTTTTTTTTTTGGTCATAGTTTTCAAGTGGTCCAGTGATTATTAAATTATCTTTTATCTGTTTTCTAGCTTAGCTATTTTTGCTATGGGATACCTTATGTTTTCTTCTATTTTTCAATCTTTTCATTTTGTTCCAATATTTCTTATCTTATGAAGTCATTAATTTCTATTTGATCCATTCTGATTCTTGAGGAATTGAGTAAGGATTTATATCTTCTACGCTAAGCTATTAATTCTCTTTTCAGCTTTTCCCTCTACAACTTTGATTTCTTTTCCAATTTTTCTCCAGAACTCTTATTTATTAAATACAGCCTCCCAGCCCGCGAGAGGTTGCAAGGAGAGAAGATAGAAATAGGGTAGAAGTTTTAGATCCCGCGAAGGGCGTGAACGAGCCGACTTTAGAGATGTAAATAATCGAGTCAGTAAACAATTATTATTTTTAGGAGCCACACCTGCTCCGACCACTGGGCTATCCAGGCTATCCCACCCAATGGTCTCAATTTAACACTGCACTGCTCAGAGGATAATGCTAGCTCAGATGGAAAGGAGATCAGAAACTAAAGGAGGTAGATAATGCTAGGTATTAGCATTAGAAGAAAGAGGGAGAGAGGAAAAAAGGCAGGCCTGGCCTAAAGACCAGGCCTTAGTGAGAAAGATAGAGAGGAGAGAGAAAGGGGAGAAGATGCTCCTTTGCAAACCTGTGGGTGTCCTCCAAGTGGGCAGGCTGGCTGTGGCTCGCTCATTTTATTGTCTTTGATATACAAATGAGCTCAATACATATTGAACAGTTACATGATACCTCAATGCATATGGATGAGTTACCTGGGGTATTCCCATTGGATAATGCAACTTATGACAAGGTGAAGGTGGGGTTATTATCCTCGGGTGAGTGAGACAAAGGAAAGCAAGGTTTCGCGCCTAAACTTCAGCCACGCTGGCAATAAAGCTCATTGCCATGCGCAGGATGGCCATGTGCTCACTCACAATCCTTGTCTCCCCATAATGCCTATGGGCTGGGCTGCTACATTAAAAAATTTTAAATTAAAAAATAACTGTTGCTTCATTTCTTCCAGAAATTTTAGTCAAACGTGCTCAAGCTATATTTTTCTTTGAGACTTTGTTTGTAGATATTTTTAAATCATTCTCTTCTTTTGGATTTGTTCCTTGAGCAACCTTGCCACTATAATACCATGTTTATGTTTTCCTAGGTCCCTCTGCTGCTTTCTCATTGTATTAAATGTTGTGTTAGGAATATTTTGAGCTGAGAATATACACACTTTTATTAATACCAAAGCAGCTACATCCAGGGTGATGTCTAAGTGCTGTCTTTTTAGTCTGAGCTCTGTAAGTTTCACACCTGGAATTTGGTTCTGAGCAATACAACTATAGACACGCCCCTATTTAGAACTCTAGTAGACTGCTGCTAGACTCAGCCACCATCAACCATTTAGAAAGCTTTGAAATTTCAACATATTAGAGATTCAGTCTTTTCTTCAGGTTGAAATTCTGTAATAGGCAAAAGATGAAAGGACTGAGGAAACAAAAACTTGATCTTCTGAATATATCAATTTATTAAGTGATTTATGCCAATTGCCAAATAAATTGGGACTAGACCCCTTCCTCAGTTTAGGATTAGACCCTGAATACAGAGGGAGACAGAATTTTATAGATTAAAAACACCCAAATAGTATCTATCAATTAAAGAAAACATTAAATAATCTGATTTCTAATTGGACAAATGATTAGGGACTTTGTTGGGAAGGGAAGAGGGAATAGGTACAATTTCATGAATTTTAAAAAAGAGATATCCTTTTCTTTCCCAAGTATCTGCAAACAATTAAAGGAACATTGAAACAATAACTGATTGATCAGTATGGAGTCAGTTCTCAGGTAAGACATATAGGTTGTTTGAGATGTACCTTACATGAATCTTTGGATCTGATTGTGTTTCTGGTCCACATAACCTAGGTCCTTGGCTAAGGGACTCCAAACAATGGGTATAGGTGGTCTAGTTTCCCAACCACTCAGGGTTAGTAAGTTCAAACAATGCAACAAGGTTTTCTCCCAATTCCTACAACTGAATGAACTTTTATCATAGAATGGAACTTGAACTAGACCCATGCCTGGATAGAAGGGGAACTAAGCTAGCTCCAGAATAGAGTCATGGTATAGACTGTGTGGTTCTCTCAATTCCCACATTAACTATTTGCTGTCCTAATCTCCTCAATTTTCTCACAAGTACTACCTTGGTTATTCTGTGGCAGGTTTCAGACTGAGCTGGAGTCTGGAACTGAGACCCTACTTTACTCAGAGGGTTAGAGCCCCATAATTGTTCCTTGCTTCTGTACTGATTTCTTGCTCAGTATATAGCCAAGAGCTTACAATGATTCCTTTTCCTAGGTCATTACCTATTCACTCATCCCTGTATCTATGACCCAGCCCTGCACAGTGAGTAATGGAGTGGCCATCTGATTCCTTCATAAGATCAGATCTGTTCCAGATCTGGAATTTTTTGTCTTACTGATTAGCTGTAGCCAGTAGGCTGGCCCGTATTCATAATAATTCACCAAACTAGAAGACTAATTTAGCCCTCTTGCTCCTAACTCAACCCCTTCTCTATCAAATTTCTGTCTATGTTGACCATGGCAGGAAATATGATTTGCTGTTATTTTTTTTTCCTTAGATTTCCCAGGACTCAGTCTGGTATGCTGGACTAATTGTGGAAGAGGATTCAACTATTACTGTTACTCCACTATCTTGACTATTCTCTTCCAACTCTTGATTTTACAAAGAAATTGATGCTCAGAAAATTAAAATGATTTGTACAGAGTCAATAAAATACTAAGTAGGCTAAGACAATAGTTAAGAGGTAATGAGTAATACCCATCTGGTTACTGATTCATCTATTTGTTTGTGTTCTAGCTCTGAAGTTCTATATCTACAGCTAGAAATTCAGTTGGAGGTCTCAACCTTAAATTAGCCTCTTCTATCTAAACTAATCCCTGCCTCAAGATCCCCAAATTATATATTAGGAATATCTTAGCTCAATGTAACTAAGTTTCTCCTACATAATGATAATATGAAAAAAAAAAAACTATTCTTGGGCTGCCTTCTTCATAGATCTGCCTCCCAGTAATTAGGACTCAATCTAGAAAATCAGCAAGTATGAAACTCAGATTTGGAAGACTATGTCCCCCATTGGAAGTGCCTGGGGAGGCAGTTTTCAGTAGGTCTGTTCTTTCCTCTTTGCAGAGGTGAGGGAAGATAGGTATAGAATATTGCATAGTGTCAGATTTGGTTGATGTGTGAGTTAGGTTTGCCCAACAACTTTTTATCCACTTATTTCTTGTTCTGGGTAGGAATGGAGGAAGGATGTATCTGGGAATAAAAGTGATATTAAAATAAAAATTATAATAGGAATTAAGATAAAATAAAAACAAAAAAGGTACCTCCATATTTATGTTTTTAGAGATTAAAAATATAAATGAGTGCTAAATTTAGTGTTTTTCCTCATTTGTAGAAATATTCTTGTGCTTTTTGTTATCTTTATAGTTTATATGATTAATTATCCTAATTATTTTTCTAATTCCATTCTTACATCCCAGGCACAAATCCAACTTTGATATTAAATTATTTTCTGTATATTTCTCTATGGTGTTCTTGCTAAAATGTCATTTGGAATTAATATTAATTAATTAAAATTCTAGATCTATGTCTTGTGTACCTGTTTCTCTTCTGAAGATCACTAGCTGAATATCTTATAGGCTTCTAATGCTCAATATGTATTATATAGAATATACCTTTTGCCCCCAACTCTCCCTTTTTCCTAACTTCCCTATTATCTTGGAAGCACTACCATCTTAGTAGCTCCTGGCCCACCTCTTTTTTTGATATTTCCTCTTCACAAATAATGAAACACAAAATCATGAACAGTTAGGATCAATTCTTTATTTACCTAACAAATTCCAAACCTAATAAATGGAAATAACAAATGTGGCTTAAAAGAATGGAAAGCATCTGGGTTTTAAAATTGTGCTGTCCCTATGGAAGAATAGGAAACAGAAAGCAGAAGATGACTATCCTCATGAAAGTGTCCAAAGTGTGTGTGTGTGTGTGTGTGTGTGTGTGTGTGTGTGTGTGAATTTCTTACCTCCATAGTCCAAGTTCCCATCTGATCCATGTCCTATTCTTTCCTCTGACACTGCCATTATTTTGGAACTGATCCTCACCATCTTACACCTAGATTATTGAAATAGTCTGTTGGTGAATCTGTTTTAACATCTCTCCTCTCTCCAATCTATGCTTCATTCAAACACCAAAATGATTTTCCTATAATTCAAGGTCAGCCATGCCTCCTTCTTGCCCTATAAACTTCCCTATCATCTCCAGTGTCAAATGCAAAATCCTCTTGTTGTTCAAAGCTTGTCATAATATAGCCCCCTCCTACATTTCCAGACTTCTTACACTATATACCATGCCTCGTTCTTCCATCCAGTGACACTGACATTGTTGCCATTCCATAAACAATACACTCTGTTTCTTGGATCTGGGTATTTTCTCTGGCTATCCTCCTAACCTGGAATGCTCTTCTACCTACTGGTTTATTTCAAGCTCCAACTAAAATCCCATCTCTACAGGAAGCCTTTTCCAACCCTTTCTAATTTTAGGGCCTTCCTTCAGTTAATTATTTCCTAAATATCCTATATATAGGTCATTTTAATATATTTGTCTGTTGTGTCGACCTGAAACAAACCAAAACTATCAAAGTAATAATAATAAAGGTTCTTTAATCAAGACAAGAAAATTATAATCCAGGGTCTCTCACAGCACCAGGACATTGAGGTACTCATGAGGGACAGGCAGAACAGGATTTAAGTACTTTTGGGAGGCACAGCTTTGAGAAAGGAATTAAATTATTTTTCATAATAACCAAAAGTCCATAAAATGCCTGGAAAGAAACAGCCCTAGGCTGGGGAAGTGGGATAGTGGTATGATCCAGCCTCAGGCAATTTGTGGATTTGGGACTGAGTGAGACCAACTGATGATCAGCAGCAAGGTCAGGGGATGATCAGACAGCTTTTCTCATTAAATTAGGAAATCCAGGGCAGGGACTGTATTTTGCATCTTTTTTTTGTATCTCTAGCACTTAGCACACTTCTAGCACATAGAAAATACTTAATAAATATTTTCTGATTGACACCTGTGAGCTGATATTCTTTAATGCCTTGTTTTCTCTGGGTCTTGACTCACTATTCTATTTCCTTGATTAAGCTATTATAATTTTCAGTTGAATAGGGCAGTCAATGGCTTCCTATACTCTAGTGTATATATTTCTCATTATAGACTTTCTTCCAATTGAAAGGAAATGATTTTGTCTGAGGTTAAATATTCTAGAAACTCAAGTAACTAAGCACTGTAGGTTTTTCTCTGCATAGAAATTCCTTTTCAGTGCCCTGCTGTAGAATGAATGAACTGTCTTCCCTGGCCACTAAGATATATTCTCTAAGTTCCCCAAGCTCCAGAAAATTGACATTTATTCTCTGGATTGAATCACGAAAATGTTACCTGTGTGCTTTGGACCTCCCAAGGCTATTCTTGTTGCTCCTGCCAGTATGAAGACATGGATAGCTTTATCATATGTCAGAACAGGATAGGTGGAGACCAGGGGCTAAACTAGATTGGCTAGATGGAACATTCTAGAATCATGCTGGCAGAGATCATAGCAGAGAGGATAGTTGATAATGGAAAAGGAGCACATAATTGCCATGAGTCCTGTGGACAAAGTCTAGGTCAAAGATGAGTTTCAAAACCAACTGGAGAAAACGGGTATATTTTGGACAAGTAGGCAGCCTGGTGTTGACATTCTGAAGTCCAAGTCGGGTCAGGGCACAGGCAGCAGCAGAATCTCTCTCTCTCTTTTTTCTTTCAGTTTATTTATTTACAGTGGTACCTTGATACACAAGTGCCCTAAGACACAAGCAATTTGGGATACGAGCAGTCACGATGGGGATTTTTTGCTTTAAGTAACGAGCAGATATTTGAATCATGAACTTCCACCACCCTCCACTAGACAGTTGGCTGTATGTTTGGTTTTACAAGTTACATAGGGCTGTCTCATCTAGTTCAGTATTTATCTGGCTGTGCGAGCATCTGTATTGAGTGGCTTTCGCTTTGTTCTTTATTTTTGTCTTTAGTATCAGGTTTTGGGGGGGGGGGCAAATTTCTTAACTTTTAACCATGGGTCCTAACAACGGAGGACTTGAAGGACTTACAGCAGCAGAAGCATACAGAGGTTTTGCAGGAAATTAGTGGGGAGGAGCCCAAAATGGAGAAGTAATCAGTACAAGTGAGATTAAGGAAATATTGAGGTTTGAGGAAAAAATTAAATTGTTTGTTGAAAAGACACACCCAGAAAAAGTTGCAACAAGTCGTGTACTGGGGCTGTGTAATGACACTTGTTTCACATATTATCGAAACATTTTGAAAGGGAGGAAGAAACAAACTTCCATGGAAAGGTTTTTATTGAAATGGCCTCTTGGCAAAACAGTCAAAATTCAGTGAAGAAAATGATGATAATTAAGTAAAGTAAAAAAAATAGCAATCAAGTATAGCAATAAAGTTACACATCATAAGTAATGTATAAAGTCAATTTTGCACTTAAATATAGCTTTATGTGCGTAGAGAGTAAGTTATATTAAGTGATAGCCCACAAAATGAAAACCTTCTCTGCCAGCATCTTCGCCTGATCTTGAAGGTTAATAGCATTTCATAAGCAAGTTTTTTCCTTACAATCTTTTTTATTATCTATACTTATGGATAAATTGTTATTTATTATTTGTTATGTTATTTATTATTTCTTAATTGTAAAATACATTTTTGTATTTAAAAGCATATAAAACCAAAAAATTCATGTGTTTTTTTTTTGGGGGGTTGGAATGGATTAATTACATTTTCATTAATTTAAATGGGGAAATTTGATTTGACACATGAGCAAATTGAATAACAAGCTTGGCCATGGAACAAATTAAACTCGTGTGTCATGTCTAAATACAGTGTACCACTGTATTTAGAATATTTTTCTATGATTTGTGTTTTTTCCCTTCCCTCTTCCCTCTCCCCTCCCGGAGCTGACAAGGAATTCCACTGAGTTATACATGTATCATTGTTCAAAACCCATTTCCATATTATTCATATTTATAATAAAGTGATCTTTTAATGCCAATGGATCATATCTCCATCAAACCACATGATTGATCATATGTTTTTCTTCTGTGTTTCTACTCCCATTGTTCTTTCTCTGGATGTGGATAGCATTCTTTCTCATATGTTCCTCTGGATTGTCCTGGATCATTGCATTGCTGCTGGTAGAAAAGGCCGTTACATTTGATTGTGCCACAATGTTTCAGCCTCTGTTCTCCTGGTTCTCATTTCATTCAGCATCAATTCCTGAAGGTTGTTCCAGTCCCCATGGAATTCCTCCAGTTCATCATTCCTTTGAGCACAATAGTATTCCATCACCATCATATAACTCAATTTGTTCAGCCATTCTCCAATCAAAGGGCATCCCCTCATTTTCAAATTTTTTTGCCACCACAAAGAGTGCAGCTATGAATATTCTTGTACAAGTATTTTTCCTTATTATCTCTTTGGGGTACAAACCCAGCAGTGCTATGGCTGGATCAAAGGGCAGGCATTAGCAGAAGAATCTTAATGAACATATATGTCAGGTTGTAGGGTTGTGGGATTTTAAACCCTAAAATAAGGCTTTAGTTTTCAGGATTTAAAACTCATGCAAGGAAGCAAGCAGGGAATCTGGTTTACTCCAGACCCCTAGGAAAAGTATTTCAGGTTCTAGAACAGTTAGGCAGGAAGATTCAGGCAACAACGTGCTGATTGTTTCTCTGGACAGACAATTCCCTTTGTCCTGGTTTTTAATATTCTCTTAAAGTGAATGGAAAAGAGATAGCAATCATGTATTGTCTACCTGGTGGAGGTGAGAATTCTCAGTGTGCTGCTAACTGCAACAAATGTGGTATCATTGAGTGAATTCTCACAATTCTTAGTATTCTGGAAAAACATAAATTCGTGCCTGTCATCAGAGCCACAGAAACCTTTTGCTTCTGTTTCCCATGAGTGACAGAAACACTTGTTTTTGACCACACCTTTGTGGTTCTCTAAGATTGAAGAAATGTTCTTCATTTCTTCTTGCTTCATTCAGTTCTTGCTTCATTTGAACTACAGGACTGGTTTTTAAATTTTTAATTAATTATTTATAGTTACATGTAGAAACAATTTTTGATACTTTCTGACAATTGTTTTCTGAAAATTTGGAATTCAGATTTTCTCTCTCTTTACCCCCCACCCTACTTCCTGAGGTGGAAAATATTCTGATAAAGGTTATAACCATACTTTCAGGCAATACATATTTCCATATTGCTCATATTGTGATAGAAGACATCTATCACACATACAATTAAAATCTCATAAAGAAAAAATGGAAGATGGAATGCTTTGATCCATACTCAGACTCCAACCATTCCTTCTTTGGCTGTGGATAGTATTTTCATCATGAGTCCCATGTGGTTATCTTGGAAACTTGCTTTGTGATAATGGTTTAATCCTTCACAGTTGATCATCATGTAATATTTTTGTTGCTGCATGCACTGGTCTCCTGGTTCTGCTCACTTCACTTTGTATCAGTTATATGTTTTTCTAAGTTTTTCTGAACTCATCCCATTCATTGTTTTAAAAAAACTATGGCATAATAGTATTCCATTACAATCATATACCATGGCTTGTTAATCATTTCCCAAGTGATGGACAATCCCTCAGTTTCCAAATTTTTGCTACAACAAAAAGAGCTGCTAAAAATATTCTGGTAGAGACTTTCACATAGCCTGAATTCAACCAGTTCATTCAGGCATTAGACTGCATTCCAATTAATTTCTTAGCACTTCAGAAATTTTAATATTATAACTCTAAACTCAGAGATTTGGTTTCTAACCGGTGGGTCACTGAATCTTTGAGAATCCAATTATTGGAAGGAATTTGTGGCACCTTTGGGCTGGGCAAACATTTTATTAAGTATTGACAAGGTAAGCAGGTTGGTTCATACCATATTTGAGATCCATTCAGTGATGAAATACTCTAATTGCCCATAGCACAGATACAATATCCTGCCTATACTTAACATATTTTGGTCCCATTTTTGTGCAATGACACTCATAAAGATACATGTACCACATATGTTCCATGGCATCTCTTCCCCTTGCATATGCTTGATTGATTCTGCTAGGAGTTCATCTCTGAGACCTATGTAGCAGAACTGGTATGACATCCTTGAACAGAGGCTAATGTCCATCTATATTACTTTGTTACTTTATACTTCCTTCTGGGAAGGAAGTGTATCTCAGGCTTCCTAGGCACTCATTTGGACTTTCTGGAATTTTAATTAGTAGGGAAACAAAGTACTACCTCTCTTCTCTGTTTCTGGACCTTCACTTTGAGATCTTTCAGTCTTTTAATTGGTCATACCCTTGCTTATGGGAGGATTCTGGCACATAGCCTAGGTCTATATGGATTTTGCAAAACTTTTGTTCTGTATATGATGGGGCCCTTTCAGGAAAGCTTCAGGAACACTGCCAAGTCAGTGAAAGCTTTATTGTGGTGTACACCTATTTCTTTTCATGTGGGGTTGGGAGGAATCTCCCAAATGAAAGATTTGTCTTTGTGGTTACATTAGCTTTCTTAAATTGCAGAGTAGAGTGGAGAGTTTATACAAACAAATGTTTATGAGTCTTAAAGGAGAGTTTTTTGAATAGGGGTATTTGTCTGTAGTTCCAAGTGAGTTATCCAAACCCTTCATAACTCAAGAATATTCTACAATTCTTTTTGGCCTTAAAGAGATTCTAAGAATCCATATGTCCCTTAAGCATGATCATTTTGTCTTTTTTTCTTTTAAAATAAGCTAATAGTACAACAACTATTTTTAATATTACCACAGTTCATTTAAATAATATTAAGAGGTCCTCATATTTACAGGCTATGAACTACTGTCATAGATTATAAAAAGAAGAATATTTCAATTCAGGAAGAACCATCATTTAGTCCCAAGAAACCCTTAGAAATGGTACCATAAATTGGTTCAATGGAATTAAAGAAAGACAACCTCAATGATCCTAATGACACATAAAGTGGGGGGAAATGGACTTACGTACTATAGATATGATAGATCAAAAGTCAAATAATGATCAAATAGAGGTGATATGTCACAAGATCCCTTTAACATGAGTAACTCTATCATGAACTTACAATAAGTACGTATACCCGTAGCATCAAGTTTGCAAAACAATGTTATGTAGGTCATGACAATGATGTGTTGTTTGCACAAATCAAGACAACCTGACCTGTTTGACATAAGTAGTTTTCAAAATGAAAAACAAATTATAGTGATAATGAAACTATATTATCCCTACAGACAATGAATGGTTGCTGATTACATCAGCTCAAAGCTAACTGGAAGAATGTTCCTAAGAGGGGGCACCAGTGAGCCCTGGTTGATCATTCCTAATTGTGACAGAGAAGTCTGGCATTAGAGAGGAAACTGAAGATTTGAGCCCAATAGTGGAAGTAGGAGGACCCAGGAGGAAGCCACAAAGTAAACCTCTGAGGAGGCTATTGGGGTTTCACAGCCTAACAGAGTGGAACACATGGACTCTTGTATGTAGCTATCACTGCCCATGGCCTGGAAGTGACTGTCCAGATGCAGACTCATTTCCCATACTCTCATATTCCCAGGTTTTACTTCTAACTCTCATTGTTCCCCAAAATCATTAGGGTGGTAAAATTGTAACTTGTCAACCTTATGTGAATTAGGTAGTTTCTATTATGTGTTATGGAAACCCGAGAAAGTGCTTTTCTCCTCTTGGAAATTAATTGAGTGTTATGTTGATTGATGTTAATGGTTTGGCATTAATGAAGAAGAATGTGTGAATGCAAAAGTATAACTTAGAGGGAATTAAACATACTAATAGAATAAATAACTCCTATTCTTGCCTTCCTGATGGGAATCTATTGATTGATTGACTGATCTTGGCCAATTATATCACAAAATATTTTGAGTACTAGTACCCAACAAATCAATAAAATATTCTGTCACAGTGCAGTATCCATTTATATCAATATAGTGTCTATAAAAAATGTAGAGCCTCAGAGCTTATGATGAAAAATACCTTCAGAGAAAGAACTGATGGAGTCTGAATAAAGTTCATTCTTCACTTTATTTTCTTCATGGTGTTTAAAAATATATATCTTCTTCCATAACATGATGAATATGAAAATATCTTTTTATGACAGTGCATGTATAACCCATAGCAAATTGCTTACTCTGTCAGGGAGGGAGAAGGAGATGGAAGGAGGAAAGGAAAGAGAGAGTGTGGAACTCAAAATGTTAGAATAGAACGCCAAAAATTGTCTTCACATACGTGAGAAAAATGAAACATTAATGAAACATTTTTTAATGTAGAGCCTTTTAGGTCACTACCAATACTTACCTGTTGTGGTAGAAGCAATATACTAATGTACTACCCCACTGTGTTGGCAGTTTTTAAAAATTGTCTTTTAGATCTGGAGGCCCAAGGCTTGAACCAATAGCATAGCTTTCTGGTAGTACAAGTCAAACGTTAGTACATAAAGTGTAAGGAATTTCTCCACCAGGGCTCTCACCAGCAACATGGTCAACACAGAGGCAGGAAAGTTGTGCTCACGTAAATTAATTCTCTATCCTTGCTGAATATCCTTTCCCTAATTTTGACAAATAAATCTCCTTTTATTAACTCTTAGGTTGTCTAAGAGTATCTCACTTTTTCCAACTCCAAACCAGTTAGGTCTAGCTTGGAACACAATGAGCTTCCTTGGAATTCCCTCAAAATGAGGTTCTAGAATCTTCTATATTATTTATTACTTTGTGGTACCTCTAGAACCCTTGATAGCAATATTAGTTTTTTGTCAGTTGCTAAATTTCCATCTGAGTCAGCGTTTTCTTTAATGCCCACATTTTTAGTGTCTTATATCAAAAGAAATGCAAAGATGAAGTGATTGAGATGATAGACTCAACCTCTGAGCAATAATGTCAGAACTCATAACAATAGGTATGGAAACCACTCTATGAACTATTAACGGAAAGTAAAGGGTTAAGTAGGACAAGGCAAGTGAGTCATCTCAAAAGGTATAGCTTTAACTGGAAACTGGTATTCATTTGTTAAGTGGAACAGTGAATGAGTCATCCAAGTAGATTTAGCTTCAGGATGAGGAAATGACATCAAGCAGGAAATAACAACTGGTACTCATTTGTTCTGGCGGATAGCCCTTGACCACAAGGCTACAAGACAGAATAGATTGGAAGGAAGAGGAAGGATATGGGATATGATTTTTTTTTTTAATGTGATAAGGTGGAAGATGAGAAAGGACATTAGACCCTCTGAGATTTTGACTGCCTAGAGCATCTGATTGGATTTCTTAGTTCTATTTCTCTCTTGGCTGTGTTGATCAATTGGGGAATCAATTGATTAATCACTAAGCATTTATTAAGTGCCTACTATATGCCAAATCATCTTTTTGTCTAAATAATTGTATGGCTCCTGGATTACAATAGAGGAAGGGAATAAGCATTTATATAGTTCCTTCTATATACTAGGCACTGTGGTAAGTGCTTTACAACTATTAGAAAGGAGATCAGAGTTATCAACTATGGATTCTCCTGCTGTGTGAATACCTTAGGCTTATATGTTAGTCTCATGGCTTGCTATCTCCAGTTAGCTTTGACCATATTACAGCTGTTTATGGTAGTTCCATAGTCTACTCTCCAAAATGTTGCAGCCCACTGTGTTACCTAGGAGTCCATTTTTTTTGGTGTGTTTTTTTAAAATAATATTTTATTTGATCATTTCCAAGCATTATTCATTAAAGACATAAATCATTTTCTTTTCCTTCCCCCCACCCCCCATAGCTGACGTGTGATTCCACTGGGTATCACATGTGTTCTTGATTCGAACCCATTGGCATGTTGTTAATATTTGCATTAGAGTGTTCGTTTAGAGTCTCTCCTCTGTCATGTCCCCTCAACCGCTGTAGTCAGGCAGTTGCATTTCCTCAGTGTTTGTACTCCCACAGTTTGTCCTCTGCTTATGAATAGTGTTTTTTCTCCTAGATCCCTGCAGATTGTTCAGGGACATTACACTGCTACTAATGGAGAAGTCCATTACGTTCGATTGTACCACAGTGTATCAGTCTCTGTGTACAATGTTCTCCTGGTTCTGCTCCTCTCGCTCTGCATCACTTCCTGGAGGTTGTTCCAGTCTCCATGGAATTCCTCCACTTTATTATTCCTTTGAGCACAATAGTATTCCATCACCAACATATACCACAATTTGCTCAGCCATTCCCCAATTGAAGGGCATCCCCTCATTTTCCAATTTTTGGCCACCACAAAGAGCGCACCTATGAATATTTTTGTACAAGTCTTTTTCTCCATTATCTCTTTGGGGTACAGACCCAGCAGTGCTATGGCTGGATCAAAGGGTAGATATTCTTTTGTCGCCCTTTGGGCATAGTTCCAAATTGCCCTCCAGAATGGTTGGATCAGTTCACAACTCCACCAGCAATGAATTAATGTCCCTACTTTGCCACATCCCCTCCAGCATTCATTACTTTCCTTTGCTGTCATGTTAGCCAATCTGCTAGGTGTGAGGTGACACCTCAGAGTTGTTTTGCTAGGAGTCCATTTTAAAAGAAACTTAGTCTCATCTGGTGAGCTTACTCTTCCCTTATAGAGTAGTTTGCAAAAAAAATACCCCGCCCCATTTAATTTGAATGTTATTTCAATTGGTAAATCATATCAGTTTTGGACATTGAGCTACTTGACAAGGGCAGGGATTTTGGTGGTAAGAACTTTTTTTTTTTCCTGAGTCTTCAATATATGTCATTGTAGCACATGGAAAAACATTTCCCAGGCCTCATCTCCACAGGGTTGTTTCCCAGAATGGGTTCAGGGTCCTGGGATATCTCTCTTAGGGCCTGAGGGGAAATATTGGTTAATTCAGGCAATGGTACATTGGGTGCAAAAATGGATATTTTATATGGTTCTTAATGCAAGACCACCTTCCACCCCCATCTTTCTCCCCCATCTAGTTCCCTTCCTACCTTAGGCTTGGATATATAATCTAAGCTTGAAGATTCTACCCCAGTTCAGGACATAGTGTGGTACAGTAAAAAGTGTTACTTTAACATTCTTAAGTGATAAGGAAGCAGCTCAATTTTCTGTTGCCATTGAATCAGTGGCCTTTTATCTTTTATCAATCTCTCTCCCAGGTTTGTCCTAGAATCTTCTAGATAAACAGTCAACAAAAGGTCCTTGAAATTGGAAACAGAGTAGTCTTCCACATCCCTTTCTCAACTGGGGTGTCAACTGGTGTTTTTGCCTTGAGGATATTGGGGGTATGAGCCAAATATTTTACTTTGAGAAGACACACCTTTATTTCACTCAGTAGTATGAGAAAAATTGAATACAAAATGAGAAGACCATGTGATATTCTCTGCCATTTTAAGTGGACAATGATTTGGACAAACCTTGTCATATTCTTTCTAGGTTTTCTAAGGTAAGAACATGCGTCTACAATTTGAGTCATACATAGATAGAAAGTATTATGCCTCCCTGAAATGAGCTATGTCCTACAAATAGTACAAGAATTGTACCCCAAAAACTACAAGAACCAACTTACACAGTATGAGATTAAAAATTTGCACAAATCTTCCTAGAAGTAAATCTATCTTAAAATATATGTTACTATGTCATTGTGTTACAGATGAAATCATAGTAGCTGCTTAAAAATCTCTTTAGGAAGTTGAGCATACTGTATAAAGAGAAAGTCAACTAATATCATTAGAAGGTAATATGACAGTGATTTTTGATGACTGCTAAAAAAAATGGAAAGAAGGAAGTTGAAGAATAAAGTGTTTGCCAAATAACTGGAAACTAAGGGGATGCCTGTCAAATGGGGAATGAGTGAATAAATTATGACATTTGAATGTTATGGAATGCTATTTGGCCATAAGACATGATAAAAGGGATGGTTTCAGAAAAATTGGAAAGATTTGTATGAACTGATATGGAGTGAAGTAAACAGAACCAGGAGAACACTTTTTACTATAACAATATCATAAAGCCAAACAATTTTGGAAGATTTAAGAACTCTGATGAATCCAGTGACCAACCACAATTCCATAGTACCCACAATAAAGCATTTTATCTGGATAGAGATGAAATATATATTTTTTGGACATGGTGCAGGAATTTGCTTTTCTTGGTTATGCATATTTGTTATAAGGGTTTCTCCCCCATTCCACCCCACCCCCTTTCTTTATTTCTCCAGGTAGGGGAGAGGGGAGAGGGAGAGAAAATAGATTTTTGTTAAGTGATATTCTGGTTCTAGGGAATGAGTTGGTTCAGCTTTTTGAAAAAATAATTTTTATTTTTTTATTTATTGCAAAGTTACATGATTCTTTTTGTCTCCCTCCCCTCTTCCCTCCTTCCTCTCAGAGTTGACAAGCAATATCAGTGGGCTATATATATATATATATATATATATATATATATATATATATATATATATATATATATATGTATATATACACACACACATATATATATTATCACTCAAATTCTATTTCAATATTATTCATTTTTGTAATAGAGTAATCTTTTAAAACCAAAAACCCCAAATCATAATACCTACTTGTCTTAAGTGATAAATCATATGTTTTCCTCTAGATTTCTACTTCCATAGTTCTTTTTCCAGCTGCGGATAGCATTCTTCCTCATAAGTACCTCAATGCTGTCCTGGATCATTTGCATTATAGCAAAGTCAATTACATTTGATTTTCCCACAATGTTTCAGTTACTGTGCATAATGTCCTCCTGGTTCTACTTATTTCGCTCCATATCAGTTCATGTAGGTCTTTCCATTTTTCATAGGATTTAAGCAGTTTGTCATTCCTTATAACACAATAGTATTCCATCAACATCATATGCAAATTTGTTCAGCCATTCCCCAATTGGAGGACACCCCCTCATTTTCCTGTTTTTTTCCCACCACCCACAAAAATCAAAGCTATAAATATTTTTGTACAAAAAGGACCTTTCCCATTTTTTAAAATCTTTTTGGGATATAAATCTAGTGGTTGTATTGCTGGATCAAAGGATATGTATTCTTTTAAAGACCCTTGGGCATAATTCAAATTGCCTTCCAAAATGGTTGGATCAATTCACAACTCTGCCAACAACGCATTAGTGTCCTAATTTTGCCACATCCCCTCCAACATTTATTATGTTCCTTTACTGTCGTATTGACAACTCTGCTAGGTATAAGATGGTACTTCAGAGTTGTTTTGATTTGCATTTCTCTAATCAGGAGGGATTTAGAACATTTTTTTTTAAACCCTTACTTTCCGTCTTGGAATCAATACTGTGTATTGGCTCCAAGGCAGAAGAGTGGTAAGGGCTAGGCAATGGGGGTCAAGTGACTTGCCCAGGGTCACACAGCTGGGAAGTGTCTGAGGCCAGATTTGAACCTAGGACCTCCCGTCTCTAGGCCTGGCTCTCAATCCACTGAGCTACTCAGCTGCCACCTTAGAACATTTTTATATAATTATTGATAGTATTGATTTCTTCATCTGAAAATTGCCTGTTCATATCCATTGAGTTAGACTTTTAAAAGAAATGTACTGTGCCTAGAATGAAGAAGGACAATGCCTCAAGTTAACATAGCTTAATCAAAGTAATCTTTAAGAATATTCAACACCATTTACTCTAATTGAACATTCAATAAGAAACTTCACAATCTGTAACTTGATCTTATAAAGGAACATACCCATTAAGGAAAAATCCTATTCAATTCTGCCTTTTTATTTCTATATTCCTTTGTTTTACTCTGTGTGTGTGTGTGTGTGTGTGTGTGTGTGTGTGTGGTGTTTCAAGATTATTTTTGGAAAAGAGAGGGTTAATTAAATTTGATTATGGATCTCAAATTAATTTCCCATGGGGTCTTTACTCATGCTATTCTCATATTTATACTCTTTCTTTCCATATTTTCTTTGGCTTCTAAAAGCAGAGATTTAGAATTGGGACAGACCCCAGAAGTCATCTAGTCCAACTTCCTCATTTTTGCAGATGAACAAACAAAAGTCAAGGAAACTTGATTTACCTAATGCCATCTAGGTAACTAGCATCAGAGGCACAGCTTTAACTTGAAGCCTTTAACTCCAGAGCTAGTAGCCTAGAACAAAGCCTTTGAATTAATACTGTCACAAATAATCTTATGCAGAGCTGGGAGTGGGTTTAGTCATGAGGCTACCATGATCTTATGAATCTGTGTTTTTGTTTAGGTTGTGACCAATGCCAAATCTGAAAGACACATTGTTATTATTCAGATTCTTCTCTTAGTTGTGTGTCCTCACTCTCAAGAAGTGCAGATTCCAACTATGGACCAAAAAATGCAGACATACTTTAATATCTTCTGACTGTCTGCTATCAGCCATGTTGTGCCATAACAACCATGATTATGTACAATCCAAGGGACTCTCAGAGGGGAAAACTCCAGGCTATCTTTCTCTTTCTGAGAACCTGACCTGTTACTCATTTCTCCATTCTCCTATTCCTTGCACTATAGCTCACTCAAAAGTTACATCTGATCAGATGAGGATATCAGATGAGTGATATCAAACTCAAATAGAAAGAAAGATCATTAAACAGTACATAATGATCCCTACAGGCTTCATTTTGATTTAGAAAACCATATTTTATATTTTCCCTTTTTAAAAAAATTAATATGATTTTTCATTGAAGATTGGTGGGATTTTAAGCCTCTAATTCTCTTTACAATCCATTCTGAACACTAAAAATTCATCAGAATTCAGTAGATTTCTCCTCCTCATGCAGAAATCAAACCAAATCAAATCAAATCAATCCTTTCTTTGAAATCTTTTTGAAGACTTCCTTATTGGGGTCAGCTGGGTGGCTCAATGGATTGCTCAGTGGATTGAGAGCCAGGCCTAAAGATGGGAGGTCCCAGGTTCAAATCTGACCTCAGACACTTCATAGATGTGTGACCCTGATCAAGTCACTTGACCCTCATTGCCTAACCCTTACCACTCTTCTGTCTTGGAACCAATACACAGTATTGATTCTAAGATGGAAGATAAGGGTTAAAAAAAATCTTCCCTATTACCTAAAGAATAAAAACCATAATTCTTAAACTGACATTCAGAGCCCTACAGGACTTCACATTTCCACACTTAATTGGGCCACAGTTAGAAAGGCTGTGGGCTGTATGTGACCAGTGCATTTTATGTAGACTATTGAATTTGACTGAACCTCTAGTTCTCATCTCTGGTGTCTAGTTGCATTTGTCTAAACCTTCATGCTTATTGCCAATGTAACCTGTGGTCTTGTTTTTTTTTTAAACCCTTACCTTCCATCTTAGAATCAATACTGTGTATTGGTTCCAAGGCATAAGAGTGATAAGGGCTAGGCAATGGAGGTTAAGTGACTTGCCCAGGGTCATACAGCTGGGAAGTGTCTGAGGTCAGATTTGAACCCAGGACCTCCCATCTCTAGGCCCGGCTCTCAATCCACTGAGCCACTCAGCTGCCCCTAACCTGTGTTTTGTAATAGCTTGGGATCTCCCTATAATTTCCTAAATCTCTAAGTATCAGAAAAATTCAGGGTCCCAGGAGTTGCATAAGATCATACAATATCGCCTGGAGTGAAACCTTTAGATCAGGACAGCTGTATGTTTTGACAAGTGCACCAAACATGTGTGTAGGACATATGGCATGGGCAGTGAGGCTACCATCAGGAATGGGACAAGGATCATTCTGTTTGTTCTGTAGAAACTCCATTATATCTGTGAAGTATCTGAGAAGAGACCTGACTGGCAGCAGATGAGTTGCCATAAATGCTCTAAACTCTCTAAATGTCAGAGTTGCTCCAACGATTAGCCAGAGACCAACAAGTGAAGCCAGATGTGACAAATGGCAGTGTGTTAAGCAGGTATTCGAAAAGAGAATGGTGAATAAGAGTGCCACCTGGGAGAAGTCCACGAAGGTTCCTGTATTTTAATTTTAAAATCCAAGATTTTTGATTTTTTGTTTGAGATTGTATTTTTATAAAAATCCAAGATTTTGATTTTGTTCGAGAAAAAGATCTTCAAGGAAGAAGCTTGCTAACTCCTACATCCAGAGAATGAACTGTTGCAGAAAGATGCTGGAAAACCCACACTACATCAAGAAGATCAAGAATGAACTTGGGATATGGTTGATTGAACTGAAGTTTGATTGAACATTTATTGTAAATGTACACATTTATGCCAAAAGGGACTGCACATAATTTGGCTTTCTGTCAATGTGCCTAGCAAAACATTGGTTTTGCTTTCTTTCTTTTCTATTCCTCCCTCATTACTCTAATTTCTTCTTAGAAAATTGAATATTGGTTATCACATGTGTAGTTAGAAGTGCATTTAGGACTACAAGATGATTATGTTAAATGATCAATGGGGAGACTAGTCTCCCAATGATCACCAGGGGTGATTGTGAATCTTAAAAATTCTCAGACCCTACTTAAGGACACTTGGTTAAGACCATTCCCCATTTTAAACAATGAAGGGACTTAGCAGGAATGTGAGAACTCTACTCAACCCATACTTAAGCATACTTTAGGGGAAGATAAAGTTGTAAACTCTTTACTGAACAATGAAAAAGTACTTAACTCATACTTGTAGTGAAGCAAAAGCCTTAAGCTAAGTCTATTTTTAGGAAGGTGCTAAGTACCTATGAAGGTCAGGCAACTTGCAAACTTGCAAGGGACAAGCTTAACAAAAGAGGTGTGAGGTTTTAGTCTACTCAGGTGTGAATTAAGAATGGTCTGTCCTTTGGAAGAATGTCTACTGTAATGGGTAGATGTGAGAACTTAGGGGAGGTGACATAGGAGAAAATTCTCTTTAAAAGGAGGTCAGAAGCTGAGAGCAGGGGACTCTCTCTGAGACCTCTCTCTGAGGAAGGTATTCAGCCTTGGAAGCTGAAGTGGAGCTCAGGAGCTGAACTGGTGAGTCTCTCTGAACACTAGAATCTTGCTTGGGACAAATCTTGTGGTGAGTGGATTAAAGACAGACTGATCTCTCTCTTAGGGCTTGGGCCTAGGCTGGCTTAGGCTGGCCTGGGCTGGCCTAGCCCTTTTCTCATTGTTTCCTCTTACTCTCTCTCTTTCATTAATTCCTTATTTGTATTAATGAAACTCTCCATAAAAACCCAGCTGACTTGGGTATATTTCATATTTGGGAATTTTTCCCTGGCGACCACTATATTTTTGATTTGAAACCATATTTTCATGGTCACAGTTTATGCCAACCACTCTTTTAACTAAAAGCCCCCAGAGCAGCAGTGGATGTTGGTAAAATGGTTCCCTCTCTTTCTTCCATTGATTTTGAAATGGGAATGCAGTAACACACTTGTCTGGGTGGTCATTCAGGTACAATTGAGAGTCCTTTTTCTAAGACTGGAAGGGGAAGAGTAAAGCTGTATTGGACCTTTACCAGAATGATGGAGTGGCTAGAAATTTCAACATTGTATCTTTTCATTTCTAATTCCATTTAGTAAATGTAATCTATAATGCAAGTGTGTATTCCTCGGGGCCATAGCAAATTGGGCTGGAGATAAGAATCTTAATGGGAAATGGGAGCTGAGCCAATTTTTATAATTTAATAATATACCATAAGATCATCTTGGACGTATTTTAAACCTTAGACCAAAAGAGGTGAACTAGAATCCCAGACCAAGGCTGGGATTTGTATTGGCTGATTTCCCATGAATGTGAGGTTGAACAAAAGATTCTTGGAGTTGCAGCTAGGGCACAGATCACTATCTGATGGCTCATGCAGAGATTGCGACTCTGAGTAGCGACACACAGGAACTATCAGCTCCTTTACCTCTCTCTGCTTTTGGTGTCCATGAAAGTTAGATATTAGTGTAAAGAAGAAATAGCTAGGACCTCACACTAAGGAAAATCAGGTTAAGATTAGCAGGCTTTAGCCTTCCCTCCTATCTCAGGCTTCATTTATTCATTAATTTAGCAGTTTACTAATCACCTACTATGTGGAAAGCACTAAATAGGTATTAGATAGGTACAAGGATAATTAAGACATCCTTTTGCTACTCAAATTGCTTTCAATTTAGCAAAGAGGCTGTGACATATGCCAGAGCCTGTACTATCTACATTAACCATATAGTAATTGTAATGCAAAATAAAGTAAAAATGGCACAAAGAATAATGTAAAGTCCAAGAAAGGTAAGGTTATAACAAAGGAAGACTTTATGGAAGAAGCAGCATTTGAGCAACTAGGTGTTGCATAGAGCACAGGCCTGGAGTCAGGAACACATGAGTTCATGTTCAGCCTCAGTTAGTTTCTAACTGTGTGTCCCTGGGCAAGTCACTTAACTCTGTTGGCCTCAGTTTCCACATATGTCAAATGAGCTGAAGAAGAAAATGGTGAACCACTAGTATCTGCTAAGAGAACCCCAATGGGATCACAAAGAACTGAACATAACTGAAATGGCTGAACAACAACAAAGTATTTGAACTGGGTCTTCAAGCATGAGTGGATTTCCAGCAGAGATGGAACACCAGGTCACTTGAGGAAAGAGAAAAAGGAAATATAAGCAAAGCCACTGAGATAGCAAAGCATGGGATCAATATAAGGAATTACAAGTAGCCCAATTTGCTAGAGCACAGCTCACATGCTGAGTAGGGAGAGATAGGACTGGAAAAGCACTGAATGTCCATTTAAGAATTATGGTTTTTATTCATTAGGTAATAAGGAAGTCTTGGAAAGATTTTGAAGAGAGGATTAATCTGATCTGATTTCTATATGAGAAAGATAAATCTTAATTGTGATTAAGTAGTGTTAAGAATGGATTGGAAGAGAACAATTGTGAGAGGCTTATAAGAAAGAACGCTATTCACATTCAGAGGAAGAACTGTGGAAGCAGAAACACAGAAGAAAAACAACTGCTTGATCACATGGGTTGATGGGGATATGATTGGGGATGATATAGACTCTAAACAATCACCCTGGTGGTGCAAATATAAATAATATAGAAGTAGGTCTTGATCAACGACACATGTAAAACCAAGTGGAATTGCACATCAGCTATGGGAGAGGATTTGGGGAAGGGTAGGGAAAGAACATGAATTTTGTATCTATGGAAAAATATTCTAAATTAACTAATTAAAATTTTCTCAAAAAATATTTTGATTACAAAAAAAAGAAGAATGGATTGGAAGTGGGAAAGCCTAGTAGTTTAATGTCCCACCAAGCAACTTAAACTATTCTTTCCAAAGTTATAAACAAATCTTTTAATTGCTAAATTCTTTTTTTCTCAGTCTTCATCTTTCTTAACCTTTTTTGTACACTATCAAGGGGTTTGGACAATAAGGTCTCTAATGACTGTTTGAACTCTTAAGCTTATGATCCTCTTATCCCTTAATTTTTTTGATATAACTTTCACCTACCTCTTTTTTTTGTATGGGGGTACAGGTTTACTCTAAACACCTCCAAACTCCAGAAAGTATCAGAATACATAAAAAACTCATTTTTCCTTGCATTCCTGCAGTGCTGAGGGAATGTGACTTTGAGGTGATAGCAATATCCCTTCTGGCCTCCCCCATCGTTCTTTTTTTTTTTTAAACCCTTACCTTCAGTCTTAGAATCAATACTGCCCCCATCCCCATCATTCTTGATAAGCACAGATAGGCACCTCCCAGTTTGCTGTTTCTGATAGGCCTCTGTTTTATATCCCAGATATCTGATTATCCCCTAAGCAGAACAGTTCACCCCCTCTCAGGTTCCAGAGACCCAGTAACACACCATCATCATCCCATCTTTAGTCACATAGACCTTGTTGTCAAGAGGGTATAAATATTCCAAACTCTATCTCCTCTGGAAGGCAGCATTGCACCCACTCTGATTCCCTCAGCCATTCCATTGGACTTAGATTCAAATGAATACATCTTTTTTATTTTTAAGCTAGCTATTGGAGTCTGTCATTTGTGACAAAGGGTACCTGTCCAGATCCAGGGTTTTACTTCAAAGCTCTCCCACATCACTTTTGCCTACTTGACCATTCCTTCTCAGTCTTCTTTTTCTAGGTTATCATCCATATCGCCAGTTATAGGCAAGGCTCTGTTCTGAGTGTTTTTCTCTTTCTAAACTCTCCAGATGAACTTAGTTCCAGCGAGTTAATTATTATCTCTATGCAAAAAAAAAATTTATATATACTATCCTAATATCTCTTGAGCCCTGTCTAAAGTAAATTTCTCCTTTTGCCCATGTTGCTCACATGACATCATTGGGAGGCCAAATACCAGTGAGTAAGTTGAGATAGACGGGCTACTGGAAAAAAAAAAAAGGGAAATTAAGAACCAACAAGACAGGAAGCAATGAGAGTCGAAAAAATATTGTGAGATAGCAGAGTGATTCCACAGGCACTGCCCCCCAGGCAGTCAAGGCAAATTAAGAAAACATGGTTGGTTCCAGAGATATGATGTGTGAGAGTTAGTGGATAGAGAAAAAGGTTTATAACTCAAGGCAAGTAGGAAGTGGGGGTTTTGGGGGCATGTGGAGAAGCAAACTGGACATGTGGCAGAGCATAGTCAGAAGCCCCATAATGGTGACCAAAGATTTAAAAAGTTATTAGAAAAGCTAAAGTACCTCTCTGCCTTTCTCCTATATTTCCCTCTCCTCCCTACTACTTCCTACTACTTTTGATTTAATAAGGCTATTAAGCTATAATCAGCCTCATCATTTTAAATTCTTACAGCCCCCATATCACATCACCAAATATCTTCTTGATATTTCCATCTGAATGTCCTATACATACTTCAGATTCAGAAAGCCCAAAGTAATTTCTAATCTGGATTAATGCGACAGCCTTAATTGACTTTCTCTGCTTCTGGTCTCTTCCATCCTCTGATATATCCTTCATGAATCTGCCAAAATAATGTTCCTAAAGCATGCTTTCTTCCTTAAGAATCTTCACTGGCTCCCCATTGCCACTAGATCAAAATAGATTGTTTCTATGATAGAAATAAAAACTTGTCAGACTAGCATTTAAAACCCTTCATAATCTGGTCTCAATTTAGCTTTCCAGGCTAAATCTATTTCATCTAACATAGTATTCTATTTCCTGACTCCATGCCTTTGCATTGCTGTTCCATATTCCTGGAATGTATTTTTTCATTGCCTGGGCCTTTTAGAATATTTAATTAATTATTTAATATAATTCTAGTAAATTAATAAAAAAAACCAACAAAACCCAGAAAGCTCACCTCAGTTTGCACCTCCTTTAGGAAATCTTTATTACCCACCCAGTTGTTAGCTCTCTCTCTTCTCTCTCTCTCTCATCAAATTGTTTGTATTTCTTTCTTCTTTTACATGTTACATGTCCTAGTAGATTGTAAGCTCCTTAAGGGCAGGTCTTGTGTTTTTGTTTTGTCTTTGACTCCCCAGCACCTAGCACAGCAGGTCATACATAGAAAGCACTTAATAAAAGGCTGCTGTGGAATCAAGACACAACGCCTTTGCAGTAGTTCAGGGCGGTGATAGCGGAGCCTTGTACAGAGCCAAAGGCCGTGGGAATACAAAGGATGGCACTGATGTAAAAGAGCGTTGGGCATGAAAGGGATGCTTGGGGGTTGGCAGCCAGCTGGAGCCCTCCTGGAAGCCTGCCCTCTAGTTGAGTCATCTTCCATTCAATTCTTCACATATCTTTTCTATTCATCAGCAGTGGTGAGACCATGATTAGCTCCTCAATGCCTTTCTTTTCTTTCAGTCTTAGTCACAGCTGGCTGGTTTCGTTGGCGGATGCCCAGTCTTAGAGAACAGGCACGAGGAAGCCTTTCTAAGTAATTCCCTTCCTTCTCACCCTGCTAGGACTCTCCAGAAACTGTTCTTCCCTCTTTCCCAGAAGATTTCACCGACGTCCGGCAGTCTAGTGTTACTATGCTCCAACTATTTTTTCCTTGACCTCCCACTGGAACTGGAGTAGCTTGGAAAGACATGGGTTGCTGTGGTACAAAGCTGTGAGCATTCTGTTGGCAGCCCCCTCTGTACTTCTGAAATCAACTTTGCCCAAAAGGAGCCAGCTGTTTCTTAGAATAGGCATTTCCCCCACCCAGACCCGAGCCAGGTGCACCTGTTAATGAAGTGGGAACTCCTGGACCATGGAAGCCCATGCTTTTGTAATTCAGTATTATTGTAATGCCAGTGTTAAATCTGTTGACCTTTTTATTGAATCGAATCTTTGCAATTCATGCTTACCTCAGGCAAGCAACTGGAGAGGTGCAGGCATATAAATACCCAAACAGCAATAAAAGGCAAACCCATGGAGAAATGAGAAATTAAATTATTTGATAACTGGGATTTAAACATGAGGGGTGGGTGGGAGAGGGAAAATGAGGAATCTGGCAATTTTCCTTCCCCCAAGTATCCTAAATATATTCTAAATGTAATTTCAAAAATAAAGAAAAATCAGAACTTTTTGAGAAATGCAACACCAAAGAGATTTTAAATGGCTCCTCTACTACAATATACCCTATGTCTGCAAGCTGCTGGCAGATCCTTTCTACCTCCTGGGGATCTGCCTTCAATTGTATTGACTTTCAGTGACCTTCCTTTCTCATGCAAAAATATGGCCCTCTGTACTCAGTGCATTGTGTCCTCCACAAACCTGGCAGATGGTCATTACTCTTAGTAATTGAATGTCAGGATCAGAACTGGGCCCTGGCTTTTCAACTCTAAAAATCTGGTCCAAGGTCCCAAGATAACACATTAGTCACAGTTAACTGATGTCTTAGAGTTAATTCAGAAAAGGGATTTCCATTTTGGAAGCTTTGAATGTTTTCCAATCACAGGTGGGGCCTGTTTTGAAATGGTAGACAATAGTTGGCTTCAATTCCCCAAGAGTTTTTTTAATATGATTTCATAAAATTTTATAAGATTTGCAAAGTTACAAAATTAAACTAAACAGATAAGCAAATTAAGAAGTTAGAATAGTTTTTCTTGACTAAAGATGGCTGAACAAACTGGGAAATGAATATAATGGAATATCATTGTGCAGGAATCAGTGACAAATTTAAATAATTCAGAGAAACATGGGAAGATTTGGATGAACCCATCCAGAATGAAATCAGGAGAACAATATTCACAAGACTACAGTAATGGAAATGGAAATATTGTTAAAAGAAAAGTGATCTTGGGAGTAATTGAAAAAGTAAATCTTGTTCCAAGAATCTGAATAAGAAGGTTGATAATAAGTCTGAACCAGAGAGTGTATGGGTTGTTTTTGCCTCACTGGTTTTCTTGGTTTCAAGGGAAATTTTAATTATGTGGGGAATGAAAAGAAGTAATTTGTTCTACTCAGGGTGGACATCCATCCTGGATCCCATTAGAGACTAAGACCTCAAGTACATCTCATTACTGCCACAGCCCCAATGAGTTGGGAGGCTTTTTATCTCAAAGAAGAAAGTCATCAGGCTATACTCCTTCCTTATCTCCTCAGACCTTTAGGAGCCAGAGGAGTCACTCCTGAGGACATGGCTATCTTTCCATAACATTTTCCTCTTTGGTGGGTGCCAAGATGAATTAATGCTATGTATCTTGCTGTTTTCTGATTAGGTAGACTTATGCACCTAGATTGTAAGTTTGGCCCCCAGATAATAGGGTATGGTGACTGAGGAGGTTGCATCAGGAATCTATAAAATACATATACAAATCTGTACTCATGCATTGGCATTGCCATTAGGGCAATCTCCCCTTCCTCATGAGAAAGAATAAAGATTGTTTCCTGTACTATTCACTCTCTGACTCCAGGTTTGTAATTGTTATTTGGGTGGAAGGTCATTTTATTTTATCCCACTCAATGAGATGGGAAAGGAGTTATCTTTAGAATTGACTATGAAATAAAAACCAGTGACATCAAAAGTTTATACATAATGTTTTTAGCTTTTATTCATGTTCCTGAGGGAAAAAATTTAAATCGAATAAAGAAATTTCTGTGAAAAAATTGGAGGAATTTCAGAGTACTTTAAGATACAAATCTGATTTGCTAGACTTCTTTCAAGTAAACCCTCCCCATCTTTCCTCCCATCCTTTTTTTAATGTGTTGTTTCACCCCATTCGAGTGCAAGCTTCTTGAGGGCAAGAACTATCTTTCTTTTTGCTTGTATTTGTATTCTCAGCACTTAGCACAATGTCTAGCAAACAACAAATGCTCAGTAAATGAGAGTAAGCATGATTGAACTATATCTGCATCAATCAATAAATATTTATTAAGTGCTTATTATAAGGCAGGTATAGAATTGTTTTAAGAATAAAAAAATAGACTGTTATTTGTAAAGTGTTATGTAAATTTCAAAATGTTTTGTAAATGGTAAAATACTCAAATGGATCTGAAATCACATTGATATATATGCTTCCTCCAAAAATAATTGTAACTCTTCCTTGCCTGACTATCCTGTGAGACTCTTGTTTTTGTCTTTCAATACTTTGACATTGGGAGTCCACTCTTCATGTTGAAAGTCCCTTTTTCTTATAAGGGCATCAGTAGAGAGAACATCCATCCCTCTTTCCATTTTCTTTTTTGATTTCTTTTATGATAATCCTTTACTATAGTTCTTCTTCACAGTTCTTTATTTATTGTGTATTAGTATCCTCACACCCACCACATATCTTTTCATTGCCATCCGAGTGAAGCTGATTTTTCATCCTTTGGAGACTATTGTTCCGTGGGTCATAGCCCTAAAATAATAATAGAATAACTTTTTAAAATGGAATAACTGTGGTATTAAAAAGGTATACCTATGTCTTAGAAAATAGTTTGGGATCATTAAAGGAGCTTTGTAATTTTTCAAAGGCAATTCAACCTGTTCTTTTCTTCCTAATTATTAGTACCCCACTCATTGTCCATTGCAATGCCTGTCCCAGATATTTCAATCTCTGTCTCTGTCTCTGTCTCTGTCTCTGTCTCTGTCTCTGTCTCTGTCTCTGTCTCTGTCTCTGTCTCTCTCTCTCTCTCTCTCTCTCTCTCTCTCTCTCTCGATAAATCCACATAATAGGGCTAACATTTATATAGCACCTTAAGGTTGGCAAAGCATTTGGAACATGTTTTTGTATGTGTTTATGTTTTTGTATGTATGTATCAATCAATCAATAAACATTTATTAAGCACTTACTATTTGCCAGGTACTGTGCTAAGTGTCAGGGATAAAAAAAAAAGAGTCCCTAAACTCAAGGAACTTATAATCTAATGGGGGCAACAACATGTAAACAAATCTATACAAAGCAAGCATTATAGAAGGTAGATCGGAAATAATGAAAAGACAGAAAGTACTGGAATTAAGAAGAGTTAGAGAAAGCTTCCTGTAGAAGGTGGGATTTTAACTGAGACTTAGGGAGAACAGTCTTGGCATGAGGGATAGTCAAAGGAAATTCCTATAGTTGAGAGATATTTTTGCATCTCTTCCAGGAGACTCTGTAATGTTTCTAGGATTTGATTCAACCTGCACAGTATATCATCTACCTACTCTAGCTCATAGAGGTTTTCATCATCTATAGAATTCCTCTTTAATTTGGAGCCTATGTTGGATTTGTTCTTTGGTGAACATCTGCCTTTCTGTTTTAAGCTTCACCTGATATTAATGATCCGAGAGTAGGTGAACAAAGTTATTTCTATTATGTCTTGCACAATTTTGATGAATGGTGCATGAGAGACATCTTGGTGTAAGATAAGTTAAAGTAGCATTTTTGCCTCCAGCAATCAACTATTTTTCATAGTGAAGAAGTAGTGCATATAGTGAGATCTTACATTTGCTATATCTTTCAGTGAATTGTATATGGCAATAAAGATATGTTTTACTATGGAATATCACTTGTGAAAGTAAGCCTGTGTAAGATTTAAACTAATATCCAATAATTCCAAGTATCATATTTTATAAGATTTATTAAAAATCACTTGATGTAGAAAAAAATAAAAGGACAAAAGTAAAAGCTTGAGAGTAAAATCCACTCCCCCAGCCTCAATCGGGGGAAAAAGAGCAAAAGTGTGAAGCTACATACAACTTATATCTCCCCTATGTTAGTACGTAACATGTGAAGGAACATAGGAAGCTGGAATTTAGAGTCCTGGGGAGTAAATCCTAATTACACAATCCCCCCCTATGATTCCATTGGGAAATGAGCATGTAAAAATCTCTCAGATTTACATGCCTAGTTTCCCCATGGAATCAGTACACATAGCCAAGTTATATCTCTAAAGATCTTTAACTATAACTACATACAATAAGTCACTTTCTAAGAGGAAATTACAATAATTTGGGGATAAGAGGGAAGTAAAAGAGAAAGAGAACAAAACTAATGATTGTTACATTGACAAAAAGCCAATAAAGGCTGTCCCCTTTGGCACAAGAGTGTACATTCAAAATAAATGCATTCAATACCCCCACAGTTCAATTTCACTATATACCAAAGTTCATTCTGAATCTTTTGGTGCAGTGTGTAATTTCTGAAGGCTTCTTTATGCTGCCTTCTCCAAACAGTTCACTTTCTAGATTCAGGGAGGTAGCAAGTTTCTCATCCTAAAATTACTCTCAAACAAGAAAAAAAATTTATAAATCTAGAACTTTATGACAATAATACAACACCCCGCCCCCCCAGGAGCATGTTGACCAACACACAGATCATTCTGGGATACATGCCTGAGTTATGAGGTATATGAATCAACTGTCAAAAGAAAATAAAAAACATCAAAAAACCCAAAGAAAAAAGAAAAAAACTTCTGGATGAAACATAAAATATCAAAGTCTCATGTGTACACATTCTAAGTAAAGAAAAATAAGCCTATAACAGGTCCTTGAATCAGGGTGAAATTAAAGTGATTAATGTCCCACAAGTCTGTAGTAGCAATTATGCATTTACCCAATCAGCAGCCAGGACTATAGAAAATTGCACACTATGAAAGAGAGAGAAAAGGGACTAGATTTTTGAAGCAGAAAGAAAAATATCATTCCCTGGTCTGATTTTACCTTTGCTCTCAGAGATAGGGGAGCCAAAATGACCGCCAAACTGAGGTATTTGGTAAAGGTCTGAATCTGGCACGAGGGAATTCTGTGTCTGATTTTGCAAACAGCAACTTCCTCGAACCCCTAGATAAATTCAAGACCCCTGTATTGGCACAGAATCTTATTAATCCCACCAGGATTGATTGGTCTCCTTGACCTTTTGCTCCTTGGCATTGTGCAGGTTAACTTTGAACTCCTTGGCACTGTGCAGTGGCTCTTTTGTGATCCCTTCTCCTTGAATCAGACACAATCATTAATCATAATCTCATATTATTTAACAATCAATGGTATGTTTCCATAGTCTAAAGCTTTTGGGTATGCATTGACATTAGGGCTAATGGACATTTTAAACTTATCCTATTGCAAAGTAAAAAAACAACAAAACTATTAATACTAGTAACATGTGCTTCAAGTACAAAAAAAATGAGAGAAAAAAGAAAATCCAAATACTCTATTGCACATAAAAGGAAAAACAATAATAATTTTTTTTAAAAATCAAAAATATATAGTTCACAATCAGTGACACATTGTGTTAGCCAAGGAGGGGTACAATACAAATGTTTCTCACTCAAAAATGAGATCCATTTCCTTTTTAACTTGGCCATGATCCACAGTGTGAGTGCACATAATTTTCACCAACTAACAGGTTTTAAAAACAGTAGTACAGCAGTTAATGCACATTCAAAGAAGTACCAATTTCACAAAAATCCAGTTAATGACAATAGAAAACAAACATATCATTAGGATTCACATGAGTTGCTGTGTGACATTAAAAAACCTTTGAAGTTCATAGATACTTGTCACAAGTTCTCTAGATCAGGCCAATCTTTCAACATTAGTGCAGATGTTTCTAACAAAGTCTATTACTGCCATCATTCCAAAATGTGGTAGTAGAAATTAGAAAAAAACAACAACCCAGAACTCTGTACTGCTGATGAAAACCTTTGGAGTCTAATGTCACCAAGAATCCAGATCATTCTGGTGGGAGGCTAGAGTAAGCTACAGAGTTACAAATATAAAAACCCATCTAGCAGTTACAAGCCCCCCTGGAAAACCTTCCCACCTCCCGGATGAGATTATAACCCACCATGGGGTAACCAAGCCCTTTGGGAAATGTCCCTCCTCTTGTATGAAACTGTAACAGCCTAAAAAGCATGTCATTATATGTCCCATTCATTGTAATGTGGAGGCAAGGACTACAATAGTGAAAATCACTTCTGATGTCTCATCCATTACATTTCTATAAATGTGGAGGTGGGGAATACAATAGTGCTATTGCACTTCACTTCAACTGCTAAATGAACCCTTACCTCTTGTCACAAATAAGTCAAAGGTAGGCAAATGATCAGTCAGAGGTAGTGGTGCTACTAGACATCCGAAAATCACTTCTGAAGACCCCTTAAAATCAATTGAGATTTTTAGCTCATTAAATTATTGAAAGGTTGTGTATAGGTTGTAACCAGTTTGATGGAGTCTATCCATCATCATCTATGTGACAATTAACAAAGGCAAAAAGGAACAAAAGACCATTAAGGCAACATGTGAACAATAGATCTGGTGACAAACCCAGCAAGCATAAGGACCTATGGTTTTGCCATGGAAAAAGGTTTCTCCAAGTTGTTTTATAATGGTATTTTCTCCAGTCCAGGCATAGGACAGTACAAATAAAGATAATGCAACAGAATATATAGCTAATGGCCAAAACACATTAGCTGAAAATGAAATAGTGTAACAGAAGCTATTAGATTAAATCAATATGTGAACTTAAAAACAAAATTAAATTTTAAAGCAAACAATCAGCAAATGCAATATATGTGACAGGATGTAAGCAATGGATTCAAGAGTCTTTTTCTCTAATACTGATAGCTACATTAAAGAGACTTCACTATTTGGAGGGGAACAAACTGAAACAGTTAACATCAATAAGGCAATGATTGGGTCTAAAAAGGCTTAAAATTCACCTCCACATTCTTTATCATTCCTTCCCTTCCCATGTATCATCATCCATGTAGATTCCTTTGCTCACACTTCTGGGGTTCCTGATACCCGCACTGAGCATAGTGTGGACAAATTGCATATTGGATGTGTTGCAGACACTGGGAAGGCCAAAATGGTAAGGGGGTATAGGGAGATGAATCTCCCCTCTGAATCTTGAGATTATTCAAGCTATCAACTGCAAGGAGAAGTGCACCCAGAAAAGGTAGGAAAAAAAGACATCCTAAAGCAGTAATGCATTGTTCTTTCATAGAGTGGGCTATGCTTGCAATTCTACTTCCTGTATGTAGGTGGCTCTACCCTAATATGTACTGGCTAGAAGTAAAGCCTCACCAGGAATGTTTGGGAGAAGAGTTTTGTCCCTTCCCTGCCCTGGGGTAAAGCCAGTGATCCCATGACATTTCAGTTCCCACCCCCACAACCAGAAGCATGGTAGCCCCCCTGAGTTAACCAGGCTGGGGTTGGGATGGATAGCATAGATTGGCTGCTTCACACTGTGTTTCCCTGCTGAAAAGTGACTAGCTCAGGCTTGAGACCCATGGGGGAAAGGGGAAGGTAGAAGGGAATTTATACTTTACCAGCCACACACAAAACTGCTCATAAGGACCCCCAGCTAGTGTGTTCAAGAGACACAGAGGTTGGGAGGCAGGCTTGGAAAGGACCCTCAGGTAGTGTCTGGTCAAATGTGGGAGGCAATGGTAGTGGCAACAGTAGGGCGAGAAGGCTGGCAAAAAAACTAACAAACAAAAAAACCTATTATGGCAAAGAGCAACTTATCAGCAGGAGCAAAATTTATCTGCCCCCTATCCTTTACTCAAAGGCTTTCTTTTAGAAAATCAAGGATTCTATATCTTCGTGGTTTGTCAAAAATGTAAGATTTAAATTAATATCCAATAACTCTAAGTATTATATTTTATAAGATTTATTCATAATCACTTGAAGTAGAAAAAAAATAAAAGGACAAAAGTAAAAGCCTGAGTAAAACCTGCTTTTGATTAGGGAAAAAGAGAACATGAGGGTGGAACTACACAAAACTTATATCTTCCCTACCTTAGTATGTAATGTGAGAAGAAACATGGGAAGCTGGGATTTAGAGTCCTGGGGAGCAAATCCTAATTACATACCTGTTTCCGATTAATAATGTTCTCATCAGGGGGCAGCTGGGTAGCTCAGTGGATTGAGAGCTAGCCCTAGAGACGGGAGGTCCTAGGTTCAAATCTGGCCTCAGACACTTCCCAGCTGTGTGACCCTGGGCAAGTCACTTGACCCCCATTGCCTAGCCCTTACCACTCTTCTGCCTTGGAGCCAATACACAGTATTGACTCTAAGACGGAAGGTAAGGGTTTTAAAAAAAAAAAAAAATAATGTTCTCATCAAATACACCTTTTAGACATGTATATGAAATTCTTATATAAATTTTATTTAGATGGGGAACTATATATATAGGTCATGTTTTTTTTTTAACTTATCTCCCATTTTATAATCAATTCTGTGTATTGGTTACAATGTAGAAGAGCAGTAAAGGCAGGGCAATGGGAGTTAAGTGATTTGTCCAGAGTCACACAGCTAAGATGTGTCTGAGGCCAGATTTGAGCATAAAACTCCTGTCTCTAGACCTGACTCTCAATCCACTGAGCCACCTAGCTGCCCCCAGGTCATATATTTGTCGATGTTCTTTGAGTAACCATTTTTTAGAATTAATAAGATACAATATGTTTTCTATGCCTTTGATATCTTCTCCACTTTCAGATGCCTTGGAAATTAATCCCTCAATGTTCTTATAATTGTGTCACATCCAGGAGAAACCTTCTTTAATCCAACTAATTTCCTGTCTTTGATCTCTTTGAGGTCATTTAAATTTCCTCTATAATCACATATTAGACTGTGAATACTCGAGTCTAAATATGTTGTCTTCACTTTCCCTTTGAGTGAAAAGAGTTGTTATAAAAATTTTTGTAAAAAACAGAACAATTTTTTGCATGTTATTTTTATTATTCTTTTGTTTGTTATACCCCCTTCCAAAACTTTTATTTTTGCATGTCCTCTGGAGGACTTTGCTTAATTGAAGTCTCATCAAGTGTTCTTTCTACCAGTTTTATCCATTGCTTTTGCCTGTTTTTTTTTTTTAAAGATCTGATTCATAGTGTTCCACCATCTTTCTCTGTAAGATACTAAGTTAATTAATATTCTAAATATGTATATGGCTGCCATATCTCTACCCTTTGATCAATTACTCAAATATTTTCTGACTGAGGCATTTTTAAGGTCCTTTTGGTGTTCCTGTTATAAAAATTGAAATTTCTCATAGGAACATAGATCTCTAACTGGAAGGCACTTTGGAAGCTCTCTAGTCCAGTCCTTTTTCATTTTATAGTAGAAGAAAAACACTGAGGCCTAGGGAGGATAACTGAATTGCCTAAGATGGCACAGGTGGTACAATAATCATCAGAGGAGGGATTTGACCCCAACTCCTTAGATCTCAAACTCCTCAGATCCCTTTAGTTTCCTGAGTAGTTCAATATATGTTGGTTTAATCTGGAGGTCTTATTAAATTCATTCTTTGTAATAGTATTGCTACAAAAGGGGCAATTATTTTCATAGTGGTCTCTTTGCAAATATTTTTAAGCACCTGTGAAAATGAAAGTAATACTCACTACAATGATGAGTTGGAATGGTCAAGCTACCATTCTTTCTAAGAGTTTCTGATCCTATGGAACCTTGACATAACAACAATGCTTTGTGACTATAAGCTAAGTTTGATGAACAGACCACCAACTGAACTGTAGCCAGATTATTGCAATTAAACATTGTCTAAGAGCAACCTTAGTTTTTCCAGGTAAAGCAATCAGGATCAGTCTCAGGGGTTTTCCAAATAAAACAACTGTTCTCATAAAATAGCTCACCCTAAGAGCCCCAGGGCCACTAATGGTGAACCTTTTAGAGACCAGGTGTTGCTCCCATCACTTACCCCAGACAGGAGTGGGAGAAAAGGAGGGGAGTAGCCCAAGTGCTCCACTTAGGGGAGGGAGTTAGCATTTCCATTGGGCTGCCAGGCAGAGGGGCAGGGAGGTGCAGTAGAGAGGGGGAAGGGAGCAGTTTCACCCATGTCCATCTGCCTTTCTAGTTACTAACTCTGGTGGGTGATGGTGCACATGCCCACAGAGAGGTCTCTGTGTGCCATCTTTGTCACATATGCCATAGGATTACCATCATGGCCCTAGACTCATTCCAGGAGTTGACTGTTATATCTTTTCCCTGAACTATGGTAGTTTTTGAGCAATTAAGAGCTAATTAGTCCTGTAACTAGGAGACTCTTTTTCTAAGGGGAGAAATTCCCACATGCTCGCCATTCTTCTGAGAAAAATATAATAAACATTATGCTTATGTTTTTCCCTTTGGTTCTTGGTTTTCAAAATCAGTTTGATTCTAGTCTGTGGGGCCAGATACCAGGGAAGTTAGTGACACACCACAATATAAGGGGGCTAAATGTCTCATGAAATGATGTTTATAGGTACCTTTGGGAGCACATTAAAACTAATTCCACCAACTTTTTTTCCTTCTCCAAAGATAACCTGTGAGCCATCCTTCATTTAATTCAGCTTCCTTCTGCCTACTGGTTCCCTTTAGAGTGAGCAAGTAAAGATTGATTATATTGTATGCCTGTTCATTGGTCATTAGACAGCAAAGATCTATCATCAATAAGCAATGATTAAGTGCCTTTTATATGCTATGCTCTGGGCCTTAGCTCAGTGAGGATTCAAAGGAAGGTTAAGAAAAAGTCCTTGTCCTTGAGAAGCTCACAGTCTAATGGGGGAGACAACAGGCAAACAATTATGTTCATACAACATATATACAATGAAAATGGGAGGAAATTTTAGAAGGAAGGCATTGGAGGGTGGGGGAAGGGAGAATGGGAAATGTTTCTTGCAAAGGGAGGGATTTGAGTTGAGGGCTTAAAGGAAGCCAAGGAAATTAGGAGACAGAGGTGAGTGAGGAGGGAGAACATTCTAGGCATGGGGTATAACCAGTTAAAAGGCAGGGATTTGGAATTAGGAGATGGTATGTGAAGCTGGATTACAGAGTAGGTTAACATCAAAGTGTAAGAGATGGAAAAGAAGCAAGAGGGTTGGTTGTAAAGGATTTTAAATGACAAGAAAGAGGATTTATATTTGATCTTGTAGATAATAGGAAGTCATTGGAAGTTGTTGAGTAAGAGAAAGGTGGCATAATAATATCTATCCTTTAGGAAGATTACTGGAAGCCAAGTGGAGAGTACCATCAGCTAAGCTAAAGTATAGTATAAAAATCTGACTTTTTGAGGATTCTCTGTTTTTCCACCATTTTTTCCTTTCCCTTTCTTTCTTTCCCACCTTTCCTTTCTTTCATTTCCTTTCCCACCTTTCTTCCAGAGTCACTGTGGAACAGAGCAGAACATGACTGAGCACTATTTATGTTTTTCCTTTTTTTAATGAGTTTCCATGATCAAAGAATTCATCACCAAGTTCTCAGTCTGATCTTTGTGTGAAATGTAAACCTTGTGACTTTACTTTCACAAGGCTAAGAAAATTATATTGCCTCTTGGAATTGTTGGGTAACCTAGGGATGTGTGTGTGTGTGTTTAATCTCATTGATTCAAGCCACTGGTTATGTTCCTCTCCCTCCTCCCCCAGTGACTGGCACCACAGTTCTCTTAACCACAAAATATTGATTAGTTTTTACAAAAGGACATTTACTATTAATAGCAGTTCTTTTTGTGGTGGCAAAGAATTGGAAATTGAGGGGATACCCATCAATTGGAGAATGACTGAACAAGTTGTGGCATATGATTATGATGGAATACTCTTGTGCTATAAGAAATGATGAGGAGCATGGTTTTTAGAAAAACTAGAAAGACATAAACTGAAGCAAAATGAAATGATAAGAATCAGGAGAACATTGTACATTGTAAAAGCAATATTGTAAGGATAATCAGTTATGAAAGACAACTACTCTGATGAAGACAATGATACAAGATAATTCCAAAGGAATCAAGATGAAAGATGTACTCTAGGAAGAACAGATGTACTCCAAATACAAATGGAAGCATACTTTTCTTGCTTTCTTTATCTTCCTTGATTTTTTTTTTTGCAACATGGCTTATATAGAAATACATTTTTCATAACTTCACATGTGTACTTGATATTTTATTGCTTGCTTTTTCAATAGGGAAGGAGAGAATTTGGAACTTGATATTTTTTTAAAATGTCAAAAATAAAGGAAAAAAGAAAAGAAAAAGGTATTTATCTTAAAAACATAACCGGAACAAACATGAACATTTCCCCAATACTTTAAGGACATACTTTCCCCTACGCCAGTCTCTGGAGATGATACAATTAAACTTCCTTAAGTTCCTTCCAAATTGGTCCCACCAAGTTCATGTTTAGGTGTGGCATGACCTCTGGACAAGACTTCATCTCAAGTCCCTCTGGACTGGGGTGGGGTATCAAAGATTATACCTTGTTTCTCAGGGTATTGATGCTGTACTGAATGTGAAACTCGGTCTCTGGAATGGTGGGATACTGAATAATCCTCTGGAATTTTAGAACACATCAAGTCATAGACTTCACTCTTTTTGTCAGATGCCATTAGTGACGTTGTCAAAATTCCCTCTACCCACCCCCTTAAGTAAATGAGACAAAGAGATAGTAGGTGAAGTTGACAGCCACTTCAGTCAATCAAAGAATCTCCTCTTCAGTCAATCAGAACTAGTTATGGAATGTCTGTATTTTCCACAATTTGTTTCTCTAAGGCATTTCCCTTACAAGATATCCAGATTCTCCTGAAAGCAGCTTCCTAGCATCTCCTTTGTGGAGGAATGCAAGTTTCTCCCTAGCATCCTCCACACGGATATGCTTGCTATCTGAGGTATTCTGAGCATGTGCTAAAACCATAGTAGACTCAGTCTACTGCTTTTATCATACACTATGTCATTCCAGCATTGTGGAACCAGAGAGCACTTTTACTCTGGTGACCTGAACCTTAGAGAATCCAAGGTCACCTCCATATAACAAATGAGAATAAGACGTAGAGTTAAATAAATACCAGCTATTATTTGTGTGATTTATATTCTTTTTTCTCAATAATAATTATTATTACTTTTAGAATAGGTGACTGGTATTATTTCTAATCTAGTTTTTCTCAGTATGAATCAGCCTGCCTGCTGTGTCTCTACTTGCTGATGGTTGTAGGAAGGGCAGGGTTTGGGGTATTTGGAAGAGCTTTTAAGCTAATATGCTATTGCTGCAAGGTCACTGAGTCATTTAATTTGCTTCTCTTTTGGTCTTTAAAAGAAAGGATTTCATTAAGATTAAGAATGCTGGGATACTCACTCACTCAGACGCTATTGAAACAAAGGAAAAACTAGTGAAATGTATTTCTTTAGTGTTTTCATATTATTTGGGGGATTTTGTTTTATTTTGCTTTATCACTCCTGGGAATAAGGAATTTTAATCTGATTATTCTCTTTGAATTGGCCTCTTCACATCAAAGGGTGTTTTACTTAAAGGAAAAACAAAACAGGCTATAAAATATGAGATTTTTTATTTTTTAAAAAAGAAATAAATTCATTCTAGCAGAATGAAAGATTGTACTACAACCTATCCCTTTAAAACTGGATGGTTTGAAAAATGATGGTTTCTGGTTTGGGCATGTGGGACAAAAATTTGTATTTTACTTGATCAGAAAACTCGGAGTTTGGAAGAGCCTTAGAGCTTTATCCTCTTCATTTAACAGATAAAGAAACTAAGGTCCAGGAAAGCCAAGTGACTTAAGCAACATCATACAGGCAGTGTGGTACAATATTTATTTTTGGCAGTTTTGAAAAAAAATTTAATTTTTTTCCATTGGTTACATGATTCATATTTTTCTCCTTCCCTCCCTCCCTTCTGGAGTTGACAAGCAAGTCTACTGGGTTTTATATATATATATAAATCACTCAAACCCATTTCCATATTTTTCATTTTTGTAAAAGAGTAATCCTTTAAAACCAAAACCCCAAACCACATATCCATATAAACAAGTGATAAATCCCATATTTTCCTCTGGATTTCTACTCCCACAGTTCTTTCTCTAGATGTGGATAGCATTCTTTCTCAAAAGTTCCACAAAATTGACTTGGATCATTGCGTTGCTATTAGTAGCAAAAACCTTTGATCGTCTATGGTGCAATATTTGGATCTGATCTCATGGCACCACATGACAATGCGTGGCTTTCTCAGAAGTCTGTCATTCTGTGCTTGGTGCTCTCATTCTGGCATAAGAGGCTTTTTACTCTCTGGTTCTATCATATCTCTCTCTGACCCTTAATGTGGGGCCTTCTGCTTATTATAGGACAAATTGATCATCCCCATCAAACCGCAACCTTTCATAAACAATCCTGCCTTGGAACCTTTTCTTATGCCATTCTTTCTGCCTAGAATGCCCTCCCTACTTTGCCTTATTTAATTCTTAATTTTTCTTCAAGGCATAGTTGGAAGTAGACTGTATATAAAGTATACAGCTGGGTTATTATTTTTTACTGAAGGCAATAGCTCTGTGCCTCCTTCAAAATAAAAACCTGAAATATTAAAAACATGCTTTGCTGTTGCTTTTATTAAAGCTGCCCAGTCCTCCAAATCTGGCTTGCATACATAGTGTTCCAGCCCTGAATAATGGCTGCAATAGATGCCTCCAGTGGCTCTGAGATGAGGCTTCAGAAATGGAAATTGATCATATTGTGTCATTGATAAAATGATACCGTCGGATATTAGCATTGGCACCAGCTATGCTGAGAAGAAATTGCCAGTCTTGTCTATGCATACTGAATTTCAAACAAGTGGTTCTCTAGGAATACAAGGGTTTTTGTGTGGAGCTGAATGAACCTTCCACTGTCTGAAAGCCCATCTTCAGGAAACAAATATCCTGTTGCCATGGAGATGCTCAAGGTGGGTGAAGCATGGATTAATCAAAATACAGTAAATCCCTTATAGGAGGTTCATAAGAAATCCAGTGAGGAGTGAACCCTTTCGTTTGTCTGTTCCTCCTATTCTCCCTCCACCACATGGGAAATCCACCAGTAGAGCACAGGGACCCTTGTTTATTGAGCTGCTCAGTGACCTGACGCTGCCTGAATGACACCCTCTGTTGCCTGTAGCACCAGACTAAAGAATTGCCCTGTTAAAGAAAGGATCATATAACAAACACTTCCAAAACCTTTAGGGTTTGTTTTTTTTAAGTATAAGGGAAAGTTTAAGAAAAATGTAGCTTAAACCATCTGCCATACTAGGAAGGAAAGTTAAGATTATTAGAAACAGCATCTGTTTTCCCAACTGATATATTTTTTGTCTATGGACAGCTCTCAGAGTTATGGCTCTTAGGCTATAAAGCTTTGAGGACATTAAATGATTAACGCTAAGTTACTGGCTTCATTGTGTCTCTCTCCAACACATAATTTGTTTGACCATAATTTTGATTATTGAGCTCAGCCAAAAATTCAGTCAACTCAGACCAGATTAAGGTATGCCATTTGCCCCCTCAACTCTTGAATCGATTTGGTCTACACAATCATAGGATTGTTCAGTGGCAGATCTAGAGTAGGAAAGGACCTGGACGGTCAATGAGTCCAATTCCCTCATTTTATAATAAAAAAACCTGAAACCTAGAAAGGTTAAAAGACTTTCCCAAGGTCACCCAATGGCAGAGCTCAGCAGTGAACTCAGGTTCTATAATTCCACTTTATCAAGGTCTCATTGTCTTGGGACATTTTTAATTAATTATTGAAAAGCCAGTTTTAGCCTGTGTCATGTCATGGCTTGGCCAACAATGGAACAGGGAAGGTCAAAAGAGGGCAGGCAGGTCTAGGAGTAACTCAGAGCTGTAACTAGAGCAGCCACTGGGAAGCTTGCTCAGGGAGTGTGCAGTATAATGAATGTCACATGCTTATGGCTGATTTACATGTGCAGTGTGTAATGATTCCCAACTAGTGTGATGGGAAACAATAATTAGACTTATAATTCTCAGTGAATGCAATCAAACTTTATTAATCAATCCATGCAAATAATACCGTCTTCTAAGAGCAAACCAGCAAACTAATTTTTAAGAGGCTCCAATAATTTCATTTCAAACTGGATTCATACCAGCGTTCCTTCTCTGTTTCCCTCGGGAGTGGGGGATCTAGTAAATTCCTGTCAGTCAATCAGCACTGTCCTCCAATGAACACAGGCAGGAGCCAGGTCCAGTAGAGACCTAGGAACAAACGGATGGGCCTCCAGTGTGTTTCTTATAATTCTAATTATAGGTGTTTGTAAGTTGATTACCACATACTTTTATTGGTAAATTACTATGTAAATTACTGATAAAATTGTTAGTAATAGCAATGGTGGTTTATATTATCAGAAGATCCACATGTTTATCAGTTAAGAACACATACATTCTGTTTTCTATATCCCATCATATGTGTTTATCTTATTTAAAAACTTACTAAAAACAACTTAGTCACAAAATGTAGGCTTAAAGCAAAATGGAATTATTTGGCAAAATTATTCCTACGATCTCATGTAGCAATTATTCTCCCTAGAGATAGAAGAGTTGAGCTCAGGAGTCAAGATCCTTCCTAGTCTCAGCCCAGCCCTGCTTCTTCCATCTGTGGCAGCCTCCCTAGCAAAGACAAGTTTGGGGGATATTTGACTCTTCCCACAATTGGAAGTGTCCTAGGATGGATTTTTCTTCAAGTCCTTGTGTCCTGCCCTATAAGGTCTCTCCTTTATCCTTAATGGATTTTGTTTTCAAAGTTCAATTGAAGGAAGAATCTTTTATTCTGCTGCCTCATGTATTCTTTGGTACACAAGGGCCACATCTGCCAGTTATAGCTCTGGTAGATTTGGGTGTAGCGCTGTTCAAGGCATCATGTCTCTTTTAATAACCCATTCCTATTGATTTATATAGATGGATTAGTTTTAGTTTTAGCTTTGTTGTTATTCAGTTATTTAGTCACATCAGATTCTTTATGGCCCCATGGATCATAGTGTCTATGAAGTTTTCTTGGCAAAGCTATTGGAATGGTTTCCATCTTCAGTAGATTAAGGCAAACAGAGGTCAAGTGATTTGTCTAATGTCACACAGCTAGTAAGTGTCTGAGGCAGGATTTGAATTCAGTTCTTCCTAACTCCAGGCCCACTGCTCTATCTACTGAGCAATCAACTGCCCCAGAGTGTGAGCTTTAGCTCCTGCTTAGATCTTTTTTTTTGTAAGCACCTGAGTCTTCTTGTATAATCAGAGTATAGATTAATTATTTCAGAGTTGTTCTGGAGTCAGCTGAATACAGTGTTCAATTTTCAACGTGAACATTTACACCACAGAAAGCAGCAGAACTGTAAATTAGGGCTTGACTTAGCGTTTTGTTGTTTGTCTAGCCTTAAGAAAGTTATGGAGAAAATGTTAATAATTCAGATAATCTTAAAAGTGTGTCATTTGTATATTTTCACCCCCCCCCAAATTGGTTGTTAAAGATTTTCCTGCATTTTTAGACCTATTATATGGAACTCAGAACAGTCTTTTAAGTGATTCCAGATATTTGTGCTTGTAATTTTGCTTTTATGAACTATTCATCATATCAATGAATATATATATATATATATTTTTTCTTTTCTGAATCCTTGATTAGGAACACAACCTCTGAATGACAGTGTTGGTTCCCTGGGGGAAATATAATCTAGCCTGTGGTTTTCCACTTAACCATGTTATTTCTAGGAACATATATGGTGAAAAGCAGGAACTTTCTGCTACTGGTTCTCTCTGTGGTGATTACTTGGGACATGGTAGGATTGGGAACATCAAAGGGACTTGGGTCTCAGAGGAAAAAGGAATTTATTGCAGACTTATTGAGTTTGTAGCGATAAGAATATTCATTTAACAAATACTAATTAAGGGTGACTATATAAAACACTGTATTGGGCACTGTGAGAAATGGAAATTTTCAGAAAAGATCTAATCACTGCCTTCATAAAACTTATAGTCCAAGGAAAATATCCCAATTGATACCTCCAAGTAGAAATGCCCAATAACTATGAGTTTTGGAAAGGATCACCAACTCCATGATTTTTCTATAAAGCACATTATTTGGGGCAGGTGGGTGGCTCAGTGGAGATGGGATGTCTTGGGTTCAAATTTAGCCTCAGACACTTCCTAGCTATGTGACCCTGGGTAAGTCAGTTAACCCTGATTGGCTACTCCTTGCTGCTCTTCTGTCTTAGAACTAATACTAAGACAGGAGGTAAGGGTTTAAAAAAAAAACAAACACTAAGAAAAAAGAGAGGAAGAACTGCAACTCAGAATTAGGGGATAAGTAATAGAAAAATTGCTGCTCAAGAGGTTAGGAAATGTAGGCTTTAATATTAAAAAGCTCTGACACAAACAAGTTTTATGACCTTGGGAAAATCATTTTACTTCTTTTGTTTCTTGATTTATAAAACGAAAGTGCTGGACTGGATGATAGCTAATGTACCATCCAGATCAGAACTTCAGGGATTGATGAGTAAGGCAGTTAGAAAGGATAATTCATGCAAAGGGCACTAGAACTAGATTGAATCCTGGATTTGAAGGCTTGCTTTGCTACTCACAAGCTGTATGATCGTGGATAAGTCATATCACGTCTCCAGGCCTTTCCTGTAAAACAAGACGGTTGTACCTTTTGACCTTCATGGCTTCTTCCAGATTTATCATACTGTGATTCTGGATGACAGAGCAGAGAGGATAACATTTATTCTTCCTACTAGGTGAGGCATGGCTGGTAGTATATTTGGCTTCTCCTAATTCCATATTCCTGAAATAGCATATGCTAGGAAGCAGCTTTAGGTAATGTGAATCTAGTTAGACTCAGAGGAACGATAGGACCCAAGGGATCATTTGGAGTGAGGAAGAACTGGGGGACATACAATGATGGAGGGATGAATGCTGGGGGAGGAAGGGCATCCAACCTGTGAAACTTCCTGGTATGGTCATTCACTTGAGAAAATGCATAGGGTAGGAGGAGCTGGATGTCTCAGTAGAAAGAGAGCCAGGCCTAGAGCTGGGAGGTCCTGGATTCAAATCTAGACTCAGACACTTCCTAGCTGTGTGACCCTGGGCAAGTCACTTAACCCCCATTGCCTAGCCCTGACCATTCTTCTACCTTGGAACCAATGCACAGTACTGATTCTAAGACAGGAGGTAAGGGTTTTTAAAAAAATTAATAGAGTAGTATGCTCCTGATTTCTTCTTGTGTGTGACACTAGTACTTTGTGTACAAACTATAGTATTTGGAAAGCCTTTCAGGTAAAGGCCAGAAAGAGGACCAATGCCATTACCCAGAGAACATTTGTCATAGTGACTCTGTGCAGATGGGCAGAAGAAACACATGAGGAAGAGATGGTAGGGAACACCAACTGCTGAATGTTGAGAAAACTGATGGCAGAATAAAGAACTCTCCTAAACAGATGGCCAGAAGACCCTTGGAGGGCAATATTCATGAGGGGACAATGGGCATCCGACTCCTGCTGCAAAAGGTGCTGGTGGGATTCACATGAGAAGCCACAGTACAAGCAAAGTCATTTACTGGGAGGTCTACTCAAGATCTGACAGTAAGTGCCTGAGAATAGAGAGGTCCCTAGGATATAACTTATATGTAGGTAATGTTCTTCAATTTCTTTAAAAAATATTTTAACTCCCCTCCCCCAATTAACAAGCATTTTTTTCTCCCTTTCAACCCCCTCAAAATAAAAACAAAAATCTTTAAAGTAAATATGGATAGCCAAGCAAAGCAAATCTCCACATTGGTCACATCCCATCATCTCTCTATTAGGCAATGGGTAGCATGCTTTATTATAAGTCCTCTGGAACAATATCTGGTCTTTCAAAATTGCAATGTTGTTGTTGTTCAGTCATTCAATTATAATAGGAGAAAGAAATTATTAGAGGGAGAGAGAAAGAGGGAGAGAAGAAAACAGGTTAACTCAACCACTCTGGCTCAAGCTGAACCAAGTGGGAGCTTAAGGCCTTGGAGAGCCAAGGCAGAGAAGAGAGTCAGTCCTTATCACTCACATGACTGATCTGAAGGAACGCTGTCTGCAGGCCTCCTCCCAGCTCGAGCTCCAGGATTGAACCAGTGTCTAGCCCTCTCCACAGGAAGTCATGTCCAACTCTTTCTGACCCCATGGACCATAGCACACCAATACTGTCCTTGGGGTTTTCTTAGCAAAGACGCTGGAGTGGTTTTCCATTTCCTTTTCCAGTGGATTAAGGCAAACAGAGGGTGACTTGTCCAGGATCATAAAGCTAGGAATTGTCTAAGGTCAGAGTTTTTCCTGACTCCAGGCCCAGCATTCTGTCTACTGAATCACTTAGATTGTTCTCTTGGTTCTGCTCCTATTATACTGCATCAATTCATATGTCTTCACATTTCTCTGAACCCATCTCTTTTGCCATTTCTTACAGTACAATAGTATCCTATCATATTCCCATGCCAAACTTTGTTCAGTCTTTCTCCAACTCTTGGTTATCCCCTTAGTTTTCAGTTCTTTGCTACTACAAAAAGAGTTTCTATAAATATTTTTGTACATATGGCCTTTTCCTCTTTCTTTGATCTCTTTGGGATATAGGCATTATATATGTAACATTTATAAATATCTACATATATGTAGGGTATATATGCACAGAGATAGATAGAGAAAGAGAGAGAGAGAGAGAGAGACAGAGACAGAGACAGAGAGACAGAGAGAGGTAGAATCAATGGATCAAAGAGTATGCACAATTAAGTGATTTTCTAGACAATTACAAAATGATTTTTAGAATGGCAATTCATTATTTTCATTATGTAGTAGTCTCTCGGTAACCGAGGATGACAATTAACTTAGTGCGTTTTTGTGCACAAAGACACCTGTGCATGAAGATTTAAGTGGAAAAGCCGATGCACAGAGACAGTCCCACTCTCTCTCGGGGTTGGAAGTCTGGGTCCAATGGCACGAAAAGTCGTTACACCTGGAGACTTCCTCAGCTGCATTGGATGGCCGTGTTGTCTTTTGTGCTCCAACGTGCCCTAAGCACTCCACAGTGCTTTGCTGCCTCGCCCTCTCAGCCGTTGAACCTTCTTGTTGGTTTCTTCCGCCTCTTCCGCCGAAACAGTCTTCACATGCTGGGTGACCAAAGCCCTGGTTCACCAGGGGTTGATGACCCGATGGCTACCCTCACAAGGTTTAGCCGGCCTGTCGAAGCCGTTGCCCGGGGTGTGGCTGCTGCAGCATGCTAGCAGCTACTGGGAGCCACAAGTGAGAGCTGGGTGTCAGGTGAGGGTCAGAGGCTGGAGAGCTGCCCTAGGAGGGCACAACAAGCCCTCCATACCAGAGATACTACCCCTCCCTAAGCACCCCTACACCCCAATTTTTTTCATTAAGTTCTGTTATAAATGGCGATATTATTATTTTCATTGAGTTTCGTTATAAGCTATATTTGTTTTTTTCTTTAACCTGTAAATAAACCTGTCCAATCTTTGAGCCTTGTAAGTCATGTTTAGAAAAGTAATAATAATAATAGTGAAGACAATAATGACAGTAACCTTTAGTGTTTTATGATTTGCAAAACCCTTTACACATGTTACTTCATTTGGTACTGACAGCAACTCTGTTGGATAATTACCGTTATCTCCATTTTATCAATGAGGAAACTGAGGCTGGAAAGGGTTAAGGATTTAAACCTGGGGCTCTTTGACTCCAAATTCAGTGTTCTATCCACTGTTTTGTCTGGTATTTGCCCAGTAATAATCCCCTGGGTGAGTCATGTCATTCCCCAAATTCCCCCAAATAAATCTGGGCCCTCTGTATCACATGAGAATCTTTGACACCTATTAAATAGAATTGTAGTTGGTCCTTCAAATCTTACATTAAATTTTCTATCATCACATTAAATATTTTTCAGGTAAATTAAAGTTTAAATTGTAAAATTAAATATTATGCAGGTGAATTAAAGTTTAAATTGAGTATTTTTACCCCAGATTCTGTTTGGGGACAATTAAAAACAATTGAATGAGAAAGCATGCTACTGTTATAAATAGTCCTGAATATATTCTTGCTGATTTTTCTTTATTTTCTCTTTATTGTTGTTGTTATTCTTTATATTTACTTCAAAATAAGTATTATGGATTGAGAATAAGAATGGAAAAGTCTGTGACTTTCTTTTTTTAAGTGATCCTCGCCCATGGGGAACATGGTGGGTTATTCAGACCATGAGGCTGTAATGAAGATACCATCAACTACTTGGTAACCTCTTCTCCTAATTATAAAATATCCAGGGGAAAATAAACAAATTCTCTAAGGTTAACCTTGCAAAATCCAGACCAGTAAAACATACCACATGTTATCAGTTCCTAAACCCCAAGGCTTTCTTGGATTATATATTTGCCTTGGTTTCCTTGATTGCAGAATATATGAATGCTTGAGAATTCCACTGATGTTCACTTCCCTACTTAAGGGAGTACTTTGGAGCATCTTCTGTGGGATGAGCTACTGGGGATTGTGGTACAAAGCAAAATCCTTTCTGAGTTAGAAGTAATAGAAAGCTTCCTGTGTTATTTTATTAGTATGGAAAACTTTTACCACTTGAGTGACCTAGGCAAATCACTCTAAACCTCATTCATTCTTAGTTTCCTCATCTATAAAATGAAATAATAGAAGCTACTACATAAGACCACATGAAGTAACTTGTTTCACTTCCCCAAAATGGCAACCAGTAACAAACTGGTACTTCCTCTGTAATGTTAGAATTTTGGTAGAGAATTGCCTAGGCTAAGGGTGTCAAAAATAGGCCACAGGAAGACCAAATTCAGTCCAACCAGATTAAAATGTAGTTTCTATATGATTTTAATGTGTTGATGTATTAATAATTTAAACAAAGAAATCTATTAATGGGTGGTTTTCTAAGTCAAAATGTGGTTTTCCAGGATCCCTTGTTTCTACTTGAGTTTGATGCCATTGGCCTAGACCACTGACAGGTTATTAGTAACTTGTCCAAGGTCACAGAGCTAGGCAAGGTTAGAGGCAAGGTTTGAACTAGATCTTTCTACGTGATTAGATTTTTTTTAAACCATTATTCACAGTCTTAGAATGGATGTTAAGTATCTATTCCAAGGCAGAAGAGCAGTAAGGGCTAGGTAATTAGGGTTAAGGGACTTGCTCAGGGTTACCCAGCTAGGAAGTATCTGAAATCAAATTTGAACCCAGTTCCTTCCATCTCTAGGGCTGGCTCTATCCACTGAGCCACCTCATAGACCCCTTCACTAGCTCTTGATATTTTATGTCACTTCTCCTGTAGTAAGGGATTTCTAGCAGGGCAGAACAAGGCAAGTGGACAGCATGAGACCCTGCAGGAGTTCCACAGAGAACTCCCAAGATGGGGATGGGACACAGAGGCAGTTGCTGCTAGAAATCCCTTACTGCACTACCTCTCTTGGACTAGAAGACAGTTTGGAAATTAAACCTAGAAGCTATGAGGCAGCTAGGCGGTGAGGATTGACCCTGTACAATCTGTGTGATTGTGGGCAAGTTTTCCATCTCTGCCTACCCCACTTTCCTTTTCTCTGAAATGGGGACAATGCTAACACTTACCTCTTAGGGTTGTAATGAGAATAAAATGAAATATTCAAGCATTTTGCAAACCTTAAAAGCATTATATAAATGCTAGCTATTATTATCATTATCTTGTGTCTCCCTTAGTTTCCTCATCTTTAAAATATAGACATTAATGGTGTCTACCTTTCAGAGTTGTTGTATCAAATGAGAAAATACTTGTAAAATCTGCTTTGCAAACCTTAAAGTGCTATATACAAGCTAACTATTATTCTTTCTAATATATATATATATATTTATATATAAAATTAAGTAGAAGACATTTTATTTTGAATTTTCCCAAGATTAAAATGTGCTTGAAAAGCCCTGGAAAGCACAGTTTTGGGGGAACAAGATAAAAAGTTCAGTGTCTTTGTGTTTCCAATAATTAGGCTGTACTAATTACTCTTCCAGTCTGTGCTAAAGCGAAGGTGGGTGTCATTAAAAGAGTGAAGCTGCAGTTATAATAACAAGAATGCTGAATGGGAGGAGGAGGAGGATTTAGCTGGCACTCTTTCAGAAACTTGGGTGCTTTGTGTCTGGGCTTATCAGACCCCCTGGATCCCTAGAGTGGTCTCTGAGAAATAAATATTCTGTCACTCTGAAAACATTCCTGAGGTTGGTCAAGCGTGGGTTAATCATAACACAATGAATTCTTTTTATGAAGATGGGGGGAGAAACATTCCAGACTGAAATGAATGCCTTGGAGTAGCCTCCTATTTTAAACTGAAAAGCCTGGGAAATTCACTACAGGGCTTGTGTGACTCACTCAGCAGTAACATGAAGACTGGGCTAGTCATTATCAATGCAATCCTCTTCATTCATCATGAGAGTGCTGGCGGCAAGTAGACAGTCTCTTGGATTTTTCTGCTTATCTTGAATTATGGAGTCATGGAGTTAGACAAGACCTTGAATATTTTTTCCTCCTCTTAGATTTAGGATGCTTAACCTTTTTAATCTGTCTTGAATCTCCTTATCAGTCTGAGGAAGATTATGGCACCTTTTCTGGCCAGTTTTTAAACGAATAAGATAAAATCCATCTGATTACAAAGGAAATCAAAAGTTAGTGCAACTAAAGATGTAGTTTTTATTTCCCATCCCATTATAGACCCCCTATTAGTTTAAGACCTTAGTTTAGGAACTTCTGTCTTTGGGATAGTCTAGACCAACATTTTCATTTTACGGATGAGAAAACTGAGGCTCAGTGAGGTGCTAGGCTCAGAGAACAATAAAACTAAATCAATAATGACTTCTAGTCCAGCACTTTTTACTACATGACATTGTTGTGGGGAGAGCTGTGAGATGAAACCCTAGGTTCAGGATGGGTTGCCCTTTGCAAGAATGCAAGATTCCAAATTTGCTTAACAATAAAAGGAGAAATTCATTCATTTGGAAGTAATGTTGAATGGCCAGGAGACAGTGTGCAGGTGGAATACTGCCTCCCTGAGGAGATGGGATCTGGGGTTTTTATACTACTTTTGACAACAGGGGTTACAGGATAAGAAAGGGAGGGGAGATAGCGTGAATCAGGAATGAAGCAATTCATTGGGTTGGGGGGGGATAAAGGATGATCTGTGGAATTCAAGGGATGTTTGGATTAAGTACCACCCAATGCCCATCAGGAATGAATTGGGAGGTGCATATCTATGTTAAATGAAGATCCTGGGGAAAGTCCAAGAGGCGATGTTCCTCTCAGAGAGCAGAAAGGAATTTTCTATGTCCATTTTGACCTGGAACATTTCTGGAGTTTGGGGTGTCTCGGAGGGAACCGGTACCCCCATATCAATATCATCTTAAATGATAACATGAAAAGGCAACTTTTTAGAAAGAGGGTGGCCTAGTTGATAGACCACACGGCCTAGAGTCAGGAAAACTCTTTATGAATTCAAATCTGGTCTCAGGTGCATACTAGCTGTCTGACCCTGGGCAAGTCACTTAACCCTTTTTGTGTCAGTTTCTCCATCTGTAAGATGAGTTGGAGAAGGAAATGGCAAACCATTCCAGTATCTCTGCCAAGAACACCCCAAATGGTATCAAGATGAGTCAGATATGACTGAAAGGATTGAACAAAAACATAAAAAATAAAAAGAGTAGAACTATGTCCTCCCTTCCCTAATTTGAATAACCAGGGGGGGAAAATCTTCCTTCTTTTCCTCTTTCCCCTAAAACAGGAAGCACTTAGAGTCAGCTTCAGAAAGTGAGGACAAGTGCTTATGAATAACAGTACTCCCAGTCAGCTCTGAAAACTAATGAAAATCAGAGTCTAGGTGCTGAAAAGCCCAGAACAAAGAGATTTTCTGTTTTGATAAATATCTGAGGCATTCACCTGTGGAAAAAGGTCTGGATATTGGAAGATCCTCTGCCAAATCTCAGCATATCAGTAGAAGCCCTCTCCAAAGCCTGGACTACTCTCATCCTCATCCTCATCTCCTCAGGATTTAATAATCCTGAGTTATATTGTTGTTGTTTTTCAGTTAGACACTCTCTGGATCTCTGGATTCACCAATGAATTGCTAATCAGGTTCAGATGTTTCAAATCCTCTTTGAACCTGTATGTGAGAAGTAACCCTCTCTCCCTCACTACCTGTTCACCTCCCAATTTAAACTGTGACTGAGAAACTACACAGAGATGCTTCATGTGGAAGTGGATAGGGCATTGGACTTCAAGTAAGGAAGACTTGGATTTGGAATTCCATCTTTAGGGGATTCTAGACAAGTCACTTAGCATCTCTGTGCTAGATTTCCTCATCTGTAAAATGAGGACATTGTATTTACTGTTCTTAGAAGTCCATTCCAGCTCTAGATTTGTGGTCTTATGATCTCTTTTCCTATAAGGCATAACTAGGGTGAGGAGGCTAAGGGATTGGAATGGAATATGCACTGAACACCCCTGGGTAATGAAAATTGGCTTTGTTCTTGATGAATCCTGATCCTATAATAATCTCATTACCAGATCCAGCAGACTTTTTTTTAGTCCTCATCCTCCATCTTTCTGTTGTTTCTGATATATTTGACCACTTTTTCTACTGTATCCTCTCTTCCCTTTTTCTTAAAGCTTCCACAATCTGTTGGTGCTCCTCCTACCCTCTAATTGCTTCATCTCTGTTTCCTTTACTATCTCTTTACCTTTTGAGTTTTTAATGTGAGGGTTCCCCAACAGTGTGTCGTTCAGTCAAATTCTCTTTTTCCATATATTCATTTACTTGGCATTCTCCTTAATTCCCCCTGAGGCTTCAGTTATTATCTATCTTAATTCTATACCTCCAGCTGTGGAACCCTTCTGAGCTTGAGAACAACATCTTCAGATCTCTGAAGCTTTTGGAAATCTTTTTGCCTAATATTCCACCAGTATCCCTAATTCTGTATGTATGAAAGAAGAAGTGTTACTTTTTCACTTAAACCAATTCCTCCTTTTGGCCTATGATTCCAGTCCTGGAATTATCTTCAAATCTTGTCTTTCCCTTATATATAAAGTTATCACCAATTTCTGTTGAATCCACCCTGGTAACATCTTTCATAGCCTTGAAGTGGGACGTGGGAAACCTAGAAATTTTAGGGGACATGTGAAGGACTCCTTGTGCTTCTGATCTCAGGAATGTGGTATGACCAGAGCCCACCACCCCTGATAAACAATGATAAGTGAGCAAAGATAGCATTCATGTTCCATACATTTGAGATTCACTGATAGACAACATTTCAAATGTCAGGTATTTTCTCTCCCCCCCCCCCCCTAGTTTTCTGTCCTCATAGGTCACATAGTCCCTTTGATATATGACATAGCCATCTTTGTTTATAAAGGTACATAAATTCAACTCTCCTATCCCTGGAGGAGGCAGTCTCCATCTTGACTCCTGGCCATATTATCCTCTCTCCTAATAAATTTTTCTATTTTATAAGATTTGCAAGTGAGTCTGCCCACCCAAACCAGATTGGACTTCCTCCCACAATAATTTCATCCTCTTCACACTATTCCCTCTGCTACCACTCTAATGTAGACCCTCATTACAATTCACTTGGCTTCTAACAGGAATTTCTGTCTCCACTGGCTCCCTCTTCCAATCAATTCTTAACATCACTGCCTTGATAATTCTATTATGTACAACTCCAATCTATGCACCATATTTTGCCAAACTAGTGATAAGTATTTGTCCAAGTAAAAAAGACCACCATGAAAATTATTTTACTTTATGTACCAATACTGATTATGGATTCTAATAGGGGCTAGTGAATGGATAGAACATACCAACATGCTTGGCTCATATAAATTCCCCATGTGGAAGAAGCTAGAGAGTCTCCTCCTGGGAGAATCGTTATGAGGTGTAATGGAAGGAGAGGCAGTGGAACATGCATTCTATAACTGGTTCTACTTGGCTAACTCTATGGCGAATAGAAGACTCTTTATTAGAGTGCAGAGGAATTTTTTAAGAAAGGACTTATGACCAGACCTTTGGTCTTCTACTAGACTTCTCTCCTCTTTGATTCTTTCAGTGATGATATCTAGTAAGAGACAATGCTGTAAAGGGAAAGGAAAGGTCCTTCCTGCTGTGGCTAATATGTGACTGACATGAAACAGACCTTAGCCCTTGACCTTTACATTTATTCTTTACCATTTTAAGTGAAGTTATTAGAGACTATGACCTTATAAGCTACAAAAGGCCAAGAGAGCAGGTATCCTCACTTCCCAGTTTCTTAAATCCTCCTATGCAGGTTTTATAGTTAGTTTAGCACTGTTGTATCCCAAGGAACAATGAATGATATTTGACATTGGTCTTTAGTACCCTGCCCAGTGGTAGTTAAGATGTATCCAGAAGTTATGTCAATTTGACACAAATTTTGTGGGACCAATTTTGGATAGAAACCATGCTAAGATTGAGCCCACTCTCTCCAAGGAGTGAGGTATTATAGGGAAAAGTGTGTCCCTGAGGTATTGGGGAGGAAATTGTGGTGCTTCTGTTTTTGCTATATTTTTGTTCTTAACTATATATTTGAAGTCAATATCCATTTATAAAGGATTTTCAATATTAAATAGTTAAATGAAACTGGGGTGCTAGTTATTAGCACTTAACATTTGGGAGGTAACACAATTTGTGGAAATTCAAACTGAAAGTCTTAGAATAGACACCCCTAACTCTTTGCACTACCTCTGTGAATTTTAGATTTTACTCCACCCTGCTTAGTCTTTAGAATTATAGCAACCAGGAATGTATACACCCCCACTTAAGGATTAAGTGTCAGGGAGGAAGGCCTATACCAGCATGTGCTAGCAAGTGACAAATCAGAAACAACCGACTGACCCCCTGGGCTGTCCTAAGCCAAGCTTACGCCACCATTGGCACATGTGAGACACAAGAAGTGATGTAAATAACTGCCTTTATATTTCTCATCACTTCCTGTGAGCAGGAGCTTTTAGCAGAGTTGGCCCCGGAACTTGAGCCTGGAGGAGCTCCTCAGACTACTTCCTTTTAGACAGTCATGTGGTGAGTGATAAGACTGACTCCCCTTTTCCCTTGGCTTTCTGGAGAGGCCCCTTGGCCGAGACCTCTGAACTCCTGCCTGGCTCGGCCGGGCTGGAGCAGTTTTAATTCCCTTTCCTCTCTCTCTTCTTAATTTCTTCCTACTATTGTAATTAAGCTAGCATAAAAATCCCAAACTGACTTGAGAATTTTATTGGGATTTAATTTAAATCCCTGGTGACCACTAAAATAATACATTCAGTCAACAACCCTAATTTTACCATTAATACCTCCTAGGACCATGAAGAGGGAAGATATAGGCAATTACAGAGTGAGCCAGAATGTACTTGCTACATGAGAATGAAGTGGCAGAAAAATTCTATGAAGACCACAATAAAACCATCCAAATTAGATCATATTCATATTTGAGTTCATTGAAAAAGTGGCTAAAGTGAGGAAAGAGAAGAATATATGAGAAAACAATTCTTAAGAAGGAATGAAAGAGGCAAAGACTTGCAGATTTCACAAAAGTCTTGTGAATTGAACCACCTTTTTTTTATAAAAGAATGAGCAGCTATTATATGTGGCAAACAATGGATAACATCGTAAGACATGAAGTAGATCATATTTAATGGACAACAAAAGACATACTAATGATGTAGGCATTGTTTCTGACTCAGTCATCTATATACAGTCAGACCACATTAGAGCTAATAGGCTTGTAGAATTAGAGCTGGAAAGGACCTCAGAGGTCATCACGCCCAAGCCTCTAAAGAAGGAGAAACTGAAGATAAGAGAGGTTTGCTCAGAATGATTTGTCCAAATGTATATGGCATCTGAGTAGCATTTGATCCCAGGTGGTTTTCTGAAAAGGACAATTAGCTACTCCTTCAATTTGGTCCCCCCCTCCCTCCTGTGGGCAGAACCACTGCTGTATAAATGTTCCCTTGTAAACCTCAAAATTCCTTAGACTTATAAATGTTGGAAATTTCACCATTGGGATATTTCATACTTGGAAAATTTCTTACTGATAGTCTATTGGAATGGGAACCCCATTGGCATGGGAGGTTCCTTCTCTTCCCTTCTTAAGATTACTTTAGGACAGAAACCTTTTGCTGAACAATGGAAAGGACTTTGACCTATGCTTAAGCATAGAACAGGAATTTCTTTGAGTCATGATTGATTTTAGAATTGATACAATGGAGATACTTGGAATCAATCTCCACCCTATTCAGTCCTAACAGGATTGAGTAAGGGCTGCAGCCTAGATCAAAATTTAATTATTCCAATCTCTACCCTACTCAGGTTAACAGGATTTAGAAAGGTCTGTAGCAAAGGAGCAAAGATTTAATCATTTGAAAATATGACCTTCAACAGACATGTGCAAAGCCTCTGGGAGGTCCTGGGTTAAGCTAGAGCCTCCATTGGCACAGGGAAATTGATGGACAGTGATTGGTAGATGTGAGAACTGAGGGGAGGCAACTTGGATGGTTTCCTGAAAGATCAGGGGGGTCTGAAGACTCGTGGGGGTGGTTGAGGAGTTGATCGGAGTGGTGGCAGTGTACTCTGAGAAGCTTGCTCTGAAGGAAGCTGAAGGTGGGGGCCTCTGAGACTGTTTCTCCATTTTGGTCACGTGAGTAATAGGGACTGATCTCTTTTCTTTGCCCCAGCTATCTAAGGGCTTGGGCCTTTTGGCCCAGCCTAAACAGAAGGGGTATTTAAGCCCTATTCCCTTCTCTCCCCTTTCTCTCTCTCTATCTCTAATTCCTTTCTTCCTCCTATTGTAATTAAACTCCAAAAAAGGCTGACGGCTGACTTGAGTTTTCATTTAGGAATTACATAGCTGAATTCCTTGGCGACCTTAAATTAATATATATCAGTCTTTTAAAGTGATTCCCTTGTAACACCCTTTAGGCATGACTCCAGTCTGAAGAGGGGTAAAGTGGGAAATAGTAAGGTGAAGAGGTTTCCCTGAGCCTGCCTGAGGAATATTTTAGAAAGTGATACTCATGGACTCTTTTAAAGTAACTAGCAAGAATGATAAAGAACTGAGGATATCACTTCCAGCAAGTATGGAGAAGAAGAAGAATTTTTTAAAAAATCCTTATCTTCAGTCTTAGAAGTGATTCTAAGACAGAAGAGTAGCAGTTAAAAAGTATTTGAGGCCAAATTTGAACTTAGGTCCTCTGAACTCCAGGCCATATAGTATGCTACCTAGCTGCCCCAGAAAGAGGAATTTCACAGTGAACTGAATAAAACATGTGATATTTCTATTTCTACCATGAGTAAGTGACTTTTTCTGCTCAAAGTTCAGGCTGTCTTCCTCCTAGAAATGTAGAGAAGGTAAATACTTCACACTCATCAGATTGACTAAGATGACAAAAAAGAAAAATGACAAATGTCAGAAGAGCTATGAGAAAACTACTGCATCATTGGTGGTGCTGTAAACTAGTCCAATCATTCTGGAAAACAATTTGTAAATATGTTTAAAAAGCTAGTAAACTGCGAATACCTTTTGATCCAGTAATTTTTCTATTAGGTCTATATTGCAAAGAGATCAGAGAAAGTAGGATAAGATTTAGGTATACAAAAATATATCTAGCAATATTTTTTTTTTGGTAGTTGCAAAGAACTGGAAATTGAGAGGATGTCTGGCATATGGGGAATGGGTGAATAAGTTATGGTATATAAATTCAATGCAATATTTTGTACTATAAGATATGATGAAGGGGATGGTTTCAAAAGAATGTGGGAAGACATCTGAACTAATGTGAAGTGAAGTGAGCAGAATAAGGATATAATTGATACCATAGCAGCAATATTATAAAGATAACCAACTTTGAAAGACTTAGTAACTGATCAATACAATAACCAACCAAAATTCCAAAGAACTCATGATTAAGCAAGCTATCTCTCTCCAGATAGAGAGCTGATGGACTTAGACTGTAGCTTGAGGCATATTTTTCTTCTTTTTTTCTTTTTCTTTATTTCTTTTGGACATGACTAATGTGTAAATTTCTTTTGCATGACTATACATATTTGTAATGGGATTTGTTTTTCTTTTCAATGGGTGGAGAAAGGGAAAGAAAGAGGGAGAATTTGGAACAGTGTAAAATATTAAAATTTTTAAAGAGAAGGTAAATGAGCTTGAAGAATGCATCTATACTTCCAAAGTTATCAGAGATGAGTGAAATAAAAATGTATGATTCTCAAAGTTAAACATTTGACTGTGGAAGGCTATTCTGATTTAAATTTCAAGAACCTTTTGTTTACTATTTATCTAGAAGATTCCAGGACAGGGAAAGAAATTGATAAAAGACAAAAGGCCCCTGGTTCAAGGGCAATAATAGACAAGTCAGTTGCTTCCTTATCTTTTAAGAATGTTAAAATAATACTTTTTACTGTACCTTGCTGTGCCTGGAATTGAGTTAGAATCCACATGCTTAGACTGTGAGTATTGGCTCCCAGACAAGGGTGCAGGACAGAGGAGGGAGTGGGGATCTTGTGTCAGGAACCTATATAACGCTGTATTGCACCAAGGCAATTTGCATTTGCCATTAGGGCATCTGCCTTTCCTCATGAGGAAAAGTCTCTTTTACTCTTACCTTTCCCACTTCAGGTTTTGTTTATTTAAGTGAGTGGAACGTTCTTGCTCATTTTTATCTCACACGAGAAATGAAATGTTATTTTTTCTAAATGAAAGAAGGGCTTCAGTGTGTGAAAACAAATCAGAAAAAGGATTTGAAAAAGCAAGGGAAAGTCAGAAAAGAAAGGTCCACTGAACATTTTGCAGTTAAGAAACAAAGATGAGTTCATTCCCAAAGAACTGGGAGCTGGATACCATGAATAGAATGTTTATATTCAAAGCAAAGATGGTATGGATGGCCTCCACAGGTACTATCATATGAGAAATACTTCAGAAAAGGTCAGAGAATAGTGATAGTTAATGACTTGCTGAGGGGTATTAAGATGGGCAACTATTTGTTGACTTGATAGCAACATTGAAAAGAAACAAGGAAGAGGGTCCAGGATGTGACTGAGATTTATTCAAGACTTTTCAGGCCAAATGACTACTACTTATTTCCAGTGACATATTTGTCCAAAAATGATGTTATTCTGAAGACTATGGAAAGCATGACTCTACGTTATGAAGTCTTGGGCAAGAAACTGAAAATTACGAGATGAAAAGGGAGACTCAGGGTAACCAGTCTAGGAATAGAAATTACACACACACACACACACACACACACACACACACACACACACACACACACACACACACGATCGGGGCTTTTTATGTATTGTGTCTCTTGAGATGTCATAGGTAGAGTAAAACAGGATGAAGAATGCTGACAAGTTCCTTTCATTGCGTAGGTACCAAATCCAGTGGGATTTTACATTTGTTCTTATTATACCATCTTATTACATTTGGCTGATAACTGTCTTGTTGAGGTCATTCTGGGTACTGATTTCACCACTATATATATTAGGTATCACTACCAGCCTTGTGTCTTTTGCAGTTTGATTCAGCTTCATTCAATAAGCATTTATTTTGTACTTGATTGTCCTTATATAATGGCATACATGAAGAGTGCCTTTGATGTAACTCACCATTTGGAAGAGGCTGGGGTGCAGAGTGGCTATGTGCTTGAGCAGGTGTAGACATTCTGTAACTGACTCTGAAGCAGGCTCTCTTGTTTCTTCCATGTGTTAAGTAGCCTCAGGAGTACATGTGCAGGACACGTGTTACACTTGTAGCAGGGATTGGTGCTTGCACAATGTTCATCATCATACTTGGTGGATGCAATCTTCTCTTATGAGAAGGGAGGGGAGGCTGGAGAGTTTGCCTCCAGAAAGATCCTAATAATATGTTATGGAAGTGCTTTGGAGAGACTGTGGACATTGGAGAGAACTACAGGCATTTATAACTGATTCCAATCTGCTAGTTTAGGAGCCTTTTTAAAAACTATTATTATTAGTTGTATATTCAGAATCTCAGGTATCTAGAAAAAGGCCCAAGTCTCTTGAAGTCTAGTCTCTTTGCCTCATTCCTCTTTGACTGAACTTGGGTGGTTTCACTTTTTTGATAGTGACCTGTGAGAGAAAATGGCATAAGAAGAAAGACTTTGGATGCTTCTCTCTCTCTCTCTTTTTTTTTTAATTTTATTTAATTAGATGATTTAGAATATTTTTTCCATGGTTACAAGACTCATGTTCTTTCCTTCCCCCCAACCCCCTCCAGCATCTGACATACAATTCCACTAGGTTTAACATATGTCAATGATCAAGACCTATTTCCATATTATTAATATTTACACTAGAGTGATCTTTTAGAGTCTACTTCCCCAGTCATATCCCCATCAACCCATGTGATCAAGCAGTTATTTTTCTTTTATGTTTCTTTTCTTACAGTTCTTCCTCTGGATGTGTATAGTGTTCTTTCTCATAGATCCTTCCAAGTTGTTCAGGATCACTGCATTGCCACTAATGGAGAAGTCCATTACAGTTGATTTCACCACACTGTATCTGTCTCTGTGTACAATGTTTTCCTGGTTCTGCTCCTTTCACTCTGCATCAATTCCTAGAGGTTGTTCCAGTTCACATGGAATCCCTCCAGCTTATTATTCCTTTGAACACAATAGTATTCCATCACCAGCATATACCACAATTTGTTCAGCCATTCCCCAATTGGAGGACATCCCCTCATTTTCCAATTTTTTTTTGCCACCACAAACAGTGCAGCTATAAATATTCATGTTCAAGTCTTTTTCCTTATTATCTCTTGGGGTACAAACCCAGCAGTGCTATGGCTGGATCAAAGGGAAGATAGTCTTTTAGTGCCCTTTGGGTATAATTCCAAATTGCCTTCCAGAATGATTGGATCAATTAACAACCCCACCAGCAATGCATTAATGTATCAATTTTGCCATATCCCCTCTAACATTTATTACTTTCCTTTGCTGTCATGTTAGCCAGTCTATTAGGTGTGAGGTGATACCTCAGAGTTGTTCTGATTTGCACTTTTCCGATTATAAGAGATTTAGAATATTTTTTTCATATGCTTATTAATAGTTTTGAATTCTTTATCTGAAAATTGCCTATTCATGTCCCTTGCCCATTTATCAATTGGGGAATGACTTAATTTTTTGTACAATTGATTTAGCTCCTTATAAATTTGAGTGATTAGACCTCTGTCAGGTGTTTTTGTTATGAAGATTTCCCCCCAATTTGTTGCTTCCCTTCTAATTTTGATTGCATTTGTTTTGTTTGCACAACCCCTTTTTAATTTAATGTAATCAAAATTATTTATTTTGCATTTTGTAATTTTTTCTAACTTTTGGTTGGTCTTAAAATCTTTCCTTTCCCAAAGATCTGAGAAGTATACTATTCTGTGTTCACCCAATTTATTTATAGTTTCCTTCTTTATGTTCAAGTTATCCACCCATTCTGAGTTTATCTTGGTGTAGGGTGTGAGATGTTGATTTAAACCTAATCTTTCTCATACTGTTTTCCAATTTTCCCAGCAGTATTTGTCAAATAGTGAATTTTTGTCCCAAAAGCTGGAATCTTTAGGTTTATCATCGACTGTCTTACTGAGGTCACTTACCCCAAGTCTATTCCACTGATTCACCCTTCTGTCTCTTAGCCAGTACCAAATTGTTTTGATAACCACTGCTTTATAGTACATTTTAAGATCTGCTACTGCTACTGCTACTTCCTTCACAATTTTTTTTCATTATTTATCTTGATATTCTTGATCTGTTTTTTTTTCTGAATAAACTTTATTGTTTTTTCTAATTCAGTAAAAAAAAGTTTTTTGGTAGTTTGATGGGTTTGACATTAATAAGTAAATTAGTTTGGGAAGGATCGTCATTTTATTATCTTCGCTTGTCCCACCCATGAGCAATTAAAATTTTTCCAATGATTTAGATCTAGTTTTAATTGTGTGGAGATGTTTTGTAGTTGTGTTCATATAGTTCCTGTGTTTGTCTCGGCAGATAGATTCCTAAGTATTTTATATTGTCTAAGGTGATTTTGAATGGAATTTCTCTTTCCAATTCCTGCTGCTGAGATGTGTTGGAGATATATAGAAATGCTGATGACTTGTGTGGGTTTATGTTGTATTCTGAAACTTGCTAAAGTTGTTGATTATTTCTATTAGCTTTTTAGTTGATTTTCTAGGATTCTTTAAGCAGACCATCATATCATCTGCAAAGTGTGGTAGCTTGGTCTCCTCATCACCTATTTAAATACCTTCAATTTCTTTTTCTTCTCTAATTGTTACTGCTAGTGTTTCTAGTACAATGTTGAATAATAAAGGTGATAATGGGCATTCTTGTTTCACTCCAGATCTTATTGGGAATGCTTCTAATTTATCCCCATTGTAGATGATGCTTGCTAATGGTTTTAGATATATATTGTTTATTATTTTTAGAAAAGGTCCATCTATTCCTATACTTTCTGGTGTTTTCAATTGGAATGAGTGTTGTATTTTGTCAAAGACTTTTTCTGCATCTATTGAGATAATCATGTCATTTTTGTTGGTTTGCTTGTTGATATATGGTCAACAATGTGAATGGTTTTTCTAATATTGAACCATCCTTGCATTCCTGGTATAAATCCTACCTGATCATAATGAATAACCCTTGTGATCACTTGCTAGTGTCTTTTTGCTGATATTCTATTTAAGATTTTTGCATCTATGTTCATTAAGGAGATTGGTCTATAGTTTTCTTTCTCTGTTTTTTTTTTTATCTACCTGGCTTGGAATCAGTACCATATCTGTGTCCTAAAAGGAATTTGGTGGAACTCTTTCTTTGCTTATTATGTCAAATAGTTTGTATATAATATTGGAATTAGTTTTTCTTTGAATGTTTGATAGAATTCACTTATGAATCCATCAGGCTCCGAGGGTTTTTTCTTAGGGAGTTGTTTGATGGATTGTTAAATGTATTTTTCTGATATGGGGTTAAGTATTATATTTCTCCTTCTATTAATCTAGACAATTTATATTTTTGTAAATATTCATCCAATTCATCTAGATTGCCATATTTATTGCCATACAATTGGACAAAACAGTTTTTAATAATTGCCTTGCTTTCCTCTTTATTAGCAGTGAGGTCTCCATTTTCATCTTGGATACTGTCAATTTGGTTTTCTTCTTTCCTTTTTTTATTAGGTTGATGAGTACTTTGCCTATTTTATTTGTTTTTTCAAAGTTTCTGTGATTTGTTCTTTAACCGATTTTGGAGAATCATATTATTTAATTTCCAATTAATTTTTATTTGCCTCTCCATGTACCCTTACTAATAATTTTTTATTGCATTATGATCTGAAAAGGTTGCATTTATTATTTTATTATTGCACTTGTTTGCCATGTTTTTAATGCCCTAGTATAAGGTCAATGTTTGTGAATGTATCATGTGCTGCTGAAAAGAAGGGGTATTCCTTTTTGTCCCTATTTATTTTTCTCCATCTATCTATTAACTCTAATTTTTCTAAGATTTCATTCACATTTCTTATCTCTTTCTTATTTATTTTTTGGTTTGATTTATCTATATTTGATAGAGGAAGGCTTAAGTCTCCCACTAGTATAGTTTTACTATCTATTTCCACCTCTCCTCTAATTTCTCTGTTAGAAATCTGGATACTATACCATTTGATGTATCCATGTTTAGTACTGATATTTCCTCGTTGTCTGTACTGCCTTTTATCAGTATGTAATTACCTTTCCTATCTTTTTTAATGAGATCTATTTTTACTTTGGCTTTGTCAGATATCATGATTTCAACTCCTCCTTATTTTTCTCATTTGAAGCCCAATAGATTTTGCTCCAGACTTTGACTCTTAACCTGTGTGTGTCTGCCTGCCTCATGTACTTTTTTTTGTAAACAACATATGGTAGGATTTTTGTTTCTAATCCACTCTGCTATTTGCTTCTGCTTTACAGGTTAGTTCATCCCATTCACATTCAAAGTTATGATTACTACGTGTGTATTCCCCAACATTTTGATTTTCGCCCTTTCCTCTTTCATTATTTCCTTCTAAACCAGTATTCTGTTTTTAATCAGTCCCCCTAATCCCCACCCTTATTTTCCTTTCCTTTCTTCCCCTCCCTTCTTATTTCTTTCTTATTTTTCTTTTGGGGCCTTTTTAAGCTACCCCACACACTCTCCCTCCTTAAAATTGCTTCCCTCTCCACCCTCCCTTTCAGCCCCTCCTTTTTTATTCTCCTTTTATTGTTTTTATGGTCTATTAAGTTCCCTTCCCCTTCTCTTTCCCTCCCTCTTTTTTTTTAACTCCCCACCCCACTTCCCCCCTTAGTTTGCCCCTCTCATCTTCCCTATAATATATGATAGAATTCGGTATCTCAATTGACTAGATGTTCTTCTGTCTCAGAACTGATTCCACTGAGAGTAAGGTTTGAATATTACCTTTTAGCCATCTCTTCCTCTCCTTATAGTTGTATTCTCACCCCCCCCCCCACCATGTACCTTTTTGGGTAGTATAGATTATCCTAATTTTCTCATTCATTCAAATTTTTCTTGGTGTCATCTTCCCTCCCCACCCCCACCTTTCTTTTTTCTTCTTTTTTTTAATATATGATTTAAAACTACTTAGTATCCCAATCTCTACCAATGAATAATTCTTCTAACTACTATAATAGTGAAAACAATTTTTGACACTTATAAATAACATTTTTCTATATAGGAATAGAAACAATTTGGCCTTATTGAGGTCCTTAAAGAAAAAAATAAGACCCCTTTCTTTTTTATTTGCCTTTTCATTTTTCTCTTGGCTTTTGTATTTTGTTGTCAAATTTTCTGCTTAGTTCTATTCTTTTCTTTACAAATATTTGGAAGTCTTCTATTTTATTTTCCCCTGGAAGTATATAGTCAATTTAATCTTTGGTTGTAGACCCATTTCTCATGCCTTTCAGAATATCTTATTCCAAGCCTTGTGGTCTTTTAGTGTGGAGGCTGCCAGGTTCTGTGTAATCCTGATTGCTGCTCCTTGATATCTGAATTTCCTCTTTCTGGCTTCTTGTAATATTTTCTCCTTAGTTTGGAAGCTCTTGAATTTGGCAATGATATTCCTGGGAGTTGTCTTTTGAGTATTTAGTGAAATAGGTGATCTATGGACTCTTTCAATGTCTATTTTGCCCTCTTGTTGCAGAACCTCAGGGCAATTTTCTTGGATAATTTCTTGTAGTATGGTGTCAAGGTTTCTGTTTTTTTCTCCCAGATTTTCAGGTAGGCCTATGATTCTCAAATTGTCTCTCCGAGATCTCTTTTCAAAGTCAAACACACTCTCAATGAGATATTTTGTGTTGCCTTCTAATCTGTCATTCTTTTGACTTTGCTTTATTAATTCTTGCTGTCTTGTGAGATCATTGGCTTCTACTTGCCCAATTCTTGTTTTTTAATGACTGGCTTTCAACTAAGATCTTTTGATTTTCCTTTTTGGTTTGATCTATCATGCATTTCATGGTTTCCAGCGGGTCATTTCTGGTCTTCAATTTGATTATTATTAAATTTGATTTGTGGGCTTCAATTTCCAAGTGGGAGTCTTTTAAATTTATTTTCTTTTTGAACTGTTTCCCACTTTTTTTGCCTCATCTTTTCCATTTTTCTCACAACTCAGATTTAAAGTCTTTAAGAACATGTGACCAATTTCCATTTTTTTTTTTTTAAGGTTTGGATGTGTTTAATTGTTTGACATCTTCTACTATCTCTTCTTTAGTCTGGATTTTTTCTGTATAAAAATTATCAAGAGTTAAAGTTTTCTTTATTTTGTTTTGTTTTTGGTGTTTATGGATTTTAGTTCCTGGGAGTTGGTGGCCATTGCCTTGTTACTTCCTGGTCAGAAGTCTAAGTGAGGAATGTGGGTGATCTTTGTATTGGACTCTGGAGAGGTTTTTGCCCTGAGGATATTTTTTCCAGTTCTCAGCAGTGTCCAGATGCTCTTAGTGGCAGGCCCAGCCCCCAAGAACTGAAAGATTGCCTCACCAAGGTCTGGGTGTGGAGTGTAGGCAAGTCCCTGTATTGAGCACTTGAGAGGTTTTTACCCAAAGGCTATTTTTTGGGTCTCTGTGGCATTTTTCTTTCAGCCATTGCTCTTTGCCCAGGCTCTGCACCCTATCTCCATGTTTCCTCAGCCTTCTGGGTTTCTTAGCCTTGCTGTTCTTATGGGCAGGTCCAGCCCCTGAGAACTTAAAGGTTGCCTCACAGAGGTCTGGGTGTGGAGTGTAGGCAAGTCCCTGTATTGAGCACTTGAGAGGTTTTTACCCAAAGGCTATTTTTTGGGTCTCTGTGGCATTTTTCTTTCAGCCATTGCTCTTTGCCCAGGCTCTGCACCCTATCTCCATGTTTCCTCAGCCTTCTGGGTTTCTTAGCCTTGCTGTTCTTATGGGCAGGTCCAGCCCCTGAGAACTTAAAGGTTGCCTCACAGAGGTCTGGGTGTGGAGTGTAGGCTAGTCTCTGTATTGAGCACTTGAGAGGTTTTTGCCTGATGGCTTTTTTTGGTGCTTTGTGGTGTTTTGCTATGAGTCTACCCCTCCGTGCAAGCTCCACACCTTTATCTCCACATTATCTCAGCCTCCTAGGGTCCCTAGTCTTACTGTTCTTATGGGCAGGACCAGCTGCTGAGAACTTAAAAAGATTGCCTGGAAGAAGTCTGGGTGTGGAGTGTTGCTGGAGAGGCTTTTGCCCGATGGCTTTTTTCTGATCTCTGTGGCATTTTGCTGTGAGCCACCCCCTAACCCCAAGCTCCACACCCTATTTCCAGGTTTCCTCAGCCTCCCAGTATTCTCAGTCTAGTTTCTCTTAGGGGTAAGTCTGTGTTGACCTCAGCCAGCCTCCCTCCTAGAACTTAGAAGTTTATCCTGTGCTTGCTCGGACTCTGGAAAGGTAGATAAAGTGGGGGAGGGGTGATGAGCTCACCCCTTGGTGGGGTAAATTTTTCCCCCTTTTATCATGGAAATGCCCTGACTTTGCCTACCTTCCATGCTGTGCCCTACCATGGAACTCCTTTACTTGTATGACTTTGGTTTTGTCATTTTGAGGCACTCTTGTCTCAATTGGTGGAGAGAAGAAGAGCTGTGCTTCTACTCTGGAGCAATCCTGACCTGGAAGTTGGGTGCTTCTCCTTTTGAAGCCACATGGTTCTATGAAATAGACTTAGGCTCTTTGTCTTAGTTTTTATTCTTTTCCATCTCTGATAAAGGGATCACAGACTTCAATCTTATAAGTTTCAGAAGTTAGAAGAATAGGTATTTGGCTTTCCAAGCATTCTGATTTTGCATCCATTATAGTGCCATTGGTACCTAGAGGATCAATGACTGACCTTCAGTAGTTACTTTTAGGACTCTGCCCAGGACTGCTGAGATAAAGACTTATTTGGTAATTATTCAGTATCTGAATAGGAACTTGGTAGGAATAATATTATATATCAACTATGCTTTAGATTGAACCCATTCTCTCTAGTGTAATATTTAAAATGGTTGAAGGCCTTAAACTGTAACAGTTAAAAGAGTGATGTTGTAAACTGTAGTGAGTTAAAATGGTGGAAGATATAAATTGTGATACATATAAGAGAGGGTGAGTAAATTTGACCGCAGAAAATATGTTTCACTACAGTGTCTTGGTTTTTAAATCAAATATAAGGTGGTCACCAGGGAAATATTCCCAATTATTCAAATACCCAAGTCAACTGGGTTTTATAGAGATTTTAATTAATACAAATGTGGAATTAAAGAAAAGAGAGAAAGGGAGAAAAAGGAAATAAGTATGAAGGGACTTAAGCCAACATGGCCTAGACCTTAGTCTTAAGAGAGAGAGATCAGTCAGTCAGTCTTTTAACACTCACCACAAGGTCTGTCTAAGCAAGGATTCTAGTGACACCAGGCCAGCTCCATCTCAGCTGACTTCACCAGAGAGAGTTCCAGCCAGAGTCCTCCTTAAAGAGCCTTCCAGCCAGAGACTGTTCCAAAGGGCCTTTCTCCAGAGCCTCTAGAGGGACAGAGTCCCCTTAGAGGAGCTCCAGCGAGACATTCTTAGAGATTGTCCTCCAAGAGCTTCCATTCTCCAGAGCCTCTCTCAAGAGATTCTTCCCAAGCGATCCTCATCAGAGATCCTCCAAAAGGATTTTTTTTCTCAAGAGATTCTGCTTTTTCTTATATAGGGTTTTTTCTCCTATGTCACCTCCCCTAAGTCCTTACATCTACCAATCACTGTAGACGTTTCCCAAAGGACTGCCCATCTGAATTCCTGCTAAATCAACTAATCTCCTCAGTAAGTCTGAACCAGTGAAAACACAGCTGAGTCAATTAATCTCATTAAGAGAAAACTTGCCCGGCCCTTTTAGGTACCTAGCATCTCATCGTATCAATTCTAAAAAACAGGCATGGCTCAAAAAACTCCTTGCCTTATTATAAGCATGGGTCCAAGTACTTTCATTGTTTAGCAAGGAGTTTTCTCCCCTAAAGCAGTCTTAAGTACAGTTGGAGTAGAGGTCCTCCCATTTCTGATCCTGACGAGTTCTCACATCAAAATGGGGAATGTTTCCCAGTAGGGAATTTGTTCCAATGGAGGATTCCTCAATGTGGAAATTTTTAACATTCACAAGTCTGAGAAATTTCAAGATTTATACTAGATAGTAAAGTGGTATAGGGGAGTATGTCTTTGAGGTACTGAAGCAGAAGGGGAAACACTTTTGTTTTATATTTTTGAAGTATATATCCTTTTGTAAAAAGCTAACTGATGTTAGGTAGATAAATGGAACTGGGGCACTAGTCAGTGGCATCTATTAGTGGTGGTGGAAATAGAGCCAGTGTGGGTTTGAACTCAGTAAAACAAAAAAGTACATCCTTGGACCCTTAGACTATCACTACTAAAACCAAAGGGCAGATGTAGCCAGCCTGGCTTAGTTAACACTTATTTGTTATTAAGGCTTCCCTCTGTGACCCTTCCCTTTTTAAAAAAGGGTGTGGATTTGAAAGAAAAAGAAAAGATTTAGCATTATTTATGCTAAAAAAGGAGAAAAAAAATAAAACTCATTGAAACTTTTAAAGAACAGGAACAACATCTTTTAAAATAAGGTGTTGAAGTAATGTATTCTTTCAAAGAAAGCTACATAGAAACACAATTTCATAAACAACTCTTTTCTACTCTTAACACAGAAATATTTTTAAATGTTAAAATAAAATTAAAAAACAAAACAAACATTTATTCTCTACCCACTATATATTGGAACTATGCTAGACTAGAGACAGAAAAAAGAATGTGATAAGAAATGATTTTGTTTAGATGAATAATAAAAGTCTTGCACAAATACAAATCCACAAATATTTCCAATCTACGGATGAGATAGGAGTGAGCTGGTTACATATGTGTGAGGTGGAATGAATGTATAATTCTCAGAGTAATATTTTGTTCATGAGATATTTCATATTTTCCTCAATTTTTTCATTTTTTAAATTTTGTTTTATAGACTCTTGCTGCCTTGTAAAGTCATTTGCTATATAAAGTCTAATTGTTGGATTCTACTTTTTTTTTAAACATTATTTTTATTTGGTCAATTTCAAAGATTATTCATTGAATAAAAAAAAATCATTTTCTTTTCCTCCCTCCCCTCCTCCCACCCCTCCATAGCTGATGCGTGATTCCACTGAGTATCACATGTGTCCTTGATCTGAACCCATTTCCATGTTGTTGGTATTTGTACTAGGATGTCCATTTAGAGTCTACATCCCCAATCATATTCCCTCGGCCCCTGTAGTCAAACATTTGCCTTTCCTCGATGTTTTTGCTCCCACAGTTTGTCCTCTGCTTGTGGATAGTGTTCTTTCTCATAGATCCCTGCAGACGGTTCAGGGACATTTCATTGACACTAATGGAGAAGTCCATTATGTTCGATTGTACCACTGTGTATCAGTCTCTGTGTACAATGTTTTCCTGGTTCTCCTTTCGCTCTGCATTACTTCCTGGAGGTTGTTCCAGTCCCCATGGAATTCCTCCACTTTATTATTCCTTTGAGCACACTAGTATTCCATCACCAACATATACTACAATTTATTCAGCCATTCCCCAATTGAAGGGCATCCCCTCATTTTCCAGTTGTTTTTTTTTGCCACCACAAAGAGTGCAGCTATGAATATTCTTGTATGCTTCTTTTTCCTTATTATCTCTTTGACATACAAACCCAGCAGTGCTATGGCTGGGTCACAGGGCAGACAGTCTTTTAGCGCCCTTTGGGCATAGTTCCAAATTGAATGGTTGGATCAATTCACAACTCCACCAGCAATGAATTATGTCCCAACTTTGCCACATCCTCTCTAGCATTCATTACTTTCTTTTGCTGTCATGTTACCCAATCTGCTAGGTGTGAGGTGATACCTCAGAGTTGTTTTTATTTGCATCTCTCTGATTATCAGAGATTTAGAACACTTTTTCATGTGGTTATCAATAATTTTGATTTCTTTGGCTGAGAACTGCCTGTTCATGTCCCTTGCCCATTTATCAGTTGGAGAATGGCTTGATTTTTTGTACAATTGATTTAGCTTTGTAAATTTGAGTAATTAAACCTTTGTCAGAGGTTTTTATGAAGATTGTTTCCCAATTTGTTGCTTCCCTTCTGATTTTAGTTACATTGGTTTTGTTTGTACAAAACCTTTTTAATTTGATGTAGTCAAAATTATTTATTTTACATTTTGTGACTCATTCTAAGTCTTGCTTGGTTTTAAAATCTTTCCCTACCCAAAGGTCTGACATGTATACTATTCTGTGTTCACATAATTTACTTATTGTTTCCTTCTTTACATTCAAGTCATTCACCCATTCTGAGTTTATCTTGCTGTAGGGTGTAAGGTGTTGATACAAACCTAATCTCTCCCACACTGTCTTCCAATTTTCCCAGCAGTTTTTATCAAATAGTGAATTTTTGTCCCCAAAGCTGGGGTCTTTGGATTTGTCATAGACTGTCTTGCTGAGGCCACTTACCCCAAATCTATTCCACTGATTCACCCTTCTGACTCTTAGCCAGTACCAAATTGTTTTGATGACCACTGCATTATAATATAGTTTGAGATCTGGGACTGCAAGGTCACCTTCCTTTGTATTTTTTTAATTATTTCCCTGGATATCCTTGATCTTTTGCTATTCCAAATGAACTTTGTTATGGTTTTTTCTAAATCAGTAAAAAAAAAAATTTGGAAGTTTAATGGGTATGGCACTAAATAAATAGATAAGTTTGGGTAGGATGGTCATTTTTATTATATTAGCTCATCCTACCCACGAGCAGTTAATGTTTTTCCAATTGCTCAGATCTAGTTTTAGTTGTGTGGAAAGTGTTTTGTAGTTGTGTTCATATAGCTCCTGTGTTTGTCTTGGCATATAGATTCCTAAGGATTTTATATTGTGTAAGGTGATTTTGAATGGAATTTCTCTTTCCAATTCCTGCTGCTGAAATGTGTTGGAGATATATAGAAATGCTGATGACTTGTGTGGGTTTATTTTGTATTCTGTTAGATTTAAAATAGTTTTGAGCATTAAATAGTTGTAGATAAGAGAGTGGGAGCCATAAAATGTGATAATTAAAATGTTTGGGAGAAAGGGAAATATATAACAATTACGACCGCTGAAATATGTTTTCTACTGTGTCTTGGTTTTATATAAATATAAGATGGTCACCAGAGAATATATTCCCAATTTATGAATATGCCCAAGCCAACTGGGTTTTATAGAGAAATTTAATTTATAATACACTGATTAATCAATAGAAAAAGAGAGAAAGTAAGAAAGGAATAAGAATGAAGGGCCTCAAGCCAATAAGGCCTCGACCTCAGTCCTAAGAGATAAATCAGTCAGTTGGTTTTATCACTCACCCTGGATCTCTCTAGGTAAGGCTTCTCATGCCAACCTCAGGCTCCACCTTCAAGAGAGCCTCCTTTCAAGAAATGTTTCCAGAGAATTCTCCTCCTGACTCCTCCTGAGTTCTCCTTCCACAGCCTCCTTCAAGACCTCTCCAGGAGCTCTCCCTCCAGGACCTCTCTCCTCTCAGACCTCCTTCAGAGCAAGCCTCCTCTCAGACCTCCTCCAGAGCAAGCCTCCTCCCAGGACCTCCTTCAGAGCAAGCCTCTTCCCAGGACCTCCTTCAGAGGAAGCCTCTCTCCTCTCAGCCCTCCTTCAGAGCCAACTTCTTCTCCTCTCTCCTCTGACCCCCCTATCTTTAAGGAAACCATCTAAGTTCCCTCCCCTCAGTTCTCACATCTACCAATCACTGTCGATGTCTCCCCTGTGCCAATGGTGGCTCTAGCTTAACCCAGGACTGCCCAGAGGTCTTCCCCCTTTGCACATGTCTGTTGAAGGTCATATTCTCAAATAATTAAATCTTGATCTTTGCTGCAGCCCTTCCTAAATCCTGTTACTCTGAGTAGGGTGGAGATTGTAGTTTCCAAGACCTGGTTCTGTCATTCCAAGTATCTCTATTGTATCAATTCTAAAATCAATCATGACTCAAAGAATTTCCTGTTCTATGCTTAAGCATAGGTCAAAGCCCTTTCCATTGTTTAGCAAAAGGTTTCTGTCCTAAAGTAGTCTTAAGTAGGGAGGAGAAGGATCCTCCCATGCCAAGGAGTTTCATATTCCAATAGAGTTCTTACTATCAGTAGGAAATTTTTTCAAGTATGAAATTTCCCAATGGTGAAATTTCCAACATTCATAAGTCTAAGAAATTTTAAGGTTCACAATTCTGCAACTTTGCTAAACTTGTTGATTATTTCCACTAGCTTTTTCGTTGATTCTCTAGGATTCTTTAAGCAGACCATCATATCATCTGCAAAGTGTGGTAGCTTGGTCTCCTCATCACCTATTTAAATACCTTCAATTTCTTTTTCTTCTCTAATTGTTCCTGCTAGTGTTTCTGGTACAATGTTGAAAGGTGATAATGGACATTCTTGTTTCAATCCTTATCGTATTGAGAATGCTTCTAATTTATCCCCATTATAGATGATGTTTGCTGATAGTTTTAGATATATACTGTTTATTATTTTTAGAAAAAATTCCATCTATTACTATACTTTCTAGTGTTTTCAATAGGAATGACTGTTATATTTTGTCAAAAGCTTTTTCTGTGTCTATTGAGATAATCATGTGATTTTTGTTGATTTGCTTGTTGATATGGTCAATTATGTGGATGGTTTTCCTGATATTGAACCATCCTTACATTCCTGGTATAAATCCCACCTGATCATAGTGAATAACCCTCATGATGACTTGCTGGAGTCTTTTTTAAGATTTTTGCATCTTTGTTCATTAAGGAGATTAGTCTGTAGTTTTCTTTCTCCGTTTTTGGCTTGCCTGGCTTTGGGATCAGTGCCACATTTGTGTTGTAAAATGAATTTGGTAGAACTCCCTCTTTGCTTATTATGTCAAAGAGTTTGTATAGTATTGGGATTAGCTGTTCTTTGAATGTTTGATAGAATTCACTTGTGAATCCATCAGGTCCTGGGGATTTTTTACTTGGGGAGTTCTTTGATGGCCTATTCAATTTCTTTTTCTGATATGGTATTATTTAAGAATTCTATTTCTTCTTCTGTTAATCTAGGAAATTTATATTTTTGTAAATATTCATCCATATCACCTAGATTGGTATATTTATTGCCATATAATTGGTCAAAATAGTTTTTAATGATTGCCTTAATTTCCTCTTCATTGGAGGTGACTTCTCCCTTTCCATCCCTGATAATGTTAATTTGATTTTCTTCTTTCCTCTTTTTTTTATTAGATTGACTAATATTTTGTCTATTTTGTTTGTTTTTTCAAAATACCAGCTTCTAGTCTTATTTATTATGTCAATAGTTCTATCACTTTCAATTTTGTTTTTTTCTCCCTTAATTTTTAGGATCTCTAATTTGATTTTCTTCTGGGGGTTTTAAATTTGTTTGCTTACAAGTTTTTTGATTTGCATATCCATTTCATTGACCTCTGCCCTCCCTAATTTGTTAATATATGAACTCAAGGATATAAATTTTCTCCTGAGTACTGCTTTGGCTGCATCCCATAGAGTTTGAAAGGATGTCTCATCATTGTCATTTTCTTCAATGAAATTATTAATTGTTTCTATGATTTGTTCTCTGATTAGTTGATTTTGGAGAATCATATTATTTAATTTCCAATTAATTTTTAATTTGGATTCCATGTACTCTTACTGATCATTATTTTTATTCCCTTATGATCTGAAAAGGTTGCATTTATTATTTCTGCTTTTCTGCAGTTGTATGCCATGTTTTTATAACCTTGTATATGGTCAATCTTTGTGAATGTGCCATGTGGTGCTGAAAAGAAGGTGTATTCCTTTTTGTCCGTATTTATTTTTCTCCATATATCTATTAACTCTAATTTTTCTAAGATTTCATTCACCTCTTTTACCTCTTTCTTATTTATTTTTTATTTGATTTATCTAAATTTGATAGTGGTAGGTTCAGGTCTCCTACTAGTATAGTTTTACTATCTATTTCCTCCTTTAATTCTCCTAGTTTCTCCATTAGAATTTTAGGTGCTATACCATTTGGTGCATACATGTTGATTAGTGATATTTCCTCCCTTTTATCAGGATGTATTTACCTTCCTTAACCCTTTTAATCATGTCTATTTTTACTTTGACTTTGTCAGATATCATGATTGAAACTCCTGGCTTCTTTCTGTCAGTTGAGGTCCAATAAGTCTTGCTCCACCCTTTAATTCTGACCTTGTGAGTATCTACTTACCTCATGTGTATTTCTTGTAAATAACATATGGAAGGATTCTGGATTCTAATCCACTCTCCTATTCTCCTACTTTTTATGGGTGAGTTCATTCCATTTACGTTCAAAGTTATGATTGATACTTTTGAGTTCCCTAGCATTTTGATATCCTCTCCTAGTTCTGACCTTTCTTCTTTTGCTATATCCTTTTAAACCAGTGATTTACTTTTAGTCAATCCCCCTATTCCCCTCCCTTGATATGCTTCCCTTTCTGGCCCCTCCCTTTTTGTTCCCTTCTTGTTTTTTTAGGGTCTATTAAGTTCCCTTCCCCCTCTCCTTCTCTACCCTTTTTTGAACTCCCTTCCCCTTCCCCACCCCCCCATTAGTTTTCCCTTCTTCATTACCCTATAGGATAAGATAGACTTCAAGATCCCAATGGATTTAGATGCTCTTTCCTCTAAGAATTGATTTCACTGAGAGTAATATTCGAGTATTACCTATTAGCACTCTCTTCCTCTCCCTCTTATAAGAGTATTCTTCCTCTCCCCTTCCCATGTGTATCTTTGTGTGACAAAGATCATTCTATTTATTTTATTTCTTTAAGTATCTCTTAGTACCATCATCAATTCCCCCCCACCCTTTTATTTTGCATATCATTTTATAGCCTTTAATGCCCCAATCTTTTCCTATGAATGACTCTTCTATTTATTATAATAATGAAAACATGTTTGAGAGTTACAAATAACATTTCCCCCATATATTAATATATATCATTTGATCTAAGTGTAACCCTTAAAGAAGAGAGTTTGAATTAAAAAAAAACATTTTTCTTCTTTTCCTTCTCTTTCATATTTACCTTTTTATGTTTCTCTTGATCTTTGTGTTTGGATATCAAACTTTCCACTTAGTTCTGGTCTTTTCCTTACAAATACTTGGAAATCTTCTATTTTGTTGAATGCCCATACTTTCCCCTGGAAGTATATAGTCAGTTTTGATGGATAGGTGATTCTTGGTTGAAGACCAGTTCTCTTGCCTTTCTAAATATTGTGTTCCAGGCCTTGTGGTCCTTTATGGAAGCTGGCAGGTTTTGTGTGATCCTGATTGGTGCTCCTTTGTATCTGAATTGTTTCTTTTTGGCTTCTTGTAGGATTTTCTCCTTAGCTTGAAAGCTCTGGAATTTGGCAATTACATTTCTGGGAGTTGTTTTTTGGGGGTTTAGTGTAGAGGGTGTTTTGTGAACTCTTTCAATGTCTATTTTTCCCCTTGTTCAAGAACTTCAGGGCAGGTTTTCTTGGATGATCTCTTGTAGTATGGTGTCACGGTTTCTGTTTATTTCTGGCTTTTCAGGTAGACCAATGATTCTCAAATTGTCTCTCCTTCCTCTGGTTTCCTGATCTGTCACCTTGTCAGTGAGATATTTTATGTTTTCTTCTATTTTGTCAGTCTTTTGACTTTGCTTTATTAATTCTTACTGTTTTGCAAGATCATTGGCTTCCAGTTGCTCAATTCTGGTCCTTAAGGCCTGGTTTTCTGTCATAATCTTTTGGTTTTCTGCTTTAACCTTTTGGTATTCAGCTATGATTTCTTCATTTTTTTGGAACCATTTCTCACTTCTCTTTCCAGAAGGCTTCCATCTTTTTGAGAAGTGCCAATTGAGATTCTTCCAGGAGTTGTGGACAATTTCTTTCTTTCTTTTTTTTTTTTTTTTAGGTTTTGCCTTTGTTTGAATTTCATCCAGTATTTCCCCTGTAGATTGGGTTTTTCCTCCATAAAAATTCTCGTGGGTCACAGTCTTTTTTTTTGTTTGTTTGTTTTTTTGGAAGGATTTTGAGGCTCCTGTGCACAATTAACCATTTTCCTAGATGTTTTCCCTTCCCGCTTTAGTCAGAAATCTGAGTCATCTGGGCAGGTTCTCTGTGCATGGAGTTAAGGGGCAAGGATTTTGCCTGAGGCAAGCTCATGAATCTCCGCAGTCCTTTGCAGCTCTTCTCTGTGCTACCTTCCCAGAGGTGCTCAAGGTCTGAGCTCTCCTGCCCACCTGGGTTTCTAGTCTAGCTGCTTTCAGGGGTGGTTCTCCGTCTATCCTAGTCAGCTGCCAAGGACCTAGAAGTGCCTCTTTCTCACCCTAGAGGTGCCACTTGCTCGCTCTTCTTGGCGTGTGCTGGCTCTGGCTCTGTAGGTGGGGGTGGGGAGGGTGGATCGGCTCGTGTTTGGGTGGAAGCCCTTTCACCTTCTTATAGACTGGAAAAGCCCCAATCCCATGCACCTTCAATGCCGCGCCCTACTGTACAGTTCCTCTGTTCCTCTGAAAATGATTCTTAAGGTCTTTTGGGGTAGTCCTTGTCAGTGTGTGCTGGGGAGAGGAAGTGACCCGTGTTTAGACTGCCTCTATGCTTACCTGGAAGTCCCTGGATTCTACTTTTTAATGAATGAATTTCATCCTTGACTTTTGGTCATCCTTTTCCTTTTGGCCTGTTTTTCTTCATAGGTGTTCTTTCATTTTCTTTCCCTTGCTTGCAATCTGGTCAATTCTAGCTTTCAAGATATTATTTTCTTGTTTTTGTCCATGTGCCTCAGTTTCCAGATGACCTATTTTCTTTTTAAGTTCTTTTCTCAATTGTCTTCAGCCTCTCTTAATTGTTTTTTGAGTTCTTCCAACGCTTGTGTCCAATTTGCTGGAGTTCTTGAGTTTTTGCTTGGTGTTCCTTGATCTTCTTCTATTCCATTTGTTCTTTGTTCATTACCTGGATAGAAGCTGTTGATTGTAATTTCTTTTTAATTTTTATGTTATTTATTCATATTTTTTCCTTCTTTTCCCCCTGTCATTGACTGTAATCTTGCTCCTCTTTTTCTTTTTCTTTTTTGCTGGATCTGTGGGTTTGGGCTATTCTATCCTGAAGGATTTTCTTCTCTGATCTGCTGATTAACTAGTTTAGGCTGATGGAGCATTAATGAGCCTTGAGGCCAGATCTTCCCCAGCTGCCAGCAGAAGCTGAAGGTGAAGGTGAAGGTGTTGAGGCTGATGGTAGTTACCTTCATCCTCCTCTCTACTCTTTTCTTATAGCTACCTCCCTATCAGCTTCCAGTTCAGAGCCCTGAGCTTCCTCTGGTGGTACCAAGGTATTCTGTTGAGGTTGCAGCCTTGGCCCTGGGATTCCAGTCAGCCAGATTCTTACCTTGGGTCTCAGAGCAATAGGTGAGTGAGGGTTGTTGGAGATTGAGCTTCCCTGTCCTCTGAAGGCTTCTTATCTGCGCTGTGGATAGATGAGATTAACCCAGGCTGAGCTCATCTGCAGAGTTGGATGTGCCCTGAGACCAAAACCTCCAGAGATAGGGACCCAGGATGAAGAATGGTGGCTGAAGGCAGTGACCAGGTTCCCTCCTCTCTGCTCCTCTCCTCCAGCTGCCTCCCTGCTAGCTATGGTCAGAGCTCTGAGCCTCAAGTAACTGTGGTAGCTAGGCACTCCCTCCAGGGTAGAGCCCTCGACCAAACGAGATCTTAGCAATTGCCTGAATCTCAGCACAGTAGGTGGAGGAGGGGTCCTGGGACCTTCCTTCTTTCTTTTCCTTAAACCCAAGAATTCAAACTTCTGCTGTATACCTTTTAAGTTGAATCAAGCAGGAGGGTCCCCTGGCTCTGTCCTGTTGTTGGATTTGATTTTCTGTCCCCTTGAAGCACTTAGTTTTTTGTTGGTGTGGAAAGGTTTTCACAGAGGACTCAACTTTTGACTTTTGTTGCTTGGCCATCTTGACTCCACTTCTTAGAGTAACATTTTGGCTTGTAACTTTAATATATTATAATGATAATAGTTATTATTATCTCCAAGATCAATTCAAAGGCCTTACAGCTTAGAAGTGTTTTGGGTTGTGTTTTTGGAGTTTGTCTGGGAACTTGCCTTAGGGAGGTTCCAGATGGGCCTTTTCTAAGACTGAACAATAAACTCAGAAGTACCCAGTGATCAAATCTTAAGTACCCTTTTGTCTTAGAAGTTTCATCCATTATATCAGAGACCTCTCCCAGGTACCTGGAATCATCCTCTTGTATCCATTGTAAATCATCAGTTTCTTCCAGGTAATTCATTCCTGAACTCCTCCTCTCTTTGTATCCACTATGAAGCTAATCAATTTAACATTCCTGTCCTTTATTTCTGGATTATAACTTCTGTCTCCTACCCTTGAGCACTTTCCTAAAAATGTTAATTTGAAGGAAGGCTTGAATATATAAAATAAGTCTATTGTATTTTCCTGTAAGTTAAGATATTTTCTGTAAATCAGGGGCCATTTTGTCTCAGGTCAATGACTTGAGGTATGGTCATATAATTCTCTGTAAATCTGGGGAACATTGTCTTAAGTCTATGATGTGAGACATTGCTCCACATTTTCCCTCTCTTTCAATAAATATACTACATTTTTAAAGATGGGTTTCCTCAGCATTTTTTAATAGTCACTAAAGAGGGTAAATCTTGTTATTTTCAGTATCCACTTAGACTTCCACTTCACACAGATAGAATCCTAGCTTTTTGAATAACTGACCCAAAAGGTAGATACTTTAAAGGGAGGTCATGTCAAAATGGCATGTCTAAGACTTCAATCCTGAGCCCTGTTCCATGTAAGATTTTTTTCTCTCTCCCAAAATAATATAAGCTCTGTGAGAGTATGAGCTATCTAAGAATTGGTACTAGTCTCAGTTCCAAAACAGAAGAGAAGTAAGAATTAGGCAACTGGGGGTTAATTAATTTGCTCAATGTCACAATTAAGAAATGTCCAAGGTCAGATTTAAACCCAGGACTTCCAATTTCCATGCTTAGCTTTCTATCCACTGAGCCAACTAGCTGCCTCTCAAAAAGCACTTACTGCATGACAAATGCCAACTGTGTTATGGAACCCCCCAAGTCCCTTGGGAATTTGCCTTAATGGTAGTCCCAGACTGAGCTTGTCTTAGACTGAACAATGGACCACCAAGATTCCATTAAGCATTCTCAACAGGAGTGATAGAAATACTTAAACTTCAAGTACCATTTTTGTCTTAGAAGTTTTTCACTTTGTATCTTGGGCTACTCCCTGGTACCCAGCCTCTAGCTATAGCCTCTTTCCCCTGCCTTCTTGTAATCAGTCTGTGTGTGTTTCCTGTCCTTCATTTCCCATGTAGAGGATCCTAAATTTTTCAGCTCCTTGGGAAAAAAATCTTTTGAGGTGATTTCCCCCCAGACATGTTTCCAGAGTCCCAGAGATTTGTCTCTCTGTAGTACCTAGCACTTGACTCTGTGTAGTGACCAATCAGAGCACTGTCTTCCTTGTCTTGATTAAAGACTTGTTTTTTTTTAACTACTTTAGTGGTTCTGTGTTTTTTTTTTCCCCCCACAAAATACTAAGAGATGGGCATTTCCAGGCCTGATTGATGCCCCATGAATCTGAGAAGTCTTGAATTGCTGGGTGTTCTCTGTCAGAAGTAATTCCTGAAACCATAACACTTCCCAGAGGAGTAGCTAGAATACCACTCAGGAGTTTATGTGCTTTCTTTCACAACATGTACTTTCCAATCAAAACTCAGAGAACTCTGTGCAGCCACATCAATCTCTTTTGAAATTATATTTGTATTAACTTTCTTTTTAAATGTGCATTTAAAAATCTCCCCTTTTCCTCCTGCACATCATTCTGATTTATATTTATAAATTTTTGTTTCTGAATACCCTGCATCTCCCTAAAATCTTGATCCCTTTTAGAGTCTGGTATTGATCCTCATGTCTATCATTTTTCTGAACATGCTAAAGAGTAAGGTAAATGTCTGACTGCCCAATGTTCCATTCACTGACTATTATGACCAGTTTCATAGGGCTAATTTCTCCCATTATTCTTGTTTCATTTACTATGATTGCAATTATTTTTCATGGCTCGGTTACAACCAGTGGGATTGTTCACCACATTGTTTCCCTAACCTAATGAGAGCTGTTGACTATGGGTACTTCACCTATTGAAGGTGAAGGGGAGCCTGTTACAGGCTCTCTTTCACAATCTGTTCCTGCCATCATTTCTCATAGGTTTCAGTTCCCTCAGGGACCTCTTTTATTTCTTCCACACAAAAGATAATAAAGAAAATGGGAGAAAAAAAGACAATGTTGTAGCTGCAGGAATGCTACTAAAAGTGTAGAAATCCCACCATTTAGAAGGTAACTTCTCACTGTTTCTTAATGAAAAGAGAACTATGCATTCTTGAAAGCAGATTTGTTGTAGGTAATCGTATTATTTGAATTTAAACATTATTTTTCTTTACCTAATCTTGTCCTAGCAATAATGCTAATGTATGTATAGTAAGAGAAATATTTAATATGAGCTTTTCAGAATGGATGCATCAGCACAGTGCCTTTATATATGTAAAATATTTTATAACTTCCAAGTTATTTCTAAAGCTTTTTACTAAAACCCTCAACTAATATTCAAATACAATGAAGAAAATTAATTTTTAATATTGGATCATTTGATTATTAATGTCAATTTCTAATAGTCTCTTCTCTGTCAAAAGGCTATCTCTTCCTTAGATAATCCTAGGAAAGTCTTTGTATTACTACTCTTAAAGGTATTTTTGCTCTTAACCAGATTGGGCTGGACTCTACCCTGGGAATCAGAGTTCTGTTTACCCTGTAAACAGAAACTAATTTGGGCTAGTCCCTGCTACCCAACTTGACTTGAGTGCCTTTGCCTCCTCATTAAAGGCTTGGGCCACCTTGGATCATGAAGGTGAAACTGCCCAGAATGAAGTATTTTGTGTGTGTGTGTTTCCCCCTTAGATTGCCAGAAGTGGCTGGAATCTCATGACTAGGTCTCACTCCTCATGTGCACCCCTCTTCACTCCTCCTCATGCATAAAAGTCTGCCCCTTTCTGGGTGGATACTCTTTCCTCAGGTACATGGCTGAGCCCCTGGCTCACTGGACCCTCTTGATCTCTATTAAAGATGCTTGCTTCTTGTTACATGAGTTTGATTTATTTCATGACTCGACAACACAATCAGTAATGAAAAATGATTTGGTAACAAGGCTTTGGTGAATGATCAGATTGCCTAAATTGGAGGCATACATGTGGGGGACATTGTTCTGAGAGAAGACATTCTATATTTGCTTACCACATGGTTGGAAGCAGCCTTTTACCAAAGACTTTCTAACTATAGCCATAATTGTCCTCTTGTTTAAATCTGTTTGCCAGAGGCACTGTCTTTTCTGTCTTTCAGATGGTTCCCAGGGCTGAAGATCTCATTTGTCCACAGCAGTAAAGTGAGTAAGTGGAAGGACCACCTTCTCTTCCCATTAGACACTATGGCCCTGTGTGAGTCAGGCTTGGGCTTTGGGGTCTGTTTCCTTTGTCCTTTGCAGTTCTCAGGTTCTCTGACTTGGAAAAGCTAGAGCCTTGGGGGCCTTTGGAGCTCAGGATTCCAGACCAGATGGTTTAACTAGCCTAGCCTGAATGCCTTGATCATCTAAAGGACACAAAGGGGAGGGGGAGCTCTGGACTTGGAACTTGATGGGATTCATTCTATATAAGAATTGAGTTTAGTTGTAAACCAGATACCTCTGTGCCTCCCAAGGACACCACAGAGTGGTATGTATATGGGGAATTGTGCCCCACAGGTACCAAGGAGAAATATTTTTTACTTTTGTTCTTGTCATCCTTAGAAATAAATATTCCTTTGTAAAAGTTAATCTTATTGTTAAGTAGGTTAATAAAGATGCTTAGAACCCTAAAATTTGGGGCACATAATCTGTGGGGGCGTGAGCCAGTGGCAGGGATGAGAGACTCCTATTCCCTCCGACCCCTTAAGGAGATTGGAAATGTAAGTTGAAATGTAACACGTCTGTTCCTTAACCAGTGGGAGCCGGAGTAGCCCTATAACAATTCATAAATTTCTTCTATTTAAGTACAATTTTTAAGTAGCACATAAATGTTCTGTAATTCTAACTTTTCACTCCTTCAGAAAGCTTTAGCTCCCACTGAGAGCAAATTAATAAGTAGGTAGTTTGATCTCTATCCAGCCGTCAGAAAGAACAATATTTATTAAGTTGAAGTATCGCAGTGAGACTATATACTCAGCCTAGCTAGAGGTCTTTTGGAATCGAGGGCCGCTGTGTGAGGACTCTTTCAAAATACCTGACATTTATATAATGTTTTAAAGTGTGAACAGCACTTTGTATGTATACTCTCATTACCGCCTCAATAATCCTAGAGCTAGAAGGCATGATGGGTTTTATTATCTTCATTTTTACAAATTAGGGAACCCTGCCTCAGAGAAGCTAACTTGACTACAGTAACACAGTTAGCTGGTGGAATTTCCACCCAGAATGTCCTGACTCCCAATCTAACACTCTTCCCATGATGTTTCTCCAACCTGACCATTCATTTTGGAATAAGAAAGGTCATTTTGGAATAAGAAAAGAACTCCCTAAAGGGAGTTCGTTTGAGGTAATGCCATCTATTACCACTGACCCTGCCTGAAAACCCTAGCTGAGAAAATTTAACTGCCTTGGCTTGTTTCCTGGGTACCTATCCTTTAGATTATTATTGCATGGTGGAGACAAAGTCGAATCTGAAGGGGAACCCAGCATTCATATTCAGTGTGTACTCCCAGGTGCTGGCAAACAGATGTGTCTGGCTTCAGTAGCTGGGCAGCTTTTCCTCCAGGCATCATTTGTGTGGGAGCAGTGCTCCCAGCCATTGTCCCCACAACCTGAAAGCAAGGCTTCCTTCCAGGAGGTATGAAATGGACAATCACATTCCTTCCCAGGTTCCTAGGAGGAGCCCACACAATTTATCATCATCACCTCTCTCTTTCTCTCTCTCTCTCTCTCTCTCTCTCTCTCTCTCTCTCTCTCTCTCTCTCTCTCTCTCTTTCTCTCTCTCTCTCTCTCTCTCTCTCTCTCTCTCTCTCTCTCTCTCTCTCTCTCTCTCTCTCTCTCTCTCCCTCCCTCCCTCTCTCTCCCAGCTCTCCATCTCCCCTCCCCCTCTCCCCCTTAGGGAGCAACCCTGGGCTCCCAGAGAAAGCCAGCTGTAGAAGGAAGGTGTGGCCTTCTCACCGGACTTCATTTATAGAGCTTGTTTTAAACAGAAACGAAATCAATAAGACACAGAAAATGGAATCAATGGCCAGTGTTTTATCTTCTCACAGCCACAGGAATTCCCCTCCCAGAAGTGGGAAGTCTATCCAAGAAAGGGATAAAAAGCACACAGAACAGCCATTTCAAAGAGAAAGCTCCTAGCGTGCACAAAACCCTCGTTTGGGATAAAAGATGGCAGCTGCAGAGCTGGAATGGTAACCGGTTGCCATGGTTACTCTGCCTTGGATTCAGACACCACATGCCACCTGGCGGTTGTCAGCCTGAAAAGGCAGCCCCTCAGAGTCCTGGGGGATGGGGTTAATGCCCAGAGCATTTACAGTGGCTTCAATCCGCCTTTAGAGTTGAAACCTGGTACGTGTAAGAGGATGGAAGATTCCCTGCCAGAGAAACAAAGCCTAGAGGCCAAATCAGGCAGAGATGGAAGGCAAGATGGCTTCCCTTCTTTCCTTACAAGTGAACTTTCAGTTCTGGGGAACACTATTATGGAAGCTGGCATGTAAGCCCAGGGCAAATCTTTGTCTTCTGGTCAAGGTAGATTTAGCATCCTGACCAAGAATTTTTATAATCTAAAAACCTTACAATAAAAAAGACACAGATTGCTAGCTAGACATTAGTTCTATCCTTTAAAGGAACATTCAGCCTTGAGGGGAGCTAACACTGTCATCTAGCCTAAAAATGCATTCTAGCAATTATTTATCTTTAAATGAAAATAAGGTAAAAATAATCTTGTTTTGAAAAAGATTGAAAATTTCACGCAAGCTCTTAAGATAAATATAGCTGTTTTAGAATATATAAAAACCTATACTGAGAATCATATTAATACATGAAAATTACTTTTTTCCTCTAGCTTTTACTAATCTCTTAGATTATTATTATAGATCATTATTTGATTTCTTGCTAATTCAACATCATTCAATTAAGCAAGCACTTAACCACTTATTGTGTGTTGAGTGCTAGGAACGGAAAGGAAAAAAAAAAACCTAGAACCTGCCCTCAAGCAGGGCAAAATATATCAATCTATGTTAATTTGGAGGAGGGGAAAAGGAAAATAAAAATGCATAAATACATATTAGTTTGGGGGTGCTGGTGGTGATGAAAAGATAGCTTAAATGTGAGGGAAGGAATTTAGTTGAGAAAGATCTGGTATGATCAGCACGTTATAAGAGGTGAAGATTTAGGAAGGAGAGAAATCCAGGCTTGGGGGACAGTCAGTGCAAAGGAACAGCGGAAAGAGTACTCAGGGGGAATCAAAAAGACCAATTTGGCTGGGAGGGAGATTGCATGAAGGAGGAGTAATGAAATTATTCTGAAAAGATAAACTGGAGCCAGATTATGAAGGACTTTAAATGTAAAATAAAGAACTGGTATATTATCCCAGATGTCATAGGGAGCTATAAAAGCTTCTTGAACTGGAGATAGACATGGTCAGATCTGAGCTTTATTAATTTGGTAATTGTGTGGAGGCAGACTATATAAGAGGGAGACCAGCAGCAGAGAGACTATTATGATAGCCCAGATGAGAGGCGTTGAGGGTCATAATAATAGAAGGACCCACTGAGTTGATACAACTGGATTTTTGCAAGAGGTTTTATGAAAATAGAAGTGATAAGATTTGATAGCTGATTGAATGTGGGAGTTGAAGGAGAGGTGATGAATTTGGGTTAAGAAAATTAATGAATTCAATGTTTGGCAATGTTTTAGGAAATAAGTTTATCATCACTTTGAGACTTGAAAATTCAGCTTTCAAGAGTTTTGTGTATCCTCCAGAACAGTCCTATAATCTGAGCATGCTATTGCTATAATGCAATAGACAGCTTTATTGTGTAGCATAAGTAAATAGGTTTAGAATAATAGCATTTCAGTATCAAATAGGAAGGGCTGAAATAATTTAGTCCAACTACTCTTTCCCAGGAGGATACTGAGGTCTAGAGAACTGAAGTGACTTTGCCCAGGTCAGCTTCCTAGTCAAGGTCAGAACTGGGAATCACATTTGTTCTCCTTGACTCCAAGACCAGTGCCCATTCATAGATACCATATTGTCAGTCAGGCAAGGGTGTGTCAATGAGGCATACTAGGGGCAGCTAGGTGGCATGGTGAATAGAACATGGCTTGGAATCAAAAAGACTCATCTTTATGAGTTCAAATCCAGCCTCAGATACTTCCTAGCCATGTGGCCCTGGACAAGTCACTTAACCCCAATAGCCTAGTCATTTTCTCTTTTATCTTAGAATTGATACTAAGATAGAAGGTAAGGATTTTATTGTTATTTTTTTAAATGAACTGGAGAAAGAATGGCAAACCTCTGTAATATCTTTGCCAAAAAAAACCTCAAATGGGGTCACGAAGAGTCTGATAGGACTCAAATGACCAAATAAAAACAAATGAGACATACACTGTAATGACATAATATGTGTCAAACTCTCCCCAAATAGTTTTAAAAAATCATTACATGATCTATTCTTTGAGTTTTAAATAAGAGCCTTGACATTCATGATTTTGTATACTGAGTAAGAACTGGTTTTATCATAGGATCATAGATTTTGTTAGGATTAAAATTCTCTGGAGACTATATTAATTTATAATTATTTGTTAGACAGGGAAAACAGGTTGGCATGATAAAAGGCATAGTCACATGGCCCATCACCCTAGGTAATCTGAGTTTGAGCTCTTTGCCTTGTGCCTCTGTTTGCTAGTCAAGAGAGTATGTTGCTTCCTGGATCCCTAATTTATAACCCTAGTGATGTCACTTTTTCTGGGTCTCCCTTGTTGAACAGACTTGACCTCAGTCCAGGTCACAGACCAGTTTTCTAGGTACTAGGAGTCATGTAGAACAAGATACAAGGGTCTTCTAGGACTCCAGAAACCAGAAGCTTACTCCTTATACAGATGAGTCTCTGGCCTCAAGTTCCCAACCCAATCAAAGGGTTAGGATGAGACTGAAAAGAATTTTTAAAACTTTACTTTTAGAAAGGACAGAGGGATGTGAATTTATGTTAATTTCACACAATTTAAAGCTGGAAATGCCAGATTGTTTGTCCAATTCTTTCATTTTACAATTCAGTAAACAGAAGTCCAGAGATACTAGTTACAATGGTGCACTTGAGGAATTAAAAATGTAGCGAATAATATTTCTTTCTATGGGACAACAAAATGAAGAAATATTAATCTTTGTTGTCATGTCAGCCTGAGTTAGCTCATTTGGTTAAAGATAAAGATAATAAAATTTACTGTAACTTAAGTAAGCCTGTTTATTACAAGAGTAAAATTTGATGTTTTGTGTCTTTTTTTTTGGAAGGAAAAATTTATCTGCTAATTTGAAAAGTTGTTGTAATCTTAGTTTGATGATTAAAATAATATCATTCATGCCTAAATTATTAATGTTTCTCTTTAAAAAATACTACCACTATTAGATCTGTATCCCAGAGATTATTATTTTTTTAAAGGTGGAAGGGACTTATTTGTGTAAAAATATTTATTGTAGCTTTTTGTGGTGGCAAAGAATTAGAAACTGAGGGTTGCTCATCAATTGGGGAATGACCAAATAAGTTGTAGTATATGATTTTTATGGAATACTATAGTGCTATAAGAAATAACAAAAAAGATGATTTCAGAAAAAGCTGGAAAGAATTAACATGAACTGATGAAGAGTAAAGCAAGCAGAACCATGAGAACATTGTATATAGCAAAATCAATACTATGATTAACTATGAATGACTTAGCTATTCTCAGCAATACAGTGGTCCAAGACTCTTGATGATCCAACTCTCATTAATCTAAACTTAGCATGAAAAATACCATCTACTTCCAGAAAAAGAACTAATGGAATATGCATGCATATTGAAGCATACTACATTTCACTTTCTCTTAATTTTTTTGTTTTCTTCCATAAAATGATGAATATGAAATATTTTATGTGATTGCACATGGAAAATCTCAATCAGATCCCTTACTTATTGTCTGAGGGAAGAAGAGTAGAGAAAGAAGGAATTTGGAATTCAAAATAAAAAAAAATAAATGTTAAAATAATAATGAAGCTGCTCTAGTCATCTATTTTTTAAGGAGAAAACTAATTTTATTAAAAACTGAACCCAGAATTAATAAGCTCCATATTTGAAAGAGGAAAATCTTCTATAAAGCAAGCTTTTAAAGGAAACAAATATTTGTTGTTTTTCTTATTAAACCTTAACTGTTATCAACAAGAAAACAATGTGGTCAAGTGGGAAAAATACTGAAACAATATGGGAGAACTCATTTCTAGTCCTGATTCTGCAGATAATTACTTTGTGACCTTGAGAGAGTCACTTAGAAATTTAGAGATTATAAAGGCTAGACAGAGAAGGAACTTTAGAGATTAATGTTAACATTTCTGGGATTTAGTTTTCTTACATATCAAACTGCTGAGGTCCCTCCAGTTGTTTATATATTCAGACATATCCCCAAGGTGAAGGGGCAGGATTTGTGACTATTGTTGAATCAGAGATATAACTCAAAACCTCAGGAAAGTTTTGTTATCATAGATTTCCTTATACTGAAAGATTGATGCCCAGAAAATGAGAAGGTATGATATTTAGCCATATCACATGACATCCAGGGGAAGGAAAAACACCCATACTATATGTAGTTTGCCTGGTTTCATTCCTCAAGATTAGGGATGCCACTTACAGAGAAAATCCCATTTCAGGGAAGGCATCCAGGGAATCCCAAATGTAGCCATACCCTTCTAGGGATATTTGAATATGAGTCACTCTCTCTATGCAACTAGACTTTCCACAAAGTTCTGCAATAGGGGTCAGTCTTTTAACAAACAAGTAATAGTTTCCATTTTTCTGTGCGACCAACAATGAGCAAGTCATTGAACCCTGTCTTTGTTTCCATTTCCCCATCTGTCAAATGAGCTAGAAAAGGAAACCTATTTGTTATCTTCAACTTCTCATTCTCTCTTATCCTACCTTATCCAATTAGTTCCTTAATTGTATTATTTCTACCTTTATAACATCTCTATTATAGACTCTCTTCTTTCCAGGCATTTTTGCTGCCACTACTCTAGCGAGGGTTCTCACCATGTCATAGCCTGGGCTATTTCCTCCCTGTCTCAAATCTCTCTCCACTCCAATTCATTTTCCACTTACTCTCATATTGATCTTCTTAAGATGCAGATCTGACTATATTATCCCCTACTGAATAAAATCTTATGTTTCCCCTATTACTTACAGGATCGAATATAAAATCCTTTGTTTGACTTTTAAAGCCCTTTGCAGACTATCCCCTTCCTACCTTTCCAGTCTTCTTAATAACTTGCTCTACCTCCCCACCATTGGCCTCCTTTCTTTTTGTCCCATTAGACCCTCCATCTTTTCAGTGAACCAGCTGTCCCACAGATCTAGAGTGCTCTCCCTCCTCTTCTGTGCCTCTCCTAGTTTCCCTTGATTTCTTTAAGTTTCTACTACAGACCCATCTTCTGCAAGAGGCCTTTTTTATTCCTTAATCTGAATACTTTCCTACTGAGGCTACCCTCAATTTATACAACTTGTTTGTACACTGTTATTTGCAAAGTCTTCCCCATTAAACTGTGAGATCCTTTAGGGACATACTATGTTTTGCCATTCTTTGAATGCCCTGCCCTTAGCATGGTCCTTGGCATATAGTATATGCTTCTTCAGAAATGCTGGTTGATGGGTTGATCTTTTGGAGAGTCTAGTGAAAGCAATAGACCCCTTCTCAGAATTATGTTTTTTAAATGCATAGTCAACTATATAGATTGATAAAGGTAAAAAATTGTATTTAAATAAAGATATATATTTTTCCCATTTGTGTTTATGAATCTCTAAGAATCTTTTCATGAACCCCTTTGTGGATCCCAGATTAGAAGCACTTATAGAGGGATTTCAATGATCTTGATTTTGACAATACCTTTATATGATTTCAACAATGACCTTACAAGAGTTCTATGAGGCAAGTACTGCAAATATTATGACTCCTACTTCCATTTTCAGACTTTCTTTGGGGCACATCAATTGGAAAAGGATGGATACTCATAGGATTATATCCCAGCTGGAATAATTCTCTGCCTTTGAAGCTGCCACTTGCTGCTTCTCTGAAGAGCTGCCATCTTTATCTGCCCAACCTGGTGACATCATCTGTTGGGCTGCTTTCTCTTCCCATCTGCAAACCGTGAGCTACTGGGAGACCTCTTCTGCTCTACTGCCATCTGCAGGGCTATCCTGGATTGCAGCTGCTGGTGACATTTCCTGGGCTCACTTCTTTTGCTAGCTCCCTGCTGAATTGCATCTGCTATGTGGTTTCTTTCCTTCTAGAGAGGGGTCACAGCTCTTTTGTAAAATGGCTCCTAGCCTCTGACTATCTCAATTCCGCCCCCTTCTCTATTCTTTAATGAGTAAGACTTATAACAGCAGTATTTTTAGATCAAAGCTCTTTTGAACCACTTGACCATGTCCCTAAATCTGCTTCCCATCCAGCTGCCACAGCCATCACAGAGAGGAGAGGGAGCCCACTTTCCTCATCAGACCCAGTAATCACTGCTGACCAAAAAGCTGATCAGCACAGAAACCCTGGGAGGGTCAGCAACCTCCAGACCTCTAGTCTTGCTTCCAGTCCAGCCTTCACAACCATCATCCCAAAAAGCAATTCCTTTGAAGAAGAAACCAGCCACCATCATCAACTGCCACCCAAATGTCACACACAGGACAGCTAAACCAGTCTAGTGGAAGCAGCAAAGCTCTAGAGGGATAAAAAGGAGGCAGTGTCTTCCAGGCAAGTTAAATCACCACAACAACCTTGACCATGATCCTTCAGACTCTATTGGAAACAGCCTAGGACCCTGAGCCCAAGAGCCTTGGGAATATCATTACTTCTATTCCTGTGTCCCAAGCCAGAATCTCAGAATTGATGCTCTTTTTAGATAACCAGATGACAGTTGAAAGTTGGGGAGAAGAAAAGTACCTAATTATATCTAGATGTTTGCATTTCTAAAAATTTTACTCCAGTATAGCATAAATGACCAATAATTGCTTATTCTTAGCTGTTTTAATAGAATTCTTTGAAAATTAAAAAAAAAGATACTGAATGGCAAAGTATGATAAGATAGTAAAAACAAAACAGAAAACCTACCACCTCCTCCTGTTTGTATAGTTTACAGTTTATGAAACACTTTCACACTCAGTCTAACAGACAAGGAACTCAATACAAGTGGAAGCTAAAATGTGTTAAGAGAGAAGTGAAGGAAGGAGGTGCAAAATGGCAGGTAATTGTATTCAGCTGTTAACCCCTTCAATCATAACCAGCTGTGCTTAACTTCTGTAAAGTATCAGAATTTTGGCAGGAACTTGCTAAATTTTTTATCAAAAGCTGATTGCACAAGCTTCATTTCTCAAAAAAAAAAAAAGGTGAGAATATTTCAGTCAACAAATAAATTCTCATTTGGGAGGCCCTAGCAGGACACTAAGCAACTAGTGAGGCTAACAGGTATGCCAAAACACTTTACCATAGGAATCAGTTACAAGAGCTAAGAAGAAAAAAGATACAGATTCATGATCTTGCTTCCAAGAAGTTTGGAAAGCAAAAGAAATTCTGTAGAAAGTGGTGATATATATCTTTTTGCTACTGCCATATAGATAGCAGATAGAGTACGAGGCCCAGAGTCAGGAAGACTCACATTCCTAAGTTCAAATCTGGCCTCAGACATTTACTAACCCAGGCTAGTCAGTTAACTTTATTTGCCAGTTTCCTTATCTATGAAGTGAATTGAAGAAGAAAGCAAATCACACCAGTATCTTTGCCAAGAAAACTCCAAATAGAGTCACCAAGAGTCAGAAACAAATGGAAAATAATTGAACAACAATGACCAGAAAGTATAAGTTGGTTTTCTACTGAAAGAGAGGGGTTGGCTTAGAGCAGTGATGTTGAACCTTTAAGAGACCGAGTGCCCAAATTGAAACCCCAACACCACATATGAGCACCACCCCTGCCTTACCTCAGACAGCGGAGGGAGGAAGCAGTCCCATTGGGCTGCTGGGCAGAGGGGCTGGTTATGTGAGAAATGTCCTCAGGTGGGCATAAAGAGGGGGAAGGGTGCAACTCCCTCTGGCATGCTATGGCATGTGTGCCATAGGTTTGCCAACACAGGCTTAAAAGAATGATTCCATTCAAAAGATTATCAAGAAGGATTTTTTCTTTGAAAATAAATGGAAAAAAAAAAGGTCTAAAAGAATAGAAAAGAATCTTGACCTCTGTGAAACCATTGGAGGCATAAGAAAAAGTAGGGCATGGAAGATGAAGGAAAGAAAAAGAACATTCAGAGTTTAGTAATCAAGAATTTCTTCCCGAAGAGGGGAACTTGAAAAGGCCACATATTTAGGAATCCTGTGTATACAAGGAACACAAGTCTCTGGGCAAAGTCCTACTTCTAGTGCTGTAGAATCATGTAAATACTCAGAGATATCATCATGCTACTCATATTGTCTGCTGCAGGTCTTCAGTTGTAATACTGCTTCATTCCTTTAGGAGGGAGCATTTACTAGCAATTTAGTTTATAACCTCAAGGGTTCAAGTAAACTCAATTGTTATGCATCCCACACACAAGTATATTCACTCAGCTAGTTAGAGAAGCACTGGCTATTTTAAATCTGATTCTTGAAGATACACCTTTTCACCTGTTATTGCTTGGGCTCTTTCTGTCTGAAATCTTAATTGACTTAGAATGAGAAAATTATTTCTCTTTTCCACTCCCATGATGCCAGTCATGTAAATGACAGGGACAGGGTAGAAAGGACTGAAAGGGGCATTTGATCTTTGTCCTATTTCTCTTTGGCTCTGCATTCTTGAAAGCAATACAATTACTGTCATTCCTTCAGGAAATATTGCTGCTAGGAATATTTTTGTACAGATAAATCTTCTTTTCCTGCCAATAATATCTTTAGGGAATAGTTCTAGAAGTAGGTTCACTGGGTTAATAAGAGCTATAAAATTGTTCAGCTGAGAGCAGCCACAATGTTGTAGCTCTTATTGTATAATTTCAAATTGCTTTTGAAAAAGATTGCATCAATCTAGAGCTCTACCAACAGTCTAATAGCATGCCTGTTTTTCCATTGCAGAGCCAATATTGAATTTTATAATTTTAAACTTTCTTTTCTGTTTGATGGGTGGAAGATGATATCTCAGAATTGTATTAATGTGAATTTCTCTGATCATTAGGTATTGAACTCTTTATTCCCCCAAACTGATTATTTTTGTTTCTTCTTTTAGAAACTTCTTATTCATCTCTTTTGACAACGTATTACTTACCTACTTACCATTTAATTTTTTTTTTTTGCAAAATACTTGTGGATTTTTGCTCATCAGAAATATCAGAATTGTCTATCACAATGCTTGCCCCACCCTCAGCCTGGTTCTTTTTTAGGAACTAAAATAAAATGTATCATGTTTCAGGTGATTCTAAAGTACTAGGTGTTCCAGATAAGCCAAATAAAATTTGATAGTTAAGAGAGGGAAACCATATTTTGTTTAAAGATACAATTGACAATGAAACAACATCGAGAAATTTATATATATCAAATGTCATAGCATCTAAATTCTTAATGGAAAAGCTAACTGGATCATAAAAAGACATTATATTAGGTATTGTATAATTAAAATCTGCTCCCAGTACTCTAAATACCAGCTTCCCATGTTCCTTCTCACTTTACATCCTTATGTTTTGGAGATAAAGTTTATGTCTGACCCCACCCCTCTCTCTCTTTGCACATGAATGTGGCTAGGAAAACTGTTCTTTCCTCAGGTTTTTACTTTTATTCTCTGTATTTCTTTTTCTTTGAGTGATTATTAATAAATCTTAAAAAATATACTAATTAGAGTTTTTGGATATTAATTTAAATCTTACATTTTTTGGTGAGCCACTACAGAAGATTGAATCATTGATCTTCTTTTAAAATAGCCTTTGAGTAAAGATAAGGAGATTTCCCCAGTGGTGGGGACCTGCCCACCGACAAGAGCCGGGTAGTGGCATCTCCACCCACCCTGTACACCTGTGCTGCTCCCTCACTGCTACCTCTCATGGCTAGTTCCCCAAGTCTCCCACATGAAAGGTAAAGTATATATTTTCCCACTATTGCTAATAACTGAGTGCCTGGTACTAGCCCCCTGCCTCTCATAGCCCCAAACCCCATAACCATGTGAGTTCAGCACCACTGGTTTACTGTTGGCTTGGAGCATGAGAACAGCCCCTTACACGCTGACCACCCCACCCCACTCCTAACTTCAAGCCAATTTTTTAAGCTGTCCCTGGGGGTTTTCACATTCCTGGCTGAGAGGGTGGAAACTGAGGGGTTAGCCTGCATGGGGGTCTCCTGTGCCACCAGCATAATGGGGGAGAGGGGAGGGAAGAAAGGTAGCAGGTCAATGGATTTGAAGCCAGAATTTTGGAAATTAGCCTCTGGGGGTTTCATGATCCAAACATTAGGTGGAGCCTGTATTCTCTATTCAAACACCTTTTTGTTCTCCTTTGTACTTTTTGCCCCTAGTGGGGAGGGGAAAGAGGAATACTCTTCCAAACCTCTTAGCTAATTCATGAGGTTTTTATTTTTTTTTACCTTCAAGTAAGTGTCTTTTGTTTTCCCTGGAATCAAAAGCCATAGAGCTTATCTGAGGAGTAATGATGTTACAAAGCATGGTTCAAACTCTAAGGGAACAGGTTTTGTTCCCAGATAATTTTACTGAATTAGAAAGGCTTACAAATTTGTAATGGCTTTGTTTACTTCTGTTCCTGAGAGTATTTATTTTCATTGTACATTTACCACTTGGTTTCCTTCTCCTCAAGAATAAAAAACAAAAACAAAAACAAAACAAAAAACAAAACTAACCTGCTTAAATTATAGACCAAAATGGAAAATTTTGAAAAACTCCCAAGTGGTCTCAAGATGCAAAAGGAAGATCCCTCCCCATCTACACCTCAGGTTGAATACCTCCTCTTTGATCTTGTGCAACTCCTGGCCACCCCACCCTCCCCTGTCCCTTCTCCCCACCCCCAGGCCTCTTCCTTGCCTCCCCATCCCCAGACCAACCCCTGCCTCTCAGATCACCCATTCCTCCCCCTACCTGTCCTCTGACAACAAAGACATCCAGTCAAGAGACAAAAACTGCAAGTAATTCAATTAATATCCTTTTCCCCTTAAGGAAAGTCCCCACCTTAAATAAGGATAGAGATATTGTGTCCTTAAGGCACCACACACCTTTTACCCCCCTACCCCCCCAAGATATTAAGAAATTCAAGCAAAATACCCCTTCTTTTGAAGATGAGCCTTTTGTGATTATTAAGAAGTGTTACAACATTTTTTGTACATATGATCCTGAATATCAAGATGTAGAAAATTTGCTCCATGCCTTTTTTGACAGAAAGAGAGGAAAATAAAATTGCTTTTCTTGTTAATAAGGCCTGGGGAAAGAATGCAGTTCACTGGCCAGAGCAAGACCATAGATGGGATGTTAATAACAAGGAAGACTATTTACAACTATGCCAGGCTGGAGAGGCATTACTAAAAGCAATGAGAGATTGTTCTGATAGGCCAGGTACATAGATCAAGACTGATAGGCTGGGTACATGGACTGAGAGTCTTAAGCAATCAGAGGAGGAAATTCCCTCCCTTCCCATTTATGGATAGACTCACTGAGCTGGGAGGTAGATACATAAATCTAGATCTCTACAAAGAGAGAGATGTCAAGCAAATTACAAAACAGTTTGTAAACAACTGTTGCAAAGTGGTCAAAGATTATTTTAAGACAAAATGGCCAAACTGGTCTAATATGGACCTTGAGGAATTGAGGAGAGTTGGTGTTTATGTTTCTAAAGGCCATGAACAGAAAAATGATGAGACCAATGAATTAGTAGAGACATTAAGGAAGTAAATAAAAGCTTTAACTGAAATATTTGACAAAGAAAAAACAGGTAAAGCAGTAGCCATTGCTCCTTCATAGGAATCCAAAAATCAATCATTTACATGTCACTTCTGTGCAAGAAGGGGTTACGTAATGATGAACTATAAGAAGTGGAATCATGTGTTTGGAAATAATAATTTATAGGAATAATAATCCAAATGAGTCAAACAATAAGTCACACCAAATTGCCCAACAACAATATATCCAAAGTGGGGTGTGCCCATACTATAATCAGAGTAAAAATGCCCCTCAGTATGGTAGATCCCAGAAAAATACCCAAGGATTTTTATGAAGGTGTGTGTGGGGGGGAGGGTGAGTAAGGGCCCTGGAATCAGAGAGTGAAACCTTTGCTTTCCCAGACCCTGATGTTTTAATGCCAGTTAACCCTATCCATGCCCCCAGCCCCCCCACTCCCACCATAGTGATGGACCTCCCATAACCCTGAAAGTTGGAAATATGTATTATAATTGCCTTTTGGACACTGGAGCCTCCCGATTGGTATTGATGAGTATGCCTGATTCTGATTGTAATTCCATTGGCTCACTAAATGTAGTGGGGGTTTCAGGGCCACCCCTAAAGATCCCAAAGCTTTCCCCTCAAATGGTGTCAGTAGAATCCCTATCAGTAGAACATTCTTTCCTTCTAATGCCTAGCTCAGCTACCAATTTTCTAGGGAAGAGATCTTTTAGGCAAACTTAGAGCCACAATAATTTGCTCTCCAGATGTCTATATGTCATTAGAATTGCCTGAGAAATCCTCAAATTTGTTCTCTGTACATTTTTCAGATAGTCAGGAGATGAAGGAGCCTTCCACTTTTGAAATCCCAGCTGACATACCTGAGTCTCTTTGGTGTAATAATTAAAATAGTGGATGACTTAAATTGTTGCAGATAAAGAGTGGATGAGTAAATTGTGACTGCAGAAAATATGTTTTCAAGACAGTGTCTTGTTTTAAAATCAAATATATAAGGTGGTCACCAGGGAAATATTCCCAATTATGAAATATACCCAAGTCAACTGGGTTTTATAGAGATTTTAATTCATTCAATGAGGAATTAAAGAAAAAGAGAGAGAGAGAGAAAGGAAATAATGAGAAAAGGGCTATACCAGCATAGGCCGGCATGAGCCAGCCTAGGAAGAGAGGGATCAGTCAGTCTTTTATTACTCACCACAAGATCTGTCCAAGCAAGGATTCAGAGGGACAGAGTCTCCTCAGAGGGAGTTCCAGCTAGAGTCAGCCTCCCTCAGACTGTCTTCAACAGCCTCTCTTAAGAGACTGTTTTCTGCTCTCAGATTTTCATCTCCTTATAAAGGGAATTTTCTCCTATGTCACCTCCCCTAAGTTCTCCCATCTACCAATCACAGTAGACGCTTTTCAAAGGACAGACCATTCTTAGTTCATACCTGAGTAGACTAGAATCTCTGAGTAAGTTCTCACCTCTTTGCTCCTTGTAAGTTCACACATTGCCTGACCTTTATAGGTACTTAGCACCCCTTTGTATTAGTTCTAAAAATAGGCATAGCTTAAGAACTTTTTGCCTTATTATAAGTATGGGTTTAAGTACCTTTCATTATTTAGCAAGGAGTTTACAACTTTATTTTCCCCTAGGGCATGCCCAAGTAGGGATGGAGTAGAGTTCTCACATTCCTGATCTAAGTAGAAGTCTCACATTCCTGATCTAAGTTCCTTCATTGTTTAAAGTGGGAAATGGTCTTAACCCAACCTTATGAAGTAGGGTATGGGAATTTTTTTAGGGTTTACAATCCTAACCTTATGAAGTAGGGTCTGAGAATTTTTAAGGTTCACACTGGGTCACATCATCTTCCAATGTTGGCTTACTGAAATCAGCTGTTCGTGTTCAAATCAAAACAAAAGGAGCTCTACCTCCTTCTATTCCTCAGTATCCTCTAGCAAAAGAGGCAATTGAGGGAATTATCCCTGTGATAGATTCATTAATTGAGCAAGGAATAATAATTCCATGCAAATCTGAATATAATATACCCATCCTGTCTGCCCTTGATCTAGGCATCCCAGATTACAATAAGCCATTTACTTTGCATGTACACAAATAGAGAGGAGTAGCTTCAGGTGTTCTAACTCAAACTTTGGGACCTGCTCAGTGCCCAGTAGCTTCAGGAGCAGTATAATGTCTTAGAGGCATGGCTGCCACAGTTTTTCTAGTAACTAAATCTGCTGATTTAGTCTTGGGATGCCCTTTAACCACAATGTGCCCAAATGAAATTGAAGCATTGTTGCTAAGACATAGAACATAGGCATTCTCTGATCAGAGACTTACAATATATGAGGTGATCTTACTAGGTAATGAAAATATTACCTTAAAGTTTTGTATAGTTCTAAATCCTGCAACCTTGCTTCCAGATTTACCAATTACAGGAGAACCATTGCACAGTTGTGAAATCTTTAGTGTCCATGGATGAAAAACCTTGAGATAATCTACTGCAAAACTCCTTTAGACCACCCAGACTTAGTCTTATTCACTGATGGTTCTTCTTTCATGAGGGATGGCATACACTACACTGGAGCTGCTGTGATCACAGAATTTGCCACTCTGTGGTCAGCTTCACTGTCCTCAAATATAAGTACTCAAAGTGCAGAACTGATAACTCTAAAACATGCTTGTATAATTGCCAAAGGAAAGAAGGCAACTATTTACACAGACTCTAGATATGCTTTTGGAATATGTCATGCAGTGGGTATGCTATGGCTTCAAAGGGGATTTTTAACATCGGCTGGAAAATGTATAGCAAATACAGAAATTATTAATGAGGTTATTTCTGCCCTTCAACTCCCTGAAGCCCTAGCTGCAGTTCATTGCCCTGCCCATAAAGGTGGCACTGACCCTGTCTCTAGGAGGAATGATCAGGCTGATACCGCTGCAAAGCTGGTGAACTTAGAAGGGCCTAAGTTAATTTTAACATTTCCAACTAGTGATGACTTAAATTTGTCCCTTTTGTATAATGAAAAGGAAGTAGACAGATAGAAGCACAAATTTAAAGCCAAATTGATGACTGGAATATGGGTATCATCTGAAGGAGAATTCCTACTCCCTAGAAGTTTTTATAACCAAATTTGACAATCCATTCACAAAAATAGTCACTTTGGTACCCAGGGCATTGTAGACTCTGTTAAAAGAGTATATGAATAGACACTGGAATAACTACCATAGCCTATAAAGTGTGTACAGCTTGCCCTACCTGCCAACCATTCAATCAGCACTTGTTTCATGGAAAAACTTTTGGTGAGAATCCTCTGGTTTACACACCTTTTGAACACCTGAAAATTGGTTTTATCACTATGCCAAAAGCTGGACAGTATAAATTTTGTCTGGTCAGAGTAGATGACCAGATGGCCTTAAGGTCTCCTACTGCTTGAGCAACACTGACTTTTGTTGCCAATGTGCTTTTAAAAGAGATTGTTCCTCACTTTGGCCTACCAGCACAAATTGATTCAGACAAAGGAACTCATTTTACTGATTCAGTTTTGTCTCAGATATAGTCTTGTTTGGGGATAACTCCCAAATTCCATGTACCATACAATCCCCAGAGCTCAGGCCAAGTTGAGAGAATGAATACAGATCTTAAAACTATGATTGGCAAAATGCATGGAGACTCATTGAAAATAGCTTGAAATTTTCCCTTTGGCCCTATTTTGTCTTTGTAGCAGGCCCAATGGAAATCTATACATCTTATCATTTGAGATGTTTTTGGACATCCCCCTATACAGGCTAAGCCTTTCTCTCCTGCATACACATCTTTACTATGGGGAGACACTTCAATTGCCTCATATACACAGGATTTGCAGATCAAATTGTGAGAATGAATCTTGAGCTGCTGTGTAAGCAGGACCTATAGACTTCTCTATCCATGACTTGCACCCATTCCATATCCTTTTAACCACCCCAATAGCTATCAAAATTGGAAAAAAGGACACTTGGATTCATTGCTCACATGTAAAGAGAGCACCTTCTATAGATGAGTGAATGTAGTCTGTCATGCTTATTATGTTTGTTGATTGTTGTAAGATTTAATTTTGGTTTTTAAGTTTACATATTAATTTAATATATAATGCTCTATTACACTATGTCCCTTTCTCTTACTGTGTTTTGGCTATTAGATATATATTCTATTGTACTTTATTTGTACAATCCTATGTTTGGATTAGAGAAAATACCCTTATAAAAGTCCATAAACTAGTTGGACAAAACCTGTATTAGTAACTTTTGGAGAAGTTGATGTGCTCTTATGATTTGGGGAATTTTGGTATTTCTTTGAATGTGCATTAGCTGCTATAATACTGTTTTAAAAAGTTGTTTACTTGGTAAAAAATATGTACATTCACACTGTGGATCATGGCCAAGTTAAAAAGGAAATGAATCTTATTTTTGAGGGAGAAACCTTTATATTGTTCTTCTCCTTGGCTAACATGGTATATCACTGATTGAGAGCTATATATTTTTGATTTTAAAAAAAATATTATTGTTTTTCTTTTCATGTGCGATAGAGTATTTGAGTTTTCCTTTTTCTCTCATTTTTTGTACTTGAAGCACATGTTACCAGTATTGATAGTTTTTTGATTTTGCTCTAGGTTAAGTTTAAAATGTCCATTAGCCCTAACCCAAAAGCTTTAGACTATGGAGACCTGCCATTGATTGTTAAATATTATTGGACTTTGATTAATGATTGTGTCTGATTCCAGGAGAAGGGATCACAAAAGAGCTACTGCACAGTGCCAAGGAGCTCAGAGTTAACCTGCATAATACCAAGGAACACAAGGTCAAGGAGACCAACAGATCTTGGTGGGATTGATGCGACTCTATGCCAAGACAGGGGACTTGAACTGATTTTGGGTGTTGAAGAAATGGCTATTTGCAAAGTCAGACACAGGATTCCCTGGTGCCAGATCCAGATTTCTACCAAGTACCTCAGTGTGGATGCCATTTTTGTTCCCCTATCCCTGAGATCAAAGGTAAAATCAGACCAGGGAATGCTATTTCCTGTCTGCTTCAAAATCTAGTCCCTTTTCTGTCTTTCATAGTGTGGCAATTTTCTGTAGTCCTGGCAGCTGATTGGTGTGAAAGGCAATTCTTTATTCTTTTTGTCTACTTTGAGTTAACACTTAGTCAGCTCTTTCTTTTAGGACCCCTACTTAGTATCTAGCTAACCATTAAGTAAAGAGAGCTCCACTCTTTTAACCCATTCAATAAGAAATGTGTGAATCCTGTAACAAGGGAATCACTTTAAAAGACTGATATATATTAATTTAAGGTCGCCAAGGAATCAGCTATGTAATTCCTAAATGAAAAACTCAAGTCAGCCGTCAGCCTTTTTTGGAGTTTAATTACAATAGGAGTAAGAAAGGAATTAGAGATAGAGAGAGAGAAAAAGGGAGAGAAGGGAATAGGGCTTAAATACCCCTTCTGTTTAGGCTGGGCCAAAAGGCCTAAGCCCTTAGATAGCTGGGGCAAAGAAAAGAGATCAGTCCCTATTACTCACGTGTCCAAAATGGAGAAACAGTCTCAGAGGCCCCCACCTTCAGCTTCCTTCAGAGCAAGCCTTCTCAGAGCCCAGGAACCACACCGACCAAAACCTCAACAACCTCCCTGAGTCTTCAGACCCCCTATCTTTAAGGAAACCCTCCAAGTTGCCTCCCCTCAGTCCTCACATCTACCAATCACTGTTCATCAATTTCCCTGTCAATGGAGGCTCTAGCTTAACCCAGGACCGCCCAGAGGTTTCTGGCTTTTGCACATGTCTGTTGAAGGTCATATTTTCAAATGATTAAATCTTTACTCCTTTGCTACAGCCCTTTCTAAATCCTGTTAACTTGAGTATGGTAGAGATTGGAATAATTAAATTTTGATCTAGGCTGCAGCCCTTACTCAATCCTATTAGGACTGAATAGGGTGGAGTATCTCCATTGTATCAATTCTAAAATCAATCAAGACTCAAAGAAATTCCTGTTCTATGCTTAAGCATAGGTCAAAGTCCTTTCCATTGTTCAGCAAAAGGTTTCTGTCCTAAAGTAATCTGAAGAAGGGAAGAGAAGGAACCTCCCATGCCAATGGGGTTCCCATTCCAATAGACTATCAGTAAGAAATTTTCCAAGTATGAAATATCCCAATGTTGAAATTTCCAACATTTATAAGTCTAAGGAAATTTGAGGTTTACAATCCCATGATAAAAAAGATTACATCTTTAGAAGCCTATAATGAGAATTAACACCATCAGAGGTGAGAAGTGGATTCCACAAGACACTGCACCCCTGGGCAGTGCTGGGCAATTTGGAAGCTGTGATTGGTCCCTGTGATGAGGGGAATGGACAAGAAGCTACTATAAAAAGCCCTGAAATTCTGGGGCTGGGAAGTTGGCTTCAAGAAGGAAATCAACTTCAAGAGGAAGGTTGGCTTCAAGAAGAGAGTTGGCTTCAGCATCAGTAAGCTTCAGGAGTCATCTTCAGCTTGAGTCATCTTGACCTGCCCCTTGGAGGGAACTTGGGTGAGTGATTAGTTGACTTTCCTTTCCAGACTTCAAGAGACAGTTTTACTTAAGTTGAGAGGGTTAACAAGTTGAGCCTGACTGAGTTGAGCACCTGAGCAATACTTAGTGTGATAGGCTAGCCATCTTCTCTATTCCTTTTTGCATTTCTCTACTTTCTCTCTTTCCACCTCTTTTGTAAATAAAAGCTATTAAAATTCATTTTGACTTTGAGCTATAATATTTTAAATCGGCAACCACCATATTATTTATAATTTTCATATATTTTAGTCAAGCAATTAAAATTTAATTCCTACATTGGGTAAGCACATAACTACTACTATAGGCTTATGGGACACAAATCACTTTAATTGGACCCTCGTTCAGGGACCTGGTATAGGCTTATTTTTCCTTACATTAGAATTTTATCCATGAGGCTTTGATATTTTCTGTTTTATCCAGAAGTTGCTTTTTTCTTTTTTCTTAGGGTTTTTTGATGTTTTTGATTGTCTTTTGACAATTGATTCATATACCTCATAACTCATCCATGTATCTTGGGGATCCATATGTTTGTCAATACCCTCCTCAGGGAGAAATTGTATTATTATCCTATAATTCGAAGTTTAAATTCTTTTGAGAGTAATTTTAGGATAAGAAAATTGCTACGTCCCTGAATCAAGAAAGTGAACTGTTTAGAGAAGGCACCATGGAGATGCCTACAGAAGTCACATACTGCACCAAAAGGTCCAGAATGAACTTTGGGATGTAGTGAAATTGAACTTTGGGGTGAGGGTGGGGTTTGAACTCATATATTTTGAATGTAAGCTTTCATGCCCAAAGGGGACTGACTGCTCTCTAATTGTTTTTTTGTCAATGCAGCAATCATTGGTTTTGTTCTCTTTCTCTTTTATTTCCCTCTTATTCCCAAATTATTGTAATTTCCCCTTAGAAAGTACAATATTGTATGTATCTCTAGTTAAAGATCTTTAGAAATATAAGTTAGTTATGTGTATTGATTCCATGGGGAAACTAGGCATGTAAATCTGGGAGATTTCTACATGCTCATTTTCCAATGGAATCACAAGGGAGATTGCATAATTAGAATCTGCTTCCTAGGACTCCAAATCCCAGCTTCCTATGTTCCTTCTCATGTTACATGCTCACATTTTGGAGATAAAGTTTGTGTGTGATCTTGTTCTCTCTCTTTTTTGTACAAATGCAGCTGGGAAAACTTTTCTTTACTCCAGTTTTTACTTTTGCTCTTTTTATTTCTTTTACTTCAAATGATTATTAATAAGTCTTATAAAATATAATACTTGGAGTTGTTGTACATTAATTTAAATCTTACAGTATGAACATTCCTATTTTAGATCTGGATAATGCTAATATTGAGAAAAACATAGGGTTCCACCAAAATATTGGAAAAAATTTATTTGAAAGATTTGTGTTGATTTCTGTAGTAAACATAGAAACAATTCTTCTTTAACAAAAAAGTACTTTTTCCAAAAATTGATCTTTTGTTAGGATATAAAGAATTCATAAATATGTGAAAAGGTAGTTTCATCCCACTATTTTCCTGGGGGTCTGACCCCAAGGGTCCAGAGCCAGACTGAGTGAGAGAAAGATACAAGAAACAAACAGAAAGGCAAAGGGCATGTTTACTATTTTCAAATTCTCAGCAATCCAGCATACATGTGGGAACTCCTCTCCTAAGGAGAGAAGCCTATTAAATACAGGAATTAGCTATCTTTTTATTGCTTCAAAATGAGGAAGAAAAACTCCAAATTCTTGAAGTGGATTTGACAATAAATCCTTGGAGTGGCTTTGTGGGACTGGGGAGAAGTGATAACAGATATTTTATCTGGAATATCTTTGAAGTTGTTCCTGGTTGAGATAAGAAAAAGCACTAAAGCTGATCTCAGACCAGGTTCAATTTGGACAGGAATATCAGGATTCAATTGATGGTCCCTATTTCTCAAGCTTAGTGTTGCAAAGGATGATTGTTATGTGTCAGAAACCCCTGGAAAAAATGGATGTTTGAGCATATCCAAGTAATTATAGCCAATATTCATTTCACTTTCATAGTAGAACAAATATACTATATATTCTTCCTTGACAATGAATATATTAATCAATAAAGAAAACTTTGAACAAAAAGAGATAGACATGATGAAGACTATAGTTATCGAGGTGGTACACTGGGTAGAGTGGTAGGCCTGGATTCAGGAAGATTCATCTTCCTGATTACAAATATGACCTCAGCCACTTAACTAGCTATCTGACTCCAGAGAGGTCACTTAACCCTCTTTGTCTCAGTTTCCTTGCCTGTCAAATGAGCTGGAGAGGAAAATGGCAAATCATTTTAGTATCTTTGCTGAGAAAACCCCAAATGGGGTCATGAAGAGTCAGACTTTACTAAAAAACAGCTGGACAACAACAAAAATGGACATAAAAATTGTCCAAGCATTTGTTGATGATTGTTGATGTTGCCAATGAAACTTATCAACATACAGAAACACTTTAATGACCAGTTTATTGTGTTCACAGAGCCAAGACCCTTGGTATACAAAACCCAAGTTTCCATTTTAGCACCCTTACATGGGACACTAAATCAGTGGGATGGATTCAGTGGAATCTTACAGAGGAAAAAAGGGGAAGATAAAAATTTATACATTAAAAAACAGAGAGCAGAAGGGAAAGATATTCATCAGATAAAATTATAAACTGGTCAGTAAACAGTAGGAACACAACTGGAATATGCAAACCAATCATTAACACTGGTGTTATATCTGTTTACTTTGCATTGTTACAAGGGAATCACTTTAAAAGACTGATATATATTAATTTAAGGTCGCCAAGGAATCAGCTATGTAATTCCTAAATGAAAAACTCAAGTCAGCCGTCAGCCTTTTTTGGAGTTTAATTACAATAGGAGCAAGAAAGGAATTAGAGATATATATAGAGAGAGAAAGGGGAGAGAAGGGAATAGGGCTTAAATACCCCTTCTGTTTAGGCTGGGCCAAAAGGCCCAAGCCCTTAGATAGCTGGGGCAAAGAAAAGAGATCAGTCCCTTTCACTCACGTGTCCAAAATGGAGAAACAGTCTCAGAGGCCCCCACCTTCAGCTTCCTTCAGAGCAAGCTTCCTCAGAGCCCAGGAACCACACAGCCCAAAAACTCAATCCTCTTCCCCGAGTCTCCAGACCCTCCTATCTTTAAGGACACCATCCAAGTTGCCTCCCCTCAGTCCTCACATCTACCAATCACTCTTCATCAATTTCCCTGTCAATGGAGGCTCTCGCTTAACCCAGGACCGCCCAGAGGTTTCTGGCTTTTGCACATGTCTGTTGAAGGTCATATTTTTCAAATGATTAAATCTTTACTCCTTTGTTCCAGCCCTTTCTAAATCCTGTTAACTTGAGTATGGTAGAGATTGGAATAATTAAATTTTGATCTAGGCTGCAGCCCTTACTCAATCCTATTAGGACTGAATAGGGTGGAGTATCTCCATTGTATCAATTCTAAAATCAATCAAGACTCAAAGAAATTCCTGTTCTATGCTTAAGCATAGGTCAAAGTCCTTTCCATTGTTCAGCAAAAGGTTTTCTGTCCTAAAGTAATCTTAAGAAGGGAAGAGAAGGAACCTCCCATGCCAATGGAGTTCCCATTCCAATAGACTATCAGTAAGAAATTTTCCAAGTATGAAATATCCCAATGGTGAAATTTCCAACATTTATAAGTCTAAGGAAATTTGAGGTTTACAATCCCCCCTGATGATCATTGGGAGACTAGTCTCCCCATTGATCATTTAACATAATCATTTTGTAGTTCTAAATTCACTTCTAACTAAAGAAATATTCAATTTTCTAGGAGAAATTAGAATAGTGAGAGAGGAAATAGAAAAGAAAAGAAAGCAAAACCAATGTTTGCTAGGCGCATTGACAGAAAGCCAAATTAGGGGCAGTCCCTTTTGGCATAAATGTTACAATAAATGTTCAATCAAAAGTTCAGTCCAATCAATCACATCGAAAGTTCATTCTTAATCTTCTTGATGAAGTGTAGGTTTTTGGCATCTTTCTGCAACAGTTCATTCTCTGGATATAAAAGTTTCAAGCTTCTTTCTTGAAGATCTTTTCTTGAACAAAATCAAAATCTTTGAATTTTTTATAAAAGTAAAATCTTAAACAAAAGTCTTGGATTTTTATAAAAATAAAATCTCAAACAAAAAAAATTCAAAAATTCTTAGATTTTAAATTAAAATACAATCCCCCCTGAAGTATTAAAAAAAAATTATCAAGTTTAGCTCAGAATGCAATGTTCAGTTATGGGGGTGTATGTGTCAATTATCAAAAGAATAGAAAAATAATCAAAAACATAAGAAAAATTCAAAATAGACCTTGTATAGGTCCAGTTTAAAGTAATTTCTATCCCACAAGTATGTAGGACAGAATGCAGTAATATTTCACTTAGCCATTTGTAGCCAAGACTACAGGAAGTTGCCATAATATAAGAAGAAAAGAATTAGAATTCTATTTTGATGGGGAAATGTCATTCCCTTGTCTGATTTTTTTCCTTCAGAGATATAGGGAGCCAGCATGATAGTCAAGCTTTGTACTTGTTTGAGTACTTCAAAAGGAGTGTAGATACAAGGAAGTCCTACGACTTAAACATAAGTTAAGCGTCGCAACCTTGAGTCTCACTTTAATATTTCATGTGTGCTCTATTGGCACTATTCAGGTTTAGTCTGTGCTCCTTGTTTTTATCCCTTTTCCTGGAATCAGACACAAACATTAATCACAGTCCTATAATATTTTATCAATAAATGGCAGGTTCCCATAGTTTAAAGCTTTTAGGCATATATTGATATTATAGCAAGAGTATATATATTAACTTGTATTACTGCAGGGAAAAAAATTAATATTAATTATGTGTACCTTCAGTACAAAAATGAAAAAAAAATCAAATATTCTGATAAAAAAATAAAAGAAAAGAAATAAGAAAAAATAAGAAAAAAATCAGTAATTCAATATATTCTTGAAAAAAAATATCCATTTGTCTATGGATTATTATCTCCAATTCTTATGATAAGATAGAGTCACAATTCATATGATAAGATAGAGTTAATCAGTCTCAGCAGAAGATGCTTTCTTCACATGTGAACAGTGAATCCAAGAGTCTCTTTCTCCAATCTTTATAGATGTTGGAGTAGTTAATAATATTTGGAATGGTCCTTCCCATGAAGGTTCAGTTGCTCCAGTTCGCTTGAAATTCTTGATATAAACTTTATCTCCTGGGTTCAGGTCATGCAGAGAAAAGTCTAATGGTCCAGCTTGTACTGCAGCTCCGGATTCATGAAGTTCACGTAGTTTGTGCTGTAACTCCTGTATATAGGAAGCAATAGTAATATCTCCCCCTAATAGCGATGTATAAGCCGGGGAGAAAGGCTTAGCCTGTATAGGCGGATGTCCAAAAAGCATCTCAAACGGTGAAATATGTAAGTCTCCTCTAGGCCTGCTTCTAAGATAAAATAGGGCCAGAGGGAGAATTTCAGGCCATTTTAAATGGGTCTCAGTGCATAATTTGCCAATCATAGTCTTAAGTTCTTTATTCATCCTCTCCACTTGGCCTGAGCTCTGGGGGTGATATGGAACATGGAATTTTGGAGTTATCCCCAAGCAAGAATATATTTGATTTAAGACAGAATCGGTAAAATGACTCCCTCTATCGGAGTCAATACGTGCTGGTAGGCCAAAACGAGGAATAATTTCTTTTAAAAGTATCTTTGCAACAAAATCTGCTGTGGCTCGGGTCGTAGGAAATGCTTCCGGCCATCTGGTTAGTTGATCTACAATTACTAGACAAAATTTATAACGTCCAGCTTTTGGCATTGTAATGAAATCTATCTGTAGATGTTCAAAAGGTGTGTAAGCCAGAGGACGTCCCCCAAAGGCTTTTCCACGATATGCATGTTGGTTATATGCCTGGCAAATAGGGCAGGCTGAACATACTTTAGAGGCTACAGTAGTTATACCAGGAGCTATCCATACTCTCTTGACAGAGTCCACGATGCCCTGGGTGCCAAAATGACCATTTTTATGAATAGATTGGCAAATTTGGTTATAGAAACTTCTAGGGAGCAGGGGTTTTCCTTCAGGTGACACCCATACTCCATTAATTTGTTTTGCTTTAAATTTTTGTTTCCATTTTTCCACTTCCTTTTCATTATAGGAGAGTGATAAATTTAAATTATCAGTGGTTGTTAATGTTAAAATTAATCCAGGTCCTTCTATGGCTGCTAGTTTTGCAGCGGCATCTGCTCGGTCATTTCCTCTAGAGACAGGGTCAGAGCCACCTGTATGGGCAGAGCAATGAACTACAGCTAGGGCTTTAGGCAGTTTGAGAGCAGAAAGAGCTTCATTAATAATTTCTGCATTAGCTATGGATTTTCCAGCTGAGGTTAAAAATCCTCTTTGGAGCCATAGCATCCCGACTGAGTGACAAATGCCGAAAGCATATCTAGAATCTGTATAAATTGTTGCCTTTTTATCCTTGGCAATTATACAAGCTTGTTTTAGAGCTATGAGTTCTGCTCCTTGAGCGCTAATGTTAGAAGGTAGTGAAGCTGACCATTCAGTGGCAAATTCTGAGACTACGGCAGCTCCAGTGTAACGTATGCCATCCCTCATAAAAGAGGAACCATCGGTAAATAAAATCAGATCTGCATTGTCTAAGGGAGTGTCCAAGAGATTATCTCGAGGCTTTTCTGCCATGGACACTAATGTTTCACAGTTATGTAGTGGTTCTCCTGAAGTGGGTAAATCTGGAAGCAAGGTGGCAGGGTTAAGAGTTGAACAGCGTTTCAAGGTAATATTTTCACTATTTAATAAGGCTATTTCATACCTTGTAATTCTCTGATCCGAGAATGCCTGTGTTCTATGTTTTACCAATAATGCTTCAATCTCATGTGGGCACATTATTGTTAATGGACATCCCAATACTAAATCAACGGTTTTTGTTACTAGTAAGGCTGTAGCAGCTACTCCTCTAAGGCATGGTGGTGCTCCTACTGCTACTGGGTCTAGTTGGGCAGAATAATAAGCAATTGGGCGCTGAGAAGGTCCCAAAGTCTGAGTTAACACACCAGAGGCTACTCCTCTTCGCTCATGCACATATAAAGTAAATGGCTTGTTGTAATCTGGGATGCCTAGAGCAGGGGCAGACATGATAGCCTTTTTCAGATCTGTTAGAGCTGACAAGTGTTCAGGCTCTAATTTGAGGGGTTCAGGAACTGAATCCTTTGTTAATGCTATAAGGGGTTTAGTGATTTCCCCATAGCAAGGAATCCATTGTCTACAAAACCCTGTTGCTCCTAAAATTGCTCTCAGCTGTTTCTTAGTGGTAGGAGCACTCAATTTTTGAATGTTCTCAATTCGTTTTTGAGAAATATAACGAGCACCCGCAGTCAAGATGAATCCCAAATATTCTACTTTTTGGAGACACCATTGAACTTTATCCTTAGAGATTTTATGTCCCCTTTTGTGCAATTCCAAAAGAAGGTGTTTGCTATCTTCTTGACATGTTTCTGCATCTGTTGAAGCCAAGAGTAGATCATCTACATATTTGATTAATTTGCTATTTTTAAATGTTATATTGTCTGTGTCTTGGCTCAAAATTTGCTCAAATAAGCTCGGACTTTCGACATAACCCTGTGGCAGCCGACACCAGGTATATTGTGAGCCCTTCCAGGTGAAAGCAAAAATATGCCTGGAGTTTTCATGTATTGGTATGGAAAAGAAAGCTGAACACAAGTCTACTACTGTAAAGTATGTAGCTGTGCTAGGAATAGATGAAATAATAGTATGTATGTTAGAAACTACGGAGTGTCTCTTTATAACATGATTATTCACTGCCCTTAGATCCTGTACGAATCTATAGATGTGCTTGCCATCGGGTCCTTTTTTTGGTTTTTTAATTGGCAGGATGGGCGTGTTGTATTCAGATTTGCAAGGGATTATTATTCCCTGTTCTATTAATGAGTTAATAACTGGTGTAATACCCTCAATTGCCTCCTTTGAGAGGGGATACTGAGGGATAGAAGGAGGTGGGCTAGATTTAGTTTTTATCTGCACAGGAACAGCAGATTTAAGTAAGCCTACATCAGAAGAAGATGTGGCCCAAAGAGACTCTGGTATATCTTTAGGTATTTCAAAAATGGAAGGTTCTTTTGCCTCCTGGTTTTCCGAGAGAAGTACAGGGAGTAATTTTAAAGATTCCTCTGGTACTTCTAATGATAATGAGCCATCTGGGGAGCAGGTTATTGTGGCTCTGAGTTTGCATAGAAGGTCCCTCCCCAGCAAATTTAAAGGGGAGTCAGGCATCAAAAGGAAGGAGTGTTGTACCTCTAGGGGTCCTACAGACACCATTCTAGGAGGAAGTCTTTTAACTCTTTGGGTTATTCCTGATACTCCCATTACATTCTCTGAGCCAATAGAATAACATTGTAAATCAGGTGTTCTCTTTAATACAGACCAGGAAGCTCCGGTGTCTAATAGACAATCATAATAGGTGTTACCCACTTTTAAGGTAACATGGGGTTCATTAGTATGGGGAGGGCAGTGGATAGGGACAACGGGTAGTAGGACATCAGGGTCTGGGAAATCAAAGGTTGTATCCTCTGATTCCTGTGCCCCAGCCCCCCCCGGGCACCATCATTGTGTTTGGGATATTCCTTGGGCACCCCCCTGAAGGGCACCTCTCTGAGGATCATTAGTACCTCGAGTAATTTTTGGACGAGCGCCATTTCTCATATATTGTTGAGTATTATCATTAAAATTTTCTTCAATTTGAGCATTGTCATTAAATTCCCAATTCCTATTTCTATAATTCTGGTTTCTAAAGCTCTTATTTCTATATTCATTATAGTTATTTCCATAGTCATTATTATAATTTCTAGAATTTTGGTTTCTATAACCATTATCATAATTTCTATAGTTATTATTTCTAAAACCATTATTAAACTGTGTATTCCTTCCAAACATCTTAAGAAAGGTTCTACATTCCATCATTTTGTGGCCCTTCTTCTCACAGAAGTGGCAAGTAATGGATTGATAATTGGATTTCTGGAGAGGGGCAATTGTCATTGGTTCATTATCATGCCCACTTTCTAATTTAGTTATCCTATCTATTACACATCTCATTTTTTTCTATTTTATCCTCAACATTTTCTATTTTATCCTCAATATTTTCTATTTTATCCTCATTTTGTTTTATTTTATCCTCATTTTGTTTTATTTTATCCTCATTTTGTTTTATTTTATCCTCAATATTTTTTATTTTTTCATCTCTAAATATAGTATTGAGGAGTACAAAAATGACAGTACCTATTAATATAAAAATTTGGAGGTATCCTTCATTCCTCAATGCCCCTACTTCTTCAGCTGCCATATAATTGTCAAAGAATGTAGTACTCATTTTTATATGTATATTTTGTAATTTCACAAAACACGTGAGGAGCAGGGCAAAGCAACAAACTTTCCACAGGGTTTTGTTTTTTTTTTTAATCCAGGAAGTTGTTCCTTAAGGGAAAGGATATTTAGAAACAGTTCTTCCAGCCAGGACTTTAGAGTCCTGTTGCTGAGATTTAAAAACAGCTGTTTTCTGTCTATCAGAGTCACACAGCTGGGAAGTATCTGAGGTCCGATTTGAACCCAGGACCTTCTGCCTCTAGGGCTGGCTCTCAATCCGCTGAGCTACCCAGCTGTCCCTTAAGATTAAAGGGAAGAAAAAGAAAAAACTGCTGATTCCAATTTAACTTAAGGAGAAAAGAGAAAAAGTTTTTTATACTCACGTGTTCTAGCAGCTGTGTCTTTAAGCCAAGTTTTTTTAAAAAAAAAAAAAAAAGGACTAAGTGGTGAAACAGTATAGTAAAAAGGCAAGGAAAAAGTTTTATTGAGAGGATTCTTTAGACTCCCGTGTGGTCAGCCACAATGTTACAAGGGAATCACTTTAAAAGACTGATATATATTAATTTAAGGTCGCCAAGGAATCAGCTATGTAATTCCTAAATGAAAAACTCAAGTCAGCCGTCAGCCTTTTTTGGAGTTTAATTACAATAGGAGCAAGAAAGGAATTAGAGATATATATAGAGAGAGAAAGGGGAGAGAAGGGAATAGGGCTTAAATACCCCTTCTGTTTAGGCTGGGCCAAAAGGCCCAAGCCCTTAGATAGCTGGGGCAAAGAAAAGAGATCAGTCCCTTTCACTCACGTGTCCAAAATGGAGAAACAGTCTCAGAGGCCCCCACCTTCAGCTTCCTTCAGAGCAAGCTTCCTCAGAGCCCAGGAACCACACAGCCCAAAAACTCAATCCTCTTCCCCGAGTCTCCAGACCCTCCTATCTTTAAGGACACCATCCAAGTTGCCTCCCCTCAGTCCTCACATCTACCAATCACTCTTCATCAATTTCCCTGTCAATGGAGGCTCTCGCTTAACCCAGGACCGCCCAGAGGTTTCTGGCTTTTGCACATGTCTGTTGAAGGTCATATTTTTCAAATGATTAAATCTTTACTCCTTTGTTCCAGCCCTTTCTAAATCCTGTTAACTTGAGTATGGTAGAGATTGGAATAATTAAATTTTGATCTAGGCTGCAGCCCTTACTCAATCCTATTAGGACTGAATAGGGTGGAGTATCTCCATTGTATCAATTCTAAAATCAATCAAGACTCAAAGAAATTCCTGTTCTATGCTTAAGCATAGGTCAAAGTCCTTTCCATTGTTCAGCAAAAGGTTTTCTGTCCTAAAGTAATCTTAAGAAGGGAAGAGAAGGAACCTCCCATGCCAATGGGGTTCCCATTCCAATAGACTATCAGTAAGAAATTTTCCAAGTATGAAATATCCCAATGGTGAAATTTCCAACATTTATAAGTCTAAGGAAATTTGAGGTTTACAGCATGTTCATCTTAAGTCAATAGAGTCAATAAAGCCAAGTCAAAAATTCTTTTATCACTAACCAATTTAATGGAGCTAATATTTGATGTCCCCTATATTCCCTTACCACACTATTGAATGACCTGTTAAATAGATAAGGAGCACAACATAGAAACAAGTACAAGTACACTTATTAAGTATCTGCTTTAGGCCAGTGTAAAAGTGTATACAGACAAACATAGAGCTTATGTTCTGACACACAGGCTGTCTAAATCTGTCTTATGGTGCTAAGATATCCTGAGGAGTTTGGGGTCCTTTGTTCTCTACTGTCTTTGGCATGATTAGTCACTGGTTGTGTTCTTTGCCTTCCTCCCCAAACCTCATTGTAAGGGGCCAGTTACTAGAGCCCTAGTTCCTTTTATATTATATTATTTTTATTATCTTACTGAATTTTTTCAATTTTATGTAGAAATAATTTTTGACAATTTTTTTCTTACATTTTGGGATGCAGATTCTCTCCCTCCCTTCCTCACCCCACCCTCCCCACCAAGGCAGTAAGTAGTCTGATAGCAATTCTTTCACATAATACTTATTTCCATATTCCCATGTCATGACTAAAGATATTTAACACATATTTAATAAAAAAAAAACTCATGAAAGAAATAAATTATGTCAACTTAAAACTAAACAAGCTGTGGGGCAGGTAGATGACTTAGTGGATTGAGAGACATACATAGAGATGGGAAGTCCTGGGTTAAAATATGACTTCAAATAATTCCTAGCTGTGTGACCCTGGGCAAGTCACTTAATCCCCATTGCCTAGCCCTTATTCTTCTCTTCTGCCTTGGAACCAATACACAGTATTGATCATAAGGTTGAAGGTAAAGGTTTAAATTAGAAACAAACAAACATACAGTGGTGTAGCAAAGATGTTTATTTCCATTGAGAGACTTCAAAAACACACATATGAGGGGAGGGCCAACTAGACCCAAGGTGCCCCCAAGAGACAGGAGGAGGCCACAAGCTTATATAGTGTTTCAAGACAAAAGGGAGGAGAGTCTTTTAGGATTAGGTAATTGGGGAAATTTCTACACAGCACAAGAAATAAACAGGCAATCTTTTAGAATATGCCAGGATGGAACTTCAATTAGAGGAAAGGGTTGGCATTGCGTAGGCATGGTGACTTTGGGGGGCCAGAACATTACAAAGTCATTCCTCACCATTGCATGATCTTGATGTTCCAAAGTAATTATAAACATCACAAAGGCCATTAGAGACCTGCTAATCTTTGGCAAGTGAAGGATGATCTGAAATAAGATTTCAACAGTTCTTTCTTTGGCTGTGCATGGAGCCTGGCATGGAGATCATGAATCCCTTAGGATTATCTTGGAACCTCTTTCTTAGTTCCTCTTAAACACTTAACATTGAATCGCTTTTACCAAGGGATAGTTACTTTGAAGAGAAGGGAAGAGAGTAAGTATGGTTTAATTTGGAAAAATTCTTTGTGACATGTAGAAGAGCTTGAGTGTTAATTGAACAGTCCAGGTTCCTCTTCTTGTAAGGTGCATCTTTCAGGGAGAATGAGAGAAGTTTGGTATGTGCAGCTGCACATGCTACAGTTTTGTGGAGCCACAGGTGAAAGATAGACAAAAATGATGGGGGTGAAGCTCTGAAAAGGGCTTTGCAGCCTCTCATGTTGGAGGTTCCTATCTTCTCTGAAATCCCAAAACATCCTCCCTTTGTAGAAGTAAAGGTAAGGATTAAAAGTTTAAAAAAAATTATAGGAAATTATCACCAGATGTCTTTTACACTGAGCTAAGGGTAAAAGTAAAAAGAAAACGTTTATGGGATTGTACATGGTAACATTAATATTCTAAAGCCCAGTTTTGATTTTTTTGAAATATGTCTTAATTCTAAATCAAAAAATTATTTCAAGAATGTCCCTTAAATTAACAAAATTAGGATGGGTTGGAATCTAAAAGCAAGGGATTGTCCCTTCAAAAAGTTGAAAATTATAAGCCCTTGTGAAGTACTTGAAGTTATTGGGCCTTGTAAAGAATAATGCTGAATAACTGAAATTCTATATGCTTCTGTAGTGGGACATGGGAAACCTAGAAATTCTAGGGGACACATGAAAGACTCCTAGAGCTTCTGACTCCAGGAATTTCTTGTGGCCAGAGCACACCATCCCTGGTAAATACTGATAAGTAAACAAAGATGGCGTGCATGTTCCATATGTTTAAGATCTACATATCTCACTAATAGAAAACATCTCAAACCTCAGGCTCTGCAACTTTCTGGCATGCTGGGTGACCTTCTCTCCTATAAAACACATATAAGTCCAGTCCTTTTTATCTTCAGGGAAGCAGTTTCCATCTTCAATCTGCTTCCCAGGCTCCCAGCCTTTTAACCTTTTCTCCTAATAAATTTCTCTCTTTTCTGAGATTAGTTTAAACTGCATAATTTCTTAGATCAGCCACCTGCAGGAACTAGATTCCATAACAATTCCATTTGGGAATATAAATCTGGGTAAAATTGAATTGATTCCAGTTTTATTTTTAGTGAGATGAATTAAAAATTAGCAAAGACAATTTTGTGACAAAACTACTTAAGGGAAAGTTTGGTTTCTTTTCCCTTCTAAGCATAATCAATATAGTGATACCTTAGATGTAGCTGTAGCTATCAGCTGAATAATCAAATTGAATTAGTCCCTGGTTTCTATAATATATTGTTTAAAAAAATTTTTTTAAGTTTCCTGATTTGTACAGTGGATGAAAATGCTTAATGTGAATTTGACAGTTATTGGTAAAAATAGTAAATTCTTTTAATGTAGATTCATTTGGTTTATAGATTTAGAGAATGCTATAAATTTTTTAAAAAATTAATGTTGTCACTATAATTTTGATACTTTTAAAATGTCAAAAGCAGGGAAATAAGATCTTCTATTTATGGTAGCTTAACTTCAGTTGAGAACTGTTGAGAAATAATAAGGATCATGAATAACATGTAGTTCATTTAATTTAAGAATCAGGATATCCAATCAGATTTTAACTTGGGAGTACGGACTCCATCTTGTGCTTCCACATAATATTCTCTTCCCAAATTTTATTGTTTCTCTATTACTATGCCGTGATCTACTTCTTCCCACTTCCAACCCAGAAACTCCTTAACTTTCCTCCAATTGGAAGTCAGACTACTTAATTTTATTATCCTGGTTAATTAAAAAATAAGTAATTGCTCTTTTGGACATCTTCGATTAATTCATTTTGGAGGCATAACAAATTGCTTTACTCTGTATTTGAAGTCTCTAGATTAATGAGGAAGTCCATTGCCTGATACTTTTTAACTGCCTAGTTCCTCAATTATTATTAAAATGTATATAGCAGAACTGAGGGTTACAATTATGTCACACTACCCTCGGAATGTGAAGGCCTAACTGATTAACCTGTTGCAAATGTAGTTAGATAGGAGTTTAATAATTGAGCCTCCCTTCTTTAGTAATATAAAAGTTACCTTTGTCATTTTAAATATTCTGTCTTATTTTAGATATGACCTTAAGATTTTCCTTAATCATTGTATTAATTCTTAGGGTTTTGTGGGAATCTTTAAGTATTCTGCCTAAGGAAAGAAAAGAAGGCCACACCTTATAGATTAATTCTTAGGAGCTTGTAATTTTCTAGAGTGCAACCATTACATGTTTAGAAAATTTTTTTCCTTTAAAAGATTACTAAACTGTAATTAAACTTTTAAATTTTGTTTCAGGTTCAGTTTTAAGCTGTATTTTGAGAAAGAAAAATTTCTAGTGAAGTCCTTTGTAACTTTTCTTTGGAGATCTGAGAAAATTTCTAATTTGTTTTGTCAATTTGGGTGTGTCAGGTCACAGAGATCTGACAAGTACATAGCTGTGACCTATAAATATTGGCATCTTTGAACAAGGGTATATGCTGTTAAGTGAAATCTGTCCTAAGCATTGTTAACATTTCCTTTATCTCTTCCCCTTTAAATCTGGCAGATTAATTTAATTCAACTTTGTCTGGTTATATTTTCCTGATGGGTAGAGACTTTTCCTTGCTAGCAATCCACTACAGGGGCTATTGCTAGAAAGGATTTTTTCATCAGGGTGTAAAGGATAATTTTAGCGTTGTGACTTAAAAATCTAAATTTAATTTGGTCACCGGGGGAAATCCCAAATAATAAAATACCCAAGTCAGCTGGAAATTTTATAGTGATTTAATTGATAGTGGAGGAGATTAAGGAGAAGGAGGAAGGAAAGGAGTAGGTTTTCTCCCCACTGCCTGGCTAGTACCAAGTGGGGAGATTAGGAGATAAGGTTTTGGAGTACTAAGGAGGAAGGAGTCAGGCTTAAACTCCAAAAAGTAAAGGGCTAAGCCAAGATGCCCAAACCTGAAATCAGCCCCAGGGAAAACTCACCACCAAACGCAGACAATAGCTGCCACCACACCAAGATGTCAGAACGCTTAGCACACTGCCAGCTGGGGAAAGAGGAAGAGACAGGAAGTGACGTGCCTTATATAGACGGTTTTACATCACTTTTCTGTGTCTCATTTTTACCAATGATGTCTTAGCTTGACTTAGGACAGCCCAGGGGTCTGTCCACTTTTTCTGCACATGTCTGTTGCCTTTTTATCAGATACTTGATCTTTGAGTTGGTGCAGAACTTCCTAATCTTGTTAAACTAAAGAGGGTGGGAAAAATGTGGACTTCCCAAGACCTGATTCTGTTATTCCAAGTATCTCTATTGTTATTGATCAGGAAATAGTTAAATCAAATCTTCTAAAGAACAGTCTGATTAGGGTGGAATAGTTTTAAAATTCACAAGGGAAATGCCAAAGTGAGAGAGCTCCTGCTCATACTATCCCTGAACCCAGAGTTTGGTAGAATGTATTAATGGAATGATTAAGGTTAAGCTTCCTTAATTTTTGAATGCTTTCCTTTGTCCAATTGCAGAATAGTCATTCAAACTGGTGGACTCAGCTACTTTGTTTCCAAGTCATTTTAAAGGATTCAGCCTCCAGATTAGTCCATTTTACAGCTAGAACCTAAAGATTGGGTCTAGTGAAAAAGACATCTGCAAGAGAATGCCTTGTAGTCCAGGTGAAAAGAACCTTATCAAGTCCTCCTGACCAACCCTTTTGCTGTAAAGCTAAAAGAAGTTAACAGCTAGATATATTCAAAAGAACTCCACCCTGCCCCCCACTCCACCCAATGGTCCCACTCCTTTTGCTCTAAACCTCTACCTTATTCAAAAAAAGAAGCAGAACTGGTTGATATGATCCTTGCTTCCTTTGCCACCCCCTTCACCACATGTTTCTGGGTTAATTATAGAGCTTGACCCTGGTGCCCTTATTTGTTTGTGATCTCCTTCCCTAAGAGACTTCTCTTGGTATCCTATCTTAGGCAAAGTTCCTTTATGATATTAGTAAAACACTTCATTCTGAGAACTATGGGACTCAGGAATGAAAAAGATAGCCTGACATCTAACTAGAGTGGGAAAGTATCAAATCAGCTTATGGTTAGTTTTTAAAAAAAAAAATTTTTTTTTTAATTATGAAGGCTGTGTAGAGTGAGTTATTCTCAAGGTAATAGGTATTAATATCTAATTAACTAAAGCTGGCTTCTCCCCACCCCCCCATTCATTACAGCTTTAAGTAAGCTTGTCTTCGAACTTGCCTGGGACAGGTATCCCAGACTGATCTGATCAAATATTAAGTACCCTTTTGGTCTTAGAAGTCTCTTCTATTGTAACAGAGGCTTCTTTCGGGGAGTCAGGTCTAATAGCTGGACTAATCCTCATATCAGCCCCTCCCAGATGATCCAGTCCTGAACTTCTCCTCTTTTTGTATAATAGTCTTGTCCTTTATTTCTGGATTAAAACCTTTGTCTCCAACTCTTGATCATTTCTTTAAAATGTTAATTTACTGGAATGTACCCACTGTTAAGCTATTCTCCAACTTCTTGAAAATGTTAATTTTCTTGAATATGTAAAATAAGTCTATTGTATTTATTCTCCAACTTCTTGAAAATGTTAATTTTCTTGAATATGTAAAATAAGTCTATTGTATTTTTGGGAGTGTTTCAGTAAACTCTGGAACATTTTGTATCAGGATGATTGTATCAGAGTCAGTCTGTCTCTAGTCTGTTTCTAGTCAGTTCAAAGCAGGCTTGGCCACATCTCTCTTTCTGTAAATCTTTGGGGGCATTTGTCTTAGGGCAAAGACTTGAGGCAGTGTTCTACATTTCTCTCTTAAAAAATACATTCCATCTTAAAATGGTTTTTCCCATTAAAAAAAAATAGTAGTTAAAGAGGGTATACTTTGAGATTTTCAAGGTCTCCTTAAATTTCCACTACACACAAGGGCTGATACTAAATCTGTTAATTTGAAGAGTTACAGCAATTTATTCACTATCTGTATAGAATTCCAGAATATAATTGTTTTCTTAATCTGATGTTGTAAGATTATAGCAGTATGAGTTTAGATTTTAGAAAAAGAATATTGGAAGCTGGCAATTTTAAAAATTCATATAGTTGTAACAGGAGAATTTATATTTAACCCTAAATATGATTCAAGGAGATTTGTCCTTTGAAATTAAATCTTATAGGACTATAATTGCAAGAAATGCCATGGAACCAAATTATCTAGTATGCTAAAAGCCTGTTGGAGTGATATCTTTGAACTACAGTCAAGTGCTGTCTCAAGGGGAAAAACTGGTGACATGACTCTGCATGAGCAGAGGTAGGACTTCTTTGCTTCAATTTCCCTGGGGATATTTCCTTTGAATGGAAAGTTTTCCATCTGGTATTTTTTTTTAAAACATAGCTATGCTTTATAGCTAACTTCCACCTGGAATTGATACCTCAATCTAAGGGAGCACTTCTCCCTTACTATGACTATGTCCCTCTTATGGCAATTTTCTATTTTCTTTTTTAATTAATTAATTAAGAATATTTTCCCATAGTTACATGATTCATGATCTTTCCCACCCCTCTTCTCTCCTCTACATCCCAGAGCTGACAAGCAAATCCACTGGGTTATACATATATCATTGTTAAAAACCCATTTCTGTATTATTCATATTTGCAATAGAGTGCTTGTTTAAAGCCAAAACTACAGTCATATTGAACAACATGATCAATCATATGTTTTTCTTCTGAGTTTCTACTCTCACAGTCCTTTCTCTGGATGTGGATAGCGTTCTTTTTCCCAGGTTCCTCTGGATTGTCCTGGATCACTGCATTGCCACTAATGGAGAAGTCCATTACATTTGATTGTATCACAGTGTATCAGTCTCTGTGTACAATGTCCTCCTGGTTCTGCTCCTCTCACTTTGCATCACTTCCTGGAGGTTGTTCCAGTCTCCATGGAATTCCTCCACTTATTCCTTTGAGCACAATAGTATTCCATCACCAACATATGCCACAATTTGTTCAGTCATTTCCCAATTAAGGGCATCCCCATATTTTCCAGGTTTTTGTCACTATAAAAAGCACAGTTATAGATATTTTTGTACAAGTGTTTTTCCTTATCTCTTTGGGGTACAAACCCAGCTATATTGCTGTATCAAAGGGCATCAAAGGCTGTATCAAAGTTGTAAAAATGGAACTTCTTACTATTTTAATAAATGGTTTAGTTCACTGAATAAGGTGTCATACCAGTGAGGTATTGGGTGGTTTGTGGGAGCAGGAGCAGGGTGAAGGAAAGTCTATGTTAGAGAGAAGGAATGGCAGCTCCTTCTCTTTCACACAAGTGATAACAGGCTGTCAGCTGTCACTTGATGCCCTGTGAGCAAATGGCTGAGGGACTTAGATGTCATTCTCCCTCAGTCAGCTCCACTTTTGGATGGTGTTTCAGCTTCTTCCTCAATGAGGATTTAGTGGCAGGCCTTCCTCTAGGCCTTACCACAGAGGGAAAGATCTCAGGTGCCCTTTGTGAGACCAGTCCCTAGTTTTTGAGATGTGGGTTTTAAAATTAATAATCAATAACTATTATATTTTGTAAGGTTTTATTAATAATAATGAAAACAAAAGAACTGCCCTACTTATGCCCGGTTGCAGGTCCAAGAGAGAGATGAGGGAGGGGTTAAAGTCACTTAAATACAATCACGCAAAATGTGGGGATGCAGGAAAAATGGAATTTTGGGAAATTCTAAGGGACTTCTGGGGGATGAAGTCCAAAGGCTCAAAATCTCCATTTATACAGAGGTAACTCTTCCTAATATTTATTGAAAGGCCCACACAAGTATCTGACTGCTACGGGGGGGGGGGGGGGGGGAGGTTGTTGTTGGGGTTTAGGTGAGCAGGATGATTAGGTGGCCCTGACAAAAACCTACATGGTCTGTAATCTGATGGGCCTGCAACAGTGCCCAACAAACGTCTCTGCCCCTTCCCAGCTAAATATACCCTTTCTATAGCTTAATCACTAAGAGAAATAAGCAGAAAATAGTTCAGCGAGGCAGGGAGGGTCATGGGAGGTGTGTCCTCCTTTTAGGGTCCAAACAGCCCCCAATTAGGGGACTGAGATGTCTTTCTTCAGGCTGAGGGAAGTAATAGTTGTATATTTGATGGGAAATCAGCAACAAGCTTGGAGAAAGAAGCAGGGTCCTCTCGGGTAGCTTCAGTAGTCCTTCAGCCCCCCAAAACTAGACATCACCACTCCAGGTCCCAAGTCAGAAGACTCAGAGGATCCTCAGAATCTTCTCAGAACCGTTTTCCTCCCAGAAGTCTCTGTTCCTCAACTGCCACTCAACTTCTTCCAGTCCTCATCTTCAGAATTCCAAATCTCCCTGCCCCCATACTTACACAGTCTTTTAAAGTCCTTTGTGCATAATTCCAAATTGCGCTCCAGAATGGCTGGATTAATTCACAATTCTACAAGCAATGCATTAGCATCCCAATTTTGCCACATCCCCTCCAACATGTATTATTGTCCTTTGCTGCCTCTCTTATGGCAGTTTTCTTGTCAGATAGGTGATATAGTCTTGAAATAGGTGAATTATGGAGGTAGTGAGGACAAATGAGGACCACCAAGGAAATCAACCATGCTTGTAAGTTTGTCTGAGATTGCTGGCAAGGCCTGAATCTCTCACATAGAGGCACTGCTGCTCTCAGCTAAAGGTCCTCTACAGAGCTGAACTGTTGCAAGAGTCTTCCTAGCTGAGGAAATGTCCAAGGCTCATTGAGAAAGATTTTTGTAAGCCACTAAGAGATGTTTACGTTCTGTTCCTGAGAAAGTTTCAGACCTCTCATACAAACCCCCCACAAAGAGCTTCATTTCACAGGCAGATGTCTCAGCAGTGCCTGTATAACTTGACGTATGGATCTATTGCCTAAAAGAACCCTCTCATTATAAAAGTTTGTCTCTTTGTCATAATAAACAGAGATCATGGAGGTCATGCATCTTCCCTTCTGGCCCTTGCTTTGTTATCTCTATACCTCTCTCTCCCTCCCTCTCTGCTTTTCTCTCAACATCAGAACCCTGGCACTCTACACATAGTGTCCTCCCCAGCTAATGGTGAAACACATGTGATCTTGACGTGAGCAAGGGGAAACTGGGGACTCGTCCAAAGAATTGACAGCTCAGACTGACTCCATGCTGAGGGAACAAGCTTTATTATGTAAGGGCTAAAATGAAAAGGTTGGACTAAATTTATGAGTGTGGTTGCTGAAATTATTGCTCAAGTCAGAATGACTTTTTGGTAGTTTACTTATAAAATGGAGGTAAAGAGTGAAAGTGGAGAAGTGAGAAAGAGGGTAGCCTGGTCCGAACCAGGCAGGGCTTCAGAGGCCCCAGAAAAGGGGGGATCCAGAGGTAAATTAAACAAGGGTTCTAGCCACAAGACCTCCTCCAAGACGAGGAGCCTCTCTAGAGGCTAGTACCTCCAGAGAGGCAGGAAAAGGGGTCAGTCTTTTCACTAACCCACATGGCAGTCCTAAAGGAAGATCCAAGAGCAGTGTGAGATCCCAAGGCAGAGCTCCTTTGCCACAGTCAGGGTTCAGAATGATCAGTCAAAATAACATAAAATAAATAACAAACGGAAGACAGCTTAATCATTACGGCCATGGGACTGCTTTGCATCTGACACCTGCTCCACTTTCCCAATGTCTGATCTTTATTTTTATACCCATTCTCTTGGCACACGTATACACAAAATCAAAGAGAGATAATTGGAAAAGTGATACATCAATTTTTAACAAATCACTTGATTAACATTCCAAATTTTTGTATTGTGATTACAGACAGAATAAAGGTTGCACACAAGATAAATGATTTCTTCACAGGTGGCTTACTAGGGAGTTTGAGTTACTGATTTATGTAATTGAGTCACTGAGGCATATTGAAGCTTAGGGTACCTGTACTGTACCTGTACATATTGTATGGGCCTCTATGATTGATTTGTGTGCTGGCTTCATGAGAAAGTTTTGGGCTTGGCCTGTAGCTTTGGTTTCACTGGGAATTATGCACCTAAATAAAAGTTAACCCATGATAGTCTTTTGGGATTGAGTTTGAGGGTCTGATCTTTTGGTGATGTTTTGGAGAATTAGGGTACAGGTGTTTTGCTCTTGCATTATTTCTTTTGAAACTAAGAGGAATAATACTCATGTCAATTCATAAGTAAGGGGCGTTGATGAAAGAAGTCATGCAAAGGGGATAAAGTGGGTAGTCACATCTTGCCAAGGAGCACTCTGTGGTCTTCCTGGCTACCAAGCATGACTCTATCAAGGCGTCATGGACTGATGGCCCCCAGTACTCCTCCAAGGCCAAGTTCAAAGGAGAAAAAGCTGGTCACAGGAAGTTACCACCATTTTTAAAGACAGTTTTTTGTGTCACTTCCTGTGCCTTCCTTCCACTTTTACGTGGACCAATAGCAGCTTTAGCTTTGCTTCAGACTGTCCAGGGGGCAGTCAGCCATTTTTGATTTGTCACTCACTAGCACATGTAAGTCATAGACCTCCCCCTACCACTTAAGGATTAAGTCGGGGTGTATACATTCCTGGTGATTAAATCTAAAAAATAGGCAGGCGAGAGTTAATCCCATCTTCACAATTATGAGAGAATATAGTAATATAGTAGCTGTTAAAAAAAAAAAGTAGATAAGTAAGGTAAGATAAAGTAAGGAAGTATGTATAAGGATTTTCAGGAATGTTTTTTTATCTTGATTAGTTACTAAGGAAGGGATCATTACTTTGGGTGGTTGTTGCTCTGCTGTTTCCAAGGAAGTGATGTCATTTTATCCATGGTACACTTTGTTCTGCATGACTCACTCTGTTGATTCACTCTGTTTGCTCACTTGGAGGGAGCAAAGTGCAAAGTTAAAGGGGTGTTAATGATATGTTAAACACTCCAGAGCAACTTTTGGACAAATTTTACTCTTTTTTTACATAGACTATAAGGAAGGCTGTGATTGTGGAAACTGAGCATTGTTTGAACCTAGTCCTGTGTGATTTGGAATCTGGATGTAAAGAGTTTTCTCACAATTGTTAATCTAAGCAACTCGTATGTCTTATCTGAAAAGTGGCTCCATGCTAATCATCTAGGTATTGTTTCCATGTTCTTTTGACTATTGACAACTACTTGGCAGGGTTTGTGAGATATTTCAGCCCACATCAAGCTAAAGATGTGGGTATGCAGGACTTTAATCAAAAAATCAAGTAGATAGGTACTAGGCTTATTATTTACCTGTTACTAGTTATAAGGTCCTTGAAAATATCTGACTATTATAAGAATAATGGACACTGTTGTAGTAGCTTGTGAAACCAAGGTAAGGCCATTTAGTGAGATTAATGAGGTTAGATCAATTATCCTGAGAGAATAATGACTTATGGTCTATCTTATTACTTCAAAGGGATAACCAATTACTTGGACTATTGTTTACTGTGGGATTAACTCTTGCATATAGGGCATACTTTGGAATACAAATTGCACAAGATTTTAAAAGGGATTTGAAAGAAGTTTTTAGAATAGGTTCTATATGGATGAAATATGCAGCTTAATTGAGCTTGAGAAGAGACAACTTAATTGATATAAAAACTACTCTAACCAGATATACTACCATAGCCTTTTATTAAAATAGGCATATTTTGAGTAAATTCATCTATGTTACTTAAAAAATATGCTGTTAGTAGATCCTAAACATCTCATTCTCCTCATAGGGAAATGTTAATTTTTAATTAAATTTTTTAATTTGTTTAGAATTTGAAAATTTTCATATAAGTGCTCTAGGTTCATCACCTAGCTGGCTCACCAAAACTGTAAGAAAATACTCTCCTTACAGTTAATATACCAGGGTGAAAGGGGGGAGAGGGGATAGATGGGCACCTCAAGATTTAGGGTTCTTGAAGTTACAGAAAACCTTCTCCCCTAAAAAATCCCTTAGTCCCTTCAGGGTCTCCTCACCCTTATAAAGATTATCGGACTACTGTGAGAAACTAATTACTACAACAGAGAGACTTGCAAGCAGAGGCAAGGAATGGAAGCTTGGAGGACTGTCCATCAAGGAGAGAAGGAAAGATTCCAGAGAAGAATTTGGTCAGAGAGACAGTTAAGAAAGTCAACATATGAAACTTCATTTCTGCTTTCTTGAACTAGGAGAGAGGAACCAGCAGAGCAGTCAGAATGCTCTGAATTCCTGACCAATAATTTAACCTTGAAAAAGTTTGGGGCATATCTCTGAAGATCCCTTTCCAAGTTATTAACAATTTCCCCTTAAGGACAAATCAACCTTATTTCTTTATATGGAACTTTATAATAGATTAGAGAAACCTTATATTCCCTCTGCCCTATCCCATCTCCCTAACTTCTTTCCTTTAAATAAAACCTCTTTTGATAGTATTATATTGTGAAAATTAATTTATTAGAAGCTGCTGGTAACTTGCCTTCTAGGAAGAGCTGTTGAAATCAGCTGAAAGGCACAGAAGGTGGGTGAGGGGGGAGGAGTGAAAATCACAGTTCTTCTAACCTTATTTCCTAGTGTAACTGTTCCAGTACTACTCTTACCATAAATATCATAGTAAAAGAGCATCTATTACACTACATTTATTTAACTAAAGATGAATTTAATAACAAGTTCAAACTGGGAAGGTATCAGGGTAGAGGGAATAGGGATTTGCCCTATGCTTTGCCCCAGATTGGGTCTGAGTCTCTTTCAGCTTTTGAGCTGAGGCCAGGCCTCACAGGCTTGTGGAGGGTTTCTTTTATTCCTTTCTATGCTAACATCTATGCTAGCTTTCTTAAGTTCAAAGTATTTAGCAGTAGTCAACAAAAGGGAAAAGAGAATCTGACTTTCAGAGCTGGTTGGGCCTGTCTTTTTTGGGCTAATGCCCCTAAAGATTGGTGTTACAGTTCACACTGCTCCCCTAAAATCCTTTTGTTTGATGACATGATCCCCTGGAATCCAGGTAAAGCAAACAGTTGGAAAAAATCCAGGAATAGAAGTGGTTTCTATTACTGAGAGGCAGAGAGAGCTCCTTCCAATCTGAGGTCCAGGAAAGAGTGTTCCCTCAAGAGCAACTGTCATTCTCCTCCTAGTCTCCCCTCCCCCCTCCAACTGTCAATTAATCTTCACTCCACCATTTCAAACCTTTTCTGTGCAATATTTTCCCCACAGTATTCAAATACTGTGATGGTTCTATAGTACTTATTTAATATGTGCTTGAGCAAGCATTTTAAGATTATTTCATTTTATAATAGGATATTCAATTAGAATTTTTAGTTAGTATTATCTATATATATGTATAAGTACATAATATTATCCCCCCTTCCCCCATTAATAGTGCTTTGATTCGTTGCCAAGTCTACAAACCTTGGTAGGTTCTGTTCTGTTTTTAGCTTTTGTGTTTTTACAGTTTAGTATTTAACTATTTTTTAAGCAAACCACATTTTCATAGCAAGTATGACTTAAACATGTATACTTGTTACAAGTAAATTCTAATGAAAATAGAAAGATCATATTTAAAAATGGCTAATGAGATTTTGTTCTAATCACTAATACTAAATGATTTAAATGCCATCAGAACATTTCAATGTCTAGAATGCTGCATGCCTTTTGATGCTGACAGAATGGATTCATATATATATATCCCTTTCCAGCATCCCTTTCCTTTATGTCCTGACTTTGTGTCCTTACATTTGGGAAATAAGATTGCTGAAAACACCAGTCTTGGGACTTCTCTGGTGGCTCTGTGCTTTCTCCTGGATATATGGTCTGAGAAGCTTTCTCTTTACTGAAACTTTTCTTTCCTTTGCTTCAAGTTATTATTATTTTTTTAAAATAATATTTTATTTGATCATTTCCAACCATTATTCCTTAAAGACAAAGATCATTTTCTTTTCCTCCCCCCCTCACCCCCCAAAGCTGACCCGTGGTTCCACTGGGTATCACATGTGTTCTTGATTCGAACCCATTGTCATGTTGTTAGTATTTGCATTAGAGTGTTAGTTTAGAGTCTCTCCTCTGTCATGTCCCCTCAACCGCTGTAGTTGGGTAGTTGCTTTTCCTCGGTGTTTCTACTCCCACAGTTTGTCCTCTGCTTATGAATAGTGTTTTTTCTCCTAGATCCCTGCAGATTGTTCAGGGACATTACACCCCTACTAATGGAGAAATCCATTACCTTCGATTATACCACAGTGTATTAGTCTCTGTGTACAATGTTCTCCTGGTTCTGCTCCTCTCGCTCTGCATCACTTCCTGGAGGTCGTTCTAGTCTCCATGGAATTCCTCCACTTTATTATTCCTTTTTGCACAATAGTATTCCATCACCAACATATACCACAATTTGTTCAGCCATTCCCCAATTGAAGGGCATCCCCTCGTTTTCCAATTTTTGGCCACCACAAAGAGCGCAGCTATGAATATTTTTGTACAAGTCTTTTTGTCCATTATCTCTTTGGGGTACAAACGCAGCAGTGCTATGGCTGGATCAAAGGGTAGACATTCTTTTATCGTCCTTTGGGCATAGTTCCAAATTGCCCTCCAGAATGGTTGGATCAGTTCACAACTCCACCAGCAATGAATTAATGTCCCTACTTTGCCACATCCCCTCCAGCATTCATTACTTTCCTTTGCTGTCATGTTAGCCAATCTGCTAGGTGTGAGGTGATATCTCAGAGTTGTTTTGATTTGCATCTCTCTGATTATAAGAGATTTAGAACACTTTTTCATGTGCTTATTAATAGTTTTGATTTCTTTATCTGAAAACTGCCTATCCATGTCCCTTGCCCATTTATCAATTGGAGAATGGCTTGGATTTTTGTACAATAGATTTAGCTATTTATAAATTTGAGTAATTAAACCTTTGTCAGAGGTTTTAATGAAGATTTTTTTCCCAATTTGTTGTTTCCCTTCTGATTTTAGTTACATTGGTTTTGTTTGTATAAAGCTTTTTAATTTGATGTAGTCGAAATTATTTATTTTACTTTTTGTGACTCTTTCTATGTCTTGTTTGGTTTTAAAGTCTTTCCCCTCCCAAAGGTCTGACATGTATACTATTCTGTGTTTACCCAATTTACTTATGGTTTCCTTCTTTATGTTTAAGTCATTCACCCATTTTGAATTTATCTTGGTGTAGGGTGTGAGGTGTTGATATATTCCTAATCTCTCCCACACTGTCTTCCAATTTTCCCAGCAGTTTTTATCGAATTGTGGATTTTTGTCCCAAAAACTGGGATCTTTGGGTTTATCGTATACTGTCTTGCTGAGGTCTCTTGTCCCCAGTCTATTCCACTGATCCTCCTTTCTGTCTCTTATCCAGTACCAAATTGTTTTGATGACTGCTACTTTGTAATATAGTTTAAGGTCTGGGACTGCAAGGCCCCCCTCATTTGTGTTTTTTCATTATTTCCCTAGATATTCTTGATCTTTTGTTATTTGAAATGAACTTTGTTATGGTTTTTTCTAAATCAGTAAAGAAATATTTTGGGAGTTCCATGGGTATGGCACTAAATAGATATATAAGTTTGGGTGGGATGGTCATTTTTATTATATTGGCTCGTCCTATCCATGAGCAGTTAATATTTTTCCAATTGCTCAAGTCTAGTTTTAGTTGTGTGGAGAGTGTTTTGTAATTGTGTTCATATAGTTCCTGTGTTTGTCTCAGGAGATAGATTCCTAGGTATTTTATTTTATCTAAGATGATTTCAAATGGGATTTCTCTTTCTAGTTTTTGCTGTTGAGCTGTGTTGGAGATATATAGAAAAGCTGATGACTTATGTGGGTTTGTTTTGTATCCTGAAACTTTGCTAAAGTTGTTGATTATTTCAATTAGCTTTTTGGTTGAATCTCTAGGATTCTTTAAGTAGACCATCATGTCATCTGCAAAGAGTGTTAACTTGGTCTCCTCCTTGCCTATTTTGATGCCTTCAATTTCTTTTTCTTCTCTAATTGCTACTGCTAGTATTTCTAGTACAATGTCAAATAGTAGAGGTGATAATGGGCATCCTTGTTTCACTCCTGATCTTATTGGGAATGCATCTAGTTTATCCCCATTGCAGATGATATTAGCTGATGGTTTTAGATATATACTATTTATTATTTTTAGGAACAACCCTTCTATTCCTATGCTTTCTAGTGTTTTTAATAGGAATGGGTGTTGTATTTTATCAAAGGCTTTTTCTGCATCTATTGAGATAATCATATGATTCTTGTTGGTTTGCTTGTTGATGTGGTCAATTATGTGGATGGTTTTCCTAATATTGAACCAGCCCTGCATCCCTGGTATAAATCCTACTTGATCATGGTGGATGACCCTTCTGATCACTTGCTGGAGTCTTTTTGCTAGTATCCTATTTAAGATTTTTGCATCTATATTCATTAGGGAGATTGGTCTATAGTTTTCTTTCTCTGTTTTTGACCTGCCTGGTTTTGGAATCAGTACCATGTTTGTGTCATAAAAGGAGTTTGGTAGAACTCCCTCTTTGCTTATTATGTCAAATAGTTTGTATAGTATTGGGATTAACTGTTCTCTGAATGTTTGATAGAATTCACTGGTGAATCCATCAGACCCTGGGGATTTTTTCTTAGGAAGTTCTTTGATGGTCTGTTGGATTTCATTTTCTGATATGGGATTATTTAAGAATTCTATTTCTTCTTCTGTTAGTCTAGGCAGTTTGTATTTTTGTATATATTCATCCATATCACCTAAATTGGTGTATTTATTGCCATATAATTGGGCAAAGTAATTTTTAATGATTGCCTTAATTTCCTCTTCATTGGAGGTGATGTCCCCCTTTTCGTCTTTGATGCTGTTAATTTGCTTTTCTTCTTCCCTTTTTTAAATTAGATTGACCAGTACTTTGTCTATTTTGTTTGTTTTTTCGAAGTACCAGCTTCTTGTCTTATTTATTAAATCAATAGTTCTATCACTTTCGATTTTATTAATTTCTCCCTTAATTTTTAGGAGTTCTAGTTTGGTTTTCTGCTGGGGGGTTTTAATTTGATCGCTTTAGAGTTTTTTATTGCATTTCCAATTGATTGATCTCTGTCCTCCCTAATTTGTTAATATATGCACTCAGGGATATGAATTTACCTCTGATTACCACTTTGGCTGCATCCCAAAAGGTTTGAAAGGATGTCTCGCCATTCTCATTTTCCTTGGTGAAATTATTAATTGTTTCTATGATTTCTTCTCTAACTAAACGATTTTGGAGTATCATATTGTTTAATTTCCAATTAGTTTTTGATTTGGTTTTCCATGTACCATTACTGATCATTATTTTTATTGCCTTGTGATATGAAAAGGCTGCATTTATTATTTCTGCTTTTCTGCATTTGTGTGCCATGTTTCTGTGACCTAATGTATGGTCAATCTTTGTGAATGTGCCATGTGGTGCTGAGAAGAGAGTGTATTCCTTTTTATCCCTATTTATTTTTCTCCATATGTCTATTAATTCTAATTTTTCTAAGATTTCACTCACTTCTTTTACCTCTTTCTTATTTATTTTTTGATTTGATTTATCTAAATTTGATAATGGTTGGTTTAAGTCTCCCACTAATATGGTTTTACTGTCTATCTATTTCTTCCTTCAATTCTCCTAGTTTCACCATTAGAAATTTGGGTGCTATATTATTTGGTGCATACATGTTGATTAGTGATATTTCCTCATTATCTAAAGTCCCTTTTAACAAAATATAATTACCTTCCCTATCCCTTTTGATCAGGTCTATTTTTGCTTTGGCTTTATCAGATATCATGATTGCAACCCCTGCCTTCTTTCTGTCAGTTGAGGCCCAGAAGGTCTTACTCCATCCTTTAATTCTGACCTTGTGGGCGTCTACCTGCCTCATGTGTGTTTCTTAAAGACAACATATGGTAGGGTTTTGGATTCTAATCCATTCTGCTATTTGTCTACGTTTAATGGGTGAGTTCATCCCATTCACGTTCAAAGTCAAGACTGTCACTGGTGGACTCCCTGGCATTTTGATATCCTTCCCTAATTCTAACCTTTCTTCTTCAGCTCTACCTTTTAGTCCAGTGATTTACTTTAAATCAGTCCCCCTTGTCCCCTCCCTTGATATGTTTCCCTTTCTAGTCCCTCCATTTTTGTTCCACCCCCTCCCCCCCTCTTCTTCCCTCCCTTTTTTGTGTTCCCTCCCCCCTCCCCCCTTGGTTTTCCCTTCTCCCTACCCTTGTTGGGTAAGATAGAATTCACTATCCCAATGGATCTGGATGTTCTTCCCTCTCAGAGTTGATTTCCCTGAGAGTAAGGTTTAAGTAAAAACTCTCATCCTCTCCTTCTTATGAGTTTTCTTCCCCTTCCCTTCCTGTGTGAATCTTTGTGTGAGAAAGATTATTCTATTTGGTCTTTCTTTTCCCCCTATTTACACATTACATTTTCCCCACATGTTAGTATATATAGATTAATATAAATGTAGTCCTTATAGAAGAGAGTTTGGGTAAAAGAAAAAGATAACATTTTTCTCCTTTCCCCTTTCCTTCATATTTACCTTTTCAGGTATTCCATGCTCTTTGTTTTTCGATATTGAACTTTCCACAGAGCTCTGGTCTTTTCTTTGCAAAAACTTGGAAGTCTTCTATTTTGTTGAGTGCCCATACTTTCCCTTGGAAGTATATAGTCAGTTTTGCTGGATAGCTGATTCTTGGTTGAAGACCCAGCTCTTTTGCCTTTCTGAAGATTGTGTTCCATGCCTTACCATCATTCAGAGTGGAACTTGCAAGGTCTTGTATGACCCTGATTGGTATTCCTTTATATCTAAATTGTCTTTTTCTGGCTTCTTGTAGGATTTTTTCTTTTGTTCGAAAGTTTTGGAATTTGGCAATTACATTCCTGGGAGTTGTCTTTTGGGGATTTAGTGTAGAGGGTGTTCTGTGAGCTCTGTCAGTGGCTGTATTGCCCCTTTATTCTAGAATCTCTGGGCAATTTTCTTTGATTATCTCTTGTATTAGGATGTCGAGTTTGCTGTTTATTTTTGGCTTTTCTGGAAGTCCAATTATTCTTAAATTATCTCTTCTCCCTCTATTTTCCAAGTCTGTCACCTTGTCAGTGAGATATTTTATGTTCTCTTCTAATTTCTTGATCTTTTGGCTTTGCTTTATTAATTCTTGCTTGTTGTCTTCGAGTTGCCTGATTCTGACTTTTAAAGCCTGGTTTTCCTTTTCACTTTGGTCAAACTGGTTTTGTAGATGAGTGAATTTCTTTTGCATTATTTCCCACTTTTCCTCCCAAAAGGCTTCCATCTTTTTGATCCTTTCCGATTCAAATTCTTCATGGGTTTGTGGAGAGTTTCCATTTTTTTTTTGGAAGGTTTTGAAGCATTTGCTTGTGTTTCCTCTTCTATCTCCTCTGTATTTTGTATTTTTGCTCCATAAAATGTGTCCAAAGTTGCCCCCTTCTTCTTGTTTTTCTTGGAATTTTGGGGCTTTTGTGCTTCTGTGGAGTTTGCCATCTCTATCTGAGTGGGGAGGACTAGCTTTTCTTATCTCTGTCTGGTGTTCAGAAGTTTTAGCCCTAGGCAGATTGTCCATTCTATGCAGTTGTTGTTCTGTCTCCCGGGGGAAGCCAGGAATTGCTGGTGTTTCCTTGTTACTGCCCTCCTTGGTTCCCTCCCGATGCTTCTCCTTTGCCTTACTTCCATGCCCTAAGCCTGGCTCGGCCCTTTCTGCCAGGTGTTTGTTTCTGTGCCTTAGCTGGCCAGGAGAGCCAGCACTCTGAGGGGGGAAGCGCCACGGCTTCCAGGAGCTCTGAGGGCTCCTGATAAGATTAACTTTCTCTGGGTTGAAGTGAGTATGCTTTGAGGCAGGGACCTTCTGTGAGACTGGGATGGAAGGATCCAGCCAGGGAGCTGCAGGCTCCCCCCTTCTATCTCTGTTTCCCTGCTGTCTGGGTGCCCCCGCAACTGGGTCAGGCTGTTTTCAGGATGTGGCCTTCAGAATAGCCGGCTCCTGAGGCCCTTTTGCCAGCCTTTAGGGTTACTGTTGTTTCAGACGGCCCTGCTCTCTGAGGGGGGGTGTGGCTTCCGGGAGCTCCAAGGGCTCCTGATAGGATTAACCTCAGACTGAGTATGCCCTGAGGCAGGGATCTTCGGTGAGACTCAGATGGAAGGATCTGGTCAGGGGGTTACAGGCTCCCCGGTTTCTCTCTGTTTCCTTGCTGTCTGGGTGTCCCCTCGACTGGGTCAGGTTGTTTTCAGGAAGAGGCCTTCAGGATAGCTGGCCCTGAGGCTCTGAGGTTCCCTCTGCTGCCTCAGACTCAGCGCTCTGGGTTGGGGGGATGGGTCCTGGGACCTTCCTTCTGCCTACCCCTTAGGTCTGAGTGATCTCGTGTTCTGGCTTTTGGGGGGGGGGGGCATACCTTTTGATCCAGGTCCAGGTCCAGGAGGAGGATTCCTGGGGTCTATTTTGTTGTTTGTTTTGAATTTTGGTACCTTAGGAGCATATAGTTTGAGTTTGGTAGGGAAGGGATTCCGGAGATCTGAACTTTAGCTTTCTCTAAGCCGCCATCTTGACCCAGCTTCAAGTTATTATTATTAAATCTTATAAAAAATGATACTTGGAGCATTTGGATATTAATTTTTAATCTTAAAATATTACACACACAGAGAAACACACACACACACATACACACACACACACACACACACACACACACACATATATATATATATATATATATATATATATGGAGTTATCTGATCCTTTTGAAAATTTAGTTGAGGTTTTTTTCATCAAGGAAGCTATTTTGAGAAACCAGCTTTATAGAGGAGATTGCTAGAAGGCTCCCTATCCCTAATTTAGGTATCTATGCTAGGATTAGGCTAAGATACTATGGAATGATTAAATGGAAATGTGGGAAATGATTTGCCTTTCTCTTTTTACTACCCCACCATCCCATGCACCATTGTTCCGTGGAGAACCTACTTGCCAAAGGAGACTACCTCCACTGGCTCCTTAGCAGAGCCTGGATTCCTGTCTCTACCTATCCTTGGTGAACAGATGACCTTTCATTGCTGACCTAGGCCCTTTCTCAGGTCTTCCAGCAGCATGTTTGTCTCTTTAGTGCCACCTTTTGGTCAGTTGTGGAATAATTTTGACCAAGAGAGAGAAATAATGATATTATTTTCAGAAAACCTCTTTACTTTTTCCCAGAATGGTAAAATAAAGTACCTGAGGACTGAAGTTAAAGAGGACAATCAAACTTATCAAACTGAAAGAACGGGAGGTCCATTCTCAGCTATAATAACCTCTGGCTATTGCATTTTGCCCAAGCTTTTGTAAACTCTAATAACCTGGTCATTGTTCTTCCTCTCCTTCCAAAAGATTATTTAATTTTCTATTTTTCTGTATCAAACTAAGAAATGCAGGTATGAAGGCACCTCATAATGTAAGGGGAACCCAGGTTGTAATCTTTCTGCCCCAATAAAAGACCATTTATTATAACTACTTTACTAGTTGTCTTTTTTCAGATTGATACTTTGTTGCTTAGAACAAATACAAAGACCGATTACCTAGCAGAGCCATATGGCCTTGATGGGGAAAAATGAATAGAGCCCAGACTCAGACCTAGATTCTTGCTTTTCAATCTTTTTATTGAATAAAAAGTATTATTCATTTGTATACAGTCAAGTTACCTCACAATTGCTTCTACTTGTTAAAAAGCCAAGAATATTTTTACTTCTTGAAAGCTATTAAGATTTCAAAAAGATGATGATTTCCATCATCTTCTAATTGTTTGAGATTTTTAAAAAAACTATATTTGCTCTATCTAATTGGAACTTATTGTGGTATATAAGGTGAAATTTGACTGAATTTCATTTTTTCAACATAGTACTTTTTGAATAGTGGCTAAAAAACGTGTACCTTGATAATTTCAAGGTCCCCCTCAATCTCCACTTCACACAGATGGTTCCTTAACTGGGAAACCAGAACAACAGAGGGTAGACTCAGCTTGCCTATCTGAGCAAATTATGTGTTTGCATGGTCAAATTACACCTCTCATGCTTCTAAAGAACCTAAGTATTGAGAAAGCAGTGAGAAAGCCAATGTAGATTAGGAAGCAGTAAATCCTTCCTGCTGTAAAGATTAAAATTTAGGGGAGACTGAGGAGACTGAAATTGGTAGAAATTAGTTTCTCTCTGCAAGGAGTATTATATTTTTTAGAGGTTTATTAAAGGTTAAGGATTTAAGAAAATACAGGATAAGAAACACGTGCCTAGGCCAGAGAGGCCTAGACAAGATAATCTCACATCATGGAAGAGCTGCATCTGCTCCAAAACGGAAGTCCAAAAAAAGATCACAAAAGCCTTTGCAATCAGGTTAAATCCCTTCTCGATCTTGGCCCACCTGAGAATTCAGTGAGATTACAAAGCATTTTGGGGAAGTGGAGCAAGGAATTGTGGGGATTGAAGTCCTGGATTCATGTCTATTTTTTACATTTTTCCGTGTGATCATTTGAAAAAAAATATTTTTTTTCCCAAAGGATCATAAAAACATAAACAACTTAAAAGATTACAATAATGTGAGGATAAGAGAAAAAAAGAACAAAACCAATAATTGCTGGATGCATTGACAAAAAGCCAGTTAGGGGGCAGTCCCCTTTGGCATGAAAGTATACATACAAATAAATGTTCAATCAACTACACCCAAAGTTCATTTTTGTGCAGCTTGTGGTCTGGAGGCTTCTTCATGGTGGCTTCTCCAACAGTTCAGTTTCTGGATTCAGAGAGGTGGCATCTTCTTTACCTAAAATTCTTCTCAAAAGGAATTTAAACTTTGCAATTTAAATAATGATATTTTTTTACATTTCCCCATGTTGAGGGTGATTGAAAAATACAGGATCACTTAGGGATGCATGGCTGAGGTATGAGGTATATGAATTAATTGGTAAGAGATATTAACAAAAAACATCAGAAAAATCCAAAAGAAAAGAAAAATTTCTGGATGAAAATATAGACTATCAAAGTCTTATGTGTAAAAATTCCAAGTAAAAGGAAAAATAAATCTATAACAGGTCCTTGAATCAGGGCCCAATCAAAATGATCTAAGCAATGATGCATTTACCCAGTCAGTAGCCAGGACTACAGAAAGTTACCACACCATGAGAGGCAGAAAAGGGACCAGATTATAGGAGCCAAGGTTTTGGGGAAGTATCTTCAGAGTGAGTGTGGACACACGGAAGGCCTACATCTTAACATAAGTCAAGTGTCGCAACCCCAAGTCTCACATAAGGTTCAAAACCTTTGTATTGGCCTAGAAGTGCATCAATCCATCCTGGATTGGCTTTTCTTTGGCTCTGTGCAATGGCTCTTGTGTGTATATCTTGTCCTGGAATCAGACAGAATCATTAAGCAAAGTCCCATAATTTCTTTTAAATAATTAGTGGCATCATTTTTATAGTCACAAGCTTTTTGGGCATGCTGTGACAAATGTATTTTAAACTTATATTACTGAAAAATCAGAAGGTTAAAGAAAATCTTAATGTTGGTGACATGTGCTTCAAATATAAAAAGGAGAGAAAAAAACAAATAGTATATTGCACATGCAAGAAAAATATAATAATAAAAGAGCTTTAAAAAAATTCAAAAATGTAGCTTATAATCATTGACACTCTGTGTTAGCTAAGAAAATATAGAATACAAGGCTTTCTCACCAAAAATGAGATCCATTTCCTCTTAATATCTGGCCATGATCACTGTGAGTAGAAGGCAAATGAATTGAACAAGGTAACAATTTTTCATTTTTAAAAAATACAGTAGTACAAATACATAGGTATCAATATCCCCAAAATTCTCAATAGCCCAATTAATTACAATAGCAAAAAAACACAATATCATATTTCACATAAGTTGCTGTATGACATTTTAAAAAAACCTATGAATTGACGGATATTTGTCATCATTTTTACAAACATAGCAAATCTTTCAACTTTGGTAATAAACATATTTTTAAAACAAAGTAAAACTCATCTTGGGTTAAGAACATAATCAAGAAATCTATATATATCATTCTGGTGGAAGCAAAGTAGTGAGCTGAAGAATATAAATAAAAGGTGCTCCTTTTTTGGAGGTTTTTTTAGGGGTACAAATGCCCTGAGATTAATTGCTCCAACTTCCATTCACATATTTAGAAATGTGGGAAGGTTGGGGGTTATAAAATGTATTTCACTTCAGCTACTAGAATGGGCCTTACCTCGTGGTAGGGGCAGGCAAAAATGACCAGAGATTGTTAAAAAAAATTCCAAAAATCATATTTAAAAAAACCCTTAAAATCATTTGAGATATTTAGCACATTAATTTTCCAAAGGTTGTTATAGCAATTGTAACCAGTTCTGAAGAAGTCCATCTATCTTTTAGGTGATAGTTTACAAATTCAAAATATAAAAGCTGTTTTTTCATATATGGGCTTATTCAATAATATTTGTTCAGCACAGTTATAGGGGAAAAACAATAGAATTTCAAAACTCGGTACATTCAAAATAAATTCAATCAACCTTCAGTGTAACAGAATAATATTGAATCCAGTAATATATGAACTTAAAATCACAAAGTTAAACCTTAAACAAAGCAATTAGGAAAATGCAATACAGAGATTTTTTTTATAAACCATTGGAGTCTAAAATGCCTTAGAATATAGCCTCTGGTCTCTTCAAAGTTCTTTGGGGTTGGTTTTTTTTGTTGTTGTTGTTGTTTGTTGTTTTTAATTATCCATTTAGATGTCTATTGTCCAAAGGCAAAGTGGTAAGGGCTAAGCAATGGGTGTTAAGGGATCTTCTCAGGGCCCCACAGCTGGGGAGTATCTGAGGCCAGATTTTAACCCAGGACCACATGTCTTTAGGCCTGGCTCTCAGTTCACTGAGCCGCAGAGGTTTTTCCCCAAAGTTAGCTAGATGGTAGTAGGGAGCTAAATATTTTCCCTGACACTCAGGTGAAGTCAATAAAAGGATCAATGCAATTAAAAGATATCCTTGTAAAATAGCCATGCTTTTAAGTTCCTGCTTGAAAAAGTCTGTTTCTTCTCTCTCCCTTTCTCTCTCCCCTGCTATGATCCCCCATATGGTCAATACCCCAGCTTGTTTGTTACCAGCTGGTCCATCTGCTCCGAGGATATGGGTTTGTTGGGCAGGCAGGTCACCAGGTGATTGCAATCTTGGTTGAATCAGGTAGGCCAGGTGAGTGAGAGAAAGACCACTGGAGTTGGCAGGGCCGGGAGCCGGAGCGCAGACAAGCAGGGCTGGGAGCTCTGGCACCAGGTGAGAAGCCAGGAGCAGGAGCAGGAGCAGGAGCTGGAGCTGGAGCTGGAGCGGGCCACCGGGGTTGGCAGGGCCGGGACCAGGTGAGGACAGAGAGAGGTCAGGATCGGGGGCTGCAGGCAGGAGCTGATCAAGATGGTTTTCTAAAAAATCATCTTGGAGAAACATGGCTTAAAAAATTTTTTTTTCTAGGCAGTAGCTATTAAAAGCTTAACTTAAGATCAGAAAAGAATCAGAAGATTGAGAGTCTCCCATTAGGTCGCCAACTGTAAAGATTAAAATTTAGGGGAGACTGAGGAGACTGAAATTGGTAGAAATTAGTTTCTCTCTGCAAGGAGTATTATATTTTTTTAGAGGTTTATTAAAGGTTAAGGATTTAAGAAAATACAGGATAAGAAACACGTGCCTAGGTCAGAGAGGCCTAGACAAGATAATCTCACATCATGGAAGAGCTGCATCTGCTCCAAAACGGAAGTCCAAAAAGCCACAAAAGCCTTTGCAATCAGGTTAAATCCCTTCTCGATTTTGGCCCACCTGAGAATTCAGTGAGATTACAAAGCATTTTGGGGAAGTGGAGCAAGGAATTGTGGGGATTGAAGTCCTGGATTCGTGTCTATTTTTTACACTGCCAAGAAGGACAATCTGAGGATTTGTGTTTTGTGAGTATGAATTGGGGCCCAAGTGTTATGTTCATCCCCCTCTAAGCTTGTATGTGTATGTAGGATTGTGCCCTGAATAATCCATGAGATAACCTTGGCTGGTGAACCTAAGGTTTGAGTAACTAGTGCGAAAGTTTATGATACCTCAGGCAAGACACAGGTTTCCAGAGCCAGGACTAGTGAATCTGAGAGTAGCAAACTAGGGACTGATTCACAGGAGAGTCTTAGGCAAGAGAGTGAGCGAATCAAGGGGGAGGGGGTGTAAAGCTGGCAAAATATCTGGACTGGGAAGTCTGGATTGAGCCACTAATGCTGGGCCAGATTCACCCTACATATTTGGAGATTGGATAGCTAAAGTTTGCTGATAATTGAAGATTAGAGTTTGAAATCCTAGATAAAAAAACCATGGGACAGAAACAATATGAAATAGAGAAGGAGAGACAGTAGGCCCTAATAGATAAGACTGAACAAAGCAGGAGAGAATCAGCTTGAATCCTTTGGGACAGCCCTTTGGGATTAAATTTTCAAGTTTGGAATAAATCTTCCCATTTTTTTCAGCCTATAACAGAAAGGTTTATATTAAATATTGCTGTTTTCAATGGTCTGGATTAGAAGTAGACAGCTAGACCTGAACATACTGGAAAAAATTTGGGTCAGAAGAAAATTCAGTTTGTGAGAGTTTATATTTGACCATCAGTAGGAGAAAGATTAGCACTGATGTAGAAAAGGCAAGGCCTATGCCACTTCCAGATATAGAGGCATTCATGCTGAGGAGAAGGGCAGAGGGGAATAAAGCTACTCTGGTTCCATCAGCTCCTTCACTACCTCAGATTGAGGCAGCAGCAATTGCCCTCATATGTCTTTTTAGTTCTATGGAGAGATTACTAGAAGATCAGACAAACCTCTCTATGAGAGGACTAGCCAAACAGTATCCACTTAGAGAAGTTCTGTTGGGGCAAGGTGTAGGGTATGTCAGTGCCCCCCTCAGTGCCTCTGAAGTGTGGAACTTTAAAAATAGAAATGAGTAATTTGTTGGAAGATGCTAAAGGAGTGGCAGAACAAGGTTCCAGGTTGATCAATTTTTAGGACCAAATCTTTACTCTTGGCCAGAGTTAATGGCAATTCTATATCAGCTATTCACAGTAGAGGAGCAAGGACAAAATAGAAGGGCAGTGTTGCAAGCCTGAGATGTTGAACACACCAAGCTTGAGGGGGTTCTGAGTAGCGAGCAAAAATACCCCAAAAAGATACAGACCAAAATAGCAATAAACCCTCTCTCTGGGAAACCTTGAGAGATCTCAGGAAAATGATCATTTAGGGGATAAGAACAACAATGCCCAAGAGACAGAATCTAAATAAAATCTATGAATCTAAGCACAGAATGAATGAGACTCCCACTGAATTTGTAAATAGATTAAAGGAATCATTTAACAAGTATTCCAGTGTGGATCTGACTGAGCCTTTTGGACAAGGTCTTTTAAAGACCTATTTTATAACTAATGCATGGCCAGATATCTGTAAGAAGCTCCAAAAGATAGATAAATAGGGGATAAAACCCCTTGATGAGTGGTTACAATGGGTTCAGATGATCTACATCAGGAGAGAGGATGAGGAAGATAAGAACAAAGGCAAAGTTCTTGCTTGGGTTATGAAGGAAGTACAGAATGCTTTGAAGGCTAGATTGAGGCAGATAGTGAGAGGGGAAATAAGAAGAGACGAACAAGTCAGAAGGGGATGATGTTTCATAAGAAGGAGGTAGGAGAAAAGACAGGGAAGTCCCAGGGGAAATGTGACCTCCCCTGGTTTGCTACAACTGTGGCAAGATGGGACACCTATAGAGAGATTGCCCCAAGTTAGAGAAAGAATATAGGATTTCAGCAGCAGTAGCAGAGACAGAAAAGGGAGAGGAGAAGAAGGATTCAGAATTGGGGTGAGAAGAAGAGAGGACTTGGTCCTCTTTAATCCTTCTCTGGTTCCTCCTCCTCCTCCTGTTCCCCAAGTGCCAGTTCCTCCTGCTCCTCTTTCCTCTATACAAGTACCACCACCTCCTCTTATAGGCTCACTTCCTCCTATTGTTCTTCAATCTCCATTAACTCCTCCAGTACTTCAGTTAGAAGTAGCAGCAGCTTTCCCACTTGAGGAGATTATAATCCTTTCTCATGATTTTTTACTGACCCCTTGGTGGGGAGTCTGAACAATTAGTAGAGGATCAGAGAAATTTACTCTTAGGTGGAGTAGTGAAGCAATGACCACTGAGGGAAATTCCACTAGGTCAGGGAACTGACTATTATAATGCTCCCCTCAGGAGCTCTGAAGTGAGGAATTTAAGAGAGAGATGGAAAATCTTTTATAAACAGGAAAAGAATGAAGCAAAATCAGACTAGCTACTATGAAGGTCTGGGCTAATGAAAATCCCATAGCCCAAAGTAGATTGAGAGGGGACAGGAATTTCCTTTATGAGATAGCAATGAATACACCTATCATACCAAGCAGAGAGAGGAAGAGACTCCCATTAAATTTGTAAACAGGTTAATAGAGGCATTTGGACAACAAATCTCAAAGAATCATGTAAGAAAGAAAGGATGGAACAATCAATTTGGAAGGCCTCCAGCAGCCACTTGTGTCTCTCCTATGTGCTATTTCTGTGAAGGTTACTTGGGAAAAAATTGTCCTGAAAAACAGAGAGAGCAGAGATGTCTCTCTCTCTCTCACAAAGATTGGGGACCAAAGGAGTGAGAGTCGGTTCTTTGATGACTCCCAACTGGAGTCCTTTGTAACACTGAAAATGGAAGAGTGGGCAGAGACCACTTTCCTGATAGATACAGGGGAAATTAAGTTATCCCTTACTGTGTGGACCCCAGAGGCTAAGTTGAGACCTTTGGTGTCTGGGGTAAAAGGGAATTCTCCTGTTCCTATCACCCAACCAATAGAAGGGAAATAAACCAGACTAGAGTGAGGATGTGATAAAAATATCTATGCTCTTCAACTGAGACATCCTAGAGAATACAAAGGTTAAACTTATTCATCAAGGAGGTTACTGATAAAAGGAAAAATTCAAAAATGCCAAAATATTTATAGCAAAAAATGATGAATATGGTGGAATTAAAGAAGCATATAAATATTTACACAACTGGATGCAAAGTGAAATAAGCAGAACAAATTCCAAATGCACACACACACACACACACACACACACACACACACACACATGCACATGCACACAAACTACTTATACTAAAGTAAATGGGAAGAACCACCAAAAACCCATTTCAAATGAATGTGGTAAAATTACAAGGAAGAAGCATGGTCCTCAAGAAAAGATATGAGAAGACATCCTTATCCTATTGATCTGAAGAGATGAAGCCCATTGTTTTGGTACATTGCATATATTTCAAACTTCTCTGATATATTAACTAGTTTTTCTCCTTTTGCTCTTTCCCTTGTTATTTTCCTTTAAAAACATTAGTTTTGTGGGAAATCTTTCTGCCTCACAGAATCCTTGGCTTCCCTCAAAGTACTAACCTTCCACTTCCCAACTCAGATAAGATAGTAGCATCTAATCCTCCTCCTGCCCATTCATTTGATTATTTCAGAAATAATAACCTGTATTGTGTCCTCCCAAGAAGTGTATTTTTAATCTACCTCTTCTCTTACCTCTCTAAGTGTGGAGCAAGAGATCAGTGCCACTTTTGTTGTTGGTCAAGTGACTTATGAATTCCTTCTCAAAATCATGGTTTGAAATTACAAAATAAAAGACACAGGATTACACAGGAAAACAAGTATACTGAAATACCATAAGCAAGATTAAAAATCAGTGGCAACAACAATAACTAAATGAACCACAAGTTAAATAAGAATACTTCGTTTAGAATCTGCTCCCAAGAATGCACATACTTAATGGTGGCAGTAGAATTCCTAGAACATTTGAACCCTAGTCCAGAGGCTAACAAACCCATTTTATATATTCTCCCATTCCTCTTTATCCATTTTGAGACATAAAATCATTCCTTTAAAACTATGATTCCATATTGTGTACAATTCTCAATCTTTCCTGCTTTTCTCTCTATAAAATTTTATTCTTACCATCTATCAATCTTCCCAATCAAGGGGGGGGAAATGGAAGTCTCTTATCTCTGTTCCATCAAGAATTCTGAGCACTGAAGGGGTGTATTATATACATATATATATATATATATAGTATACATAATATATTTATATAGTTAATGTATAAGGGGGTCTGTCTAGATAGGAGGATAAATCTTTGAGCCCAGGAATTGCTTGACTTTTGCTTTTCTGTACCAAGCACCAGGGAATTTTTTATTTTTATTTTTACATATAATAGGTGAATAATAAATGCTTGCTGATTGACTTATTTATTGAAAGATTCCTCTTCTCCCCCAACCCCAAAGTCAATCTTATATATTATCTGATTACCTACAATAATTGGTTTGCTGATAAGAAGATGAGAGACTTCTCTTTAAAACATTAATTATTTTTCATACTCTCTTCTTGATTTTCCCAATATATTCCCAATAATCTTATTCCTTGCTTTTTTTAATTTTTACATTCTTGCTTAGATAATGTAACATGCTTTTAACTCCAAAAAACAAGCACAGAGACTAAAAATTCATGTACTTATCTAACCGTAGTCACAAGGAAAACAAGCTTTTCCATCTTTACTCTTTCAATACTATTTGGATATATCTAACTTTCTTTGTTCAGTTTGCATTTCGGTCCTCTGCTCACCACTGTGCTTTTTGGAAGGAATGGTTCATCTTATTCCCTTTCAACAAATATCCAATTCTTTTCTTTAAATCTTTTTCTTTGATCTCTCCCCTTAACCTGGCTTTTGGAACAACAATAGATTTTAAGTGTCTTTGAATTATTATATTCTATATTCTCTTTCATTTTGGGGGGAGGAGTTAACTATAAAATAAGGCTATACTAGTCTAAACTGGATTATATTATAATTAGAAAGGCCATTTTTCTTGCTAGAATATTTATTCATTGATATGGTTTTGAAATGTGATTTTTGTTTCTTAATGAGTTGATTTTGGGGTTTCTTTTCATTGTCATTTTGTGGAGTTTCTATAAAATTTCTATAATATTTCTAGGATTATAACTTTAAGTTTTCTTTTTCAAAATGTTTTCCAGATTACCTATATATTTCTATAATCTCTAGATTATTTCTGGACATGTCATCTCTCAGTTAAGTTTTCTTATTTTGCAGGGTTGTGTTAGTTCCCTTGATACTCTTGATCTTTTGTTCTTCTCACTGAATTTTGTAATTAGTTTTTCTAGTTCTATAAAATAGTTTTTTTGTAGTTTGATAGGCATGCCACTGAATAAGTAAATTAATTTAGGTAGCATTGTCATTTTCATTATATTAGCCTGGCCTACCCATGAGCTTTTTATATAATGTTTTTTCCAGTTTGTTTAAATCTAACTTTATTTGTGTGAAAAGTGTTTTGTAATTGTTTGTACAATTCCTATATTTGTCTTGGCAGATAAATTCTCAAATATTTTATATCATATAGCATAATTTTAAGTGGAGTTTCTCTTTCTAACTCTAGCTATTGGTTTTTGTTGGAAATATATAGAAATACTGATGATTTATATGGGTTTATTTTGTATCCTGCAACTTTGCTAAAGTTATTAATTATTTCCACTAGCTTTTTGGTTGATTTTCTTGGATTCTCTAAGTATACCATCATATCATCCACAAAGAGTGATAGTTTAGTTTCTTCATTGAGAGTGTTGTCTTTTACAATAATGTAGTCAATGTATACAAGTTGTCTTCTTGGTTCTGCTCATTTCACTTTACAAGTCATACAAGTCTTTCTAAGCTTCTCTGAATCCTTTCCTTTTGTAATTTCTTTTGGCACAATAATATTACATTATATTCACATGCAATAATTTGTTTAGACATTCCCCAGTTGAAAGGTAATCCATTAGTTTCAAGTTCTTTGGGGTCTTGATTTTTAAAAAGTTGTAAAACTTAATAGAATACTTTGATCCTGGGGTAGATTTTAGAACTCATGTGATTTGAAAGGGAAATATAGACATAAATATTCCATTGTGAGAGAAGATTTTTACTCTTTTCAGGGGGTAGTTATAGGACAGTAGGAGTAATGACTATTCCCAGGGGGATATTTAAGGGCCTGGTTCAAAGGAGGCATTTAATAAAAGTTTGCTAATTGATTACTCAGGAAGAAGGCACAGTGCCTATGTGAGTGGTGCTGAATATCATGGCAGTATGGAAAGAGAGGCAGAGTTCAGTGTGCAGATGTTTCAGTTGAGAGTAGTTAGGTATAGAGTTGGAGTCTGAGTTGACATATTTCTAGAGTGGACTGTGTTTCTCGACTGGACCTGACTCAAGTCAATGCCCTGGTAGTTTAGGTTTGATATTTGAACAAAATGACACACTTGTTGTCATCTGACCATTAGTAAAAGAAGATTTACTTAACCATAGCAGAAAAAGAATATTCCACCAGGCTAGGCATGGAGGACACCTCCTGCTGATCCAACTGAAAGAAGTTCTCTGTTGAGTATTTCTTGATCTCTCAGCCAGCCATCAGAATGCCATAGAGCTCTTTGTGGCTGCCTCTTCCCCAAGTAATAAGGAAACGATATCAACAATATAATCCTTTAGTTCCCTGAACCAATCTGTGAGAGTTTATTTTTCATGTACTATATTAATTCCTACCTCAGGGTCCAGGATGCGAAGGACCCCAATCAATTTTTATATTGGAGAGAATTACTGTGTATTTCTGTGTCTGGGTCCTGGGTCAGAGATTCTATCCAGCCTGCTACTTTTTACATTTTCCTTGTCTTTAGGAATGTGTTCCTTTTACATAGTCTGGCTGACAGAAAGGTTTTGTTGTGATTCTTTTTCTGGGTACATGAGCTCCATGAATGGGGATGGGGAAGGGTAGATAGTTTGATAGCCAATTAGGAGTACTTAAACATTTTCACAGAAGAATCAAGTTATCCAGAAATGCTAAAAGTAATGAGCCTTGTCTCACAGGTGCATTTTACCCTCACATAAGGCAAGGTGGTTCACTTAAGACTTCCAGGAATTTATGGAATCAGAGAAAGGGTGGGTGATATATCATGATCACAGTCATCTGGGAGATAGGATCACAAGTAGATATTTGGATATATAGGATATATCTGGAATGTTGGCAGTAGAATTGTTTAGGACTTGAGTGAGATAATCTTGAGATCATAGTAGGAGGAGAAAAATTGTCAAATAAGCATGCCACTTATTATTTTAATATAACATATTATAATTATTATATATTACATTGCTATTATAATTATGTTATATTGCATCACGTTATGGTATATCATATTATATTACATTACAGCATATATTATATTACATTATATTATGTCACCAGATTTATTACCATAGTTTTATCTTGCCCTCCTATTGAGCTCAAGTAATGTTTATAGAGCAACACCAGTGTGCTGCTAAGTATTTAACCATCAGTATATGGGGCTGGGGAAGTATGTACCTATACTTTTTTTTTTATATTTTATTTGATCATTTCCAAGCATTATTCATTAAAGACATAGATCATTTTCTTTTCCTCCCCCCCACGTACCTATACTTTTAAGTTTAAGTTTAATCTGCATTGTTAACATTTTATCCTTTACATTCTTTTAGTATGGACAATAAATAAAATAACCAAGCCCTAAATTTGTAGTATTTTCTAGGTCAATACAATTAAATGTTCTTCATAGAAAACACCTCAGGAAAGTACCTGTTCCATTATCAAGCATTATTGGTAATCAATTGGCAATGGTAGATTTTTTTCCTGGCTAGGTCCCTCCCCTTTTCTCCATCCCTCCTCCATCATCCAAGCAAACTGCAAATAGTTTAATGACAGACTGTAGTCCAGGCTGAAGGCAGCCACCGTTTATCTCATGGCATTCTCAAAGTATAGGATTTATTTTTTACTTCTTGGAGAGATTTCACATATTAAAGTCCATCCTTCTTCTGAGCATTTTTTTCTCTTGGAATATGAATAGAATATATTCAATGCTTTGCATTGATTTCTGCCTTTCTACATAAACTCAAATCTCCTTTCTAATTTTCTCCTACTTTCCTCTTCAATATAAAACCTGCTCTGACTTCCTTGAGTTGTTTTGTGCTGCGTTTGTTTTGGATATTTTCTATTTCATAATAATGAGGTAGGAGAAAGAGCCTCATTTATGTCTCTGCTATGATAATATCTTGGTTAGTGTGCCCTTTGTCACTAGGTATCTTCTTTTGAAGGTTGATCTTCAAATCGGTTTCCTAGTATCTAAATTCTATCAAAATCTATTCACTATAAAGTCCAAGACTCAGAGTAGACTAAGATACAGTATTACAGTTGGACTAGGGGTTAGGGATAGGACATATATAGAGATGGCATGCTATTTTTCAGGCTGGTTAGAGTTCTACTTTTATTGTGAGTAGGAGGACAACCATGGCTCCTATCTTCAACAGGGGTACTGGGATAAGAATTATATCTCTCTTTTACATATCAGATATTTGAAGTCTAAGGGTGGGATTGTTTTTTTCCAAAGAGGTAGAGAAGGGGCTCTGGATGACATTACTTTTCTTGGCTACTTTAGGGAGGGAGTAGTTTGGTCCTACTTGGGAAGTTGCCCAACCTAGAGGGTAAAAGCTTAATCTTGGCTGTTTTAGCTTCCCTTCCCTGGCATGTACTTATTGCAAAATCTGTAATTATGGATACTAAGCAAATATATTAATCAAAGCAAGCTAGTAAGACAGTAACAGTAAAGAATGGGAAATTATACAGATTTGTTGGGCTGATAGAATACTCAAGAATTAGGGAGCTCTGTGATCTGGGAATAAGATGCTTTTTTTAGCTCAACTGGGTAGAAAAACAACCTGCCCAATGAGTATACTCTATTCCTTTTGGCTATGAGCTAAGAATCCAGAGACATGTGGAAGTGCTGGCTTTTCCCCATGTTCCTAAGGCTCCAAAAGCTCTCCCATTTGCCATTCAAGGTCTGTCTTGCTTTGTCCTTTCCTCCTCACCCCCTCAGCCAATCAGGAGACATGCCTCCTGATATAAAGAAGAGATACAATTTGCAGGAAGATGAAGGTGTGCAAAGGACAGAGGCATGAGACCAACAGGGAAAGACTCTGGAATGCTGCAGGGAGGAGTTAAGCTAAAAACGCAGAGACTGTTGGGTCTGTCTTTCTCTCTCTGGATTTGATGCTGAGTCTTGAGAGTTTGACACTATCCTTATTGCTGCCTATGTTGCTGTTCTTGTGCTGTGTGTCCTGGAAGAATATCTCAAGAGCCTGTCACTATCCTGTATCAACATTAAGTTGTCAGTAAGCAGAGGTCTATCTGGACTTGGGACCTTTTCCCTGGATCCTTGCCTGATCTGTTACAGATCAGTATCTCTAGTAACAACCAAGAGAGGATTTTATTGCAGGATATATAGAACAGGGACTGGGGTTTTACAGCTTAGCTAGGACAGGGAGATGAGTAGAAAATCAGCTCTCTGAAGATCCTTTATGAGAAGGCCTTACATTTTGGAGTACTTAGTAAAATTAGTGTCAGGGGTTTTCCCTTTTCCCTTTTAACCTCTCCCTTTGGAAATAAAATACACTTCCCATTTACTGTGACTTTAGTTATCTGTGTACTGGTCCAGGCTGTCTGTTAGGCCCTTTTACCCACAGTGTAAAAACCTTGATACTGGTCCAAAGTAATTCAGTTAATCCCATCTAACTCCATTCCTTGTACATACATCAGGTGTGTCTTTCAGGGGCAATTGAGCCTACCAGAGGGCATGGTTATATAGCATATTAATTATTTGATGCATTATGATTTTGACAGATTCAAAAACATTAGTCCTAAATTAACAGCAAAAAAGCTAGAATATATGAAAGGTAAGTATTCTTCTTTTCCATTCAGTCTGGAAGGGATCTTCTCGCTAAAATCAATACAGGTGTTTTCAGATTTCAGTATTCATCATGAAAAGGGTATTCAGGATGATGACTCCACCTGCCAAAATAATTCCCCCAAAGAAAATACTTTTAGAATGGAAATTGTACTAATGTAGTATCCCAAGGTAACTATTAGCTATTATTCTTTTCTCTTACATAGACCACTCTCTCTTTGCCACCTATTTACTTTCCTCCTGATTCATTCATCTTTTCACTTACCTACCCATGACCACCCATAAGCTCATGTACCATCTTAGCCTTAGCCATCTTGGTCAATGCTGAAAATAAAGGCACTGATATACAATAATGGTAGTAGGAAATAGTCACATAAATGAATGAATCTGTCTGCCTATTTTCCTTCTCCCAAATCCTCTAAGATTCTCAGGTACTAAGGTTTTACCTAGAAAGCATTTTATCTTCCAGTCAGGCCCAGAATTTTTCTAAACTATTAGATTCCATCAATCTTGTGTTACACATCTGCAACCCTCTGAGCAAACTTTTATTTTCCTATGACCTCCTATATTTTCATTCCTATTCATTATATCCCCCATTCCTCCCCCTTGTTTACTTTCATGAATTCCCTTGAGGTTTAGGTATTTCCAGAGTGCAAATTCCCGAGTCTAGATCACCCCATCCTTTTCTTTCTCTCTTCCCATAGATACAAAGAAAATTTCTGGGGAAAGAGATAGTATTGAGGAGATAGCTATTTTATTCAATTTATTTATTTAATAACAAATAGGTGCTATTTTACACTCTTTTAAAAATTAATCTTGCCTTGCTTCCTTATTGTTTCCACAATGGCTATTTCAAATCTTAATTTCTTTAGGTAAAGTAGGAGGTGAAACCATTTGTTGAAAATTGTGCAGGTATGGAATTGAAATCTTAGAGAGAATGGAAAAAGATCTGGAACCACTTCTTTAAGCAACTTCATAGGGTATCATCAATGGATGAATAAATCCTAATGGCAAAAAGGGCTTAATTGAACTTGAACGAGATAAATTTATCTTAGACTCAGTGAGTATAAATTTTGCTACTATCACCACCAACACTAGACATCCTAGATATGGAAACAGAGAAAGTAGATAATAGGGATCATGTGGTCTTTGGGACTGGTAAAGTAGCAATATTGGAAAGTTGAACCAGAAAAAGGATGTTAGAACATAAACATTTTATTGCAGAAAAGTCCAGCCGTTGAGTTTAGTCCATATAGAGTGGAAAATTAGAATGGAAGGGTGATGAATGAGGAAAGTAGGAAAGAATGTAATTCTGCCTTTAGTCAAAGGACTGACAAAAGAATTGATTCTTTTTAACTTTCTTAAGTTTATAATAGATTGATTAATTGGGATATTCAAATGCTTTCCTGTAAAAGGAGAAGGTAATATAGATAATCACAAGATCATAGATAGATCATAGGAAAGAACCTCAGAAACTATCTAGTCTAACATATTTTACAGTTGAGGAAACTGAAGCCAAGAGAAGTCAGATGTGAACTTAAGGCACATAAGTAGCAAGGTAAAGAAGTGAACTTAAGTTGTATGACTCTAGTGTCAATTGGCTTTCTACTGCACCACACTACTTCCATCATGAGGCAATAAGGATTCTAATGATTCATGATAATTTACTAGTTCTTAATTATGGGAACATGCCTCTAATCTCCTTATTTGATCTTTTCAAAAATACCTCTGGAAAATGGTGTTTTATAAATCTGAAAGCTATGTAATATAATGACCAAACATTGTCCAAGAAGAGATGAGAAAACTATCCTTATTGCAAAAGTAAAGACCATGGGTGTAGAAAACAGTACATACCATCTAACTGATATGTTGATTCGTTTTGCTGACCTGCTTCCTTTCCTTTCCCCCATTTGCTTGTTTGTTTTTATTGTTGTTTTTAATGTGTTACAAGTGATAGTTTTGTAGGTAAAGCAGAAGAGAAGTATAAATTTGAAAATAAAGTTGATGTAAAAAACAAATGATATAAATAGAAATTTTTAAAAGAAAATGTTAAAGTTATTACAGAATATAGAAAGGAAGTCTACTTTTCAAGTCTTATTGAAGAACTACTCACTATTTGGTAAAAATTTCTGGGACAATTGGAAATTAATTTGACAGAAACTAGTTTTATCTTATGTATTTCACAAAAATAAAATCAAAATGGTAACATGACTTAGACATAAAGGGAAATTTCATAAACAGATTCGAAGAACAGGAAACATTTTACCTATCAGATTTGTGGATAGGAAAGGAATTTATGAATAAATAAGAGACTGTGAGATGTAAAATGGATAATTTTGATTACATTAAATTTCAAAAGTTTTAGACAAATAAAATGAATATAGTTAAGGTTAGAAAGAAAACAGAAAATTGGGAATAAATTTTATAAATTGTTTCATGGATAGAGATCTCATATCTAAAACATATAGAAAACATCACATAAGAATGAGCCATCCCACAGTTGACAAAAGTCAAAAGGTATGAACAGTTTCTGGATAAAAAAATCAAAGCCATATGCCAGCATATGAAGAGATACTATAAATCATTGTTGATTAAAGAAATACAATCAAAACAATTCTGAGATATCATCTTATACCTATCAGATTGGCTAAAATAATAAAGAGGCAAAATGACAAATTTTGAAAGGGATGTGGAAAAACGGGGACACTAACTAATATATTGTTAGTAGAACTGTGAACTGATCCAACTATTTCAGACAGTGATGTGGAATTATGCCCAGAGAGTTATGCCTTAGATCCAATGGATCTGTTTCCCAAGAAGATCAAGGGGAAAGGTAAAGAATGTATATGTTCCAAAATATTTATAGGAGCTCTTTTACTGTTGGCACAGAACTGGATATTGAGTGAAATGTCCATCAGTTGCAGAATGGCTGAACATATTATAGTATGTGATCATGATGGAATACTGCTGTGCTATAAGAAATGATGAGCAAGTTAATTTTTTCATAAGTTGGGAAAACCTACATGAAATTATGAAGAGCAAAACGAGTAGAATCAAGAGAACATTATATAGAGCAACAGAATTAATATTTGAAGAATAACTTGTGAATGTCCATCTTCAGAGGAAAAAAACCTAATAAACAGAAACACAAAAGACATAATTTGCATATACTTTTTTTGGGGTCAGATGATGCCTTCTGTGGTGTGGGGAGGAGAAAATTAATGCAATCAACAAACAAATGAATAAAAATTTTTAAGAGACCTCTATAACAAATGCTTACAAAAATAAAGCTATATGTGTGTGTGTGTGTGTGTGTGTGTGTGTGTATTGTAAATCTTGAAATTTCTCAGACTTGTGAATGTTAAAAATTTCCATTGGAACAAATTCCCTACTGGAAACATTCCCCAATTTTGATGTGAGAACTCGCCAGGATCAGAAATGGGAGGACCTCTACTCCACCCATACTTAAGACTGCTTTAGAGGAGAAAACTCCTTGCTAAACAATGAAAGTACTTGGACCCATGCTTATGATGAGGCAGGGAGTTCTTTGAGCCATGCCTGTTTTTTAGAATTGATACAATGGGATGCTAGGTACCTATAAAGGTAGGGCAGGTTTTCTCTTGATGGGATTAGTCGACTCAGCTGTGTTTTCTCTGGTTCAGATTTACTGAGGGGATTAGTCGACTTAGCTGGAATTCAGATGGGCTGTCTTTTAGAAAACATCTATGGTGATTGGTAGATGGAAGAACTTAGAGGAGGTGACATAGGGAAAAAAAACCCTATATAAGAAAAAGAATCTCTTGGTTTTTTCTCCCCTCCAAATAGTAGGAAAGGATGAATAAAGAACTTAAAACTATGATTGGAAATTATGCACTGAGACACATTTAAAATGGCCTGAAATACTCCCTCTGGCCTTATTTTATCTTAGAAGCAGGCCTAGAGGAGACTTACATATTTCACCATTTGAGATGCTTTTTGTACATCCGCCTATACAGGCCAAACCTATTTCCCCTGCATATACCTCACTATTAGGGGGAGATACTACAATTGCTTCCTATATACAGGAGTTACAGCACAAACTACGTGAACTTCATGAATCCGGAGCTTCACTACAAGCCGGACCACTAGACTTTTCTCTGCATGACCTGAACCCAGGAGATAAAGTTTATATTAAAAATTTCAAGCAAACTGGAGCAACTCAGCCTTCGTGGGAAGGACCATTCCAAATATTGTTAACTACTCCAACATCTATAAAGACTGGAGAAAAGGACTCTTGGATTCACTGCTCACATGTGAAGAAAGCATCTTCTGTTGAGACTGATTTGACTGTACCCTATCATATGAATTGGAGATAAAAATCCATAGACAAATGGATGCTGTTTTTTGAGAACTGTAAATCTTGAAATCTCTCAGACTTGTGAATGTTAAAAATTTCCCTATCGGGGAATTCTTTTAATTGGAACAAATTCCCTACTGAGAAACATTCCCCATTTTGATGTGAGAACTCGCCAGGATCCGAAATGGGAGGACCTCTACTCCACCCGTACTTAAGACTGCTTTAGGGGAGAAGACTCCTTGCTAAACAAAGAAAGTACTTGGATCCATGCTTATGGTGGGGCAAGGAGTTCTTGGGGCCAGGCCTGTTTTTAGAATTGAGATACTAGGTACCTAAAAGGGTCGGGCAAGCTTTCTCTTGATGAGATTAGTTGACTCAGCTGTGTTTTCTCTCCTTTAGACTTACTGAGGAGATTGGTCGACTTAGCAGGAATTTAGATGGGCAGTCCTTTGGAAAGTGTCTACAGTGATTGGTAGATGTAGGGACTTAGGGGAGGTTACATGGGAGAAAAACCCCTATATAAGAAAAAGCAGAATCTCTTGAGGAGATATCCTTTTGGGGAATTCCTTTTGGAGGATCTCTGATGAGGACCACTTGGGAAGAATCTCTTAAGAGAGGCTCTGGAGAAGGGAAGCTCTTGGAGGAAAATCTCTAAGGAGGTCTTGCTGGAGCTCCTCTAAGGGGACTCTGTCCCTCTGGAGGCTCTGAAGAGAGGCTCTTTGGAACAGTCTCTGGCTGGAAGGCTCTCTGGTGAAGTCAGCTGAGATGGAGCTGGCCTGGTGTCACTAGAATCCTTGTTTAGGCAGACCTTGTGGTGAGTGTTAAAAAACTGACTGATTTCTCTCTTAAGGCTCAGATCTAGGCCATATTGGCTTGAGGCCCTTCATACTTATTCCTTTCTTACTCTCTCTCTCTCTTTCTTTGATTACTCATTGTATTGTTAATTAAAATCTCTATAAAACCCAATTGACTTGGGTATTTGAATAATTGGGAATATTTCCCTGGCGACTACCTTATATTTGATTTAAAAACCAAGACACTGTAGTGAAACATATTTCTGCGGTCAAATTTACTCACCCTCTCTAATATCTATCACAATTTATATCTTCCACCATTTTAACTCACTACAGTTTAAGACCTCAACCATTTTAAATTTCACAGAACACATTGAATTACTGATTTTTTCCTTACTTTTATTATTGCTTTTCTTTTCTTTTGATTAGAATATTTTATTTTTTTCTCATTTCTTGTACTAAAGGTACACAGAAATAACATTTTTTTCTGCAGTAATACAAGTTTATATATATATATATATATATATATATATATATATATATATATATATATATTCTTGCTATAATGTCAATGCATACCCAAAAGCTTTAAACTATGGGAACCTGCCATTTATTGATAAAATATTATAGGACTGTGATTAATGTTTATGTATATGATTCCAGAAAATGGGATAAAAACAAGGAGCACAGACTTAACCTGAATAGTGCCAAGAAAAGAGCACACAGGAAATACTAATGTGAGATTTGAGGTTGCAACGCTTGACATATGTTAAGTCGTAGGACTTCCTTGTATCTACACTCTTTGTGAAGTACTCATACAAGTACAAAATTTGACTATTATGCTGGCTCCCTATATCCCTGAGAATGAAGAAAAAAATCAGATGAGGGAATGATGCTTCCCTATCAAAATAGAATTCTAATTCTTTTCTTTTTATATTATGGCAACTTCCTGTAGTCTTGGCTACAAATGGCTAAGTGAAATATTACTGCATTCTGTACTACAGACATGTGGGATAGAAACTACTTTATATTGGATCTATACAAGGGCCTATTTTGAATTTTTTTCCTTATGTTTTTTATTGTTTTTTCTTTTCTTTTGATAATTGACTCATATACCCCCATAACTCAACATTTCATTCTGGGTTGAACTGAATGTTTTTTAACACCTACTTTAGGGGGGATTGTATTTTAATTTAAAATCTAAGAATTTTTGAATTTTTTTTGTTTGAGATTGTACTTTTATAAAAATCCAAGAATTTTGATTTTTTGTTTAAGATTGTACTTTTATAAAAATTCAAGATTTTGATTTTGTTTGAGAAAAGATCTTCAAGAAAGAAGCTTGAAACTTTTATATCCAGAGAATGAACTGTTGCAGAAAGATACTGGAAAACCTACACTTCATCAAGAAGATCAAGAATGAACTTTAGATATGATTGATTGAACTGAACTTTGATTGAACATTTATTGTAAATGTACACATTTATGCCAAAAGGGACTGCCCCTAATTTGGCTTTCTGTCAATGCACCTAGCAAAACATTGGTTTTGCTTTCTTTTCTTTTCTATCCCTCACTATTCTAATTCCTCTTAGAAATTTGAATATTGTGTATATCTATAGTTAGAAGTTCATTTAGGATTACAAATTGATTATGTTAAATGATCAATGGGGAGACTAGTCTCCCAATGATCATCAGGGGGGATTGTAAATCTTGAAATTTCTCAGACTTGTGAATGTTAAAAATTTCCACATTGAGGAATCCTCCATTGGAACAAATTCCCTACTGGAAACATTCCCCATTTTGATGTGAGAACTCGCTAGGATCAGAAATGGGAGGACCTCTACTCCACCCGTACTTAAGACTGCTTTAGGGGAGAAGACTCCTTGCTATGGGAAGACCTCTACTCCACCCATACTTAAGACTGCTTTAGAGGAGAAAACTCCTTGCTAAACAATGAAAGTACTTGGATCCATGCTTATGTTGAGGCAGGGGGTTCTTTGAGCCATGCCTGTTTTTTAGAATTGATACAATGGGATGCTAGGTACCTATAAAGGTAGGGCAGGTTTTCTCTTGATGGGATTAGTTGACTCAGCTGTGTTTTCTCTGGTTCAGACTTGCTGAGGGGATTAGTCGACTTAGCTGGAATTCAGATGGGCTGTCTTTTAGAAAACATCTATGGTGATTGGTAGATGGAAGAACTTAGGGGAGGTGACATAGGAAAAAAACCCCTATATAAGAAAAAAAATCTCTTGAGCAAGAGAGCCTTAAATCCTTGGAGATAGATCCTTGGAGATAGATCCTTTTGGAGGAGGCCCTTTGAAGATCTCTTGAGAAGAAGTCCCTTGGGAGGCTGACTCTGGCTGCAACTCCCTCTGGGGAGACTCTGTTCCCCAGACATCCTTGCTTAAGACCAATCTTGGGGTGAGTGATAACTGACTGGTTTCTCTCTTAAGGCTTAGGCCTGGGTTGGCCAGGCCTGCCCTGGGCCGACCTATTCTTTTCTCATTAATTCCTTTTCTCTCTCCTTCTCCTTTTCTTTAATTCCTCATTGTATTATTAATTAAATTCTCTATAAAACCCAATTGACTTGGGCATATTCATAATTTGGGAATATATTCCCTGGCGACCACCTTATATTTGATTTAAAAACGAAGACACTGTAGTGAAACATATTTTCTGCGGTCAAATTTACCCACCCTCTCTTATATCTATCACAATTTATATCTTCCACCATTTTAACTCACTACAGTTTACAACTTCAACTCTTTTAAGTGCCATAATTTATGCCACACACTATTTTAATTACAACAATATATATATATATATGTATATATATACACACACATATATATGTTTGTGGAAAGGGCTCCTGAGTAGGCTGTCAATATAAAAAAGTAATAACACCTAAGTTTATTTATTAAATGCCATAATCATTGACCACTAAAGATTATTTTATAGAGCAAGAACAATAATAATGGAATTCATAAGGGAGTACAAAGAGACAAGAATCTCAAGGCAAATTATGAAAAAAAGTGATAATAAAAGGAAACTAGCAAGAACAGATTTAAATATATACTATAAAGCAGCAATTCTCAAAATAATTTGGAATTGATTTAAAAAAAGAGAGCTTGATCATTAGATCAGATTATATATACAATATTCAAAAGCAAATACCTAATAGCCCAGTATTTGATAAACACAAAGACCCCAGATACTGGTATAGATAAAAACTGATGGGAAAATTGGACAGCAGTATGGGAGAAATTAGATTTAGAACAATACTTCATACTGCATACCATGATATGTCACCTAGATATGTCAGATTATAAACAAATGGGAGAAAGGGGGGAAATGCTTATCAGATCTGAATTCTAAGGAGATTATAATTATTTAGCTTTTAATAATTTTTGTTGATTAAAGTGTTATGTTGTAACTGCTGATTTAATAGTGATAGTTGTAATTATTAGTTGATTGAAAAACTGAGTTACCATAAATCATAAGAATCAAATTATAATAGTAGATAATTATGTATATGTGTGTGCATGTAGTCTTATAATTTTTATTTCCAACCCTTCTCTAACCCTGAGAGGTATGACAGGCTGTGGTTTACAGCCTCTTTACAACATTCCCTTGACTCAAGGCATTCTGTCCCTAGCATCCTAGTACTTTGCCTCAGCATTCAGCAATATGTTACAGGGCAGAATAGACATGCCATAAAGTAGAAGATGCACTGAGATTCTCATTGTGTAGTTTAATATGGTTTCATGTCACCTTATATAGTATTATTAACTTTGTCAATGACTCTCCTAGCACCTTGGGAGGAGGGGAGAGCCTAAATCTCTCCCTCCCCCCCCCCCTTTCTCTTTCTCTCAGCAAACATTTAAAAGATGCCCTTCCCTTCAAGGAAAGAAAGCTTTACTTTTGGCATAGTTTGTATTATCACATGTATTCCTTGCCTACAGTAGAAATATTTGTCAGCTGTAATGCTTAGGGTTTCAATGTTTAATGTATCGGTAGACTCTGATTGTTGTGATGTGCAAATTTCATAATAAAGTCAATTTGCTCAGAAGATGCGCTCCCAGACTTTTTACAGAACTAAGGAAGAATTCATGACTAAATAAAGTAAAGAGGAGCACAAATGCTAAAATTAAAAATTTTGGTTCCATAAAATTAAAAAGATTGTGCACAAATAAATAGATATGGCTATGTTTAAAAGGGAATCAGTTTACTGGGGGAGGTGAAACTTGTAGCAACTTCTTCTGATAAAGTTCATTTTTCCCAACATATAAAAGAAACTTATTTAAATTTATAAAATTAAGAGCCATTCATGAAATGATGAATGTTTTAAAAATATGAACAAGTAGTTCTCAAGGGAAGAAATATAAAGCTATCTATAGCCATATGAAAAAATATTCCAAATAACTAATAATTAATAAGGAAACTGGGGTTTTTCTTCATAGTCATCAGATTTAACAAAGATGGCCAGAAAAAATAATCACAAATTTTGGAAAGCTGCCAAGAGAAAAGACATTTCTGAGTTATTATTGCTTTATCTATGAATGGGATCAACCATTCTGGAAAGCAATTTGGAATTATGCATAGTTATTAAACAATGCATACCCCTTGATCTAACTATACTAGTCTTAGGCCTATACCCTCAAAGAGAGCAAAGAAAAAGGAAAAATTCTTATATTTACAAAAATATTTCTAGCAGTTTTTTTTTTGTGATGGCAAAGAACTAGCAACAAACTGATTACCCATCATCAGTTAGGAAATGACTGAACACATTTTGGTAAAGGAATGTTATGGAATAATACTATTGTGCTGAAAAAAAAAGGAAGAAAAAGATGATTTCAAAGAGACATGGAAAGGCTTGAGTAAAATTATATCCAATGATATGAGTAGAAGTAGAATAATTTATACTACAACATATATGAATGAATACTTTTTGAAAGGTTGAAGAACTCTGATTGAATGATCAATAAAAATTAGAGAACTGATACAGACTACTGTCCACTTTATGACAGAGTTAATGAACCAATGTGAGAATGTTTTACTTGAATATAATACAGGCATTTTCTTTCTTTCCTTCCTGTCTTCTTTTCTTCTTTTTTTCTCTTTTTCCTCTTTCTCTTCCTCTCTTTTCATCTCTCCACCCCTTCCTTCCTGCTCATGAGGAGCAGTGAAAAGGAAGAACAAAAAAGGATGTTTGATAACTAAAAAAGTTTTAAAATTCCATCTTCTGCAAGAAACCTCTTCTGATCTCTCTTTTTAATTTTTTACTAATTTGTCTAAATGCTAATGCCTTCCTTCTATTAACTCCAATTTATTCATTATTTATATTGCTATATATAGTTATTTTCATGTTGTCTCCTTCAGACTGTGAGCTGGAACTTAGTGTTGTTCAGTTGTTTCAGTCATGTATGGGTTTTTGTGACTCCATTAGGTTTTTCTTGGTAATAATACTAGAACAGTTTGTCATTTCCTTCTCTAGCTCATTTTACAGATGTATAACTGAGACAAACAGGGGTAAGTGACTTGCATAGGGACACAAAGCTAGTAAGTCTTTGAGAACAGATATAAACTTTTGAAAATGAGTCTTCCTGATTCCGAGGCCAGTGCTCTACCTAGAGCACCACCCAGCTAACTACCTGGAACTTACCTAATAAATACTTGTTGACTTTATTTAGACTCATATTTGTTAATATTAAAATAAAAGTTATTTTAAAAAGAGACTGTAGAGATTATGTATCATTTTACAGATGAGGAAAGGCTCTGGCAGAGCCAAGACTAGAATTCACATCTTCTGAATCTTAAGCCACTACGTTTTCTACTATATCACTGCTGCCTGCCCAAGAAGTTCTCTCATGTAGGTGATGTTTGTGTGGCTTATGAAAGAGCACTTAGTTTTGAGGGATGAGTCTCCCAATTCCAATGGCACTGATAGAAAAGCCCTAGGAACTTACCTTGACAATTTCACAAAACGAACGCCTTTATTCAAGCCTTCAATGCTCTTCATTTCTTCATCAGTGAGTGAGAAGTCAAAGATCTGATATAAAGGAAATAGAAAAGAGTAAGATAATTCCAGGAGTATCATAGTATACACGGAAGCTTGACAGTACAAAACAGTGATTGGCTAATTCCACAAATTCCTACAGATTCTAAGGTTCCCTGGAGAGTTAAGTATAACCAGCAAGATCACTTCCCAAGAAATACATGTTTTGAGGCTCTAACAGAAAAGTTTGTGGAAATTCTAGTCCACAGTTGTCTTCTTGCCTTTCCTTTGATCCCACTTCAGCCTTATTGGGAAGAGGAACAGTATGAGAATTCAAATTGTTGTATATTATAACAATCAACTCTCCCCTCCCACCACAAATGACAAACAATTAAGTTTATTAGCATCATTAACATTTTCTCCATCACCTTCTTAGGTCTAGACAATTAACAAAAGTACAGATTCAATTCTGATTTATAGAATTTGCTTATGTCCCACTGAATATTTAGCAATTAGCTCTTGAAAACTAAAATGAGATGGCTTTAGCACACCCCTGGAATCTACCTACATCTCAGACAAGCATTTGATTGACAGTCTTCAAAACTGGTGAAAACACAGAATAGGTCACCATCATCATGGTATGTGTTTTATAGCTTTGATATTTAAAGGCAAAATGTTGCCTAAATTTTTCAAGAGAGAAGAACAATAGGCAAATCTACAAATGATCCTTCTATTTCCCTTTCAATTAAAAAAGCTAGTTGTTCTTTGGCTAAGGTGTTCTATTTGGATCAGAGGCTTTTAATATTTTTTGAATTTCATATGATGAAAACAAGCTAAGGAAATAAAATTTCAAATGTGAATGCCCTCAATTAAACAATTCAAGAATTTAAATTTGAAACAATAGATACTAAAATAGTTATTTATTAATTTAAATTATTTAAATTCTGGTCAAAGACATTACCTAGTATTTGGTCTTTGCCAAGCTTTAAAAACAACAAGGATGGCTTAATAACTCATAGTTTAGTGATTCATTATTCCTATTATGAAGTCATAGCACAGTCATTTAATCTGGCTAATTTTTTCATTTAAAAAAAAAAGCTGGGGCAGCTGGGTGGCTCAGTGGATTGAGAGTCAGGCCTAGAGATGGGAGGTCCTAGGTTCAAATTTGGTCTCAGACACTTTCCAGCTGTGTGACCCTGGGTAAGTCACTTAACCCCCATTACCTAGCACTTACCACTCTTCTGCCTTGGAGCCAATACATGGTATTGACTCCAAGACGGAAGGTAAGGGTTTAAAAAAAAAAAAAAGCTTACCTTCTGTCCTCAAATTGCTACTAAGTATTGGTTCTAAAGCAAACGAGTGGTAAGCTAGGCAATAGGGTTAAGTGACTTGCCCAGGATCACACTGCTAGGAAGTAGCTGAGCTTAGATTTAAACTCAGGTCCTCCAGACTCTGGGTCTTGTTGCCGCTAATTCATTCATTTTGGTTTTTCCTGCATAAAAAGAAGCTGAAATTATAGGACTGGTTATCAACTGCTTACTTCAAAATAGAAAGAGATGGTTGAAATCTGGATCACCTCCAAACAATATCCATCTTTGATTTCAACAAACTATTTGTTAAAAGTAGAGACATTAACAATGTGAAAAGTGGACCAATAAAAGCTTTGATATTCTTTCCCATTATCATTAAAAAAAAAAGTCCTCACTTTCTGGTTTAGTATCATTTCTAAGACAGAAAAGCAGCAAAGGCCAGGCAATTGGAATTAACACAGCTATGAAATGTCTGAGGCCAGATTTGAACACAGGTCCTTCCAAAACCAGGCCTGGCACTCCATCCACAGTGCTTCCTAGCAGTCTTGCACTCTCATTTAACAAGTGAGAATTTTCCCCTTCTCATTTGACAAACAGTGGCAAAATATATCAGAAGAAAAAAACAGGAAAAAATAGCAGAGCTGGATAATTCACAAGCTGGAAATTCAGCCCCTAAATAATTAATCATTGGCTATAATTGAGTCAGATTAAGTCTAGAAAGAAGATGGTGATTCTAGTCACTAAGAAAACAAATGAAGAAACTGATGCTGGTTGAGCATTGGGTATTCACCTCATTGCCATTGTTATTTGCAGTCTATACATAGGTTGTGTCCATTATCGTGACACTTTTTTTTTCCGTTCCATAAATCAATCTCTTACCTGAAAGTTTTCTTTTATTCTATCATTATTAAAACTATTGGGAATGACAACTATCCCTCGTTGGATATTGAAACGTAGAGAGATTTGTGCTGGTGTCTTACTGTACTTTTGGCCCAAGGAGATTAGCAAAGGGTCCTGCAGCAAGGGAGGACAATGTATATTCACCCTTAAATAGAAACAGAACATGAACAATATTTGGATCAAGTCATGAAAAACAAGTGGAGAGCTTATCTACCACTTTCACCCTCTCTTACTTGTTTATATACAAAGATACTTCACAGTAATAAACCCAGATTCTGCTGAATACATAATAGGTCCTTGATAAATGATCACCAATTCACTAATTGCCTCTTTGTGAAAGAGGTCAAGTTCACAAAATTTCTGTATGTATTTCAGATTTGAGACTTCTATTTAAGAAACTGTCTATAAAAAATTTCCCCCAGGATTGCTTTCCTTTTAATTTTGGCCACATTAGTTTTATTTGTACAAAACTTTTTTCAATTTGATATATTTAAAATCACATTTTACATTTCATAATACTTTCTATCTCATCTCTATAAATAAATTATTCTCCTATTCACAAATCTGATTATAGGTAATATGTTCTTTGTTCATTTATTTTGTTTGTAATATCTCCCTTTATGTATAGGTCAAGTATCCATTTTGATCTTATCGTGCTAAATGGTGTAAGATATTGGTCTATATCTAGTTTCTGCTAAATTATTTGCTTTCCAATTTTCCCAACAATTTTTACAAAATTGTGAATCCTTATTCCAAAAACTTTGATCTTTGACTTTGTCAAACTCAAGGTTACTAAAATCTTTTACATTGTAATACAATGTATTACATTGTACATTTACATGTAATGTCTATTCTGTTCCACTGATTTTAATTTCTATTTATTGGCCAGTACCAGCTAGTTTCCATAATTATTGCTTTATAACATAGTTAGGAATCTGGTACTTCTAGAGTGCCTTTGTTAAGATTTCCCCTCTTATTTTCTTTGATATTCTTGACCTTTTGTTTTTTTCAAATGAATTTTTTGTTCAATAAATTATTTTTTGGTAATTGAATTCAGATGACTTTGAATAGGTAGATTAGTTTAGGTAGGACTGGCTTTATTTTATTTTAATTTATACTGGCTCTTCAATCCATGAACAATTAACATTTCTCCAATTATTTAAATCTGATAATTTGTATAAAAATGTTTTATAATTATGTTCATATAGTTTTTGAATTTGTTTTGGAAGATATACTCCTAGGTATTATATTTTATTTCTGATTAATTTAAATGGGTTTTCTCTTACTATCCCTTCTTGCAGAACATTGTTAGTGATATATAAAATGCTTGTGATTTATGTGGGTTTATTTTATCCTGTTCTTTGTTAAGATTATTGATATTTCATCTTCATTCATGATAAATTTATCCTTTTCATTTTTGATGCTAGTGATTTGGTTTTCTTTTCCCTTTTAGAAAATCATATTAACCAATGACAGCTATTTTTATTTCCACAAAACCAACTTTTTACTCATCCAATGGTTTCCTTACATTCATTTTTAAAAAACCTTTATCTTCCACCTTACAATCAATATTCTGTATTGGTTCCAAGGCAGAAGAGTTTTAAGAGGGTATACAATGAAGGTTAAGTGACTTGCCCAGGGTCATACAGTTAGGAAGTTTCTGAAGCCAGATTTGAACCTAGGATCTCCCATCCATAGGTGTGGTTCTCAATCCACTGTAAAGGATAATTTTAGCATTGTGACTTAAAATCTAAATTAATTGGTCACCATGGGATATCCCAAATAATAAAATACCCAAGTTAGCTGGAAATTATGGTGATTTTAATTAATATAGAGAGAAGGAATTAAGGAGAAGAAAGAGGGAGAGGAAAGAGTTAATTTAAACTGCTCCAGCTCAGGCTGAGCCAGGCAGGAGTTAAAGGCCTTGGCCAAGGGGGCCTCCCTTGAGAGCCAAAAGAAAGGGAAGTCAGTCTTATCACTCACCACAAGACCATCTCAAGGAAGCTGTCTGAGGGAGCTCCTCCAGACTTGAGTTCCAGGATCGAACTGGTGCCCAGGCTGTTCACAGGAAGTGATCAGCCAGATCCACCCCTCAGGGGTAAGACACCGAAAAGAGGAAGAGACATGCCTTATATAGATGGTTTTACATGACTTTCCTGCATCTTATCTGTACCAATGGTAGCTTAGCTTGACTTAGGACAGCCCAGGGGTCTGTCAGCTGTTTCTGCATATGTCTGTTGAAGGCCATCCTCCTAGATACTTAATCCTTAAGTATGGGTACAGACATTCCTGATCTTGTTAGACTAAGTAGGGTGGAGCAATGTAAAGTACTACAAGACATTCCTGATTCTGTTAAAGAGAGTGTCTTCATGGTTACAATCAAGAGATAGCTAAATCAAATCTTCTAAAGTATGGTCTCAGTAGGGTGGAATACTTTTAAAATTCACACCACCAAGTTACCCAGCTGCTCCCTCTTACATTTAATTTTGCTAATCTCACCTTTAATATTTGGAATTTCCAATTTGGCATTTAAATGGAGATTTTAAATTTGTATTTTTCTATTTTTTAATTGTATACCCAATTCATCAATTAGTTCTTTCTTTATTTTATTGATACAAGCATTTAGGAATATAAATTTTACTCTTATTATTACTTTTGCCATATCCCATAAGTTTTGGTTGTGAATTTTAGATTTACTCCACCCTGCTTAGTCTAGAAACCATGAATGTATATGCCCCTACTTATGGATTAAGTGTTGAGGAGGATGGCCTATGACAGACATGTGCTAGCAAGTGACAAATAAGAAACAACTGATAGACCCCCTGAGCTATCCTAAGTCAAGATTAAGCTACCATTGGTACATGTGAGACACAGGAAGAATAGTCTATATATTTTGCGTCACTTCCTCTCTCCACCTCTTTTGTGGAGATGTGGCTCTGGCTCTTTTGTGGAGCTGGTGTGGCTTGTGGCAGTGTGGTGGGTATCTTGGTGGTTTGGCTGGTTGCAACTTGCTGGTGAGGTAACTGGAAGAAGCTCTGTAGCTTGGGTTAGGTGAGGCACCTTCCCTGAGTGACCTGGGCAAGTGATTTAGACTGATTCCCTTTTCCTTTACCTCCTAAAACACTATCCTCCCAAGAGACCCCTCATCTTTGAGGAGGTCTCGTGGCTGGAAGTCGAGCTAGATTAAATCTTGGAGGAGGTCTTGTGGCTGAGCTTCCCTTAACTTAGGCTAGGCTGGAGAAATCTTATACCTCTTTTTTCTCTCTCTTCTTAATTCCTTCCTTCTATATTAATTAAAACACCATAAAATTACCCAACTGTCTTGAGTATTTTTATGAGGATTTGAATTAATCCCTGGTGACCACTAGTATAATATATTCAGTCAAAACGCCCTAAATTTACCCCTTATGTGGTATATTGTCTCATTATTATAATTTTCTTTAATAAAATTATTTATTGTTTCTTTGATTTGTTCTTTCATCCACACATTCTTTAAGCTTACATAATTTAGTCTCTGATTAATTTTTATTCTGTGATTACATGAGCTCTTATTAAATATAGTTTTATTATAGAATGATCTGAAAAGGATGCATTCAATATTTCTGTTTTTCTGCACTTAATTATAAATTTTTTCTTCTTAATATGTAGTCAATTTTTATAAAAGTACCATGTACTGCTGAGAAAAATGTATATTTCTTTTTATCCTCATCCAATTCTCTCTGGGTATCCATCATAGCTTTTGTATTTAAGATTTTATTTATCACCTTAACTACTTTTTTTTCTTAGATTTATCCAGTTCAGAGAGAAAAAGATTTAACTCTTTCATTATTACAGCTTTATTATCTATTTTCACATGTTATCCTTTTAGCATTTGAATTTTTTTTAACATTTGGTGCATATATGTTTAGTATTGTTAATGCTTTATTATCTATGATGCCTTTTAACATAATGTGGTATCCCTCTTTATCTCTTTTAATTAGATATATTTTGGCTTTAACTTTGTCTGAGATCATTGTTGCTATACCCTCTCCCATTTTCTTGGTCAGGTAAAGTATGATATATACTATTCTATCCCTCTATTTTTATTCTCTTTGTTTCTCTAATTTAAAATTTAAAATTAAACCACATAGTGTTCATTTTGGTTTTTAATCCTTTCTGCTCTATTTCCCTTTTATGGGTGAATTCATCCCATTTACATTCAAAGTTATAATTATTAGTTGTATATTTCCCTCTATTCCATTTTTCATCACCGTTTTTCCTTCTTTGTCTCTATTTTTATCTTATTCTTTATCAGAAATCTAATTTTCCTCTAACCACTACCTCCCTAATCCTTATCCCTTCTCAAGTCCCACCTTTATTTTCCTTTTCTTCCCTTAAAAGACTCACTCCCTTTTCTCTTGCCCTTATGTTCCTAGTTATTAATCTATTTAACTTCTATTAGTACCTCCCTTATTGCTTTCTTCCTCTTATTGTTCACATAAACAACTTCTATAATTCCCTTCCTTGTCTTATCCCCTCATCTGCTTTTTTATAAATCTACATGCCCTTATAAGATCCCCTCCTTTAATCTTTATCCTTCACTCTCTTCTCTCCTTAGAAATTAAGAAAAAAAATTATCCTCTATATATTTATTATTCCCTCTTTTTCCTAGACCCAATGAGAATAAGGTACTTGCATTACCATCTCTCATTTTCCTCCTTCCCTTCATTTTAATATTTATTTCCTTCATGCCTTTTATATGTAATGATTATTCCAATTTATCCTTCACATTATAATTTTATTTTATTTTTTAACACATTCAATTATATTAAATTTGATCTTGAAACTTCTTTCTATAGATGCTCCTTCAAACCACCCAATTAATGACATTACTCTTAAGGTTTAATCATACCATTTTCCCATATGAGAAGTAAACATTTTGACCTTATTAAATCCTTTATAATTGGTCTTTCATGTTACATTTTTATGTTTCTTCTCATTCATGGACACCAAAATTTCCCTTCCATTTTGGTCTTTTCTTTAAGAATATTGGAAAAGACTTTTATTTCTTTAAATGACCATTTATTTTCCTGTATGATGATATTCAGATTTCCTGAGTAGATTATTCTTGGCTTTAAACCCAGCTCCTATATTCTCTGAAATGTATTTTGTGCCCTTTATTGTTTTAATGTAGAATCTGATAAATCTTATGTTGTCCTTATTGTCTCTCCACAGTATTTAAAGTATTTCTTTTTAGTTGTAGTATTTTTTCCTTAACTTGGGAGTTACAAAACTTAGCTATGATGTTCTGGTGAGATTTCCTGTTGAGGTCCCTTATAGGTAGTGATAAATTAATTCTTTCAAATTCTATTTTATCTTCTAGTTCCAAAACTCCAGGGCAATTTTCCTTAATAATTTCTTGAAGGATAGTGTTTAAACTCTTTTTCCTTATCATAAATAACATTGAGGTAGTTCAAGAATTCTCACATTGTCTCTTCTCAGTCTTTTAAACTGTCCTTCACTTCTGTTTATTTGTCTTCCTGATCTATTGTTCTTTTTTTATTTCTTTGGTGAGGCTTGCCATTGCACTTTTTAGTTTTTCTATTCTGCTCATTTTTTGTTGTTCAGGACATAAATTCTGATCTCATAATTCTCATTTATCTTTTAAACTATCCAGGAGCAGCATATTATGATTCTCTGTCTTTTTCAAATTCCACAGGATCCTTTGTCTTATCAAGTATTGAATCACCTTCCTTTATTTTGCAGAATTTATATACAGATGGCTGAGCTTATTTGCTAGATCTGGAGGCCATATTTGCTTCAGTTGTTTGAGGTTTTTTGTTCATTTTTCTGTTTATGTTCAAGGGCTTTGAGTTTTCTTCATGGAAATTTTTAGTGCTTTCAGTCTTTTCTTTTCCTTGTTTTCATTACTCACTTCCTGACTTCCTCCCCTTTCTTGGGGGTTGGAACTTAAAGAATTCTAACCTTCTCCCTCACTGAGATATTCATAGTTCTTCAGCTTCAGTCTCTGCCCCAATTGACTTTTGGGTAGTCAAAATTGAATTAAAAAAAAAAAAAACTTTGGATTTTGAATGTTCTAGATCACAGAAACAGCTGAACTTTCATTTTTGTTTAACATGTAATTTTTGTTTTGGAGAGGAATGAGAGGTTATGGGTGTTATGTGGTAAAAATCAACTGACCCTCACTCTGTAAGGGACAACAGAATGTCCTGTGACAGAATGTTCTGGGCCAGGTCCCAGGGATTACAGAACCCCTGAAGTATGCCAGTAGTCACAAAGTCACTTACCTTTCATGCCTGTACATGAGCCCATTTGATATGCTCACATTTCATGTCTGTCCAACATTGCCCACCTGTTATGCTAAACTAGCCAACATCATTAACAGAATGTTCCAGGTGTCCCCCATCAAGTAACTCAACTATGACTGCTTTAACCAATATAAACTCCACTCTGCCTCTGCCTCTTCGGAACCCCTTGATTGGGTTCCCCTAGTGTTGCTAGTAATAAACTTCCCCTTGCCTGAATTGCATTGTCTCTGTATGTTTCTTGGGGTGGTCTTCCACTCGGACCCTAACATGGGTATCAGAAAAAAAAGGTCTTGTCTGCTTTCTTGTTGTTCCCATGACTCAAGTCTTCTAATTGCATTTTTATTTGGGAAATAGCTGCACAAATTATCTCAAATGAATGTACTGAAACATTTTGACATGACCATTTGTTGTCTACTTGCAGAGAAAAATTCTAGTTCAGGTACAAGCCAACTTGCATTTAATTGACTTCTTTACTTCAAACTCTGAAATGTTGAGATTCTAATTATAAAACATGAACCAAAAAACCTCAAGAAAATTATCAAAGATAAGGACTGATGAAAACTTTGTTTAATATTTGAAAATGTAAAAATATGAATATGTACAAAAATTTAAAATACCTAAATCAACAAGTGGATAAACTAAATAGTCAAATCTTAGGTGATATCAGATAGACTATGAAAGTATTGCCCTGCAAAAAAAAATTATCAAGTTCAAATGGATTCACAAATAAATTCAGCCATAATTCAAAGAACAAATAGCAGCTCTGTCTATTGAACAATCAAGCATATCTGTCTCTTTTATTATGTGCCTAAATATCAACAAAAATGAATATTTACTATACAAAAATATTTTAAAGTCTTTTTTACATAATAGATCCTTTAATGATGCTTGTTGAAGAGTATTAGAAGTCACTGGAGAAGTCATCAAGGTCTCCTTATATCATCTTTTGACTGGTGAATGTCTAGTCCTACCCTCTCCTTGAAAACCTGGCAAAATACTTCTAGCAATTATAGACATGGCTGATTCCAAGGGGCTATGAATCTGTACCCTCCTTTCTCTCTACTAAGGGACACCACATGGACCTATTGACTAGGGAGCTTGGCTTCTAATGAATTAGGTCAGGTTCTTGTTCTCATATTCTTTGCCATTTTTCACAGTATTGTAAAGGGAATTCTTTGTTCTCTCTGAGTTTACCCTTGTGAGAAGGAATCCTTTATTCCCTTTGTGTATTTTTCAGTTAACATGTTGGTTAACAATAACTTAGGTACCCCTACTTAGTACCTCACTAAATTGTAAAGACAAGCTTAACTCTCCTTTGTTTACTTTTGAATTGAATCAATAAAAGCTTGAATACCTTACTTAGCACTAGGTGGAGGAGCTCTTCATGGCCTTTTATAGTGGCTTCTTGTCCCTTCCCCTTTTCATAAGGGTCAATCACAGCTTCTAAATTGCCCAGCACCGTCTAGGGGGCAGTATTTATGGGAACCACTTCTCACCTTCTGGAGAGGTGAATACTTATCAAAAGAGGTCATAGATTCCTGGGTGACTGAAGTGTGAATTCTCATTTCCTGACTAATTGAGTTGAAAGGGTGGAGAGCTCTTCCACCTAGTACTAAGTAGGGTGTTCAAGTTTTGTTGATTCAATTCAAAAGTAGACAAAGAAGAGTTAATCCTGTCTTCACAATCTAGTGAGGTACTAAGTAAGGGTATTTAAGTTATTGTTAACCAAAGTGTTAACTCAAAATAGTCAAAAGGAATAAAAAATTCCCTTTCATAAGTGTAAACTCAGAGAGAACAAAGAATTCCCTTTTACACTTGACCAATGGGAAAGTTATTTGAAGCTTAAAATTTGGGCTCATATCTAGGGTTTCCAAAAACACTTCCTATACAATATAAATGAGAAATGGGATGGCTATTTATTTCTTCCACTAAAGAAAATAGCATACAGAAAAAAAAGACAAATGTATTGACAGATAAATTTGAAGAATAAACAATAATCATTTATATCATTAAAAAAAGCCATAGCATTTACTGTTAAAATCAGTGGCATGCTGAAGCTAGCTTGTACTGGCTAACCAGAGCTAATTATTAGTTTCCAGATTTTTTTGAGACAGTTAAAAAAAAAAAGTCACAGATCAATTTTCTCCTGCACTGGTAACATTATTTGTTGCTTTAAAAAATGATGTTAACAGGGGAAGCTAAGGTGGCTTAGTGGGTTGAGAGCCAGGCCTTAGGTTCAAATCTGGCCTCAGACATTTCCTAGCTGGGTGACTCTAGGCAAATTACTTAACCCCCATTGCCTAGCTCTTACTGCTATTCTGCCTTAAAACTATTAAACAGTATTGATTCTAAGACAGAAGGTAAGGGTTTAAAAGAAATGATGTCAACCACAGCAGAGAGTATTTTTAAAACATTATTAACCCTAGATCTCTGACTATAACCCTTGACAGACCATGAGAAAAGGAAAGGTCCTCCACTCCCCCCAATACCTATTGAAACTAACAGCTGCCCCCCTCCAACACCAGTTGGAACTGTAGAACAACAAAAAAAAAAAAACTATGGCAGCACCTGTTCTACATGATAGAACACTGAAACTCTCAGTGCCTCAGTCTGTCAGATTTAAGACAAATAATGTACTTGACTACATCCCTATCATACTTGCTAGGAACTTTACAATCCTGAGAACCATTTGCCCTTGTGTGAGGTAAGGGGGGGCCAGGGTGTACCTGGCACTCTGTGGGGGGCAGGGCCAAGCATGCAGTAGGGTGGAGCACAGCACTTAGTCTGGGGGGTTTCGGGGGACAGGGCTGAGCACTTTCTCTATAAAAGGTTTGCCATCACTGCTCTATATCTCCCCCTACTCAGGTGGGTCTCTGTAGCTACCTCTCCTGGAATTGAACTTCTCCCTCTTGCTGTATCTCCCTACTGTGATCTCATTTGTCTCATGGGTTGAACCTTTGCCAATCATACTGACAACCCTGACCCTAATTTCTAATCCCATATGAGATATGAAAAATGTTACTTACCATGATGGGTCTCTATTGGTCCCTAAAGGGCTATATGCCACCATGACAATGTCATGGTTTTGACAAAATTTCAAGAGCTTTGTTTGGATGAAATATGGATGGCATTCAACCTGTATGGATGAAGTAAAAAGTTGAATGGATGATTAAAATCTGAAATACTGAAATAATTAATATTCTACATTGGCAGAAAAGATAAGAAAGGACTGTTGACCGTACTGGTAATCTGAATGGCTCCTGAGGCAATCTTTAGTTGTCTTCTCTTTACCTCTTTTCCATATATGTGATTCTTTACATTCTACAAAGCTGCTAGGGAGGAGAAGCCGTCATTACTCCTATCTTATAATTAGATATACTTGGGCTTAGAGAAGCCTTGGACTTAAGAACCATTCCCCTCCTCCCTTCTCCCCCTTCCCTACCAGTGAATTCTCATAGATTCCAGTTCACATCTTTTTCTATTAGATCTTTAGATATTGGCTTCTTCCCACTAAAAACATTTTGTGGTTGTTGTAATATACACTAGGAAACCGTACCTGGTTGCAAACTGGTTTATACTTGAGTCCTGGTTTATTCAGAATAAGCTCAAGCTGTCTTCGATTGAAATTAGACACTCCAAGGGACTTCACTAAGCCTTTGTCTTTGCATGCTTCCAGAGCCTGTACCAAAAATATGACAGTATCATAGTTTTAAATTGGAATGAACCTTCTTACCTTTCATGGTCCAAACCTTTCCTTTTACAAATGGGAAACTAGATGTCCAAAGACACATCTTTAGCCAGCAATTTCTTTACCTGTGGCAAATGGTGGTAGAAAAAAGAGCTAGATAAAAGGTAGTATAGGCTCATCTAGTATATTGCTGAAAACAGAGGTAGAGACTATGGGAAGAGGATACTATGGCTATTGTTGCTACCAGAGAGGTAGAATTATTAGGGGAGAAAATATCTTCAAGATAGTGTTGTTGTGGGGCACCTAGAGAGCACATTGGATAGAATGACAGGATAGAATCAGGAGGACCTAGGTTCAAATCTGGCATCAGACACTTCTGAGCCGTGTGACCCTGGGTAAGTCACTTAACCATGACTGTGTAGCTCTTGCTGTTCTTCTGTCTTAGAATTGATACCAAGACAGAAAATAAATGCTTAAAAAAGGCGTAGAGCAGCTAGATGGTTCAGTGGGGTAGAAAGTTAATATAGAATTGTAATAATTCTTATTTGAAACCTTTCTTAAATCTCAGGTTTTAAAGGTCAAGTTCTAAGCTAAAGTGATTTGTTCTTGAGTGGTTGATTAATAAATTTACTTAACATTAATAAATATTGGCTCTTGAGAATTTCAGTTGTTATAATAGATAGAATACCAGTCCTGGAGAAGGGAGGTTCTGGATTCAAATCTAATCTCAGATACTTTCTAGCATGTGACACTAGGTAAGTCACTTAACTCCCATTGCCTAGATCTTACCATTCTTCTGCTATGGAAACAATACTTATTATTGATTCTGAGACTGAAGTTGAAGGTAAGGGTTAAAAAGATAATAATGAAATTGGACCTCTCTGAAATCCCCATGCTGAGTCAAAAGTCCCGGTGTATCACCTTGGCTATACATCTGTTCAATGAGTGATAGTAACTTTCCCAATATCATAGAGATAGTAAATAAACAAATTCAGGCTCTCCGATTTTAATTCAAGCACTTTTCCAGTGACACTACAATTCTTCAAGAGGATGATATCAATATACACTAAAGAAGAAATGGATTCCAACAGCTTTTGGGAGGATTACTTAGTCAATGTCTAATCCTGATTTTAAGGTTGTTTCAGAAGAACAGGAGAATCTAAGAATTCTATTTTGTATTCTCTCAACCTATTCCAGCATCTTTCTCCCCTCCACCTATCCCAGCGTCTCTCTCCCTTACCATACCCTCTTAACTCTTGAATGAAAGGGACCCTAATTGCTGCCACCCAATTTATTTTTCCAAAGAAAGTAAAACAAGAGAGAAAAAGATTTTCACCCTAGGAAGTTAAAAGAATTCGAGAGAAAGAATTTCTTTAGAGAGGAAATAGAGAGAATAGACTTTCTAGAAACCTAGGCTCTTTCTTTCTTATAACCAAATAATTTTTTGTCTTAGCAAAAACTCTGGTCTGTACTTTGAAAAGTTATTTTGAATAAAACCTGAATCTTTGAAACTTATTTTAAGCAAGATGATAGAAAGAACATCTCAGTGCAGTACAGGTCTGTTATAGAGGGCAGCAATGGATTGAGAGCCAGGTCCAGAGATGGGAGGTCCTAGGTTCAAATCTGGCCTCAGACTCTTCCCAGCTGTGTGACCCTGGGCAAGTCACTTAACTCCCATTGCCCAGCCCTTACCACTCTTCTGCCTTGGAAACAATACACAGTGTTGTGTGTATATGTATGTGTGTTTGTGCTTGTATATCTGTGTGTGTTTTACCATTAGCCTCCCAGCTACAAAACTGAGATCTAGAATTAATTTTCAAAAAAATCCAACTCCCTGAATATTGTCAAACATTTAATTTGTGCTTTCTCCCTTCAATTCTATTGTTATATTGTTATATATTTATATATTGTTACCTCTTCAAGTCAACCATTTAATCCAAATTAATGTCTCCTAAGTTCTACATAATTTGGAAAGAAGACCACAGTAGAAAATCAAAGGGTAGGCAAAGTACTGAAATGCCTGTTTAATGCAGATCAGACAGGTATTAAATATCCCAAATTGTATTTGTCTCACACTTCTCTGTCAGTATCAATGAGAGCAAATCCAATACATCTTGCTTTCCCCTAATTTTACTCCAAATCCAAAGATAAAATCAAGAGAGGAAAAGGGCTTTGGACAACCATGAAAAGGACTAAGACTTACCTCCCATGTACTACACAAATTGACCTCATCGAACAACCATTTGCCATTTTCATCTTTAGGAAAAATATTCTCTCCAGCCTGGAGGGAGGAAAGAGAAATTAAGTTCTTTATTATTTACTTCTTGGTGTTAGAATCAAACATCTAAAATTAATGTCATAAGATTTTAGAATTGGAAACAAGATAAACTAGGCTTAGATAAACTTAACACACCAAAATTAGTGTCCTGGTACCTTCTCTGTTCTTTCTTCAATCTAGCAAATGATCTTTAAAGGCATCTCCAAAGTTCTGATCTTATTACTCTACCCCTCCTCAGTCCCAAGAAACTTCAGTAGCTCCCTAAAGCTTTGAGAAAAAAATACAAAGTGAGGAAAAAATACAGTTTTTATTCCATGACTCCCACTTACTTCCCCACTTCTGTCTTCTTAATCCAGTCTGTCTGGTTTTTTTTTGTTTTTTGTTTTTTAATGTGGCCTGTGATTTCTTCACTAAAAAGATATTTCAATGAATAACTCCCTCTACCAAAGCAGATTGGCATCAGCTTTGTAATTTATAGACTCAGAGAGCTGTTTACATACACTAATTACACACACTAAGCTCTCACAATCAGTATACATTATAGGTAGTATTTAAACCTGGGTCATCTTAATTTTAAGTCCAGCTCTCTACAAAGTTGCCTCTCTCTAATCTATCTTTTCACCCTTATTTCACATTTTTTGCCTTTCACACACTTTAACTTCTAATCAAAATGGACTGGTTGTTCTTCCAACTTAACATGATAATTACTGTTTTTGTTTGATTGTTCATGATGTTTCCCATGGCTAGAATATACTTCAATCCTTCCTTATTTCTTTTAGTAGATAAGGATAGTTTTGGATAATCCAAAATGATAGAGTAGGTGGAAGATATACAGCTCAGCTACCCATTTATCTACTCCAACAATGGCCCAAGAAGGATGCCAGATGGAGAAATCAAAAGAGAAATCACAACTGGCTATCTTACTAGCCCAAGATCATAAATTTGAATGATTGGACTATCTGAAAGTCCTTTCTCAGGTAGAGAGAGGAGAAAGGGAGGAGAAGGGAAGAAAAGAAAGGAGGAAAAGAGAGAAAGACAAAGACTGGTGTCATATTTCATTAAATTATGAGAGGAAACTGTCCAGACAAGAGGGCAAAAATACCAAAATCTACCAATTACCTCTTGAAAGAAAGATCAAAATGAAAATGATGGGGAACATCATACCCCAAATCCAGAGCTTTCAGGTCAAAGGAAAAAATAATGAAAACAGTCAAAGCAAGAAATTAAAATACCAAGGAATCACAGCCAGTGTCACACAAGATTTAGCAATTATCATGCTAAAGGAATAGAAAGAGGACAATGCAAGACAATTTATTCCAAGTCAAAATATATAGCTTTACAACCAGACAACTTACTTGTAAACAGTGAATAACCCTATAGGGAAAATGAAATAGAGGACTTTCAAGCATTATTGTGGAAAAGAGTAGAACTGAATAGAAACTTTGAAATACAAATATGGGAGTAAAAAAAAGCATAAAAAGAAAGTATTGTTGGAGGAATTGAAAAAGATTTAATAAGAAGGAAGTGTTTGCATTCTATTGCCTAGGGAGGCTGTTCAGGGGGCAGTCCAGGGGATATCTGTCCTGCCTCATTTCTATCACCTTCCTCTATTGCTACTTTTTTTCTAACAAACTACTGGGGGCATCAGTGTGTCAATTCTATCCTCATGACCAAGTCCCCCTAATGATTTCCTTCATACACAATGCAGAATGTTGAACACATAGTTGACTTTTCAAAAAAGAAGGAAGTTATTTAAAATAAAGAGCCAGAGGGATGAAGTCAAGAGTGGTAGGAACCAGTATGGTGGAGCTTTCCTCCTCAAACTCCTCTAAACAGATTAAGAAAATGGATCACGCCAAATCCTGAGGGGGAAATTAAAAAAAAAAAGTCACATTGACTCATTTGGCCAGCCTTTAATATATAACAAAATTTCCTTGCACTGAAACTATGTGTTCAATATTTTTGCATTTATCTAGGTGGCTATTTAGGCAATTTGGATGCTTTCTAGCTCAAGAGTGTTGTTCCAAATTTTCTCCAGTTTTGGGTCTGTCTTAAGATGATCTGAGTTTTACCTGGCTAAAATTTCTTCACTTAATGCTTTTCCACTAACAATTCTCTAAACCTGCAAATGCAGCAGCTCAAAAACAAGACCCATCCCTAATCTCTCAGTCTTGTCCAATAGTTTGAGAAAATGTTAATAGACATCCTGGCACTTTTCCTACATGCTCTCCTTTTCTGTCTTCTGCAATATTTGAGTGCTAGCTATATCCTACATTATTTCTGCCTTGAGATGCTATTGACTATTTGGCTCTTTAAAAAAAATTTTTTTTCACTTGGTTCCCCTCTCAAAAGTATGTTTTACTCCTGACTACTGCATCTGTTAATTTGCCTTCTCTTTTATAACTTCTCTCCCCCTTTTCTGACCTATCCTTTTCTATTTTCTTATTGGGTAAGATAGATTTTTATGCTCATTTGAGTGTGTGTATGAGTGTATTTCTTCCCTCTTTGAACTAATTCTAATGAGAGAGATTCAAATGTTACTTTCCAAAAAAATAATAAAATGTTATTTCCCCCAATTACATGTAAAAATAATACTTGATTTTTTAAAATGTTGAGTCTTAAATTCTCTCTGTCCCTACCTTCTATCCCCTTGATGATATGGTAAGCAGTCTCGATTTTATATGTGCAATCATATAAGACATTTTCCCATATTAATCTCTTTATGGAAGAAAACTTGAAGTGAAAAAATGAAGAAAGAATGAAATAAAGTATGCTTTTAGACTCAATCAGTATGAAAGAAGATGACATTTTCCATTGAGTCCTTTCAGGTTGTTCTTAGATCATTTTACTGCTGAGAATAGCTATTATGAACAGTAACTCATCATACAATATTTCTGTTACTGTATACAATGTTCTCCTGATTCTGCTTACTTCACTTTGTGTCAGTTTTTTACAACTTACTCAGCAATTTCCCAATTAATGGGCATCCCCCCACTTTCCAGTACTTTGCCCCAGGAAGTGCTTTAAATATTTTTATACACATTAGTCATTTTCCTTTTTTGTTTTTTATTTCTTTGGGATAATGACCTACTAATGGGTATGAAGTGTTTTTTAGCCCTTTAGGCATATATCAAAATTGCTCTCTAGAACAGTTAAATTAGTTCATAGCTCCCCCTACATTGCATTAGTGTCTCTATTTGCCCATATCCCCTCCAAATTGTGTCATTTTCCTTCTCTGTATTATTTATTAACAATATTTCTATATAAATCTATTCATTTTCTCTTAAACTGACATCTGAAGGTTGTAAGGTAGTCTAGGTCTAAAACTAAGCTAATTTACTTTCATGCTGCAAGGACTCTAACTGGGATGGGATCTTTTATCTTTTGTTCAAAGATAAAATCCTTTTTTAAAAAATCTATAAACACGAACATTCTCCCTAAGGTATTTGAAACTACTGTTTCCCTAGCTTAGTGAGGATATTAGGGGGTCTACCCACCTGAAGAGTAGCCAACTCCACCTCTCCTCAGTGATGAAGTAATGGGGGAGGAACTGAGATCTCTAAGTTAATGCTTTTATGGGAATCATCTGCATAGTTATGATCATTAAACCCATGGGAATTGATTAGATCTTTTAGAAAGAATGGAGAAAAGAAAAAGGATCAGGAGAGAAACTTGGAGAACATTCACATTTAGAAGGCATGATATTTTGATGAGCCAGCAAAGTGGACTGAGGAAAAGTGGTGAGACAAGTAGGAATAGTACAAGAAGAGAGTGCTATCATGAAAACTTGAGAGGAAAGAACATCCACAATTAACACTAATACTATAACTCAAGAAAGAATATCATATATTTCAATGAAGAGAAAATTAGTCACTTTGGGGAAAATAATTTTAGTTAAATGATAGGGTTGGAAGCCAAACTGCAGAGTTGAGAAGTGAATGAGGGGGTAAATAAATGGAGGCTATGTAGATCAATAGTTTTTTCTAAATGTTTGACAGAGAAAAAAGAACATGAAAGCTTGAGGTGATGGTAGGGTCTAGTGAAAGTTTTTAATTTTTTTTAAGATGAGTATGTTTGAAAGCAGTTTTTAAAAATTATTTGGGGAGATATTGAAAATTAAAGAGAGGGGGTAATTATTGCATTATCATCAGTTAGAGAAGATGGGAGGTGATGGGATCAAGGGCATATGAAAAGGGACTGACTTTTTTAAAGAGAAAAGCTGCCTTATCAGAGACTGGAGGAAGAGAGCAGAGATTAGAAGATGATGTTGATAGGGTTTTGAGATAAGAGAAGAGAGCACAAATGGATTCTATTTTCCTTAGTAAGGTAAAAGAATGTTCTTTTGAGAGGGTAGAGGAATAGGTTTTGGAACTTTCTGAAAAGAAATGTTGGAATAGCTTCTGTGAGAAGTAAGATAGGAAATCAACTCGTATGGAATAAGAAAGAATGTCCCACTGAGGTTAAACATAAATTTAGAAAGTTCCCAATCATCCCAGGTATATGATTCCCCTCAACTCCATTTAACAGTCTATAATTAAGATGAAAATTATGGGATTAATTCAGGGTTGGGTTTTGACAAGTCTTGAGTGGTGACACGATGGGGGATAGGGTGGGATAATGAAATAAAAAAATAGAGCATAGTGTACAGTTGAATTGGTTAATATTAGAATCCAGATTGGAAAAGGAAGAAAGTTAAATCAACAGGAATAATGACCTGAGAAAAGTACTGAGGGTTGGAAGGATTGAAGGGTCGTAATAAGGATAAATAGTAGGCTTTGGAATGGGGAGGCATAAGGAGAAAACAGCTTGGGGTTTGGGTGCCTTCAAATAGTAAATATTCAAAATATTAAATATTTCAAAATCATCCCATATATTTTAGAATTTCTAAACAGAGGTTTAGGCTGTGGGCAGACTAGGAGGCCTTTGGGTATTTCCATTTACCTTTAAAGCTATTGGCAGCTCAATAATGTAAAGATCGACATAATCTAGCTGAAGAGAGTTGAGTGTCTTCTCCAGAGCTGGTTGTACCATCTCTGGTTTAAGGAAAGTAGACCACAACTGAAAAAGAATGAAAGAAAATTATGAAACAGTTATCTGGTATAAAAAATGTCATGTTTTGTAGAACCTGGTAAGGTTAGTAAAAGATAAAATAAAATGTTATCTATTTGTCAGATAGCAAATGGATTTAGAAGACACACATGGGTCACTGAAGAATGGTTTGAATATTGATCTTTACCCAGTCCTGAGTGTGTCAATGTCTCTGTTGTACTGGCAATTTTTTTATTTTCCAGTGTTGCCGGTGAACAAAATAGTTTGATTCAATTCAATAATTTCCTAGTATGTGTAAGAGGTGGTACTAACTGCTGGGATTTCAAAGATGAAAACAGTCCCTGTCCTTAAGAGGCTCACATTCATTTGGAGAGTAAGTAGGATATAGTACACAGCTAAAATATAAGCAAATTAATTTGGATGGGGAAAGCACTAAAAACTAGGGGGATCAGGAAGGTCCTTGGATAGTAAATGGTACCTGAGTTATACATTGAAAAAACTTATGGATTTTGAGGAGTGTAAATGAGGAGGGAGAATATTCTGGATATGAGAGATATAGAGGTAGAAGATGATATAACTTGTACATGAATGTCAAGGGACAAGCCAAATCCAGCCTTTATGAATATGAGCAAAAGACATATTAACTAATCTCAGCTGGCCAGACTACTACATGGAAATACCTTTTTTCTTTTCTGATTGATTCTTATGCTGTCCACAGCAGTGGAGTGTTCTAAACCAGAGGTGTCAGATTTGAAACTTGAGGCCAGTGAGGTTGAATTAAATTAAAATATAATTGGGAAATGTTTAACAAAATAAATAAAAATATAATACAATGTAGATAATATTAATTTGTGGTTTTCTAAGTCAGCTGAAGTTTGACGCCATTGTTCTAAATCTCTTCTCTTCCCTCAAATTTCTTAAACTACTTCCTCCCTACCACACCAGCAAAAGACTGAGCCGTGTCTGAAAAAATAGAGGTCATCAATTTGTCTCCTCCCTCTTCCCTATTTGGTAACTCAAAACCTTGCTTCATTATTTTACATTTTCTCTTCTTTTATTCCAGTCTCTAAGGAAAGAGATTGAGGGGATTAGAACATAAAGTGGCAGTAGCAATTGAGTGAACTACACTGACTCAATTTTAGAGCTAGCTCGGTTCTCTTTCTATTCAATTATGTAAATAGTCCAATTTCTGTCTTGTGAAAAAATTATTCAATTATGAGAGTTGTGAGAAAACTTTATGGCATTGGGTGAACTTAGCATTATTGTGGATGAGAAGCTGAAGCACCTCTACTTGCTCCTTAGAGACCCATAACTAAGGAACTAAGCTATACTGACCATAAACTTTGTCAGATTTGAAGATTGATGTCAAAAGTTTTCCCACAATTATACATCTCAAGAAATCTGTGTCTTATCTGAAAAATGGCCCTATATCAATCAATGAATTAGTGTTTTACATGTTACACTGTATATAGATAGTTGGGAACACCACTTTTTCTGAATTCAAGGAATTGGACCTGTTCATTCTTCCCTTCTAACTTGGAACTCCCCTAATCTTTTCTCCACTTAGTAATCAGGATACCTAATTTGTATTCTAGTTCAAAATTTCCCTTTAAGTTAATTGATCTTATTTGATTAATTTTTTTTCATGTGTAAAAACCTCACTCCATCTATATTTGGAATCCAGTTTTTGGAGTGCCAAAGCTGAAGAAGCTGACTGGTATTGATTTGTTGGCCAGTTAGCATGTATTGCTTAATAATTGATATGCTATCATAATACAAATCTAATCACCTGCCAACACTGGGATGGGGAAGTGAAGGGAGGGAGGTAAGTTCTATCATATAGCTTATAAAAACTTGTGTGGAAATTTGTTGTTATGTGTAATTGGTAAATATACATATATTTAAAAAATTAATTGATGTGCCATAAAGTTCCAATTTTTGTTTCCTTTGTTATTTCATCTGTCACCCACAACATCAAGATCATCTTCTCCACTGGGCTCTTGGTCCCATCCCTTCCTCTCTCCTACTGGATTTTGTCTGGATCATTCTCTCTCATCTTCAATCTTCTCTTATCCCATGACCTTTTCCAGATGTCTACAATCTTACTTAGGCCTCCTCAGTCATTAAAAACAAAACAAAAAAACAAAATCCTTCACTTGATCCTGTCATAACTTGATACCAACCCACAGCAGGGATTCGTGGGACCACCCTTTTGGCCATCTGGTAAAACCTTTGAGTTCAAATCTGGCCTCAGACATTTACTAGCTGTTTGACCTTAGGCAGATTCCATAACCACTATTTCTCTCAGTTTTCTCATCTGTAAAATGAGGATAATAATAGCACTTATCTCCAGGGATTGTTATGAGGACGAAATGAGATATTTGTAAAAAGCATTTAGCACAGTACTTACCACATAGTGGGTGCTATATAAATGCTAGTTATTATAACTACTTAAGGATTGTCTCAGAATAATTTTTTTTTAATTCAAAATAAAAGAAAATGCTGAATTTCAACTAGATACTAGATGTTAGATACTAGAAAACAAATCTGTATTTTTCCCCCATCCAATTTTATGGACCCTTTGAAATCTATCCTCAGACTATTTGGGGTTCTGTGGAAATCAAGGTAAGAACTCCTGATCTGCACTGATTATTTTTCTTCATAATTTCTTATAACCTGACTGCTGATACCACCATTTGACTGAAGCTTCTTCTTCTAAGATTACCAGTAGCCTTTGGCCTCTAAATCCAATGGTTTTTACTAGTCCTTATTCTCATTGGCTCCCCTGCAGCTTTTATACTGTTGACTATAACTTGAATTTCTTAACATTCACTTTTTCTCTCCCAGCTCCCTTCTTACCAGTCTCCTCCTTTGTTGTGGATACCCCCTACAGCCATGCTCTGGGTCATCTCATCTTCCCTTTCTACATTCTCACCCTTTATCTGACCAGTTTCATGAGTTCAGCTATCTCTAAGTAGTTGACTCCCAAACCTTTATAACAAAATCTCATTGCTCATTAGTGTCTGTTACCTCTTTCTGTCAGATTGTCCTGTTGGAATCTCAGGTTCAACATGGCCAAAATAGAATTCATATTTTCCCATAAACTCATGGTCACTTCAATTTTTCTTTTCTTTTTTCTTCTGTTAAGAGAACTAAAGTTTTGTCATCTGTCTTTTGCAATCTTTACATAATGTCAAATTGGCATTACTGGCTGCATAAAGAAGTTCATAATCTGAAGCCATCCCTAGATGTTATGAAAGAGTAGAGGACTTTAGTCCAGGGAACAAAGACTACTGTAATCTTCTGTGCTTATACTTCACAAAATTGTGGTGGCATAAAAAAATTACTTAGCCATTTGTATACACTTCAGTTTGGGATGGTGGTTGGTTCTTACAAAAATGGCTTCCCTTTAAGCCTCTTGCTCCTCATCACTGTAGATTTAGGAGTATATAGTGACAATGTGATTCATCATAAAGCATTAGTTGTCTTTACCGGAAGCAGAGAAATTTACTGTACAGAAAAAGTAGGACTTAGAATTCTACCATTACATCAATTCTAAAAAATACATATCTGGAAATGACAGACTGGCATCTCAAAAATATGGTCAAATGAAAATCTCTTTGATTTTGTTGGCTACAAAGAGAAAGCAAGACATTTTTCTGAAGAATTGATTGCTTCATTGAAGCAAAGGGTAGGGGAATGATACAACAGGTGAAGACTTGATTAGGGAAGATTAGGGAATATTCACAAACCTATTAATTTCAGAGGACCAAGAACTGGAACTTAGAAGTTATCTAGTGCAACCCTTTCATTTTTTAGGTGAGAAAATTGTAGTCCCTGAAAGGTTAAATGGGTTGCTCAGCATATCATATTTAATATCTATTAAGCCAGAATGCAAATCCTAGTATTTTTTAATCCAAATACCATTTAATCCAAATACCAAACTCCAGATACCAAATACCATACAAAGAAATATAGCTATTCTATCTCAGAAATGATCTATTCAGTGACTAATTTTTACTTCATAATACTGAAAAATGAAGTATGTTTCCTACATTTTGAGAGATGGTAGGCTTTGGGTGCAGAATGGGCTATATATTGCCAAAGTCAATGCATTAATTTGGTTTTACTTAATTTTACTTCTTTGTCACAAGACAGAACCCGTGTGTGTGTGTGTGTGTGTGTGTGTGTGTGTGTGTGTGTGTGTGTGAAGGGTCATTAGGAAATAACAATAATGTGAAAAAAGCTTCAGTAAGTTATTTTTTGTTTAAATGTTTTGTTTAAAGAGAAACTTTAATGTTTCTTTTGGATAAAGTGAAAAATGTCCCATTCTTCTCTCCACAATTTCTACTACCCATGCTATCCTCTATTCACCCTTTCTCTTCCCTATTCTATCTACAATTTAGCTAGTTTATAAATTTTGCTTTCAAATTACATTTTTTTTAAAACAGTGATCTGTGAAGACCTAGATTTTCCTTTGTATTCAGAGGGATTGACATTCCCCATTCTAATAATACCTTCTGAGGAAGGGGAGATTAAGAGAAAGGAGAAACTGTCCTCTCTCAATTAGGCCCAAAGTCCCAAATAAAAGAAAAGTTGACATTGTGGGGAAATTATAACTCTTTTCCCCTCTCAATGAGACTGGCATCTATAACTGAATGGGACTACTCTATCATATCTCTCTCCCCTAGACATTTCCTTTTCTAGGTCTGTGATAATGTGAAAAGAATTCTTTACTCTATTGTCTATCTTGAGTTAACACTAATTTAAGTACCCCACTAGATTGTGAAGACAGGATTAATTCTTCTTTGTCTACCTTTTAATTGAATCAACAGAAGCTTGAACTAGGTGGAGGAGCTGCAAACTACTTAATGAATTCACGCCCTCTGAAACTCAATCAGCCAAGATGAGTATTCACCTCTCCAGAAGGTGAATTTTAGAAAATTCACACTCTTAGATGAGAACTTAGCCTTCACAAGGAGAGAACTTAAGCTTCAGAAGGTGAGAAGTAGATCCCACAGACACTTCGCCCCTGGGCAGTGTTAGACAATTTGGAAATTATGATTGGGCCCTGTGAAGAGGGGAAGGGACAAGGAGCCACCATAAAAGCCACAAAATCCTTTGCCTTGAGCCATATTGTCTTTGAGAAGATAATCTGAAGAGAGTGTCTCCTGAAGATAGTCTTTGAGGGAGTTTTGCTCAGCTTCAACTTGAACTCTGACTCCTGGACTACTTTGTTGGTGAGTGAAAGGCTGACTTTTTTCCTAGTTTCCTAAGAGACTAGCTTCCAACTTGGAGGAGACCACACGGTTACTCATTACCATCCTTCCTGGTTGAGAGCTAATTAAGCTGTGCCTGGAATAAGCAGACCTGGAGCAAAACATTTAGGTTGATAGGATAGTTAACTTCTCTATCCCCCTCACATTTCTCTTCTTTATTGTTTCCTCTCTATTTATAAATACTTGTAAATAAATTTCTGACTCGAGAGAGAATAAATTTTGGCAACCACATAATTTTATAAAATTATTGTCCAACCATTAATTTTCACCTTTACAAAAGCCCAAATCATGATCTAGATTTCTTGTAATGGTTTAGCATGGCACCTTACACAGATTAAGTTTTCAATAACATATATTGTTAATAGTAACTATTTCCAAAATTTTCTCAGCCCTACCTTATGCTATTACTATAAAAGGAAGACAGACAGAATAAATTCTCACTTTGCCACAGTAGAAAATATCTTCTCGTTTCACTTTTTTTTCAGCGATTTTCTCTTGGATTGCTCTTCCCACTTCATGTTCATTATGGTAAATGTAGGCTCCATCAAAATGGCGGTACCCAACATCAATGGCAGTCTTCACAGACTGAAAGCATAAATCTTTAAAGCGCTAGAATAACAGGAGAAAAATATGTGAACTAGACTTGACTCTGGTTTGGTTATTCCTATAAACATTTCTTTCTTTATATCAACTAAAATTGCAAATTGGTCATTTCATTTCCTCCTTGTTCTTTTCTGCCAATTTGTGTCCATTATTGTCTTCAAAAGCTGGTCCAAGCTACCTCATTTAGGAGGTCCTTTTTGAACTTGATCACTACCAGAGAAGGCGATAGACTCCTCATATGGCCAAGAAGATGTTTGGGGATCCCAGAAAAACAGAGGCATGGAAGCATATAATCAATCAACTTCATAGTTGGTTCAAGTGGGGTCATGCCCACCAATAAACTACATGAATGGTGCCAAAGAATCCCCTGACTAGCTGTATGACTATAGGATAAACCTTGAAACGCTCCACATGTTAGTTTCCTCCTCTGTATGACAGGGATAATAATATCTATCATGTCTTAAAGAAGTTGAGTATCTGAAGAAATATCATCTTAAGTGATTTATAAACTTTTAAAAGTTATAAGAACATAGATTAGTATACCTGTCAGATTTGTGGAAAAGGAAAGAATTTAAAACCAAGCAAGAGATAAAGAATATTGCAAAATGTAAAATGAATGACTTGAATTATATAAAATCAAAAAGGTTTTGTACAAACAAAACCAATGCAACCAAACTTAGAAGGAAAGCAAGAAACTGGGAGAACATTTTTACAAAAAACCTCTCTGTCAAAGGCTTAATTTTCCAAATATATGTCCATATATTTTACAAAATATCAATTTTACAAAAAATCAAGCCATCCCCCAATTGAAAAATGGTCAAGGAACATGAATAGGCAGTTTGGACATTATGAAATAAAAACTAGCAATAAGCACATCAAAAAGGGTTCTAAATTCTTCCTGATTAGAAAAATGCAAATTAAAATAACTCTGAGGTACCACCTCACACTTAGAAGATTGGCAAAGAAAAGTATAACTGTAGTAGGGGATATGTCAAAATCGGGCCACTAATGCATTGCTGATGGAGTTGTGAATTGGTTCAACTATTATGGAGGGAAATTTTGGAACTATGCGCAAAGGGCTTTAAATTACTACCTGCCCTTTGACCCAGCCATACCACTACTGGGTTTGTACCTCAAAGATATAAGAAGGAAAAAGACTTGTACAAAAATATGTATAGCTGTGCTCTTTATGGTGGCAAAAAAATTGGAAAACAAGGGGGTGTCCATCAATTGGGGAATGGCTGAATAAACTGTGGTACATGTTTATGATAGAATATTATTGTGCTGAAAGGTATAATGAAATGGAGGAATTCCATGTAAACTGGAATGACCTTCAGGAACTGATGCAGCGGGAAAGGAGCAGAACTAGGAAAACATTATACACAGAGACTGATACACTGTGGTACAATCAAATGTAATGGATTTTTCTACTAGCAACAATACTATGACCCAGGACAATCCAGAGGAACTTGTGAGAAAGAACACTATCCACATCCAGAGAAAGATCTGTGGGAACAGAAATGCATTAGAAAAATATATACTCGATCACATAGTGTGATGGGGATGTGATTAGGGTTTTGATGTTAAAGGATCACTCTACTGCAAATATGAATAATATAGAAATATGTTTTGAATAATGATACATGTATAACCCAGTGGAACTGCTTGCTGGTTTTGGGAGGGGGGAGGAAGGAGGGGAGAGGGATTATGAATCATATAACCATGGAAAAATATTCTAAATAAAAATTTTAAAAATTTAAAAAAGGAAAAAAGTTATATGAAGGCAAAATATTTGAATAATTATTCAAATTAACATTAATTGATAATGTATAATAAAAATAGTCTCAAAATGCTAATCTTAAAACAGGAGACTGATTCATTGTCATGACAGAAGTGGCCAACTCAGAGCTACAACTACTAGTAATGAGGAGTTATTCAGTACCAAAGACCTTATCATTTCATTTCCTGGACTCCTGGGAATGATTATTATAGAAAAGGGAGGTTTTTACTTGATATTTACATTATAAGATTTACATTCAGGAAAGATGGTACTATCTTCTCAATTATTTTCTCATTCCCTTGATCTGGTTTTCCTCAGCATGCTTTAATATGAAGGACTCTGACAGTATAGAAGAGATAATCCAGAAACAAGCAAGGGGGGAAAAAGTTCTAAGGAGATGGAAAGAAATTAAAAACAGTGTCAGGAAGCTGGGAAATGGGAAAATGGATTATAGTGAAAGCAAAAAAAAAAGAGAGAAGAGAAGAAAAAGGTAAACTACTGGAGGTAAACAACATTGAAAGTTGATTCTGAGTCTTATTTGACCTCTGATATTTACATTTTCCTTGGTTTATGTTGCAAACTACACTCTAGAGTTTTCCAAACGCTCTACCAAAGGTAAGACACATAACTCTTGAGAAGGAAGTATGAAGCAAGAGGCAAAGTCATTGGCTTATTTCAACTATAATTCTCATGCAAATATGACCATCCTTTTCAACATAACAAAGCTTAAAACAAAGTCAACAAAAATGAGAACACCAAGTTGAATTCATTCCATCAATATATCTGACAGTGATTATTTAATAGAGTATGAGCATAAAGGTCAGATTTGAGGCAATACTTCAAAATTAGCAATTGTGCAATTTGCTAGTTAAAGTTTAACAAAGGCTCATGCCCCAAATAAGTTGGGTTATATGCTGCTTTCTGCATTTGAATTTTAATTGGTTAAAAAAAAGTAAAATAATCTTTTTTGTGAAAAAAAAAAGTAAAATAATCTTTGTGTAGAATTTGAAAGCATAAAATTCATTATAATTTAAAATTTTTTTCATTTCAGTAAATATAAAGCAAGAGGCTGATTTATAAAATTGCTGCATTAAAAATTTGAAAAATAAGGATTATAGATAATTGTTTAAAATATTCAATAATTACATTTAAATTGTCTAAATTTGTTGTCCCTGAGGTTTTAAAAAGTGAAACATGTTCCTCGTGATTATAATGAATAAAATTCTCTAGAGGCTATACATGTTAAATCTTAAAATATTTATTAATTGAACACTTAAGATTTCTAATTGGCCAGTAGTTTCCCTCCACAGTTTAAACAGATGCCAAAAGAACAAAGGAAGCTGGGCCAGGGAGAGAGGCATATTTGCAAGCAGATAGGCAATTAGTCTGGGCAAGAAAGAGCAAGAAATCAGATGAGAGAAGCAAAAAAAGAGAGCAACTTCCTCTGGTGTACTTCTTATATATCCCTTGTGACATCCTTATCCAGTCCTTCCTGGAAAATAGTCACTGAGAAGGTGGGCTCAGAGACCTCAACCCCCTCCATCAATACTACTTCATCAGAGTGAGAGGCAGATCTCAAGAGAAAGCCAAAACACCCTTTCCTCCTCGGCTTGTGACAACAGATTTTAAGATGTTTAGTGACTTGCTGGGGGCCATCAGTCCACGATGCCTTGACAGAGTCATGCGTGGTAGCTGGGGAGACCACAGAGTGGTCCTTGGAGAGATGTGACTGCCCACTCTATCCCCCTTGCATGACCTCTTTCATCAATGCCCCTTACCTATGAATTGACATGATTATTATTCCCCCTAGTCTCAAAAGAAATAATGTAAGAGCAAAACACATGTACCCTAATTCCCCAAAACATCACCAAAAGATCAGACCCTCAAACCCAATCCCAAAAGACTATCATGGGTTAACTTTTACTTAGGTACATAATTCCCAGAAAAACTGCAGTTAGAGGCCAAGCCCAAAACTTTCTCATGAAGCCAGCACATAAATCAATTATAGAGGCTCGTACAATATGTACAAGTACAGTACAAGTACACTAAGCTTCAATATACCTCAATGACTCAATTACACAAATCAGTAACTCAAACTCCCTAGTCAGCCACCTGTGATGAAATCACAGCATGGAGGCTGAGCTATCTTGATTGGGGGATAAATGAAAACTCACCCACTTACCTATATCTAGGTGGTTCTAAAATATGTTTCCTATCCTATCCAGTCAATCACCAGGAAACCAGGGCCTACTCAGCATCAGCATCTTGTCACATGGCTTGCCATAGTATCTGTTACCTCCTCACTGCCCCCACCTTTTTTTGGAACATAATCAAATCAATATTACTAGAAATGGTAATGATATGGGGGTACAGGTTTCCTCCTAGATATCCTAAAGTCCGGAAGTGTTCTGGGTCAAAGAGGACATAGGAAATTCCTTTCTGCTACCTGACATGAATATCCCCCTTTGGATTTTCCCCTAGATCTTCAATTAACATAGCCAGGCACCTCCTAGTTCCACTCTGATAAGCATTGGGTGGTACCTAATCTAATCATTTCTTGAATTCCATAGATTATCCCTTTTACCCCCAACCTAAAGAATTATCTCATTCATGATTCACTCTACCCCCCCCCCTTTCTTATCCTGTAACACCTGTTGTCATAGGGGTATAAAATCCCCAGACTCCATCTCCTAAGGGAGGCAGTGTTCCACCTGCCCAGTCTCCCAGCCATTCAACATGGCTTCCACATTAATAAATTTCTCCTTTTATTTTTAAGCTAATTTTGGAGTCTTGCATTCTTGCAAAGGGCAACCTGACCCAGACCTAGGGTTTATCTCAAAGTTCTCCCACAACAATAAGATAATCAATTCTCCTATAACTCTATTCATAATCTCTGTGATACTCTCAAGATCAAAAATTCCTTTCCTGGCCACTTACCCCATGTGTACTATCTCATCTTATTTCAATGTAATCCCCTTGAGGTTGACAATGGTCTCATTTCTGTATTTGTATCCACAGCCCCTAGTATAATATAGTGTCAGTCATATAATAGGCAACTAAATACTATTTTTTTATTCACTTGATAATAGATATCAGATTCATTCTCTTTTCTCCACTTAACAAACACCACCCTAGTTCAGGTCCTCATCATCTCTTCCTTGGACCATAGTTACAGCATCCAGTATCTCTAACATCCTCCATACATCTGTCAAATAGAAATTCCCAAAGCCCAGATCCAACTGTCACTGCCGAGATTAGGAAGTATCAGTGGCTTTCTGTTGCCTATAGGATAAAATATAAACCACTTTCTATGGCACTGAAAACTCTTCACAATCTGATTCTTATCTATCTTCTCAGATTGATTACACATTCCCTTTTATACACAATGGGTCAAAAAAACCTTGAATTATCTGCTCTTGACTATATATGAAATTCCATCTCCTTTCTTTGCAACAGGATGTTCTGTATATGTGGAATTTATTTGAAACAACAAATCTCTATTGCATACAATTTATTTTTTCCTTTTATGTATAAAAAAATCAACATGTAACTTTCAAAAATCTCTAGCTAGTCTATCTATTTCTTTCTGGATTTCCTCATATTTTCCTCTGTGGATTTAAAAATGCTTCCATGACTTTGTTGTCTTGTCTCCTCACTTCCTTCTTTCCCTTCCCACAAATATGCATGCAAAATCAAACAAAATAAATTCTTATATTGGTGAAATTTGAAAATGTATGTTTCATTCTGTACCTCAAGAAGCATGTTAAGTATATAGTATGCTTTTGCATTGAAAGCCAGAGGGATTGAGATTCCTTTGGAATCTTGTTTGGTTGGTGGATTCATTCATGATAGTTCCTAAGAGCTCCAGAGTTATTTTTCTTTACCTAACCTCTCATTACTATTAGGCTTCTTTCCTTGGGGGGAATATTTATTAAGACAAATAAACAAGCAGAATTTGTTCATGATAATTATGTTTTGGGGAATGTAGTAATGAAAAGATCTCAGGACTGCACTAACAAAAGTCAATCTCTCCTGTGTCACTCCCAGAACTGCCTCATGCCCTTGTGTCAGGAACAAAGGGATCCCAGGAGAAGTAAGGATAGGGTCAACTGCAGGTTCTTGTGAGAAATAAGATTAATTCCCCCATCAAATGTATTCTTTAGAAGAATAAATGACACAATCAGCTGGAAGTAAGGAAGAGGCTGGATAAGGACCTCTTGTTCCTCAGGCTTTTCTTTCTGTGTCTCTGCTAAATGACCTTGATAACAATAGTCACATATCTCTTCACTTCTGTATTTTATATTCATCAATTGTGATCTTAAAGAAGGGGACTGAAGATGTAGGTTGCTATAGTTGGTTACTATTATCACACTATAGCAGAAGAGTAATGGCCATCTCTCTCATCTCATCTGTCCATTAGAGCTCTCCAAAAATTGAGCCAACACTGGGCAAAACTGCAGCCACAAAGACCTGAATGGCATTATTGGTGTCATCATCATCATCATCATCATCATCTTCTTCTTCTTCTTCTTCTTCTTCTTCTTCTTCTTCTTCTTCTTCTTCTTCTTCTTCTTCTTCTTCTTCTTCTTCTTCTTCTTCTTCTTCTTCTTCTTTCTTCTTTCTTCTTTCTTCTTCTTCCTCCCTTTTTAAATTCTTCTCCTCCTCCTCTTCTCTATTTTTCAACTCCTAGGCTACCTTCCTCTTCCCCAACTTTCTCCTGTCCTACTTTCTGAGGGTTGATCTAATAGTTTCCTCTCTTACTAATTTGGGGAAAACTATAATTCCCAGCATTTTTTTAACTGGTCAATGAATGCGCTGCCAAAAATGGATATAATCACAATGTTATTACTGTATACATTATTCTTTGGGTTCTGTTCACTTCAATCTACATCAATCTAAACAGGTATTCGCAGGATTTTTCTGAAACTCTCATTTTGGTCAGTTATTATGAAGCATTTTCATATACCACAACCTTTTCAGTCATCCCCCAAATTATGTGCAACTCATTAATTTCCAGTTCTTTGCAATAATTTGCTATATAGACATTCTTATTCACATGGGCCCCTCCTCTTTTTTATCTTCTTGGAGTATAGATCTGGTGGTAGAATCACTGAGTCAAAGTATGAAAAATTTAGTTAGTCTGGGGGCATAGCTTCAAATTGACTTCTGGTTAGACTACTTCACAGCTTTACCAGTGCTCAGCAATCAACTTTAAGACTGAATGAAGAGAAATTACCCAATAGCTTTTGACCCAGGAATCCTTAGAAAATCTATTGGTGAAAAGAGGAAGTAAATAGTGATTTCCCATGAGCCATAAGTAAAACATTAAGTGAGGAGTTCCAAGTAGGAGGAAGAAAGGAAAATGGCAAATAGAAGCAGGGTGGAACTAGAAAGAAAAATGGCTTTTAGAAGAAACAAAAAAAAAAAAGACATGGATTTGGAAGGGTTGAATTTGAAATACTATATATTTGCCTAGCTTAAATATTTAGAATGAAGAAATCTCTTAGGATTGTTTAAAAGTATTGACTTGCCATGTCCCTTATCTTCATTTGCCTGTACCCTTTATTCCCATTACTCATCCCTCTCCACCTTTTAGCTGCATGGTGTCTTTCTGTTTTCTAATTTTCCTTTACCTCTGTTATTAATATAGGACCAAAACTGAACCATTAGATTTGGTGCCTGGATGACTCACCATTAGAGACTACTCTGGTGCCTCATTGTGGCATGTCTGTAACCTTGAAATTTTGAAGGCAAATTCCAGTGGAAAATGACTTCTGATTTGCTCTAACAAAGATGGTCTATACTAGCTGAGTCTGGGCATTAAGAAGCATATGCAAGTATTTATTAAGGAGTTCACATTCTCAAAGAGGAAAACATGATAGCTTTAGATACAGAAGGGACAGAGAACAGATGGAAATAAGATTTTAAGTGCCTCACCCCCATGCTGTGGATTGGGCTAAGCACTTTATAAATATCTCGTTTGATATTCACAACAGTTTTATGAAGTAGGTGATATATTCCCATTTTTTTTTTTATAGCTCAGGAAACTAAGGCAAAGTTAAGTGACTTGTTCAGAGTTCCAGAGCTAGTAAGTGACTCCTAAGGTTAGATTTGAACTAGAATCTCCTTGACTGCAAACTTGGTTCACTACCCCTTCTGCCACCCAGCTGCCTATGAAAAAAATAAAGTTTACCTAAATGTAAAATATATGTAGATGAATTTTTGGGATATAGTTAACTCTTGGAGACACCCTGCCAAAGTGTGGGAAAATTGTAATCTGTTGGAACAGAGAAGACCTGTATTGATTAATAATGAATTTTCTGAAGATTTGACATTTTAAGTCTATCATACATGCTAAGTATATTACATAGTACATGGTACATCTGGTACATAGTATATAATTCCCAAGTATTTATTAACTTACTGAAATGGGTTTCATGTACCAGCTCCTCAAAGCATTTGTACTTAGAAATTTAAAAAACCTTCAAATTCTGAAATGAAAACATTCATAGGTCATCTAAGTATCAAATTAGGAAGGACCTTGGAGATCATTTAACCTTTCCCCTTGTTTGGATGAAGCAAAAACTAAGCCATGGTTCAGAGAGGTTGATACATGCATAAGTTCACATGGAAGGACCAGCTATTCTGCTGTTCTCTTTTAGGATAGTTCCTCTGCCTGGCCTCCGGAAAGACTCACTCCATTTCAACAATGCTTAACTCATTGCAACCCCCCAAAGCAGTTTCTAACCATCCACAGATGTATGGGGAGAAGTTTTTGACAGCAAGGAACCCTGAAATAGTACTATTAAGGCTGTTTCCTCAATTAAATGTGTTTGAACTTGGCTACTCTCAGCAAGGCAATGATCTGAGATCATCCTGAAAGACTTAATGATGGGGAATGCTATCCACCTCCAGAGAAAGAACTGTTGGATCACCTTTCACATCAGTGTATCTGGTTTTATTTTGGGATTGTGGTTATATATGAGTGTGCTCTTACAACAATGATCAATATGGAAGTGTGTTTTGCATGGCAATAAAAAACCCAAGAAATTCATTTGAATTCTTATGATAATTAAGAAAGTCTTTGGGCAAATAATTGGCTCAGTGGACAGAGCCAGGCCTGCAGACAGGAGGTTCTGGGTTAAAATCTGACCTTAGATACTTCCTAGCTTTATGACTGGGCAAGTCATTTAACCCTGATTTCCTGAGCCTTACCACTCTTCTAACCAGTACTTAGTATTGATTCCTAGACAGAGGGTAGGGTTTTTGTTGTTGTTGTTGTTGTTTTTATGTCTTTGGGCTGTCTTTGGCTTCTACCTCAGGCTTCCCAGGGCTGCTCTGGTAAGAGAGAGAGAGTTGGGGGCTTCCTGGATTGTGATTTCTAAGGGTCTGTTCCTAGGAGCTGTTAAGGACAGAGGAATTTATAGCCTGTCAGTGCCTCCCTCCAAGATGGGAGATGGAGATACTGCAGCACACGTCTACTTGTTGGGACTGATATTCTTCCCTTTTCTACTTTCCAATCTTCCCAACATGAGCAAGTCTGGGGCTCTTTCTCCCAGTCTAAATTCTGTCTCCAAACTTGCAGATGTTTCCAATTTTAAGGTGGTCTGTATGATTTGATGTTATTTAAAAAGGGGGGGGGTGCAGAAACCTTGTTTTCTCACATCCTAGAATGTAGCATTCTCTTCCAATTTTATTTCTACCTTTTTAAACATTTCTAAAAGCCAAGGGGAATTAGAATACATTTTCTTCATCAATGTATAGGAAAGTTCTAGAATCTTTTAAGTGCCCTACTCTCTAGTTAGAATGACTTCTTTTAAGTTAGAGCCACAAATTTTTTTTTTGTCTACTCTTTACACAAATATTAGGATTTTAGTTCAGTGAAGGGCATTCAATTTCATATAGGTTCTACTCTTTCACATGCAAATAGCAACTACTTAGTACTAGAGAAGGCTTAGAGTTATCTGAATCTGGTACAGGTTAAATGATTTGTTTACAATAAAGGGTTGTTCAGACCTGCAAACTAGACTCACATTTTAGGTAATATAAAAGAACTAGGTTTTTAAAGTATGTCAAAGATCATCTAGTCCACCCACTTATTTTATTGATGAGCAAAAGAAAACACTGCACTTTGCCCGAGGTCACATAGGTACTAAGCCTGAAAGGAATTCTTTGCCTCTGGAGTGTGGAAAGGAAAACTGAAGCAAGTTTTGGACTTTCTGCCACTCAGGTGGAACAAATAGCAGTTGGAATGTTAGAGAGAAGATATTGACAAGAATGATAGTTGGTGGGGGGAGGGGAGCTTGGTGAGTGACAGTTGATCTTTTGAGGGACTCTCTTTCCTGGCCCTCAGACTGGAAGGAGCCTCTCTACCTGTCTCGAGATAGAAGTTCTTCTATTCCTGATTTTCCCAATTGTGTGCTCTACCTAGATTCCTGTTATCATGTAATCGAACAAAAGGATAGAAGGGGAGTGGTTTGAACTGTAAGGCCAATCTTTAGGGGCATCAGCCCAAAGAGACAGGCCCAAGCAGTGCTAAAAGTCAGAACCTTTTCTTCCTCTTGCTGTCTACTACTAAGACTTTGAATTTAAGAAAACTAGCAAAGATTAGCATAAACAGGAGTAAAATAAACCCTTCACCAGCCTGTGAGACCTGGCTTCAGCTCTAAAGCTGAGAAAGACTCAGACCCAATCTAGGGAAATCCCTCTTCCATGATACCTCTCCAATCCAAACTTGTTATTAAAATTCATCTTTATTTAAATAACTGCAGTCAGATAAGAAGACTGTCATTTCAGGGCAACATAAAGGAAGCTGAACCTCAGGACAGCCATTCAACCATAAACGGTCCTTAACGGATCCCTGCTGGGTGACCTTGGTCTGAGGGGAGACTTGTCTTTCAGGGGGATCCATGCTTACCTACTCTGGGTATCTTCCATATCAATCAATAGAGAAGACACCCCTCAGGCTATCATAGGTGGCCCATTTATGGGAACCCCATTTTTCAAAGATAGCCTCTCTGCAGGGGATATCTCCTTTTACTTCACCAGCAGTCATATTCTCTCTGTCGTTTTAACTTCCCCATTCCCTGTTACAAAACCTTCCTTACCCTCTGTACTTCTTCAATCACCCTATAATCCCTTATAATTATTACAGGAGCCAGCATTCTTCCAATGTATGAGGCCCTCTTATTTCCAAGATTAGCTCTCTGTCCCCTACACCATGATGCCTCTATTGAAAATTTGTTGAAAAGACCTAGGTGCTTTTAGTAAATAGAGCTCTAAGCCTGGAGTCAAGAAGACTTGAATTCAAATCTAGCCTCAAACACTTGCTAGATGTGGGACCCTTGGCAAATCACTTAAATTCTGTTTGCCCGTTTCCTCACCTACAAACTAGAGATAATAACATCTCCTTCCCAAGATGGTTGTGAGGATCAAATAAGATAATATTTGTAAGGCACTCAGCACAGTGCTTGGCAATTTAGCAACAAATATTAGTTTTCTTTCTTCCTAAGTCTCAAAGAACTATATAATCACAGGCAAAGTTTAGGTATACCCTTTCCCATATATAAACATGCCTGTAATCAACTTTATGCACTAACATACACATAGAGAACCACAGTCACATTGGCACAGTCACCTAGATATTCTTGAATATAGCCACAAGTACATTCTTCTCCATATGTTCAGGCAGGACCTGAAAGTTTTCTTGAATCTATGGGAGGCTTCTATCGCCTAGGTGAGATTAATTCTCAATGCCCCAGGCATATTTCAAAGATTGTGTTATATAACAGTTGTCTGCCCTTGTCAGTAGAAGTTTTTTCCACTGAGATCACAAGTATGAACAACAATCCCCCAAAATGCTTATCTATATTAACAACAGTCAGTATTTCTGAATGTAACCCCACTGTCAAAGCCTTCTGGACATGGGATTTTTTTTTTCCTTTTTGATGGAGATCAATGTCTTGTGTGTGTAATTTGAATCTGTTACCCTAAATATGATCCCCAACAAAACTACGATTCCTAGCACCCTACTCTCTTTGGGTTGTTATGAGCTGATGTAGACAGGAGATAAATTCGGTAAAGTTCCATCTCTTGGCCTCTTTTTCCTTCCTGTGGCAGCTTTGGTGGAGTACGCTTTTTTGAGCAGGTAGAAAACTTAGTCATATGGTTCTATTTTGTCAGATAAGAAACTATTATATTTAAATATAATACCTGAAGTATTGGAATTAAATCCTACATGTGCGTGCATGAAGGGCAGGATAGAATTGGCAAAAAATGGGAGAGTCTGTCTATTCTGATTCCATTCTTTGTATTTTCTTCAAGTGTTCTTCAGTCTCTTAGGACTCTGCAGGTACTTTGAGAGTTTCTGGCTTCCATCTTTGAGAGAAAACAGATGATGCCAACTTCACTTCAGGTTGCTGACGGAAAAGATTCTGGGGAGAAGCTGACATGAAGGATCTAGTAGTCTCCATCCTGTTCTTCTCTCACTATGCTAAAGACTTTGGGGAACTTCTCTTTGATTGAGATCTAGAACTTTCTTTTATTTGAGCTGAGCTGTCTCACTTCCAATAGAAGAGCTCCTTCACTCTCTGTTGTCTGGTAAATATCTTCTTATGTTTACTTTCTCTGAATTACCTTTTGCTATCAAATTGGATAAATGCATTTCTTTGATATTTGTTTGATAATTAGAATGTGGGGTTCATTGTAGAACTGGTATTTGGTGGGAAAGGATTAAAGTTTGGGGCCCTGCTTCCCATCAATTAATGAGACAATGATCAGAGTTTAGATTGAACATGAAAACTTTATCTCCTAGATAAATAATATTTAAGAGAGCAGATAGATACAATTCTAGCCTCATACTCTGCTGTTAGAAGGATACGGTAGTCAAAACAACTGGTCCAACTTCCTGCTTCCCCTTGTCAATTTGGAATCTAGAAACCCCAAGTTTGTAGCAATGTGAGATCTGAACATCCCCAAATTTAGTCAGCTTGAAGGCTGGAGACTCCAAGTTTGTCCCTGTTCCTTTGAGAGTTTGCCAGAGGTAAGTTTCAGACTTAGCTATTTCAGATTGAATAATAGACAGTAAGATATTTAATGGCCCTAGTTAGGTAGAGCTAGCAGATCTAAATCAAATGCTAAATACCCTTTTAGTCTTAGGGGGACTTTCCTTTTAGTATCTATTTTAAGTAGTCCATTCCCTGACATCCTACCCTCAGGCTATAGTTCCTTTCCCAAGCCTGCCTCTCTTGATTCCCCAAAAGGTATATAAATTCCCCAAATTTCTTTGTTCCCTGGAGCTGTCATCTATTGTGGTGTCACTCCCAGGGATATGGTACCCAGAGTAGCCAGAGTCTTTGGCTTTGTGTGGTTATGAGTGCGTGACTCTATGTGGAGGCTTAAAGATTGTACCACATCCTTCTCTTGATTAAGGACTTGATTTTTTGATTATTTAATAGTTCTGTATTGTTGGGGGGTTTTCAAGTTAATACCCTCCTGGCAGGCATCAAAGCTTCATTTCAATAAGGATGGGTAAGAATAGGCTAGAGATGTCTATTCTGCCTCCTTTCAAAGCTACATATAACACTCTCGTGCTATATGTGGGGAACAGCTCTTGCCACATATATCAGCTTACGGCTTTCCAAGGGATTTGTATATGTTATTTCATTTGATCTTCTCAAGAATCATAATCATATGAATTATGATCACACTCACCGTGAACAGTCATATGTATACATGCATTCTCTAGCATTAAATTAATGAATGAATAAGCCTCTGTTGTGCTTATTAAGTGTAAACCATCATAGATAGAGGAAAACAGAGGTAATTTCTCCTCACAAAGAACTCGTTTTGAAATGAAATAGTCAATACATATGGAAGGTTTCAGCTGCATTAGATGTAAAGGTTCTTAGAGTATAACAGTAAAATTGATTGGCATGCATCTTTAATGTCATTTCCATGGATAAAATCATATCCATTCTCCTGTTGAGTCCCTTCATAGTGCCAAGGATATTGGTTGTGAGAACTTTCTTTTCAGGTTTTGTATAGCTGTGGCTGTTGAGGAGGAAAGGCTATCATAGACAAACCAATTGGCCCCATTTGTAGAAACAGTTGCTAGAATACATCTTTCCAGGACCTGTTTCACTGAATGATGACCACAACAGACTGGAGGGAAGCAGGACCAGTGATCTGGGAGGGAACAGGTAGTCCCTGACTTCTTTCAAATTCCAGCAAAAATTCTAACCTCTACAGGAAGTCTTTTCCAATCCCTATTAATTCTAATGCATTCTCTCTGTTGATTATAGCCTATTTATTCTATATATAGATCATTTGTACAAAGCTGTTATCATGTTATCTCTTCCATTAGATTGTGATTGCCTGGGTAGCTTATTGACTGACTGTTCTTCCCAAGACTTTTGGGCTTATGGTCCTAGGCTACCTTCATTAGGGGTCTGAGAAACAGAAGCTGAGATGTGGTAGTAATTTGACTTGGCTGACACATGCTTCTTTCTGCCTTGTAGTACCTTGGAGAGTCCTAAAGGTAGATGGTGCAGTGGATAAAGTGCCAGGCCTAGAATCAGGAAGATTCATCTTCCAAAGTACCAATCTAGCTGTAGACATTTAACATCTGTGTGATCTGGGCAAGTCATTTAACCCTGCTGGCCTCGGTTTCCTTATCCATAAAATGAGTTAGAGAGGAAAATGGTAAAACTCTCCAGTATCTTTGTCAATAAAACTTCAAATAGGGACACAAAGAATAGGATGCAACTGAAGAATGACACAAAATATGTAGTATCATTGATAAGCTAGACTGGCTTGGGTGTCCCTTAAGTGGCTAGGCTAGCAGAGAAGCAGTCACATACTGAGCCAGTTATATATGAGCTCTCTCCATCTCCATTCCTCCCTCTCTCTCTGTCTCTCTGTCTCTGTCTCTGTCTCTGTCTCTCTCTCTTCCCTTTCCCCCATATTCAGTTTCATATACTCTTCAGATTCATTCATTTCTAAAATTCAAACACTTAGAAACCAATAGTGACTTCCTATATATACCAAAATCACATTCCAGATTATTGAATAACAAATGAAAGAGGAATCCTATATAGATAATTAACCATATTTGAATTATTTACTCGTTTTAAGTTAAAAGATAATTCACATAAGACAACAATGACCTTGACTTGTGTTACTGGAGAAAGAATAGAATTTTGAATCAAAGGCACTAAATTCAAATACTATCCAAGTGTGGCTAGAAAGGCAATTAAGCTCTCCCTTAATTTCTTCACTTGTAAAAGGAAGGGGTTCAACTAGATATCTAAGTTTCCTTCCACTCTAAATCTATGACATATGGCTCACAAATCCAACAATATTTTTATACTGATATACTGCAGTGCTTTTCAAATGTTTTGACCTTGGGACTTCTTTATACTCTTAAAAATCATGTAAGATACCAAAGAGCTTTTGTTTATGTGTGTTATATCTATCAATATTAGCCATATTAGAAATTAAAATAATTGTAATTTAAAATTATTTAGTTATTAACTCATTTAAAATAATAAACAATTACATGTTAATATAAAACATTTTATAATTAAAATACCTATTTCTCAAAAACAAAAAATTAGAAAGATTAGCATTGTTTTATTATGTCATTATTATTATTATCTTTGCAAATCTCTTTAAGGTGTGACTTAATAGGAAACACTTGAATTCTTATACCAATTTTTGCATTTGATTTCTTGCAATATGTTATTTTGGTTGAAATATGTGAAGGAAATATGGCTTCATATAGATACATAGATATGTAATTGGAAAAGGAATAAATATCTTAATAGATAAATAATGTCATATTATTATTATTATGAAAGTAGTTTTGATCTCAAGGAATTCTTTGAAGAAGTCTTGGGGATCCACACACTTTGAGATCTAATGATGAGTAGTAGATAAACAAAAGAAGGTCAGTAGAAAGGTACAAGCATGTAAAAGAATACCTATGATACTCTTCCCAGTCCCCCAACCCCCTCCCCTGCAAACCCTTACCTTCTGTCTAGAGTATCAGTTCCAAGGCAGAAGAGTAGAAAGTGATGGGAAACTGGAATTAAGTGAATTATCCAGGATCACACAGTTAGGAAGTGTCAGAGGACAGAGTTGACTCTAGGTCCTCCCAACTCAAGGCTTAGAACTCTATCTATGGAGCACTTTGCTGCTCTGATATTTTTTAGATTAAATACTCAACCATTTTTTTTAAGTAACCACAAGGTAGAATAATGGTCCTTTGAAAGCAGGCAGAGGCAGAGCAAGATATGACTCCAATCTAGTTCCCTCAAAATAAAGTTTAAACAAATCTACCTCAAAACAAAGTTGCTATAATAAAGACAATGGAAGGGAAAAAAATCATCTTACTTTATTTGAAAAGGTGCCAAGTCCAATGATAGGAATGCTACTTCCATCATTCAGAGGGATTCGGTGATCACTGGCAGTCAGATTCATGGTGCAGAAGGTGAGAGCTAGGGTTTGATTTCCACGTTGTAGCCAAGAACTCTGTGCTTTATATAAAACTGTCACAGTAGGGCAGGGAAGAGGAGGGACAGCTGGAGTCAGGTGGAAAGTTAAATAATAATTTACAACCTTTTCTATGCCAGAGAAAAAGAAATTATAGTCCTTCACCTTTTCCTGCTAGTTTTTTACCATGGGACAAACTATAAAAAGCAAATAAAACATATTTTATCCTCAAAAATGATAGCTTCAATAGAAGGACCTCATGGTTAACTTGGATCAGCCACACTTACTCCCTTTTTCTCATTCCATAGGCTACAGAATCCCCCTTAGCTCCTAAAAGGACTTGGGGATAGAATGTGGTAGTCAGCAAAACATCACAGAATCCCAGAGTTAATAAAAAAGGGGAAAGGACCTACTTGTACAAAAATATGTATAGCAGCTTTTTTTGTAGTGACAAAGAATTCAGAATTGATGGGATGTCCCTCAATGGAGGAGTGGCTGAATAAATTGTAGTACATGTTGTTCTATTAAGAAATGGTAAACAAGATCATTTCAGGAAAAGCTGGAAAGATCTGTCGAAACCAATGCAGAGTGAAATAAGTAAACTTGGGAGGACATTGTACACAATGATAGCAATATTGGATAAAGTTTACCTGTGAACACCTGGCTATTCTCAGCAATGCAATTCTTGAAGAGAATCCTGAAAGACTTATGACAGGGAATGTTATTCACCACCAGAAAAGAAACTGTGAGAGTCATCTTTCATATCAGTGTACTTTTTGTTTTATTTTGGAGTTTTGGTTATGTATGGCTTTGCTCTTACAACAATATCCAATATGGAAGTGTGTTTTGCATGACAATAAAAAAAATTTTAATAGACCACAGAAAATGGTAAGAAATGATGCCTACAACTTACTGTATTTTTAATCAGTTTTAAAAATACTGAACTTAAGCATAAAAAAAAAAACATTTCCATATGCACAACAGAAGACAAAAAGAGAAAAAAAAAGAAGACAAAAAGAGGACTGTATATGGAAGTAAATTTCCATTTCAAGTCGATTGCTTAAAAAAATAAAGCAGTAAATATATAACAAACATTTATTAAGTAATTACCATGGGATGGTACTATCCAAAGCAGTGGGGACAAAAAGAAAAGCACAATACTTTCCCTGGCTTCGAGGATCACAAATTCCAATAGTTAATAAATATAGATAGTAAATATTTATTTAGCATCATTTTGTGCCAAGCACTGTGCTAAGCATGGGGATACAAACATGAAAAAAATAAAGAGAAATACTATCCCTAACCTTACAATCTAATGAAGAAAGACAATACCCAAAAAAGAGCTGAAAACAAGGGCAACGGTACTTAACATAGAGGAATAATGAAGAAATCAGTCGATAAAGTGCCAAATGAGATGTTTGAACTCCCTCTATAAAGAGGTTTAAAGTCTGTGGCTCTGTTCTCCAATTAAAGAGACAAAGGATTGGGAAGTGGAATTACTAATGAGGCTGACGAGATCTTATTTCTGAAGAGGACCTTGGAGCATGTGCAAACAATTACAATGTACAAATAATTATTTACATATTAATTATGCACAGTTTGAAAGGAAAATAATCTCTGAAGATAGAAACTAGTGTTTAAGGGTTAGGAGTAGAAGTGAGGTCTCCTATAGAAGATGGTATTTTAATGGAGTCTGGAGGGAAACCAGGGAAACCAGGAGATAAGGTAAGGAGGGAGAGCATTACAGGCATGTCGTAATAGACAATGGGGGATGTGAAATTGAGGGGGTCTTGGAAATTTCAAAATTTGCCCTCTTTTACCACTTATTAATATATATATATATGTATACATAAACCATGGATATCAATCATTTAAAATATAAGGCTTTATTGGGGAGAATGAGATGGGGTGAGGTTCATTGTCTCAGGTTGAAGACCCAAGACAAAAGCCCAATAAGCCACAGAAAAATACCTTAGTTATAGTAGAATCCCAACTTAATCAAGTCTTCCATCTGGGATTATGACATTTGACAATAGTTAGAGACCAAAGGAGTGTTGAATAGTTTTACAATTATTTTACAATGAACACATTCAAGCTTATTAATTATCTTCAAAAAATTGGAGAATAGCTTTACAATGGATACATCCAAACAAATCAATATTTTAAAGACATGATCAGGAAGTTGGAGACAGATACAAAGAGGAGAGTGGTTTGGGACTGGATTATCTAGGAGGGGCCAAGGAGAAGTTCATTCAATTCTTTGGGTTTGATCTCCTGTTAGAAGCTTCAATAATCCAAATACAAGGATATAATAGGAGAGTCCTCTTAAGACAAAATGGTACTCAAGACTGGTACTGAAAATTTAGTCACCAGTCCTTCAGGATCTAAGACCATCAGCCTGGGACTCCTGCCTTGGACAATGACTAGGCAGGCTCCCTAAAAGCTGCAAAGCTTTGGTAAGAATGGGATGGGGTGGGGATTGAACACCAACTTTTAGATATTAACAACTTTTAATAACTTGAGAATAACACTCATTTCTTACTCCATACAGCTGTGAATCTTAAAAATTCTCAGACCCTACTTCCGAACACTTGGTTAAAACCATTCCCCATTTTAAACAATGAAGGGACTTAGTCAGGAATGTGAGAACTCTACTTCACCCATACTTAAGCATACTTTAGGGGAAGATAAATTTGTAAACTCTTTACTGAACAATGAAAAAGTACTTAACTCATACTTATAGTGAGGCAAAAACCTTAAGCTAACTCTATTTTTAGGAAGGTGCTAAGTACCTATGAAGGTCAGGCAACTTGCAAACTTGCAAAAAGGTGTGAACTTACTCAGAAGTTTTAGTCTTCCCAGAAAAGTTTAGTCTACTCAGCTGTGAATTACTCAGAAGTTTTAGTCTACCCAGAGAAGTTGAGAACTAAAGAAGGTGTGAATTAAGAATGGTCAGTCCTTTGGAAAAATGTCTACTGTGATTGGTAGATGTGAGAACTTAGGGGAGGTGACATAGGAGAAAATTCTCTTTAAAAGGAGCTAAAAAGAGGTCTCTAAGGATTCAGCTTTCCAGAGCAGCCTTGAAGGGCTTGGTGGCTGAACTTAGTTCAGCTTGCCGAAGCTGAACTGGTGGGTCTCTCTGAAAACTAGAATCTTGCTTGGGACAAATCTTGTGGTGAGTGGATAAAAGACTGACTGATCTCTCTCTTTAGGCTGGCCTAGCCCCTTTATCATTATTTCCTATTACTCTCTCTTTCTCTCTCATTAATTCCTTACTTGTATTAATGAAAATAAAAACCCAGCTGACTTAGGTATATTTCATATTTGGGAATTTTTCCCTGGTGACCACTATATTTTTTATTTGAAACCATATTTCTGTGGTCACAATTTAAGCCAACCACTCTTTTAATTGTTACAGTTTATGGCTGACCACAAAATTGGTGGAAAAACCCTCAAAAATTTCTGTGTGATCTCTTTCCTTTCTCTCTTTATTACTTGCTCTGTCAGTCTTTTTAAATGTGCTAACTCGGCTTCAAAATACAGCAGCAAGAGTGGGTGAGTAAAAAAAAATTTTGATTTCTCCTTAAATTAAATAGAATACAGCTGTTTTAAATCTTAGCAACAGGGCCCTAAGGTCCTGGTTAGGACAGTTGTTTCTAAATCTCCTTTCCTTTAGGGAACAACTTCCTAAATTAGGATTAAGGGAAACCTGGGGAAAGTTTTGGCCTTGTCCTGCTCCCCACATGTTTACTTTAGAAATATGTGGTCACAGCCAGTTCACAACATACTTAACAACTGGCTATTCAGCTCCATGACCAACCTTGTAAAATTCACATTCATTGTCTCTCTGAAATTTCTCATACCATGGGGCTTATGGCAAAATATAATCGACACAGTACTCCCCCTCGGGATTTTTATTGTTATAGCTGTACTTTTGTATTTCCTTACAAAACCCACTTCTCAGTCAAACCAACTGAGTGTTCCTTCTACTACTCAACAAAATGCAGAACTAAATACTCGGCTTGAGCTTATAGAGGAAAGTCAGGGAGAGATCATAGCTTTTATGAGGAACATTAAAAGAGAGTTAAGAACATTATCAGAATCTCTGTCCCAACCTGCTCTGGACAATAACCCTCCTAGCCAACCCACTGCTCCCCCTGCCAACTCAGCCTTAGAACCCCCTGCTTCTAACCATCCCACCCCTCTGCCTCAGAAAACCCTACTCATGCTTCTAATCCCATACCCTCAACTCTAAGTTCACACCCCACCCATGCTTCCGACCCTACACAATCTACTCTAAGTTCACACCCTACTGATTCCTCCAACCCTAACACATCTGTATCTTCCCCCCCAGTTACTAACACTTCTTCCTTTGCTCCTCCTTCCCACCCTGTTCAATTAAATTCCCATATCCTTCCTACCTCTGATCTTTCTGGCACTATGATACAACAACAAACCCTCTTCCTTAGTGTGCCCAACTCTTCTCTTTCTCACACCTACTCCATTGAGAATGGAGCAAGAAGCCTAGAAACAGGAATAGGAGTATCAAATAATTCAGATAGGTTATTTCCTTTAAGGGAAGTACCCACATTTAATAAGAATGGAAACTTGGTATCTCTAAGACATCATACACCTTTTAGCCCTGAGGATTTAAATAAATTTAAGGAAGATCTTCCATCATTTGAGGAAGAACCAATATTAATTATTAAAAAATTAGAGAACATATTCAGAACTTTTGACCCCTCTTGGATGGATGTTGAGAATTTATTAGAAGCATTTTTGACAAAGAGAGAGAAAAATAATGTCGTCTCTCTGACTAATCAAAAACGAGGTAGAAGAGGACATTATTGGCCAACTGAAGATCCACATTGGAACCCCAATGTTGAACTAGATCACACAAAACTAAACCAGGCCAGAGAAGCATTATTGACAGCCATGAGAGCATGCTTGGATAGACAAACTTGGATAGATGGTCAAAATTTGAAAGAACCCGACAAGATATTGATGAAACATCCTCCCAGTTTATGGACAGACTTATTGACATAGGGAATACATATATGGACCTTGATTTATCCAGAAAAAGGGACATTAGGCAAATATGTAGGCAATTCATTGAGAATTGTTGTTCAGTGGTAAAAGACTACTTTAAAACTAGCTGTCCCAATTGGGACTCTATGGACCTCGAAGAATTGAAGAGAGTAGCAACCTATGTTTATAAAGGCCAGCCACCAAGCCCTTCAAGGCAGCTCTGTCAAGCTGCCTCTCTCCAATTCAGCTTTGGCAAGCTGAATCCTTAGAGACCTCTTTTTAGCTCCTTTTAAAGAGAATTTTCTCCTATGTCACCTCCCCTAAGTTCTCACATCTACCAATCACAGTAGACATTTTTCCAAAGGACTGACCATTCTTAATTCACACCTTCTTTAGTTCTCAACTTCTCTGGGTAGACTAAAACTTCTGAGTAATTCACAGCTGAGTAGACTAAACTTTTCTGGGAAGACTAAAACTTCTGAGTAAGTTCACACCTTTTTGCAAGTTTGCAAGTTGCCTGACCTTCATAGGTACTTAGCACCTTCCTAAAAATAGAGTTAGCTTAAGGTTTTTGCCTCACTATAAGTATGAGTTAAGTACTTTTTCATTGTTCAGTAAAGAGTTTACAAATTTATCTTCCCCTAAAGTATGCTTAAGTATGGGTGAAGTAGAGTTCTCACATTCCTGACTAAGTCCCTTCATTGTTTAAAATGGGGAATGGTCTTAACCAAGTGTTCTGAAGTAGGGTCTGAGAATTTTTAAGATTCACACAGGGAACAACCAGTGAAAAGATACAGAGATCAGCCATGTATGAGGAAGAACAAGGAGTACAGATTCCATAGAGATCATGGTGGGATTAAAAACATTAGGAAATAGAAATGGGTTAGGTTGTGAAAGGATTTGAGCCAAATATAGGATTTCATATTTGATCTTAAAAGTAATAGAGGGACACTACAGTTTATTGAATAGGAAGATGACATGGAAAGAAGATCACTTTGGCAGCTAAGTGTAGATAGAAAGATGTATTGGAGTGTGGAGAGACCTGAGTCAGAGACCAACCAGAAAGCTATTGCAAAAGATCATTAGTGAAAAGATGAGGGCCTAGGTATATCAAAATAGCAATTGTAAAAATGGAGAAAAGAAGACATATACAAGAGATATTATGGATGGAAAAAAGGCAAACAAGCAAAAAATGAAATTGGGCAATGGAATGTTTAAGTAGGCTAGATGCCAATGTGGAGTTTGAGATAAGACAGAGAGTTCAAGGAAGATCAGGATAGAGAAAAAGTCATTAAATAAAGAAATTAATCACTTTAAAAAATATCTTCAGTAATGACTTCCAGACTTCAGAGGGTTTGGGAGTGAGGGCAGAGGAAGTGTGTGCATCAATTGTAGAGAGTTTTCTCAAAGATTCATAGAGGAGAGAAAACTAATGAGAGTGATTATATCAAGTAAGGTGTTTTTTTTTTTTTAAGATGAGGGAGAGATGGGTATGTTTGCAGGTAGTAGAGAAGGTGCCATAGTAGATAAGAGAATGAAAATTAATCATAAAAGGATCACATAAGAGCAATCTGTTGAGGAAGATAGAGTCGAATTAGAGGTACATGTAGAAAGGTTTTCCTTGGCAGAGAACAGGATGATCTCTTCATGTGACAGGGATGAAGGAAGAGATAGTGGCAGAAGGCATCTGGGTGATATGAGATGAAGGGGAGGGAAGAAGCTCTTTTTTATTTAGAACCCTTACCTTCCACCTTGGAATCAATACTATGCATTGGGTTTAAGTGACTGGGTCACATGGCTATGAAATGTCTGAGGCCAGATTTGAATCTAGGACCTCTCGTCTGTAGGTCTGTCTCTCAATACATTGAGCTACCCAGTTGCCCCCAAGAAGGCACTCTTAACAAATGTCCTCAGTTCTTTCAGAATTATGAGTCAATGTCCTAAGCTGAATGAATGGGGAAAGAGAGTGTCATGAAAGACTCCAGAAAGGGTAAAACAGTTTGAAATAGCTATTGTGGTGAATGGCCTAGTGAATTGACTAGGTTGTGTAAAAACAGTGCCTTGTGGGCACAACTATGCTTTTGTGAACAAATTTGTAGTGGGCCCTGCCAGATAAAATCTTTTCCAGGATATAAATAAGTATGGTAGATGGTGGACATAAAATAAAGTTGAAGTTTAGCAACATATAATTTGTGATAGGACAAGGAAGCAAGAGAATTGAGAGAAGAGGACATTAAAGAATTGAACTGATTGATTCATGAGGAATCAAGACATAGAATCACGAATCATTTAAATTCTTTGACACTCAATTCCCTCATCTATAAAATAGAGATATTAATTATATCTACATCATAATATTTTCCTGTGGAGCAAATGAGGTAATGTTGTCTTTGAAAAATCATGAATTTCTACATAAATGAAAGTTAGTTTTATTTATTTTGGGGAATACACTCAATTCGATAACTATGTTATAAAACAGTACTATACAATTTTGGAAATATAACTATTGAGTGTTCCAGTGATATTGGAGTATTATAAAAATTTATATCCTATTTAGTCATCCTTATTTTATTAAGGTTGTTTATAGCATCACATAGGAAACAGAAAGACCTACTATTATAAGGAAGAGAAGGTTTTAATTAGAGAGGTGGTCTGCAGGGGAGAGATGCAGGAGGATAAAGATTCTAGAATGTAGAAGTAGGGGGCTGAGTCTATTAACTGGGGTTTTGACTGTCTCTCTCTGAATTTACCTGGGGAAACTGGCTGCCTTTCCTGTAATTGCTAATCAACCCTGATTTCCCATCCTACCTGCTGCTTTGCTGTTATCTGCTATATTTCCTGGTGATCCTGAACATCTACCTACCTGACTGTGTGAACTTTAAAACTACTCCACCCTACTCAGATCTTACTTCAGAAGATTTGATTTAGCTATTTCCTGATTGAACCAATGGAGATACTTGGTCTAACAGAATAAGGAATGTCTTGGGAACTCTACATTGCTCCACCCTACTTAGTCTAACAAGGTCAGGAATATCTGCACCCATATTTAAGGATTAAGTATCTAGGAGGATGGCCTTTGATACACATGTGCAGAAACAGCTGACAGACCCCTGGGCTGTCCTAAGTCAAGCTAAGCTACCATTGGTACAGATAAGATGCAGGAAAATGACACAAAACCATCTATATAGGGTGTGTCACTTCCTCTCTTCGGTGTCTTTCCCAAGACAGGTGGATCTGGCTGGTGACTTCCTGTGAGCAGGCCTGGGTGCCAGTTCAAACCTGGAACTCAGACTGGAGGAGCTCCCTCAGAAAGCTTCCTTGAGATGGTCTTGTGGTAAGTGATAAGACTGACTTCTTTTATCCCTTGACGCTCAGGGGAGGCCCCCTTGGCCAAGGCCTTTAACTCCTGTCTGGCTCAGCCTGAGCCGGAGCAGTTTTAATTAACTCTTTCCTCTCTCTCTCCCTCTCTCCCTCTCTCTCTCTCTCTCTCTCTCTCTCTCTCTCTCTCTCTCTCTCTCTCTCTGTCTCTCTGTCTCTCTCTGTCTCTCTCTTTCTGTCTCTCTCTCTCTCTGTCTCTCTGTCTCTCTGTCTCTCTCTTTCTCTCTGTCTCTCTCTCTGTCTCTCTCTCTCTCTCTCTCTCTCTCTTTCTCTCTCTTCTCCTTAATTCCTTCTCCATATATTAACTAAAATCACCATAATTTCCAGCTGACTTGGGTATTTTATTATTTGAGATATTCCATGGCAACCAATTAATTTAGATTTTTAAGTCACAATGCTAAAACCATCTTTACAACTGTAAGACCAGGTCTGGATTCATTTTGGATCCAAGACCTATCCTTGTGCCCTGCCTAACTGCCATTGACCACTACCTCTAATACCACCTTGGGGGGGGGGGGTGGAGTTAGTGCAGATTTAGATAGAGTAGGAACTGGGGTTTTTCTTTCGGTCAGAGAGGTGAGGATTAGTGTAGATGAAACTCTATGAAGATTCCCTATGAATAAACTATTAGATGTGAGAAATTTTAGTTAATTGATATTAGTATTAAGGTCATCCTAATTCCCCTTTATCCTTTTCCTTTAAAATAAACATAACTTCCCTGTTATTAAGTAGTCTGTGTATACTGGTCTTAGTCTGTTGGCCTTCCCAAAACACAGTTATAAATCTGATATTGGCCTAAATCTATCCATCAGATCCCATCTCCAATGCCATCCTATTACACTACTGAGATCCAAGTTCACTTATACAAAATTAGTATTAAAAGTAGAACTAGAATCTAGATCTTTCAAACATAAAGTCATCTTCATTGAAATGATGACTATCTAGGTGGTGCTGGTGACTTGGAGTCAAGAAGACATGAATTAAAATCCAGTCTCAGACACTGTGTGACTCTAGGCAAGACACTTCATTTCTGTCTGCCTCAATTTCCTCATCCGTAAAATGAAATGACACCAGCACCTATCTCTCTTATGGTTGTGAGAATAAAATGAAATAAGATTGGTGCTTTGTTAACCTTAAAAAAGTGATGTAAGTGCTAGATTAGCTATTCATAATATATCACATACCTCTAGTCTCTATAGTATTATATTTGCTGAATACTACAGCAAAATAATATGCAGATAAACAATACCATACTTCATATCATAGAAAACCATAGAATTTAGAGTTGTGTGGAAATTTAGGGATGATTTAGTTCAACTCCCCTTATTTAACATATGAGGAAATTGAGATGAGGTGCACTGAGGTGAGTTATTTCATCAAGGAGGTGAAATGAATTGTGTTATAAATAAAAATTAATCTGGAGGCTTATCATAAGATTTATAAGCATTTCTTGATAAAGAGAAAGAGAGAAATAGGTTTTAGCCTTTCTAACTTTGAAAAAATCCAATCCTCCATTGCAGCCAGTGCTCTGAGTCATAGCTTGTCAGAGGTGGACCAGTGAGATAATAGAGCAAGCCCAGAGACAGAGTTAATTCAAGTCTTGTCCTGAAAAAAAGAGAGCTCCCTAGCTTCCCACACTAGCTTTTCAAACCTATGCTCCTCCTTTTGTGATGATAATATTCTGAAACACAGGCACTGACGTTAACTATGCCAATTTACTGATTCTGCAACTCCAATATTGAGTCTTTCCAAAATGGACTGAGTTAGAGGTCCCCTAAACATTTACCTCACACAATCTCCTCCTCTCATTCTTTGGGAGACCAGCATGTTAAGTTTCCCCACTTTTGGTTCTCAAGGAGATTAATATATTGGTCTGCCTAATGAATTATTCCACATATGGAGTCTATATATTTAGGATTTTCTTACTATGGGCATAAGAGCACAAAAGATACTATACATTTTATGGAGGGAGTTACTACAATTTGGGTAATAAAAAGAAAGATAAGGGGGAAATGTTTGATAGGTGCATTGACAAAGAACCATTATGGGGCATTTCCCTTTTGGCTTATAAGTTTTTACAAACAGGATGAATGGAAGGCTCAACCCCCTCTCAATTCAGTTCATTATATCCAAAGGTTCACTCTGAATTTCATGATATACTATTTGATTTCTGCAAGCGTCCTTATGGCATCTTCTACAGATCTGTTTTCCTGGTCTAGGGTATTGGTGAATATCTGTTCCTAAAATTCATTTTAAAAGTTCTTAGAGGTGGCAGCTGGGTGGGTCAGTGGATTGAGAGTATAACCATGAAAATGTGGTTTCCAAGACTATGAATTGCCAAAACTGTAAAGGTTTTGGCCAAACTGTAAAGATAATTCTTAGTGTCTTGATTTAAAAATCTAAAATTAAGTGGTCACCATGGGAAAATCCCCAAATATGAAAATACCCAAGTCATCTGGGTTTTATGGACATTTTAATTAATATAAATTAAGGAATTAAGGGAAGTAATAGCCTAGGCCTGAGCCTAAGGGAGAGCGAGTCAGTCTGTATCACTCACCACAAGATCATCTTCAAGCAAGCTCCAAACCTCCAAACTCCAACTCCAACTAACTTCCAATCCAAAAAACTCTATGAACTCCAACTAGTCCGAACTCCAACTACACTCAATTTCAAACTCCCCTTCCTTTTAAAGAAATTTTCTCTTGTGTCACCTCCCCATAATTTTCACATCTACCAATCACAGTAAATGCTTTTCCCTAGGACTGCCCATTCTTAGTTCACATCTTTTGTTCTCACCTTCTCTGGTTAGATAAAATCTACTGAGTACTTCACACCTCTTTTGTTAAGCTTGCCTTTTGTAAGTTGCTTGACCTTTTAGGTACTAATTTAACCTTTATAGGTACTGAGCACCTTTTTGTATTAGATCTAAAAATAGACCTAGCTTAAGGTTTTAGCTTCACTATAAGTATGAGTTAGGGACTTTTCATTGTTCAATCAGTAGTTTGCAATTTTATCTTCCCCTAAGGCATGGTCTGAGTAGGGTGGAGTAATTTTAAAAGTTCTCAATACATTCCTGACCAAGTACCTCCATTGCTTAAAATGGGGAATAGCTTAATCAAATCTTCTGAAGTAGAGTCTGAGCAGTTTTAAGATTCACAAGAGCCAGGCCTAGAGACACTTCCTAGCTGTGTGACCCTGGCCAAGTCTTTAAGTTTTCCTTGCACTGCCCAGGAGCAGGGCAGTGGCCTTTGGAGTTGTCACCCACTCTGCAAGTGACTTATAAATTCTCATATTTAGTGACTGGTAAAGTACTAAATAGGAGTATTTTTGTTTTTGATTGATTAACTTAAAAGTTGCAGCCAAAGCTTTACTTAGGGGGAAATTTATATCTTTGAATGCTTACACCAATAAAACAAAGAAAGAGAAGATCAGTGAGTTGGACAGAAAACTAAAAAATCTAGAAAAAGAATAAATTAAAAATCCCCAATTAAACAGCAAGATGGAAATCCTGAAAATCAAAGAAGAGATAGATAAAAAATGAATGTAAGAACACTGAATTAATAAATATGATGATGAGCTGGTTTTATGAAAAACGAAATACATAAACCATTGGTTGATGTGATTTTTTAAAAAGGAAAGAAGATTAAATTACCAGTATCAAAAATGAAAAAATTGAAATCACAACCAATGAAGAAGAAATTAAAATAATTATTCGGAGATAAATGTATAGTCAATCTAGAAACAAAGAGGGACACCATAAAAATTTTTTTGTGGAAAAGTTTACTTGTCAGATTGGTGTATAAGGGAATAATTGATGTACAAACAAGACATCATAAAACATTATGAAAAAATGAAATGTATAATCTTGATTATATTAAATTAAAATATTTCTATGCAAATCAAGCCAATGTAACCAAGATTAGAAGGAAACAACAAATGGTGGGGGAAATGTTATAGCAAATGCCTCTGACAAAGGTCTCATTTCTCAATTATATAGAGAACTGAGTCAAATTTATAAGAATACAAGCATTCCCCAATTGATAAATGGTCAAAGGATAAAAACAGGAAGTTCTCAGAAGAAGAAATTAAAATTATCTATGATCATACTGTAGTAAGCAAAGAAAGATTGCAAAATGATTTGCATTTGATTGACAGGGACATGTGACACAGAATCACATGAGAGCCTGGGTCAAGATTCCAAGGGGGGTTGTGTGGTCCCAACTGAAAAAAAAAAACCAGACTTCTGGGAGAAGCTTTGGGAGTTAACTGAGATTCCATCTTTCCACAAGATTTCTGGTCCTTTGTGAGATACCAGTTTGAGAGGAGAACAACTTGTACTGGCTGCTGTCAGCTGGACTGAAGACCAAAGAAGAACCATCACTTCTCTTCTGTACCTACTTTGGACTTTACCTCTGGGATCTTGGCTCATTTACTGGGCTCATTTTGTGAGATTATGTTTGGGGGAACTTAACTAATTTAGCCTAGATAAGTTAGTCTATAAGATAGTATGAAGGAAATTAGGTTGGGGATAAGATAAAGAACTTTTGCTTCTCCTTTATTACCCTCCTTCCTCTCCCATTCCCCATCAATAAACTTAAAATATTTAGATGTTTCCTTCTTGTCTCTCTCCCTTAAACAATTCAATAATAATAATAATAATAATAATATGAAATAATGCTCCAAATCACTATTAATCAGAGGAATTAAAATTAAAAAAAAACAACTCTGAGATACCACTCCTCACTTATCAGGGTGGCTCATATGAACAAAAAGGAAAATGATAAATGTTGGCAGGGATGTGGGAAAATTGGGAAACTAATACACCATTAGTGGAATTGTGAATTGATAGTCATTCTGAAGAGAAATCTGGTCATAAAACTATGCATATCCTTTGACCCAGAAATACCACTAATGTGTCTATACCCTCAAGAGATGAGAGATAAGGGAAAGGGACCTACCCGTATAAAAATATTTTTAGCAGCTCTTTTTGTAGTGGCAAAGAATTAGAAACTGAAGAGATGTCCATCAACTGGGGAATGGCTGACCAAGTTGTGGTATATGGTTATAATGGAAAACTATTGTGCCATAAGAAATGATGAACAGTATGAGTTCAGAAAAGCCTGGAAAGACTTATATGAACTGATGCAAAGTGAAGTGAGCAAAATCAGAAGAAAAGTGTATACAGTAACAGAAATATCGTATGATGATACTATTGGAATAAGAATGCTGTAAAGGAAATCTGACCTTTGGAAAATGTGGAATTTCATGTGTTTTATTTTATTGGGACAAATTATAGTACAAAAAATTGCAGCTTGACTTGAAGGTAAAATAAAGAGAAATTATAGAGAGCTAAGGATACCCTACATGCAATAACTTCTTTCTGATATTTTAAACTTTGCTGTTAGTAATTATAAAACCTAGATTTGAACTAAATTTAAATATACTCTTAAATGAGATAACTGGGATAGATAAGAACTTAATACAGAGTTGCAACTTCCAGTTCTTTAATTGGGGCATAAACAGCCTCTATAAGAGGACTCTGTCTCTAAAAGGTTTGCTATCACTGCTCTATAGGAATGTAGGAGGATGTGGGAAGCCATCACCCCTGCTATATGACAGAATCACAGTCTGGAGATATGGGGACTGCCTTGCAGTTCCCAGAAAATGAGGCCTCCACTGAACCCCCTCTGTGACTTCTCTCTCTTTAACTTCCCTTGTTAATGGATGATTATTGCTCTCTCTTTAATATTAAAAAAATTATATAAAAGCAAAGACATAGAATAAATATATATCCCACCTTAATTCCCCCCCACCCCGATTATTGCTCTAAAAGATTACATTCACAGAATTAAAACCTAAAGATAAATACCCATCCCCCCCCTACTTTCCCTGTCCACAGAGTTACATTCACTCCCATTACAAGCCAGGCAAGCCAAGAACATCAATCACCTTCCAGCCCAGGTCAACAGGACATACTTTGTTTTGTTACAATATAGTATAGTATAGTATAGTAGTAGTCTCTCGGTAATCGAGAATGACGATTGTCTTTGTGCATTTTCATCTATGGTGTATAGATGAGTGTGCACAAAGACACTTGTGTGTGAAGGAGATTTAAGTAGAAAAGTCGATGCACAGAGACAGTCCCACTCTCTCGGCATTGGAAGCCTGGGTCCAGTGGCACGAAAAGTCATTACACCTGGAGACTTCCTCAGCTGCATTGGATGGCCATGTTGTCTTTTGTGCTCCAACACGCCCTAAGCACTCCACAGTGCCTTGCTGCGTTGCCCTCTCAGCCGTTGAACCTTCTTATTGGTTTCTTCCGTCTGTTCCGCTGAAGCAGTCTTCACATGCTGGGTGAGCTGGGTGAGCAGGGGTCTATGACCCAATGGCTACCCTCACAAGGTTTAGCTGGCCTGTCGAAGCCATTGTATATTAGTATATAATAATAGTATATTATATGTAGTATATTAGTATATAACATAATAATATAATATATAAATTTAAAATTAAATTTTTGAAGTGGGAAGGCATTAGCAATTAGTGGGATGAGGAAAGGTTGGAGGGGTTCCTAGGTCATCTTACCCATTTTATATATTGGGGAAACCGAGGCCTAGAGAAGGATAAGACTTATTCAATGTCAAGTCAAATCCAGTCAATGAGCATTTAATCCTCTCTTATGTGCCAAGCACTTTTCTAAACTCATGTTGCACAGGAAGTAAGGAGGGGAGTCGGGGCTTGAACTTGGATCTTCTCCCTCTAGAGAGAGCCTTCCTGCAGCCGAGGCCAAGAAGGAGGACAGAATGGCCACATTCAGCTTGAGAAAGAGAGAGGGATTGAGTCCTCCCTGCTTTAAGCAGAACAGACTGTTCTACCCTGTTCTTCTGTGTCTGAATGATTTATGCCCTTGGCCTTTGGTTCATATGTGGCCTCTGCCCCTGGGTGTCCTCGCTGCCCCAGGTCCCGTCCTTACCTCTTGCTCTTCCAGACTGCCTTGGGACTGCCTCTTGGCTGACTCCCTCCTGACAAGCTCCTGCCCTTCCCTCCTCCAGCCTGGCACTGCTTTAGTGGCCAAGTCTCCTGGTACAGACAGAGAAGGCAGTTTTGGCTCTGGGCAGGCCTTCGTGAGGTACGAGGACTAGCCCACCTCCATTCTGGCAGCATCTCACCAGGCTGGCCACAAAGTAAGGAATTATTTATTTGATGCACAGATAATTGACGAAGTCACAGAAATACAGCAACCGGCGCCCGTGGAGGACATCCCTTCACCATCTTGGAAAAATTGATGCAAGAGAGAGATTCGTAACTTTGAGAACTGTCTCAAAGCAGAACGGGAGGCAGCAAGATCCCCCTTCCTAAGAGTTTCCGAGCAGAAACCAGATGGAGCAGAATTTCAGGGCAATGTGATAGACGGGATGCTTCTTTAGGAAATGAGAACAGCTACCTTAAGGCTCACTTATGCTATCTTGCAATAACTTCCTGCACCATGCCGATCTGCCCAGGGTCACAGACAGTGAGTTGAGTATCCAAAGCAGGATTCAAACTTAGGGTTTCCCTAGCCTCAGGCACTTGCTCCATTGTGCTACCCAAAGGTCAGCAGGTTGTCCTACACAGTTCTCCCCATTTCCCAGGAGATACTCCGATGATCTCTGCCCAGAAGGATGCTTGGCCGTCCCAATGGCCATCCCAATGGTCCCAGGTGGGGCCGCCCTACGGAGGCTCAGTGCCCACATCTGGTTCCCTTGAAGGCGCTTGGAAAGATCCAGTGAGAGTGGGTAGGTTGGCTTCATAAACCGTTATGGTGAAACACAGCCTTAGTGCCACCTATCATGAATTCATTGGAGGGGCTGCCAGCAGGACAACCAATAGCCAGAGCAACAACTCCAAATACCTGAGTGAAACACAAGAAAAATCTGACTTGGAAATTGAGGAACACCCTAAATCTAGTCTGTCATTAAATTGCCCTCTAACCATGTACCTAGCTACAAAATGTTTTGCTATCCATCTCCTAAGTAACTGTGATTAATTGTGAAAGCTGACCAAAAATAACAATGATTTTCCTTAGATCAGGGGGAAGTAACCTGTAGATCACCCTGCTTATGTCATGCATCTATAGCAACAATGTTCCATTGGTTATCTCCTTAGGCTGCACCTCTGTTGTTAAGTTCTATGGAAATATATGTAGAAAATTGATTGTGTGCCAAAGAAGTATGTACTCACTAAGTCTATATAATAAATGAGCCTCTGTGCCATGGCAGATCACTATGTGACACCTATGCATGTGGGATTGAACATGTAGTGCATGTCACTCCATTATTTGACTGAAATTGTCACACTTGGATGGAGTAAGCCTGGACCTTCAGAGAGACTGCTGGATGGATCTCAAAAGGAGGAGAAAGGGTAAGAGAAGGGGTATGGGGCTGATAAACAAAAAGACAAATTGGGGGAGGAGGTGGTCAGAAACTAAACATGGGGAAATAGGTTTGAGAGTAATATACAGTAATCATAATAGTACAAAATTTTTTAAAAGTCTCTCTAATAAAGGCCTCATTTATTAATTACATATTGAAATGAATTGAATGTGTAAGAATACAAGTCATTACCCCTTTGATAAACAGTCAAAGGATATGAACAGGGATTTCTCAGGAAAAAATCATGCAGAAAATGCTCTAAAACACTATTCATTGGAGAAATGCAAATTAAAACAATTCTAAAGTACCACCTGATTTCGATCAGATTGACTACTATGACAGAAAAGGAAAATGACCAAGTTTGGAGGGGATGTGGTGAAATAGACACTGTTAGGGAAATTAAGAACTGATTCAGCCATTTTGGAGAACAATTTAGAACTATGCCCAAAGGGCTATAAAACAATACATACCCTTTCACCCAGCAATAGCATTGCTAGGTTTGTATCTTAAAGAGAGGGAAAAAAAGGGGGGGGAAGGACCTACATGTATGAAAATATTTAAAGAAGCTCTTTGTGTGGAAGCAAGGAATTAGAAAGTGAGAGAATTGGGGGAAAGACTGAGTAAACTATAATATATAATTGTAATGACATATTATTATGCTGTAATAAATGACAAGCAGTAGGAACTCAGAAAAACCTGGAAACACTTGCATGAAGTAAAACAGAGTGAAATGAGCAGAACAAGGAAAAGGTTATACACAGTGACAAGAATACTTTATAATGAAGAATTGTAAATGACAGTTATTCTCAGCAATATAATGTTCCAAAAACAATTCCAAAGAGCTCTTAATAAAAAATTCCACCTATTTTCAGAGAAGAAACTGATGGAGACCAAGGCAAACTTGTTTCACTGTCTTAATTTTCTTTTATTTAAGTTTCCTTCCACAAAAGGATTAATATGGGAAAATGTTTTAAATGCCTTCACATTTAAAATCTTAATGAGACTACTTATTATCTCAGCTGGTAGGGGTAAGGAGAGAATTCAAGGCAAAATTCTTCTTAAAATGTTAAAAATTGTCTTTACATGCAATTGTGGAAGAAATGAAATTTAGTTAAAATTAAAAAAAGAAGGTTATGGCATTGCTGGAGACCTGGCAATATAGAAATTAAAAGAACAAAGAGATCAATGACTAACAGAGGAAAATAAGAACAGGAAATGACAACAATAACAACAAAAACTAAACCCTGAGACATAATTCCATACACACAGAGAGAAGAACCTGATGAGTATAAAAATGACAATAAAGAAAGAAACCTTTAAAAATTAAAAACTGATTAAGCAAATGAGCTAGAGCCCAAGCATGGATAGTTTCTTTGAAAATTGAGGGAATCAGATTTCAAATTCAGAAGACAGTAAAACTAAAGCATCTACTTCTAAAACTTTAAAGGGAAATATAAAATGGAGACAAGTCCAAAAAAATTCTTGGAAGATCTTTTAAAAAGTCTTTTAAAACCAAATGAGAGGAGGGCAGTTGGGTGGATCAGTGGATTGAGAGCCAGGCCTAGAGACAGAAGGTCCTAGGGGCAAATGTTATCTCAGACACTTGCTGGCTGTGTGACCCTGGGCAAGCCATTTAACCCCCATTGCCTAGGCCTCAGATCTTCTGCCTCAGAGCCAATACATGGTATTGATTCTAAGATGGAAGGTAAGAGTTTTAACAATCTATTAAAAACAAAACAAAACAAAACAAAACAAAAAACCAAATGAGAGAGTTTGAAGAAAAAATAGCAAGAAAATATAGAAAAGTATAAAAGAAAGATCAATCAACTGGAAAAAGAAATTTGAAAACTCATGGAAGAAAATAAAATTAGTTTGGGGCAAGAGAAAGCTGATATCTATCCTCTAGAAATTAATAAAGAAAATTTCCCTGAAATTTTGGAACTAGAAAAAAAGTAGAACTAGAAAGAATTCATCTATCACCTCCTATAAGAGATCCCAATAGGAAAACTCACAAGAACGTTAGAGACAAATTTCCTAGGTTAAGAAGAAAATAAATCAAATATATATAATAATATATACTCAAAAATAAATAGATTAAATAACATGGACATACAATAAAGACAACATAAGATTTAGCAGCTTCTCTTTTTTTTTTAAACCCTTACCTTCCATCTTGGAGTCAATATTGTGTATTGGCTCCAAGGCAGAAGAATGGTAAGGGCTAGGCAATGGGGGTCAAGTGACTTGCCCAGGGTCACACAGCTGGGAAGTATCTGAGGCCAGATTTGAATCCAGGACCTCCCATCTCTAGGTCTGACTCTCAATCCACTGAGCCACCCAGCTGCCCCCGGCAGCTTCTCTATTAAGACAATTAAGGGCATGGAATACAATATTTTGAAGAACAAAGTAGCTGGATTTACAACCAAGAATAACCTACCCGGCAAAGTTAAGTAACACCATACAAGAAAAGAAATGGTCATTAAAAGAAATAAAGACTTTCAAATATTCTTGAAGAAAAGGTCAGAACTAAGTGGAAAATTTAATATACAAGAAAGAGAAGAAACATAAGACTATCCCCTGAAAGACCAGTTATAAAGGATTAAATAGTCAAAATGTTTACTTCACATATGGAAAAATGGCATGCTAAAATCTTAAGAATGATATCATTAAATGGGTGGCTTGAAGGAGCATTTACAGAAATAAGCTTCTCAAATTGAATGAAATAGAATGAGTTAAAAATAAAATAAAATTAGATGAGGAGGGATGAATTGGAATAATAACCTCATACATGAATGAAAGAAATGTTACAATGAAAGGAAGGAGGAGATAGAGGGATATAATCAGATACTGACAAAAGAGGAAATAATACATACATATAGAAGGGTAGAATTTTTCTTAATTTCTAAGAAGATAAGGGGGGTAAGTGATAAAGATTAAAAGAGTGAATCTTAGAAGGTCATATCAATTAAGAAAAAAGAGAGCAAGGGTAAAAGAAAATGGAGGGAATTATAGAGGTTGTTTATAATAACAAATATGAGGGTAAGAGGAATAAGAGAACTCATAGAAAGATAAATAGATTAACTAGAAACATAGGAGAGGAGAAAAGATAAGGAATCTTAGAATGGTGGGGGAGATCAATAGAAGTGGGACTAAAGAAAGGGTAGGGATTAAGGAGGCAGTGGTTAGAAAAAATTAGATTTTTGAGAAGAAATAAGATAAAAAGAGAGACAAAGTAGGAAAAGCAATGACAAAAAACCGTTCTGTGGAAAATACACTATTAATAATTACAACTTTGAATGTGAATAAGATGAATTCACCCATAAAACAGCAACAAAGATCAGAATGGATTAGAAAACTAAACCCAGCAATATGTGGATTACAAGAAACATATTTAAAAATGAGGGGCACATATAGAATAAAAATAGAGGTATAGAGTAGGATATATTAAGCTTTAGCTGACAAGAAAAAAGCAGTGGTATAAAAAAATGGTCTCAGTAAAGTTAAAACTAAAATAGATGGAATTAAATGAGATAAACAGGAATACTATTGAGAGAAGGGTTTTGTAAGAAAATACCATGGAATTTTGAGGAACAGAAAAGAATCTAGAAGCAGGTGGTTCTGGGAGTTCAATGGTCACTGACAGAGGTTGCTCGGGGGAATTCAGTGGAGTTTTGGCTCTTGAACTCTGAGGAGAGAGCCAGCTCCAAGACCCCTATTCCAGGACTTGGAAGTAAAACCATTCCTGTAAGGATTTTCCTCAAATCTTCAAATCATTCCTGTCCCACTGAGAAAAGCAAGGCCTGTGTGGGACCTGATTGAACCACTCCATTTGCCTTCCAGGTTAGCCTTAAGCGTGGACATGATTGGTCCTGAAGCCTGACCTCTCATCTTTGGAAACTATTACCTAGATATTTACTAAAGGATTTAGCCTAGGATTAGGATTAGCCAGCATAAAAGGGAAATACCAGACAGAGAGGGTTTTCAGGTTAGCCTCGGTTTTAGCTAAGGGCTGAAGGCACTTGACTTTTGAAGACCATTTCACTGGTTAGGGAAATCTCATAACCCTCTTTCTTGACCTCATCTTTGTTATACTTCATTTAAATAAATAGCTCTATAACAAGAAGCAGTCAGATCAAATCAGTCATTCGGTTCATTTTCCAGAGAGACTCCATCATTTCTGAAGGGGTGGGGGCTCTTAAAGTGGTAGCCTTAAATGCAAATATTACTGTACAGGGATTTTTGAGACCAACAATTGCACAGAAACTGATACTAGCAATGGGAGTCATGGCAATCATTTGGAATTTTGTATATATGTTACAATTTTTTTTTCATAATGATTCCTGATTACATCTACTTCATACTAAATCTATATGCCACTTTCCAATGGTTAAAGATAGGAATGGACAGAATTTTGTCATATGTCCCCATAGTTGCAGGAGTAATTTTTCAACTGTACTATTCTCTAAAGAAATCCATTAGGATGCTGGTGGGAAATTAGGCTAAGGCAATGGATAGTGAATTAAAGTTTATGATTGTGGCAATGAGGGAGGAAATAACACAACTGAGAACAGTGTTAAAGGAAGTAACTGGGGAGTTAGAGAGCCTAAAAAACAACAACAATAAACAACTAGAGACCCCAACTCAGGACAATGAAGTTAAACATATTAAAGAAGAATCTAGTGGGGCAACACCAGTGCTTCCATTGAGGGACATGATGAGCTTCCAACTGGACCAGGGCATACTCTATGTAAAAACACACAAGCCCTTTACCGCTGGGGACCTAGAACATCTTCTCAAAAAGCATGCCTAAATTTTTTGAAGACCCCATGAAGTGTATAAAGAAGTTGAAGTGTGTCATTAGGTTGTTTGATCCTACTTTTGAGGATACAGAAATTCTGTTATCCAAATTATTCTCAAAGAGGGGAAAGGATCAATTTATCACAGAGACCAGGGACAATACTAATTTAGTTTCATGGCCTGAGGATGGGGGAAATCTTGAACTTTCTGGCAACCAAAACCTAAGATTCCTGGGTAGAGCTCAACATGCTTTGATTGAAGCAATGAAAAATTTTGCAAAGTGTCCTGATACATGGAGGAGATTCAAAAGGCTAACGCAAGAAACTGGGGAACATCCTTCCATGTTTCTAGATCATATAGTGGAATAAGGAGAAAATCTTCTGGGATTTATGGATTTATCTGAGCCAAATTTATAGCACATTAGGAGACAATTCATAAAGGGCAGTTGTCTACTGGTTAGGACATATTTCAGGCCTCATTGTCCAGATTGGGAATCCCTAGGTCTAGAAGAATTAAAAAGAACAGCCACATATGTTTTAACTAGGGAGAAAGAACATAGAAATGAACAGAGAGATAAATTACTACAGGAATTCGTATCACAGCTAAAAGAGGCCAATAATAAGCTTAGGCAAAAAGAGATTGATGAAGTGAAAAATTTAGTGATGTTACAAGCTTTTAGACCAAGAAGGGACTTTGGACAAAAACAACAAAGAAGCAATCAGCTAAAATGTTTTCTTTGTGGAAAATTGGGCCATACTGTGAGAACCTGCAGACCAAAAGCACGAATAGATGCAGGGAGTGATAGGAGGAGAACATGGCAGAACAATTCAACAGGCTCCAACAATAGGCAGGCACATGAACAGTATTGTTCCCATATCTGTAATAAAAATTCAGGAATCCAAGTCCCCGATTTGGACACAATGAGAAAATTTATACAACAAGGAGATAGACCAAAATATCCATCTATTGCTACTGGGAATACTAAACAGATCCAGTTATGAAGCCATATTGAGGAGGTAGAAGAAATAAAGAGAAATGGAAAAAGGAGTGAAGAAAATAGAATGGAGGGGAAAAGCAGTGATACAGAAACAGTGGGAAAAGATATAAAACATGAAAATGAGGCACAAGAGGAGGAAGAGTTATACATGCACAAAAGTATTAGTGAAATAGAGTGTAAGGTACATGGAACAGTAGTAAAAGAAACTGATAATACAGTAGAGGATAGTGATGGAGATAGTTACAACAAATAGTGCACAAACAGTAGTGAGAAATACTTTAGATGGAAAATTGTGGAAAGACACAGACTCTAAGGACAGTGAACTAAAAGAGACCTTAACAATAAGCAAGTGTAACATAACAACTAAAAATACTATAGGAGGGAAACTGAATGTTTAGAGCAAAGTAGAAAATCAAATGTAAATGATTCAGAGATCTTGATGTGCTCTAGTCCCTCCAAAATAGAATCTTTACCTGCAAAGGGGGAAAAGGTGACTATTCAAACAATAGTAGGGACCAGAGGTTTAGAACAGTCACTAACAATTCCAAAGACCTGTATAAAGGGAGATTTTGAACCTTTGACTTAATTCCCCAGAAGTCCTTAGTATTTCCTCAAATTCCCTATATCTCTCCTGCATCTCCTCATTGGCGAGATCACGTAATTGGTATTTAAGTGGATGTATGCTCCTCCCATGCTCCTTTTTGACTTGCAACCAGGCTGAATTCAGGCAGTTCTTTTGCTTTAGTTATTAATAACAAAATTTCATAAAATATAATATTTAGTTATTGATTATTAATTTTAAAACTCACATTTTGGCTTACCACAAAGCAATTATGAATTCTCAAAATTTTTTGAGTAGATAGCCTTACAGTAAAGATAGTTAGGTTGTCTGGTCGCCACCCACCACAGGATACAGTGGTGAGGTGTGCCTGCACTCCTGCCCCACCCTGCTGCATGCCGCTGCCCGCTTTTTCACCCATCCATCTGCTTGAGACAGCATTCTTCACTGCTTTCTACCCAGCTTGGAGCCTCCTTTTTCCAAGACCAGACCCACCACAAGAGCATGCCAATCTCATCCATTTTTTTCCACAGAGGGTGATGTGAACATGTTTCCATCCCAATCCCTTTCCACACTTCATGAGTGTGTTTCTAGCCTGCCATAGTCATTTTTCAGCATGGAGAAAAGAACCCCACACCTTCTAATTTTCAAGCAGATTTTTTTTTTAAATCTGATCCTGGATTCCTAGGTTAGAAGGGTGTTAGTTTTGGGAAATAATACTGTTTTTTCCCCCTTCTTTCTCTTGACCCAAAACACTAAGGAGCAGTATTTTTTTCCTTCATGTGTAAATATGCTATTGTTTTCCCTCCAGTTTTGCCCCCTAACTTGTTTACTTTATAAACAGGCCTCATTCAGTTGTGTGAAGATTGGATTTAGCTATCTCCTGATTTGTAGCAATGAAAATGCTTAGCCTAACAAAATCAGGGACATCTTAGGAACTTTGCATTAATCCACCCTACTTTGTCTAACAAAATCGGGAATGTCTGTAACCATGCTTGAAGATTGAGTGTTCAAAAGGATGGCCTTTGATAGAGAAATTGACAAATTAGAACAGCTGACAGACCACTGGGCTGTCCTAAGTTAAGTTTAGGCAACGATTGGTATGGAAAGAGAGGTAGAATCGTATAGGCTTTTTTTCACTGGGCTTCCTCGGGTCTGTCTCTTTCACCAGAGAGGCAACTCTGGCTGGCAGTGTGCTAAGCGTTCCAACATCTTGATGTGGTGGCAGCTATTTTTCTGGGTTTTGGTGGTGAGTTTTCCCTTGAGCTAATTCAAGTTCAGGAATCTTGCCTGAGCCTCTTGGAGTTCAGGCTGATTCCTTCCTCCTTTCCTTTCTAAAAACTTTATCTTCCTAGAGCCTCTAATTTTCCCCCTGGCACAAGTCAGGCGGGAAAAATCCTACACCCTTTCCTTCTCCCTTCTTCTTAATTTCTTTCCACTATATTAATTAAATCACCATAAATTTTCAGCTGACTTGGGTATTTTATTATTTGGGATTTTCCCTGATGACCAATAATTAAAATTGATATTTAGTCACCACTATAAAATTATCCTTTACAGTGTCGGCTAACCACGTTGGTTGTGATGAAATACCCTCAATCTTCTTAACTTTCCTAAACCTTTTCTCTACTGTGACTATCCCTAAGTTCAGCTTTTAATAGCTTATTTTGATCAGCTGTAGAGGTAAATAAATTTGAATTTTTTTCTCCTCTCTCCTTAAATTAGATAGAATAAAGCTGTTTTTTTTTTAATCCAAAAGCAGCAGGACTGGGAAAGCTGTTTGGCTATGAATCCCCTTTCCCTCAGAGAACAACTGCCTAGATTACTCTTAATTAGGAGTGAAGGGGACCTAAAGAGTTTTGGCCTTGCCCTGCTCACCACATGTTTTGTGAAGCCCGCTAGGAAAATAATTACAAAACACATATATAAAAATGAATACTACATTCTTTGACATTTATATGGTGGTTGAAGAATTAGGGACATTGAGGAATTCAGCATACCTCCAATTTTTTATATTATTAGGTAATGTCATTTTTGTACTCCTCAGTACTGTGTTTAGAGATGCTAACATTAAAAAATTATTTGAAGCTAAAATTCTGAAAAACACACAAAATTTCAAAGCTAAAATACAAGATATTATACAAGAATCTGAAGCTAAAATACAGAAAATTATAAAAATCATGCAAGGTAAAACACAGGAAAATATAAAAAAAATTGAGGCTAAAATGCAGGAGAACACAGAAGTTCAATTGTATAATTTAAAATGTTTCTTACAGGATCAATTGGCAAACATCCACCCCACGAGAAACAGGTCTGGACATGACAGACATGTTTCTGAACCTCTAAATGAGGAAATTTCCTTCCCCAAAATAGAGATGGAAAACAGCTTCCCTATAGGTCAGTTAACAGAATTGTTCTCTCATGGTCTGCAAATCTTGGCTGAACTTATTCCTCAAGAGCCTTCCCCAGCAATTCCAGTTTCTCATGTTCATTCTCCTACACAAAACCAAATTCCAGCCCAAAGGAAATCTTGTCCTTCTGAAGAAACTCGTCTTAGTCAAACTGACCCACAGGTACCAGATTCAATTAGAGGCCTGTTTCCTCTAAGAGAAGTACCTGAAAGAGGACAGATAAGGGATATAGTGACTTTAAGACACAATATACCATTTACTCCCCAAGAAATAAATGAATTTACACAAAATATCATCACATATGAACAGTATCCCTTTCTAGTAACAAAAAAGATGACAGACATATTTTTTCAGTATAATCCATCTTACAAGGATGTTGAAAACTTTCTACAGGCTTTTTAAGTGAACGTGAGAAAAATAGAATAATTGCTCATGTCAACAAAACTCAGGGGTACAATGCAGCACATTGGGCATCTCAGGATCCCAAATGGGACTATAACAACTCTGAGGATCTTTTACAACTATACCGTTGTAGAGAGGGCATCTTAACAGCAATGAGAGAGTATGCAGACAGTACAGATAAGTGGACAAAATTTGAAAAAATTAAGCAAAATGAGGAAGAGACACTCTCCAGATTCATGGACAGAATAATGGAGTTTGGGGGTAGATACCTGGATTTTGACCTATTTCTAAAGAAAATTGCATGAGACAAGTTAGAAGGCACTTTGTCAATAACTCTTGCAAAGTGATTAGGGATTATTTTAGAACATATTGCCCAAGGTGGCCAGAGATAGACCTTGAAGAATTGCGGAAAACAGCTCTATATGTTTCAAAGGGAAACAAAGAAAAGGAGGAAGAAAATAATGATCACATTGAGGAAATAAAGAAAGATTTGAGATGTTTAAAAGATAAGATGGCTAAAATGGAAAGTGGGCATGATATTCAACCAAAGACACTTGCCCCTCTACAGGAATCTAATTATCGATCCATTACCTGCCAATTCTGTGAGAAGAAGGGCTACAAAATGAAAGAGTGTAGAACTTTATTCAAGGTTATCAGAAGGAATACACAGTTTAATAGCAACTACAGAAGTGATAATTATAGAAATAACTATAATAATGATAATGAAAACCACAACTTTAGGAATGATAACTATAGGAATAGAAACTGGGAAAATAATAACTCAAACCAAATGACTCCACAATAATATAACTTAAGTTGTGCTCGTCCACAAAATACTCAGGGTGCTAATGCCCCTCAGGGGGGGGGTGCCCTTCAGGGGGATGCCCAAGAATTTCCCAAATACTATGAAGGTGTCCACAGGGGGGGGGGGGGACCTAGGGCACAGGAATCAGAGGATACAACCTTTGATTTTCTGGACCCTGATGTCCTACTACCCATTGTCCCTATCCACTGCCCCCCATACTAATGAACCCCATGTTACCTTAAAGGTGGGTAACACTTATTATGATTGTCTTTTAGACACTGGAGCTTCCAGATCTGTATTAAAGAGTACACCTGATTTAAATTCTTATTCTGTTGGCTCAGGAATGTAATTGGAATGTCAGGAATACCCCAAAAGGTTAAAAAACTTTCCCCTAGAATGGTGTCTGTAGGACCCCTAGAGGTACAACATTCCTTCCTTTTGATACCTGACTCCCCTTTAAATTTGCTGGGGAGGGACCTTCTATGCAAACTCAGAGCCACAATAACTTGCTCCCCAGATGGTTCCTTATCATTGGAAATACCTGAGGAATCTTTAAATTTACTCCCTGTAATTCTCTCAGAGAGTCAAGAGGGGAAGGAGCATCCCACCTTTGTAGTACCTATGGATATACTGGAGACTCTTTGGGTCACATCTTCTTCTGATATAGGCCTACTTAAATCAGCTATTCCTGTCCAGATTAAAACTAAATCTAGCCCACCTCCTTCCATTCCTCAGTATGTGAATTTTAAAAGTCTCCATCTTGGTCTAGCACCCAAAAATTGTGCACACCCACACTACACGGGCATGTGCTAGTCAATGACAAATCAGAAATAACTAACTGCCCACCTGGGCTGTCCTAAGCCAAGCTAGAGCCAACCATTGGATTTGTGAGACACAGGAAGTGAGGTAGGGAACAGCCTCTGGTATTCGAGGACTTCCTGTGGAGAGAGCTAGACGGGGGTTGGTGTTAGGAGCTTGGACAGAGAGGACGCCTGCAGACAGCTTTCCTTCAGAGCGGTCACGTGAGTTAAGGACTGATTCTTTCCACCTGGGCCTTTGGGCCTAAAACTCCCTCTGCCTTGGTCAGAGGTTGAGTAGCCCCTTTCCCTTTTCTCTTCTCTCCTTCTCTCCCTCTCCCTTCTCTACTCCCAGTGTGATTAAACCTCCATAAACTCCATTCTGACTTGAGTGTTTCATTTTAGGAATTTCATAAGTAAATTCCTTGGCGGCCATTGTTCAATATTACATAAATCCTGTAGCCACATTTGTAACCATTACAATATTATAATCTCTCCCAGAAGCCTAAAATTTCTATCATTACAGTTGGCGAGCCACTACGGGAAAAAAAGAACTATATCAGTCTTCTGATCTCCTTACTAATCACCTGGGAAAAGTCCCACCCCGGCTACCCCCTCTGGCTCCTGGCCCTGCCTTAGTGCTTGGAAAGTTTCTAGAACCTCAATAAATTTCCTGAATTTTCTTGCCCTTTCACCCCACTTATTACTCACTCCGTCAGTCCTTTTACCAAATACCTTGGCTTAAAGACACAGCCGCCAGAACAGGTGAGTATAAAACACCTTTTCTCTTTTCCCTTTACCCCTTAAGTTAAATTGGGGTCAACAGGATTTTTTTTCCTTCTCCTCTTTGTCTCTCATTTCCGTCTCCTTTTACTTTAAGGAGGTGGCTCAGTAGATTGAGAGGCAGGCCAGGCTTACCTAATCAACTGATTAGCAACGAGGAACCTCAGGAGCTCCTAGCCCCCCCCCCAAAAAAAAAAAACAGCTGAATACAGCTAGGGAGCTAACTTAAAACCCATTTTTTTCTGTTTCCTGGCCTTTCTAGTCTTAAAAATTTAAGTGGGCTTTGCTCAAGGAAGATAGCACATGGTCCTAGCGGTTTTAGCCTGAGGGCTAAAGAAGATTGCTGGGACCCACCTATACACATTTTGTAAAGGAAGGAGATTTAGCTCTACCCCTTTGTTTACGGTCTATTCACTCCTAATCAGCCCTTTCATAGCTTCTACCTTCCTGCAGGAGGGCTTTTGTAACCCCTCCCAGAAGCTTGATAAGGAGAATTTACAACACAATAGGCCCTTAACCTGTATAGGGTTGTAGACTAGGGAGCCACCTACTGTAAAAAAAAAAAAACCTGTGGAAAGTTTGTTGCTTTGCCCTGCTCCCCACGTGCTTTGTGAAATTACAAAATATACATATAAAAATGAGTACTACATTCTTTGACAATTATATGGCAGCAGAAGAAGTAGGGGCATTGAGGAATGAAGGATACCTCCAAATTTTTATATTAATAGGTACTGTCATTTTTGTAATCCTCAATACTATATTTAGAGATGAAAAAATAAGAAAAATTGAGGATAAAATGCAAGCCCAATTAGAAGATCTAAAAAGTCTCTTACAGGATCAATTGGCAAACAACCACTCTACCAGAAACAGACCTGTTTCTGAACCTTTGAATGAGGAAATTTCCTTCCCTGAAATAGAGATGGAAAACACCTTCCCTATAGCCCAGTTAACAGACTGCTTCTCTCGTGTAGTGCAAATCTTGTCTGAATTTAATCCCCAAAACCCTTCCCCTGCAATCCCAGCTTCTCATGTTCCTTCTACAGAAAACCAAATTCCAATGCAAGGGAGATCTTGTCCTCCTAGAGAAACCTGTCATTGTCAAACTGACCCACAGGTGCAAAATTCAACTAGAGGCCTGTTTCCTCTAAGAGAAGTACCTGAAATAGGACAAAATGGGGATGTGGTGACTTTAAGACATAGGATACTGTTTACTCCCCAAGAAATAAATGAATTTACACGAAATATCCCCACATATGAACAAGATCCTTTTCTAGTAACAAAAAAGATGGGAGACATATTTTTTCAGTATAATCCATCTTACAAGGACGTTGAGAGCTTACTACAGGCTTTTTTAAGTGAACGTGAAAAAAATAAAATAATTGCTCATGTCAACAAAACCCGGGGGCGTAATGCAGCACATTGGCCATCTCAGGATCCCGAATGGGACTATAACAATCCTGATGATTATCTACAACTATACTGTTGTAGAGAGGCCATCCTCACGGCCATGAAGGAATGTGCAGACAGTACAGATAAGTGGATGGAACTGGAAAAAATTAAGCAAAAGGAAGACGAAACACCCTCCAGATTTATGGACAGAATTATCGAGTTTGGGGACAGATACTTAGATTGGGACTTAACTAAAGAGAGTAGTTTAAGACAAGTTAGGAGAATCTTTGTAAACAATTCTTGCAAAGCAATTAAAAATTATTTTAAAACACAATGCCCAAGATGGTCAGATATGGACCTTGAAGAATTGCGAAAAACAGCTATATATGTTTTAAAGGGAAACGAAGAAAAGGAGAAAGAAAATAATGATGACATGGAGGAAATGAAGAAAAAAATGAGATATTTAATAGATAGGATAACTAAATTAGAAAGTGGGCAGGATAATGAACCAACGACAATTGCCCCTCTCCAGAAATCCAATTATCAATCCATTACTTGCCACTTCTGTGAGAAGAAGGGCCACAAAATGATGGAATGTAGAACCTTTCTTAAGATGATTGGAAGGAATACACAGTTTAATAATAGCTTTAGAAATAATAACTATAATGAATATAGAAATAAGAACTTTAGAAACCAGAATTATAGAAATAGGAATTGGGAAATTAATGACAATGCTCAAATTGAAGAAAATTTTAATGATAATACTCAACAATATATGAGAAATGGCGCTCGTCCAAAAATTACTCGAGGTACTAATGACCCTCAGAGAGGTGCCCTTCAGGGGGGTGCCCAAGGAATATCCCAAACACAATGATGGTGTCCGGGGGGGGGGGCTGGGGCACAGGAATCAGAGGATACAACCTTTGATTTCCCGGACCCTGATGTCCTACTACCCGTTGTCCCTACCCACTGCCCTCCCCATACTAATGAACCCCATGTTACCTTAAAGGTGGGTAACACCTATTATGATTGTCTATTAGACACCGGAGCTTCCTGGTCTGTATTAAAGAGAACACCTGATTTACAATGTTGTTCTATTGGCTCAGAGAATGTAATGGGAGTATCAGGAATAACCCAAAGAGTTAAAAGACTTCCTCCTAGAATGGTGTCTGTAGGACCCCTAGAGGTACAACACTCCTTCCTTTTGATGCCTGACTCCCCTTTAAATTTGCTGGGGAGGGACCTTCTATGCAAACTCAGAGCCACAATAACCTGCTCCCCAGATGGCTCATTATCATTAGAAGTACCAGAGGAATCTTTAAAATTACTCCCTGTACTTCTCTCGGAAAACCAGGAGGCAAAAGAGCCTTCCATTTTCGAAATACCTAAAGATATACCTGAGTCTCTTTGGGCCACATCTTCTTCTGATGTAGGCTTACTTAAATCTGCTGTTCCTGTGCAGATAAAAACTAAATCTAGCCCACCTCCTTCTATCCCTCAGTATCCCCTCTCAAAGGAGGCAATTGAGGGTATTACACCAGTTATTAACTCATTAATAGAACAGGGAATAATAATCCCTTGCAAATCTGAATACAACACACCCATCCTGCCAATTAAAAAACCAAAAAAAGGGCCCGATGGCAAGCACATCTATAGATTCGTACAGGATCTAAGGGCAGTGAATAATCACGTTATAAAGAGACACTCCATAGTTTCTAACATACATACTATTATTTCATCTATTCCTAGCACAGCTACATACTTTACAGTAGTAGACTTGTGTTCAGCTTTCTTTTCCATACCAATACATGAAAACTCCAGGCATATTTTTGCTTTCACCTGGAAGGGCTCACAATATACCTGGTGTCGGCTGCCACAGGGTTATGTCGAAAGTCCGAGCTTATTTGAGCAAATTTTGAGCCAAGACACAGACAATATAACATTTAAAAATAGCAAATTAATCAAATATGTAGATGATCTACTCTTGGCTTCAACAGATGCAAAAACATGTCAAGAAGATAGCAAACACCTTCTTTTGGAATTGCACAAAAGAGGTCATAAGATCTCGAAGGACAAAGTTCAGTGGTGTCTCCCCAAAGTAGAATATTTGGGGGGAAGGGTGTTTGGACTTTGTCTCTGACTGGGAGAGACACACTCTCTCTCCCTGGAAGTTTGAAGCTGGCTGAAAGGACCCTGGGGGGGTGGGGTTTGAATTTGATCTCTGACTGGGAGACACACCCTCCCTCCCTGGAGGTTTGAGGCTGGCTGAAAGAGCTTTTGTGAGGCTGACTTAGCTTTTGGACTTGGTCTCTGACTGGGAGACACACTCTCTCTGCCTGGAGGTTTGAAGCTGGCTGAAAAACTTTTGTGAGGCTGATTTGATTTTTGGGAGACCAGCCAGGCTGATTTGTGAAGAAGAAGAAAGAAGATTTTGAACTGTTATTGTCCTCCATCTTTCTGACTGTCTAAGAGTCACACTTGTGACTCTCCAAACCCTCAATTTTATCTTATTTAGATTAGGGAAATTCTTCATCCCTCTTACCTCAGTTTCCCATCCTGCTATCCCAATAAACCCCATGAATGAGAAAGCCACTAGAGTATCATAATATTTCAACTCAGGAGGGAGGGAAGGAGCCAAAGGCTTCAAGAAGATTTGGGAGGTGAAGGAGGCAAAAGGGAAAGTTTGATTAAGGGAGGAAGTGAGGGAGGAAGGGGTTAGGAAATAGATTGATCCCTCAGCAATCAATCAGTAGGGATCAAAAAGCAAACCCCAGAGTAAACCCCAGGGCAGTCCCTTATAAGCAGTGTCCCCTGTGTATCAGCATTCCTGTGTGGCAGCATCCCCCAGCATTTCTACCATCCATTACCAATAAGCAGTCTCAGGTTCCATTAGCAGCTCTCTCTAATCACAGCCAGTCAGAGAACACAGTCATTGCTGCAGAAATAGTTTCCCTTCAGTTTATCCTCTCCATTTCAATCAATAATAGTTTTCAGTCAGTTACATCTTTATTACACATTCCCATACATGAGAACTCCAGGCATATCTTTGCTTTCACCTGGAAGGGCTCTAAGTATACATGGAGTTGTCTGCCCCAGGGTTACATGGAAAGCCCTGGTTTATTTGCACAAAATTTGAGCCAAGACACAAATAATATAACATTTAAAAATAACAAATTAATCAAATACATAGATGATCTACTCTTGGCTTCAACAGATGCAGAAGCATGTCAGGAAGATAGTAAACACTTTCTTTTGGAATTGCACAAAAGAGGGCATAAAATCTCAAAGGATAAGTTTCAGTGTTGTCTCGGTAAAGTAGAATATTTTGGGTTCATCCTGACTGAGGGTGCCCATTCTATTCCTCCAAAATGAAGTAAAAATATTCAAAATTTAAGCACTCCTACCACTGAGAAACAGTGGAGAGCAATTTTAGCAGCAACAGGGTTTTGTAGACAATGGATTCCTTGCTATGGGGAAATTACTAAACCCCTTATAGCACTAATAAGGGATTTGGTTCCTGGACCCCTCAATTTAGAGTCAGAACACTTGTCAGCTCTATCAGATCTAAAACAGGCTATCCTGTCTGCCCCTGCATCCCAGATTACAACAAGTCATTTACTTTGTATGTACATGAGGGAAGAGGGGTAGCTTCAGGTGTTTTAACTCAGACTTTGGGGCTTTCTCAGCACCCAATTGCTTATTATTCTGCCCAACTGGACCCAGTAGCATCAGGAGCACCACCATATCTTAGAGGAGTAGTTGCTACAGCCTTACTAGTGACAAAAATTTTTTATCTAGTATTAGGATGCCCATTAACAATTATGTGCCCACATGAGGTAGAAGCATTGTTGCTAAAGCATAGAACACAGGCATTCCTGGATCACTGAATTACAAGGTATGAAATAACCTTGTTAAATAGGGAAAACATTATCTTGAAATGCTGTACAATGCTTAAACCTCACACCTTGCTTCCAGATTTACCAACTTCAGGAGGACCATTACACAATTGTGAAACACTAGTGTTCATGGCAGAAAAGCCTCGAGACAATCTCTTAGACACTCCCTTAGACAATCCAGATCTGATCGTTTTTGTTGATGGCTCCTCTTTTATGAGCGATGGAGATAATCAGTATAAAATTTGTTGCCAAGTGCAGGGTCAATTTTAGCTATTATTTCAATATCAGGCTTTCATTTTCTAATGTTTTACCAAGGTTTCCAAGACATTTTGCCTTGCCTACAGTTAACAAAACTAATCAGTGAGGTAGAACATACCAGTTTCTGCCTGAAAGGCAATTAACATATCGAGTCATTGAAGCTTGTCTTGACCTGGCTAGTATGGGAGTGGAGAATCTAAGTGCAGTTTTGTTAGAGGTTTTTACACCTAGGGAAGGGGGATGTGTGTGTCCCATCTATGATTCCTTATCTAAATGGGTACATAGAAATCCTTAGGTTTAATTTTGTAAGTAGAATCTTTTAGCAATATTTTAGGGGGATAGAGTTGGACATCTATTTCAACCCTGCAGGCATTTTGCTCTCATCTATGTTTTCCTGGGGCTAGGGAGAAAATAATAATCATAACAACTCCAATAATAAAGAATGTTAGTGAGAGAGAGAGGTCACATAGAGGGGGTCTGAGTGAATGTTGCTATCCTTCCTGGGGGCTGCCATATAGCCCCCAGTTTCTACCTGTGACCATGTCAGACAGCGTGGGGTTGATGGTTCCCAGTAAAGAATATCCCTTAGTCCTGACTGGCAGGCTTGGTTTTCAGCTGGGGAATGACTGAACAAACTGTGACATATAATTGTAATGGAATACTCTGGAGCTATAAGAAATGAGGAGGGGAGATGCACTGTGGGAAGATGGTGGAGTATGATATGAAACTTTCTCACTTTCCTAATAATCTCCTTAAACAAGCAAAAATAATGACACAAAATCAATGTTATAAGTGTCCAAAACAGAAAAAGTTGGGAATAAAGCTGAACAGCCTAGAACAACTAGGGAGGAAGGTTTCTGACTTCCCTGGTCTTGGTCCCCCCACCTAGAGGCAGGAACAAAGCAAACAGAGTGGAATCAGCAAGGCTAAACCTTGGTGATATGATTGGCAACCTCACCTTGTTTGCTGGTGATACCCAAAGATACCACTGGAATTCTTAGGTGGATGGCCCTAAGAATAGGTTTATCTGCTGTGACAGAGACCCCCATTGGCCCACAGCTGGGGAATTAAGGAGTACACACCTTGAGGGCAAGAGTTCAAGCCTCAATGCTAACAAACAAGGCACTTTGGAGTCCCAAGGAACATGAACGGAACACTTGCTCTATCCCAGGCTATGGCAGTAGGAAAGGAGGAATAAGGAAGGAACATATACTGGTAAGTATGGTTGCTAAAGGACTGAAGCTCCACCAGCTGTGGTCATTCCCAGGAGAGTCAAATCCCTAGTTGCTGCCTCCAGGGAAGGTGGAATAGCTGCCTGCAGTTGCAATGGCAGAACTGTACACAAGTCAGTCATAGACTGGGATTTAAATAAGGGACCAAGAGCACATCTGACTCTGGACTTTTTATCCTGGAATGACTAAATAGGATCCAGGAAAAAAAAACAAACACACAAAATTTCTGGAAACATGAGGTAACAGACATCACTAGGAACATTGAGACTTCAGCAGAAAAGTCAGTAATTAAGTCTATTGGCCTGGCCACTAAAATTTTAAAAATAAATAAATAAAAATGAGAAAGCAAAAGAGAAAGAGCCCAACTATTGATAGTCATTATGGGGACAGAAAAGACCTTAGCCCAAACTCAGAAGACAGTGAAGTAAAAACACCCACTTCAAAAACAGCAAAGAAATACCACAAAGGACCACAAACTAAAAAAAAAAAATTGAGTTTCAAAAAGACTTCAAAACCAACATGAGATATTGAGGAAAAATTAGGAAAAAATAGCAAACATGGAAAATAGTAGTAGTAGTCTCTCGGTAACTGAGGATGATGATTGTCATTGCGCGCTTTCATCTGTGATGGAGATGAGTGTGCACAAAAACACTTGTGCATGAAGGAGATTTAAGTGGAAAAGTCGATGCACTGAGACAGTCCCACTCTCTCAGTGTTGGAAGCCTGGGTCCATTGGCACAAAAAGTCGTTACACCTGGAGACTTCCTCAGCTGCATTAATGGCCATGTTGTCTTTTGTGTTCCAACATGCCCTAAGCACTCCACAGTGCTTTGCTGCGTCGCCCTCTCAGCCGTTGAACTTTCTTATTGGTTTCTTCCATCTGTTCGGCTGAAGCAGTCTTCACATGCTAGGTGAGCAAAGCCTTAGTTCACCAGGGGTCTACGACCCAATGGCTACCTTCACAAGGTTTAGCCGGCCTGTCAAAGCCATTGCCTGGGGTGTGGCCACTGCTGCATGCTAGCAGCTACTAGGAGCCACAAGTGAGAGCTGGGTGTCAGGTGAGGGTCAGAGGTTGTAGAGCTACCCTAGGAGGGCACAACAAGCCCTCCATACCAGAGATACTACTCCTCCCTGAGCACCCCATACACCCTACATGGAAAATAGATCAAGGAGAAACAATATTAGAATAGTTGGACTCCCAGAAGATTACAAAAAAAAAAAAAGAATTTAGACACCATCCTCCAAGAAATCATTAAGGAAAACTGCTCAGAAATGCTAGAATCAGAGGGTAAAATAGGATTTGAAAGAATACACCAATTACTACCTTCAAATGAACCAAAGATGAAAATGAACAGGAATATCATTACTAAGTTTCCAGATTAAGGAGAAAATATTATAAGCAACACAAAAAAATGAATAATGCAGAGCTATAGTGAGAATAACACAAGACTTAGCTACCATAACATTAAAAGAATACAACATTTTGTAAAGCTAAGGAACTGGGCTTTCAACAAAAAATCCAGCAGAGATGGTCATAATTATAAAATGTTAAAAACGACTAATGAAGTAGAGGGGTTTCAACTATTCCTGGGGGAAACCCAGAACTCAGCATTCCATCCCCTTCCCTCCTGTTTCTTTGTATGTTAAGAAAAGTTTTACCCTTCTAATGGTATATGTTATTCTCTCTTTATTCCAGGTCTAATGAGAGTAGGAATCTTTTAATACCATCTCTCCACTCCCTTGCCCCCTTCTCCATGGAAGTTCCCTAACTCATTCCTCCTCTATATGAGATAGACATTCCACCCTCCCTCCTCATGATGTATTGTACTTCCATTTTATCTCATTCCATTACATTCATCTCAACCTTGAGTTTTCCATCTACACATGCTCCTTCAAAATACCCAGGCAATGATGCCATCCCCAGGGGTCAGAGATGACATTTTCCCACACCAGAATCAAACAAATTAACCTTTTGAGGTTCTTATGATTAGTCTTCCATTATCTTTGAATGAATGTGAGGGGACTGTAGCAGAATATAGTATACTTCAACTGATCCAGATAAGGCCAAAATAGCAGTCATGATCTCTGACACAGTTGGAGCTAAAATGTATATAATCAGAAGGGATGAATAGGATAACTCTATTATGTTGGAGGGAGGTACTTTGGATAATGAAGTATTAATATTGGACCTAGAAGCATCAAGTGTTACAGTATTCAGATTTTTAAAGGAAAAACTAAATGAGATAGAGATGGAAATATATAACAAAATAATTGCAGGGGAGTTTAATTTTTTCCTCTATGAACTTGATAAATCTAACCAAAAAATCAGAAAGCAGTTAAGACAAATAGAACCTCAGATAAATTAAATATGACAGATATTTGGAGAGCCCACACACAACTGCATGAAGTTAATAGTAGATCTAAGACAGCATACACAAAATCCAAACTTAGTTTGTAGTGGGATAACAATGGTTTAGAGAGCATAAATATTCTACAAAAGTTTTACTTAGACACTCATACTATGGAGGCAATCCTGCATTCCTAAGAGGTTGTGGCAGTGAAACAAAAGTTCCACTGGGTATGACCAAGCTGGACAGACTTGGTTTTGGAAAAAGTATGGCCCTGGCAACAGATTGTGCCCGCTGCCTAAGGACCAGTCTAGCTCTATATAGTTCTGGTAATGTATGTTAACTGAGAACCAGATGGGCTAAGTTGATCAGACTAAATGCTGATTTGAATATGTATAAACAGGCATGACATTACATTGCTAGGGCAGTTGTGAATTGCTTCTTTAGGAAACAAGATGGAAATATACACTAAGAGTTGTTAAACTGTTCATGCTCATTGACCTAGGGATCCCATTACTAGCATTAGACCCTAAGAGAAAAATTGAGGTTGTATGAAAATATTCATGGAAACTGTGAGTAATGACAAAATGATTGGAAATAACACAAATGCAAAGACTGGGAGAAAAGGATTAATAGATTATGATATTTGAATGTGATAGATTGTATTATGTTATTAGAAATGACAAATATAAATATAAAGAAAAGGGAATTATATGAAGAGATGAAAAGAGAATAAGAATAATGCATACTATGATTACATTTTTTTAAAATAGTCACAGACTCAAGAAAAATAAGTATCAAAGTAAAACAAACCCAAAAGGAACTCAAAAGCGGTGGGTGTTTATATTAGCACACTGTATACTGTAACAGCAATATTTTTTGATGAATAACTGTGAATTCTAGCTATTCTTAGCCATACAGGATCCAAGACAACCCCAGAAACTTATGTTGAAAAATATCATCTGCCTTGAGAGAAAGAACTGACGGAGTCTAAAGCATACAATATTTCATTCTCCTCCTTCCCCTTCTTCTCCCCCTCCTTGCTTCTTCCTTTTCCTCTTTCTCTTCCCCCTCCTGCTCCTGCTCTTGCTCCTGCTCTTGCTCCTCCTCCTCCTCCTCTTTGGTTTCTTCCACAAAATGATTAATATGGGAAAATGTTTTACATGACTGCACCTATAAAATCCATATCAGATTGTTTACTGTCTGGGGGGAGGGGTAAAAGAGAGGGAGGGAGGATGGGAAGGTGGGAGAGAATTTGAAAATAAAAATAAAAAATAAAATGAATGTTAAAATTTATTTTATATGTAATTGGGAAAAATAAAATATAATTTAAAGGGGGCGGGGTCTGTGAGGTAGCACAATGGATAGAGAACTAAGCCTAAAGATAGGTGGTCCTTGGTTCAAATATGACTTCAGATACTTCTTAGTTACGTGACTGAGAAAGTAACTTAACTCCAACTGCCTAATCCTTGCCCTTCTGTCTTAGAGCCGTTATTAAGAAAGTAAAGATTTAAAAAACAAAATACAAACTTAACAGCAAAAATAATGTAAATCTCCCCACCTCAATCAGCCTATTCCTCAGTCCTCTAAGTGTGGTTTTATCTGTACCCTGACAGTTTATCAGCAGTTTGTTTAACTAGTTTTATGTGTGAGATTATTACTTTGTTTAATTAAATATATTCAACTTTTATGACGTTGAAAGATACATGTGATTTCAAATCTATCTCTTCTTTTACTTCTATGGTCTAAGAGGAAGGTGCAAGATTGCAATAAGCCAAAGAATTATTTCTCTGTCACTCTCACATAATTTTGTCTATAAAGGTTCTTATGAGAATCCTAATGCCCTTTCAGATTTATTTTTTATCTCAAATAGGAACCTATTAAGCATAAACATATCTAGATTTTTCTTGCCTCTAGTTAAAAAAAAAATATCCTAAATAACAGCTGAGAGGCAGAGTTCATTTTTTTTTTGGAAGAACATTACAGGAATTAGTTAATTTTTACTGAAAGTCACTAACCACTCAAACTAAGCTCTTGCCCTGATCAAAACAGAGGGAAGGCACTATATTTGGAAGGCAAGGCCAATACAATGTTAACTGTTTCACTGCTTTCCATAATGTCTTGTTTCCACAGTTCTCTCTCTCTCTCTCTCTCTCTCTCTCTCTCTCTCTCTCTCTCTCTCTCTCTCTCTATATATATATATATATATATATATATATATATATATATATATATATATACTAATAATATATATATATATAAGACCCTAGCAGTGTGACACTAGGCAAATCACTTAACCCCAATTGCCTAACCCATAACACTCTCTTTTGCCTTAGAATGAATACTTCAGTATGGAGTCTAAGACAGAAGGTAAGGATTTACAAGGTTTTATATAAGGACATATTTGCTATTGAAGATTTTTGCAACTATAAATGCCAACTTTTGTGAATATAAGAGTTGAATGTTGTTTGCTGGAAACACTGGAATCCTTGTGAAAGTTCTCCAGTGTCCTGGGTAACCATTTATATACAGAATAGTTCGCATTCATAGCATTTTAAAAGCACACTACAAATATTATTTTATTTGGCCTTACAATAGCCCTGTGGGGTAGGTGCTATTATTATTTCCATCTTAAGATGAGAAAACAGAGGTTCGGAGGATAAGTGATTTTCCAAAGTTACATGGCTAGGAAGGGTCTGAAACATCAGGTCTTCCTGACTCTAAACCCCAGTATTCTATCCAGTGTGCCCCCTAGCAGCATTCCAAAGAAATAACTATAATTCCATAGCACCTTAAATTCAAGGAACTTTTTCCCCTACAATTCTATATTTCTAAGATTAGCTAGTTCTCACTTTATCTAGCCTGACCCAATGTAAGAACACACGATTCATAGGGGAGCAGACTCTTCTGCCAACTATGCCAAATGTAAACGGGCAGATGTGTTCTGTGCTGATTATGCAACTATCTGTTGGCATATCCTCTGAGAGAATGCTGTGATACCAAAGAGTAAGGGGCACATTCTAGCTTGGTTATTAACATTTGTTAATTAGGTTAATTGAGGGAGTTTACCTATAAGACTGAGACTTCAGATCGCTTCAACATCTCCAATGGTGTGAACCAAGGCTGTGTCCCTGCTCCAGTATTATTCAACCTATTTTTCACCCAAGTACTACGACATGCTGTGATGGATCTAGACCTGGGCATCTACATCAAATACCGACTGGATGGCTCACTATTTGACCTTTGCCGCCTGACTGCAAAAACAAACACAACAGAGAGACTCATCCTGGAAGCTCTCTTTGCAGATGACTGTGCTCTCATGGCCCACCAAGAAAATCATCTCCAAACCATTGTGGACAGGTTCTCCACCGCAACAAAACTGTTTGGCCTGACTATCAGCCTCAGCAAAACAGAGGTGCTGTTCCAACCTGCACCAGGGAGGCCAGCTAACCAGCCGTGCATTACAATCGACGGCATGTAGCTTTCTAACGTCAACACTTTCAAGTACCTGGGCAGCACCATCGCCAACGACGGGTCCCTAGACCACGAGATCAATGCCAGGATCCAAAAGGCCAGCCAGGCACTCGGGCGGCTGTGCTGCAAAGTCCTCCAACACAGCTGTGTAAGCACTGCAATGAAGCTCAAAGTGTACAACGCAGTGGTCCTCAGCTCGCTCCTGTATGGTTGTGAAACATGGACACTGTACCGGAAGCACATGAAACAGCTGGAGCAATTCCAGCAACGCTCCCTCCGGTCAATCATGAGGATCCGATGGCAGGACTGAATCACCAATCAGGAAGTCCTCGACAGAGCCAACTCCACCAGCATCGAAGTCCTGGTCCTCAAAGCCCAGCTACGATGGTCTGGACACGTCATCCGCATGGACCCACAGCGAATACCAAGACAGGCATTCTATGGTGAACTGTCAGCTGGACTCAGGAAACAAGGCCAACCAAAGAAAAGATTCAAGGATCAGCTAAAGTCAAACTTGAAGTGGGCTGGCATCACAGCAAAGCAACTAGAACTCGCTGCCTCTGACAGAAGCAGCTGGCGAACCTACATTAACCATGCCGCCGCCACCACCTTTGAAGATGAGCGACGTCGACGTCTTGCCTCTGCGCGTGAACGCTGACACCAGGCCACAACCGCACCTCCCGTAACAACTGGCGTCCCAGGCCCCAAGTGCCACACACTCTGCGCCTCAGCCTTTGGACTCCAAAGCCACATGAGGGCACACTGTAGATGAAGTTGCACAAAGACAATAGTCATTCTCGATCACCGAGAGACTACTATATATATATATACCTATAAGAGGCTGATCTTTGGTAGTAGCAAGTCAGAATAATATGGTGGATCCCTGCACCAATTCCAGGTCAAGTCAGCCATTTTATAGAAACAGAACAAAGACTGAATAGAACCAGGAATAATTCGGGGTCATATGTAAGTTTTCCTGTAGTTGTATAGTTGGAGTTTCTTTTACTTATTTATGTTTACTCAAGATAGTTTACATTCTTTGTGGAGTTATGTCATATGTCATATGTCATATGTCATAACACTGTTCTCCCATCATCTTCACACCGTTCTTATACTTGTCAACTTCTACTATCTTGGCATGACTCTGAAACTTCTCTGTATTTCATGTTTTTCTGGCTCTTTGTCTTCCTTTCCAAAAAGCCTGATAGCCAGCCTATAATGATATCTCCCCAAATGAATCAAGACTGAGGAGGAGCCAGTAGGATGAGAAACAGGAGAAAGGAATATTACAAAAGCAAAGGAGGAAAAGCTATAAAAGGATGAAGAGGTATTCAATGGCTTTCAGAATTCCAGAGTTCAAAGAAGATAAAGCCCCACAAAATTCATTAGATTTAGCAGTGTAAACATTGTTTATAACCTTTAAATTAACTTGAAAATTTGGGGGGAGGGGGAAGTGGAAGTAGTGAATACAGAAAACTTTCTGGGAACTTGGAAAAGGATTGTTGTAGGATCAAGTAAAATTTTTTTCATAATAGAGATCTAGGGAATTAGAGTGGCCTGGCATTGTTTGGAGTATGTGATAGGGATGGCAATGGTGGCCAGGAATTTCAAGTGGCAAAGAATGTGTTTCTATGGGATTTTACTGAAGATGGGAGAAACTGAAGGATTATTTCTACTCTGGTTGTAGGGCAGAAAGCCCCATACAAAACTGATAGCATAAAAAAAATTTTTTTTTAAACTCTTACCTTCTTTCTTAGAATCAATACTTTGTATTGATTCCAAGGGGATAAAAGCAGTAAGGGCAAGGCATGGGGGTTAAGTGGCTTGCCTAGGGACACACATCTAGGAAGTGTATGAATCCAGATTTGAACCCAGGACATTTTATTTTTAGGCCTGACTCTCAATCCACTGAGCCACCTAGTTGCTCTCTAAAACTGATAGCATTTGTAAAGGATTTTGCATAATGTATGAGAATTTCTTCAAATCAGAACCTCTCTTATTTTTGAATCTTAATCACTCATGAAAATATTATTCTGGAACCATAGATAACTAGAAAATTCCCAAGGTAAATAAAAATGAAGATGGATGAGGGCCATTTAAATCAAGGAGAGCAGACTGTGAATTGGTTTAGCAATCCTGAAAAAAATTGGAACTATAACAATAAAAAACACTAAAATGTATATTTTCCTAGACCTTCAAGACTCCTCTTAAGCATATATCCCAAATAGATTAGGAACAAAAAGAAAAGAAATATTTATGCAAGAAGATTTATGGCTATACTTTTTGTTGTAGAGTTATGTCATATTTTCACTCCGATTACCACCAGCCCATAACACTGTTCTCCCATCATCTTCACACCGTTCTTATACTTGTCAACTTCTACTATCTTGGCATGACTCTGAAACTTCTCTGTATTTCATGTTTTTCTGGCTCTTTGTCTTCCTTTCCAAAAAGCCTGATAGCCAGCCTATAATGATATCTCCCCAAATGAATCAAGACTGAGGAGGAGCCAGTAGGATGAAAAACAGGAGAAAGGAATATTACAAAAGCAAAGGAGGAAAAGCTATAAAAGGATGAAGAGGTATTCAATGGCTTTCAGAATTCCAGAGTTCAAAGAAGATAAAGCCCCACAAAATTCATTAGATTTAGCAACCAATCAAGACTTAAAAAGACTGATGATGAAGTGTCTCTTATATCTCTTGGTAGAGGGGTGATGGACAGTCTCAGATATGTCAACTATTTGGATTTATTTTACTTGACTGTAGATATTTGTTATAACAAAGAGCTTTTACTTAGGAGAAAGGAAGAGGTAGGTGGTGGGCAGTGATAGATATGGAAAAAGAGTAACAATAAAGCATTTTAAAGTGGGAATGAAAGAGCGATATAGAATGAGTTAAAAAACAAAGTAAAATTTTACTCTCTGGTTAAGGTATATATACATATTTACATATATGTATATTTTAATTTCTATTATATATGTATGTATTTTTAAATCCTCAAACATTGTTTGAGGTTGAAATTTGTCATATCCTTTGAAGACTTAGTCTTTGATCTTTGTGTTTTGAGATGTTTATTATTGTTGATAATCATCAAATTTTTTTTAAATAAGAGATTTTTTAATTAATAGGGAAAAATACCTTCCTATGACTGTCTTTTGTTTAGAAGTAGGGTGACAGAATTAAAATAGCTATTGCTATTGTAACTCCACTATTGCTACACTCCACTATTGCTACCAGGGGGCAGTAGCGTATAAGGAACAGATTGATTTCCCTTCTAGAGAAGAATGCTAATTTTAAGGATCATTTCTCACTGCACTATTTTTCCAAGTTAAGCAAGAAGTTAACAAATATTTAAGCATTTGCTATGAGCCAGGCACTATGCTAATGTATAAGCATACAAACAAAGGCAAATCCAATCCCTGACCTCAAGGAATTCACAATCTAATGGGGGAGACTTAATAACTCTCTTTCCTTCTCTCTTTCTCTCTCATCTACTTATGTATCTATCTCTGCTGAGATTACATTCCATTTTGTAAAAATTAAAATTAATTTGTAATACTAAAAATAAAATTAATGTGTAATACTAAAAATAAAAATGTGTAATACTAAAAATAAAAATACTAAAAAAAACCTACATATATATATATATGTAGTCACTGCCACAAACACAACATAGACTTGGGGTATGATTTGCCAGAGGTAATTCACATCTAGATAATTCATTGGTAACTGTGTCCATCACATAGTCATATTGGTTAATGTTCCCAGAACATTGTCTATCATCCCTACCACTATATTATAAATTATACAGTAGGTAATACAAAGGGAATGACTAGCATGGAAAGAATAGGAAAAGGAAAGTGGGGAAAGGGGGTCCCTGTCTCTACCTAAACTCTTTCCCGTCCCTCCTTGAGTTTGGGGAGAACTCAGGCCTTGGTGGCCTGAGCTCCCTCAGAAAAAGACAGGTTGACTTGCCCCTGGGCAACAGGAACTGAGGTAAAGTCTGCTCAGGTTTCTCTTCAGAAAGTCCCTTCAGTTGGGAAGTGTTGGGGGAAAGATTTCCAGGCACCAGTAGGAAAAGTGGGTAATCCTCAGATGAAAGTCTTTCCCCAACTTCTCTCTTTGGCTGCTCAAGATTGAGAGACCAACTCCTCTACCAGCCAGAGTCTTCCCCTCCTCCAGATTCCAATCCCTTGAGGCCCCTCCCCCATCAAGGTGATCAGTTTCACACACTCTTCAGACTGGCACTTTTTCTTTAATGCCAGCCTCTGTCACAGAGGACAGTCACTGCAAAAGCATAAAGTCAAGAAATTGATTGTTTTGTGAGAGGAGCAATAAGAATATAGATATTAGTGAAGTATAAGAAAACTGGAAAGACAGGAAGGGACCACATTGTGAAGTGCTTTAAAAGCCAAATGAGATTTTTATTTCATTTTATTTTAGTCAATTTAGAACATTATTCTTTGGTTACAAGAATCATATTCTTTCCCTCCCTTCCTTCCCCCCACCCTTCCTGTAGCTGGCGTGCAATTCCACTGGGTATTACATTTATCCTTGATCAGAACATATTTCCATGTTGTTGATGTTTGCACTAGGATGTTCCAAATGAGATTTCATATGTTGTCCTTTAGATAATAGGGAGCCATTGGAATTCATTGAAGAGGCTGAAAGTTGACATAAGTAGACCTATGTTTTGGTAAAAATGACAAATGGCCATTAAGTTGAGGACAGAGTGGAATGGGGAGCAACTTGAAGCAAGAAGACTTACCAGAAAACTATTGACAATAGGCCAGGTGTGAGGTTAGCTTGAAACAGTGTCAGCTATGTGAATGAAAAGAAGTGAGGAATATTCTAGAAATGACAAGATTTAGAAACAGATTAGATATGTGGAGTGAGTGGAATTGATGGGTTGAGGATGTAAGCTCTTGTGACTGGGAGGATGGTAAACCCTTTACAGTAATAAGGAAGCTCAGAAGAAGAGAGGAGTTCTTAAGAGGAAAGATAATGAGTTCTGTTTTGGTCATATTGGATTTGAATTGTATAAACCTTAAAATTTCTTAGACTTATAAATGTTGGAAATTTCACCATTGGGAAATTTCATACTTGGAAAATTTCCTACTGATAGTCTATTGGAATGTGAACCCCATTGGCATGGGAGGGTCATTCTCCTCCCTTCTTAAGATTACTTTAGGACAGAAACCTTTTGCTGAACAATGGAAAGGGCTTTGACCTATGCTTAAGCATAGATCAAAATTTAATTATTCCAATCTCCACCCTACTCAGGGTAACAGGATTTAGGAAGGGCTGCAGCAAAGGATCAAAATTTAATTATTTGAGAATATGACCTTCAACAGACATGTGCAAAGCCACAGACCTCTGGGCGGTCCTGGGTTAAGCTAGAGCCACCATTGGCACAGGGAAGACATGGACAGTGATTGGTAGATGTGAGAACTGAGAGGAGGGAACTTGGATGGTTTCCTTAAAGATAGCAGGGTCTGAGGACTAGAGGAGGTTGGAGAGCTTTTGCTCTGAGAGGTTGTGCTCTGAGAAGCTTGCTCTGAAGGAAGCTGGAAGTGGAGGCCCCTGAGACTGTTCTCCATTTTGGTCACATGAGTGATAGGGACTGATCTCTTTTCTTTGCCTCAGCTATCTAAGGGCTTGGGCCTTTTGGCCCAGCCTAATCAGAGGGGGTATTTAAGCCCTATTCCCTTCTCTCCCCTTTCTCTCTCTCTCTCTCTCTAATACCTTTCTTCCTCCTGTTTGTAATTAAAACTCCATAAAGGGTTGATTGCTGACTTGAGTTTTCATTTAGGAATTACATAGCTGAATTCCTTGGTGACCTTAAATTAATATATATCAGTCTTTTAAAGTGATTTCCTTGTCACAATTGTCTGCAGTTTGAGATCTCAAAGTGGCAGTTGGTCATGCAAGACTGGAGCTTAGGAGAAAGGTTTGAGCTAAAATGGTTTTGAGACTCTTCTGCATAAATATAATAATTGAGGCTATGAAGGCTGATGAGATTATCAAGTGAGATAGTATAAAAAGAGAAGATCAGAGACAGACTTTTAGAGGATACCAATGGTTAGTGAGTATGAAGTAGATAATGGAGAAGCAAAGGAGACTGAGAGAGGTGAGACAAGTTATGAAGAAAAACAGGAGAGAATTGTGCCATCAAAATTTAGAGACAGAAAGTATTCAGGAAGTATTCTCATTGGCTATACTGTACCCAGTAATAGTTCATAGAGTTGGGGAAGGAGAAAAGATTTGGACCTGGTTACAACTATGATAAGAATATGTTAAAGTCATGATATTTTTTCAGCTTTTCTATTATTCTCAGATTGTCCAAATTATGAAAATGGATATAGGATGGGGTTTTCAGCAATAAATATACCTCCTTATCAGAGCCAATCAAATGTAAATAGATACTAGTTCCAAGAAATCCTCATTTGAACCTCCTTCTTTTCACTTTTTAGCCTTGCATACCTCTAATCTACTACAAGCCACTGCTTTCACATTGCCCTATGCATATACAGAATCCTCTACTCATATTCTCCCTACTTGTAAGGGCAGCACCTCATGGCATAGATTTCCCCTAATAATGGCTCTTTCTTTCCCCTAATAGCCATAAAAATTCTAATTCTAACACCTCATCTCTTTTTCTAAAACCCTTCTTCCTGGCTTTGTCAGGTGGCTGAAAAGGGTAATTCTTTTTTATCCTGATGAATATATAGTTGAACATTTATGATGCCACCCCACTGTGAAAAGATAAACATTTCTATCTCTGATATTTACTGTATTGATTTTACAATGTAATTTATTTTATGCTATGTTGATTTTTATAATTGAGTTAGTATCTGTTTGAACTCACCTTGTTCAGGAATGAAGTTTTCTTTCAGAGTCGGTTTAAAAGAGTGGTTAAAAAGAAAAGCTGATATTATTTATGCCATTAGTCCTAGGGATACCGGCTTATTGTTGTTAAGTTCTAACTGGCTTAACCCGGTGCCACTCTCCAAAAAAGATGTGCCATCTGTCCTTGTACAATTAGGGGAGGTTTGATTTTCCCTAAGGGGACAGCAAACCTGGTGGTAACATCCCCTAATATAGATTGCAGGAGGCAGATTCATCCTACAAAACAATTAACATTTCTCAGTTGTCAGAAAAGAGTATGATTAGCCACACCTAAATACCAATCCACTTTTCCCAGTATAGCCAATTATAATGTACCACAACTATCCAGACCCCCTTCTATACCTGTGTGTCAATAAAAAGGGCTCCTCCTATCCCTTTGTGGTCACTGACCTTACTGTGGTGGCCAGTCTGACCCACTTTGTTAACAGTTATATATGCCACTGTTAATAAAATGATTTTGCTTAGAGTATGTACTTCAGTTTACTTTGTTTGCCAGTTATACCACCAAGATCTGAATCTTAGCAACTAATCTGGCTAGCTAATTTTTTTTGAATACAGAAAAAATTATTTGAAATTTGACAGTTATCAGGAAATATATACCTTCAGAATGAAAATCTAATTGCTATCCTCCCCCAAAGATTGCATATCAAATCATAAACTTATATCACTTGTAAGTTGTAGAGTCAAATTTGTGTCTCAGAAAATGTGGCTCTTCTTCCTCCTCTGAATCACAAATGCTGAGAGGAGCTTCCCAACCCTTTTCAGTTGCCCCCAGGAGAATTGTGAGACTGAAAAGCAATAGGTAAAAAGATTCAGGAAGCTTTCCAAAATCCATAAAAATCATGAAGGGGTACTGACATAGGCATGTATGCCAAATAGGGCAGATGAACTCTAATCTGGCCAGGAGTAGGAAATGGAGATTTGAATATCTTAATCATTCTGCACTTACTGCTTCTATCTCAGCCTCTCCTCCATTCTTACCGCCTTACAATCTTGCTTCTGACCCCCTCCCTCCCTTTTCTATCAATAAGCATTTATCAAATTATCAATAAGTGATTATGCATCTACTTTGTGGTAGGTGATGGGGATACAAGACAAGAATGTAACAGTACCTGATCTCAAGGAATGACTTTCTTACCATCGCCACCTTACAACGGCTTTCTCTATGGTTATCAATAATCTCTTAATTAGAAAGTTAGATGAACTTTTTCTCAGTTCTTTTAGACTTTGAACTCTCTGTAACTTTTGACATGATTGGTCATTCCTTACTTCTCAATTTTATCTCCTTCATAGGCTTACCTGATTGTAGTCTCTGCTTTTTCTCTTATTGAACTGACAGATCCTTCTCAGCTCTAATGGGTACATTGATTACATCTATGCAGCTGACTTCCAAATTTTTATATCCAGTTTGAATCTTTTGATATCCAGCCTTATCCTGTCAGACGCCTGCTTGATAGTTGCTTATTTCCTCCTAATCTCTACCATCCCAAACTCAGTATGTTCAAAACAGAACTCTTCATCTCTCCCCATACTTAACTTCCTTCTAGTCTTATTAGTTTATTTGGCTGACATGATAATCATCCCAGTAGCCCAGATTTTCAATCTTAGAGTCATCCTCTACAGAGGCAGCTGGTGACACAGTGGATAAAGCCCCTGCACCTAGAGTCAGGAAGACCTGAGTTAAAAATCTAAATCTAGCCTCAGATCCTGACTATCTAGCTATACATGAAATTGAACCTACTTAAAATGGGGATGACAACAAAAACTTTGCAAGGTTGTGTGAATTTTAGATTTACTCCATCTTGCTTAGTCTTTATAATTCTAGCAACCAGGAATGTATACACCCCCCAGTTAAGGATTAAGTGTGGGGGAGGAAGGTCCATGACCCACATGTGCTAGCAAGTGACAAATCAGAAACAACTCACTGACCCCCTGGGTCATCCAAAGCCAAGTTTAAGCCACCATTGGTAAGACACATGTAAGACACAGGAAGTGATATAAAGAACTGTCTTGATATTTCACATCACTTCTTGTGAGAGGGTCTTGACCCTGGAACTCAACCACAGAGGAGCTTGAGCATGAGACCTGAGACTGCTTCCCTTAGATGATCACATGGTGAGTGATAAGGCTGACTGCCCTTTCCTTGGTTTTTCTGGAGGCAACAGCCTCTGGAAAGGCTCATCTCTTGGGACTCCCTTTCTCTTGGCTTTCTGGAGTCACTAGCCTCTGGAGAGACCCTTGGTTGAGGCCTCTGAACTCCTGCCAGGTTCAAACCAGGCCACAGCAGCTATCCTTCCCTTTTTCTTCTCTCTCTCTCTCTCTCTCTCATTCTTAATTTCTTCTTTCTAATTGTAAATAAACCACCATAAAATTCCATCTTGACTTGAGTATTTCATTGGGATTTAGAATTTAAATCCATGGAGACCAACTAAAAATTATATATATATGTATATATATATATTCAGTCCAACCATAAAATTTACCCTTTACAGTTGTTGTGAGGATCAATTGAGATAATATTTGTAAAGTGCTTAGCACAGTGCCTGACATACAAAAGGTGTTATAAAAATGTTTGTTTTCTTCTTCCCCCAGCTCTTCATGCTCATCTTCCCATATTTACACAGTTGCTGAATCTTATCAATGCTACATTCAAATCCTCCATATCTCTTTCCTTCTTTCTACTCACACAGCAAATGCCCTAGTTCAAAATATCATCTTTCTTGACTAGACAGAGTATCTTTATTGGTTTCCATCTCTGTCTCTATTTTTGAATGCATTTTCCATATAGCTACCAAAGTAATCTTCCTAAGGAATTGCCGTGATTAAGTACTATAATTTCCCTATTCAAAATCATTCCAAAGTTCCCCATAGCCTTCAGGATAAAATAAAATGGCTCTACATTTAAAGTAAATAGCAATCTGGATCCAACTTAATTTTTCTGTCTTATTTCACAGTCCTCAGACAAAAGGTTTACTAGATGCTGCATGAATTCAACATTCCATTGCCTCTATGTATGTAATTGCACAATTGATTGAATGAATAAATGTAAAAACTCTGTCCAACTGTAATAATCACACAAATTGCTAAGCCATCCCTTAATATGAGCATCTTTTGGCTCACTTTAAAATTTCCTAGACTATGCTTCTTCCTCCAATGGACTTCTTTTAGGATATATCTTTGTTCAAAGTCCATTTATTCATTTGAATTGGCAGCATATTATCAGAGGGACTTTCCTGTCTTTCCATAACCCCTCATCACTGACTCTATGGGATTTAGAGTTGTAGAAAGAACAATTAATGAGCTTGTATACCATATGCATCTTCAACCTTGGAGACTGAAGTTATATTTCCTGATCTGGATTTTTAAGAAGTTAGTACAGGATCCAACAAGTCCTGCCACAGAGTGTTAAGGGTAAATTTTAGGGTTGAGACTGAATATAATTTTAGTGGTCGCCAGGGATTTAATTCTAAATCCCAATGAAATACTCAAATCAGAATATGGTGGTTTATTTTTAATAGAAGGGAGAAATTAAGAATTAGGGAGAAAGACAGAAAAGGGAATTAGATCTATTCCGACCTAGTCTAAGCCGGGGGGATTCAGAGGCCTCTCAGCCAAGGGGCCTTCCCAGAAGATTAAATTTACCTCATCTCCCAGCCATGAGGCCTCTTCCAAGATGAGGGGCCTCCTTGGAGACTGGCGCCTTCAGAAAAGTCAAGGGAAAAGTGAGTCAGCCTTATCACTCACCATGCAGTCACCTAAGGGAAGCATACTGAGGTCCCATGCTAAAGCTCCAAGTCCTGTTCCACCACCAAAGTCCCTCTCACAGGAAGTGACACAAAATATAAAGGCAGTTCTTTATATCACTTTCTGTGATGTACCAATGGTGGTTTAAAGTTGGCTTAGGACAGCCCAGGGGGTCAGTTAGTTGTCTCTGATTTGTTGCTTGCTAGCACACTCAGGTCACAGACCATCCTCCCCCACACTTAATCCTTAAGTGGAGGGGAATACATTCCTGGTTGCTAGAATTCTAAAGACTAAGCAAGGTGGAGTAAATCTAAAATTCACAAAAGATAGGAGAGGGGAGGGAAAAGGGAGGTGAAGAGGTACAGGAAGAGTATGATATTTGATATTAAATGTCAAGATTATCTACCTGTAACTGCATGACTGACAATAGACCATGTCATAGATAGTGCTATAAGATTTGCACTCGAGCTTTAGACAAAATTCAATATTCATTCGTGTTAAAAACACCAGAGAACATTGGAATGAATGGAATATTCCTCAAAATGATAAATAACACTTATCTAAAATTCAGCAAACATTATCTACAATGGAGATAAACTAGAAGACTTCCCAATAAGATCAGGGATAAAACAAGGATACCCACTATCACCGCTCCTTTTCAGTATTGTACTAGAAATGGTAGTTATAGGAAAAAGGAAGTGTACAATTGAAAATCCATTACCCTAAAAAGAACTACATTTCCCAGGAGCCCACTGACTTCCTGTCATTATGTACTTCCTATAGACAGGGAATAAATTGAGTGGGTGGTGTGATAATTAAAATGTTTTGGGAGCAAGGGAAATATATAACAATTATGACCGCTGAAATATGTTTTCTACTGTGTCTTGGTTTTATATAAATATAAGATGGTCGCCAGGGAATATATTCCCAATTTATGAATATGCCCAAGCCAACTGGGTTTTATAGAGAAATTTAATTTATAATACACTGATTAATCAATAGAAAAAGAGAGAAAGGAAGAAAGGAATAAGAATGAATAAATCAGTCAGTTGGTTTTGTCACTTACCCCAGATCTCTCTAGGTAAGGCTTCTCATGCCAACCTCAGGCTCCACCTTCAAGAGAGCCTCCTTTCAAGAAATGTTCCAGAGAATTCTCCTCCTTCAGAGCCAGGCTTCTCTCCTGGTCCTCCAACAGAGCAACCTCCTCAGTCCTCCTTCAGAGCCACCTCGCTCAGAGCAAAACCTCCTCCTCCCTCTCCTCAGACCCCGCTATCTTTAAGGAAACCATCTAAGTTCCCTCCCCTCAGTTCTCACATCTACCAATCACTGTCGATGTCTCCCCTGTGCCAATAGTGGTTCTAGTTTAACCCAGGACCGCCCAAAGGTCTGTGGCTTTGCACGTCTGTTGAAGGTCATATTCTCAAATAATTAAATCTTGATCCTTTGCTGCAGCCCTTCCTAAATCCTGTTACTCTAAGTAGGGTGGAAATTGTATTTTCCAAGACCTGGTTCTGTCATTCCAAGTATCTCTATTGTATCAATTCTAAAATCAATCATGACTCAAAGAACTTCTTGTTCTATGCTTAAGCATAGGTCAAAGCCCTTTCCATTGTTTAGCAAAAGGTTTCTGACCTAAAATAGTCTTAAGTAGGGAGGAGAAGGATCCTCCCATGCCAAGGGGGTTCACATTCCAATAGAGTTCTTACTATCAGTAGGAAATTTTTTCCAAGTATGAAATTTTCCAATGGTGAAATTTCCAACATTCATAAGTCTAAGAAATTTTAAGGTTTACAGTGGTCCTGCTCAGGCTCTCTTTGGGCTTGATGTCACAAGCATGGTGGTGGTAAACATGGGGTTTTTTGAACAGGCTAATTAGCCATGGGCACGTGGTTTTATTTTGTATCTCTTTTATTCCTTTATTTTCTAATGATTATTAATAAATCTCCTAAAAATAATATTTTTATTATTTGAGATTAATTTTTACTTTTACAGAAGAAATTGAGGGAATTTGAATAGGCAAGGATGATATACTTGGAAAATCCAAGAGAATTAACTAAAAAAAACTTACTGAAACAATGAACAACTTTAGCAAAGTTGCAAGATATAAAATAAACACATAAATTACCAGTAATTTTCTATATTGCCAATAAAGTCCAACAGCAAGAGATAGGAAGAAAAATCCCATTAAAAATAACATTAGACAATATAAAATACCTGAGAGTCCACTTGCCAAGACAAACCCAGAAAACTATAGGATCAAAATTATAAAACACTTTTTACATAAAGTCAGATCTAAACAATTGGAAAAAACATTCATTAGTCATGGATAGGCTGGGCCAATATAATAAAATGAAAACTCTACCTAAATTAATTTAACTATTCAATGCCATACCAATTAAACTACACAAATTTTTTTTCATAGGCCTAGAAAAAATAATAAAAGTCATCTGGAAGAATAAAAGGCTAAGAATGTCAAGGTAATTAATGAAAAAAAAATATGAAGAAGGTAGTTTAGCTGCACTAGATCTCAAACTATTTAAAGGAGCAACCATCAGAACAATCTGGTATGAGATAAGAAATGCAGTGGTGAACCAATGGAATAGATTAAGCACTCAATACATAATTGTAAATGATCATAGTGGCCTAGTGTTTGTCAAACCCAAAGGCCTAAGCTTTTGGAAGAATTTACTATTTGACAAAAACTGTTGGGAAAAGTGGAAAACAATAAGGCAGAAACTAGATATAGAATAAAGCCTCACAACATATACTAAAGTAAAGTCAAAACATATATGATTTAGAAATAAAAAGTAAAACTGTTAAGATGAAAATTTTCTAGAGACTGTATATTTCTTCTCTTTTCCTCTTATCCTCAAATTGTTGCAATTTCAAAGTTGGTATGTTTATAACACCCACTAGAGAGACTAGTCTTCTGTGGGTCTCAGGGGGAATATATGATTGAAAAATCTGTTACCCTTAAAAAAGAACTACATATCCCAAGAGCCCACTAACTTCTTGTCATTATGTACTTCCTGTAGAGAAAGGAAAAAGGGCATGGGCTTTGGAGACTACCTCTCTTGGATGGAGAATCAGCATTGATGGTGGTGAGTGGAGTTGACTAAAAAAATGGCTAACCAGCCATGGGCATGTGGTCTTTATTTTGTATTTTTATTCCTTGATTTCTAATGAGCATTAATAAATCTCTTAAAATATAATATTATTATTGAAAGTTAATTTTAACTTTTACAATATGAATTTATAATTATTTATTAAATAGTGAAAAGTGGGTCCATTGTATGACCAGTCACACAGCTAACCTGAGATCGCCACTCACTTCATATCTCTGTTCACCAGGAAAGAGGAGTGCCAACTTCTCTGATGCATAACTTTCATTGTCCCCCACATCACTTTTTCTGGGTCACTCCTATTGAATGGACTTTGACCTCAGTCTAACTCAGAGGCTGGTCTTCAAGAGCCAGGAGGTTTCTGGTTGGAGTCCTCCTTATACAGATAAGCCTTAGCCCCTTTTCTTAATCCAATCAAAGGGTGGGAGGCTGAATGTGTGAGAATTAAAATTAATATATAATAACTCACATATTATATTTATAAGATTTATTAATAACAACTTGAAATAAAAAGCTAGAGTAAAAACCTGCCTAACTGGATTATGACCTCAAGAAAGAAGAGGAAGAAGGAGGAGCCACAGAAAGTTATAAACAAGCACTTAACAAATGCAAAAGTGAGGATGCAGGGAAAGGGATGCTGGGAGATGAAAAAGAATTCTGGGGAAAGTAGTCCTGGGGTTCAATATTTTCCTACTATACAAATGGAAACCCAATTCACTAGAGAAACATCCCAAGACTGATATTAGAATACCAAGAAAAGGGGTACAAACTTGGGTTTAATTCTCACAAAACTATAAACAAATTAGAGGAGCAGAGAATAGTTTACCTATCAGATCTAAAGAAAAAGGATGAATTTATGTCCAAACTAGACATATTATGTCTCTAGGTCTGAGACAACTTACATTTTCAAGTGGGGCTCTAAGAGTTAGAATTAGACTCTACTGAGTCTGTGGACCTTACCTGAAGTAGCATCTCAGGGTGAGTTGGTCCCTGCCCAAACCAGAGAAGATTAAAGAATCAGTTTTATATTTCTATTTCTGATAGTGATGGTGAGAGGAACTTTTTGGGGGGCAAGGAGTTCCAGTAGTGTTTGCATTTGCATCTACCAACCATATATATTTAGGCAACAAACCCTTTCCTCTACTTACTATTTGGGTGTCTATGGATGGATTACTTTTCTTAGCCTTGATTTCCTTAGCTATCAAATGCAAAGGTGTGACTAGAATGCCCTATGGATCTCTTCCAGCTCTGAATGATTGCTATTGAAAAAAGTCAAGAAGAAAAAGTTCAGGGCTCTGCATATCATATCCAGATTCTCACAGACCAGCTCCTTATTGCTAGTGTCCTTACCCCTTTGCTTCTTTCTCTTTTTCCACAGTGAGAATGGCTTGAATCCACTTTGTAGAGGGAACACTATCTTAACATCTGCCCCCATACAAATTAGCCTAATCTTCCTTAAAAGACATTGAAACTATCTTAGAGACTTGACTGGCTTAGTAAACTAGCTATTGACATTACTTACTGGTTACTTGAGCACAAAACAGTCATGATGAGTTCCAAGCACTCTCTGGTCTCTAATATTCCATGATAGGTAATTTAGGGAAGGGAGTTTCATTCAACGGAATCAGTTCAGAATGTGGTCAATGTATAAACTTGTTGAAAAGTCTTCTGTTATGGATAAATGCATCTCCTTTTGCTAACCCAATGAATTTCTCATTTTCCAGTATCATATATAATCTACCAGGGAACTGATCTCAGTCAGGCCAGGGGGTATCCTGGCAAATATTTAACAACTAACTGAAAAAAAAAAGAAAGAAAGGAAAATATGTGCAGAGTACTTTAAAGTTCATTTGAATTTTGTATTCACATTTTTTCCATGGTTTTCTTAAGTCTAGGAAATCATTGAAACAATAAGTCAAGGCATTATTTGTGGCATTTGACAAATTTCAGAGGTAGAAATGTTCACACTGAGAGTTTAGCAATTGACTGTCATGAACCAATTTGAGTTGGTTCTGGCACCCTAGCCTATGGCCTCAGCATCTTCTGCTTCTTTCATCCCATGTCTTGCTTTTCTAAATTGTTTAACACCTTTACCTGGCTGTCTTCCCAGTGAGGGTGCACTGAGAGTGGATGAGGTAAATTTCTAGTGGATTTGGGCAGCATTAATGTGATTTCCTTCATCTATGTTTAGCAGCAGGCCTTTAGGAAAAAAGGTGGTTGTAAAGGCGATCCAGTTTTTTAAGGTAGGAGAAGAGATTTGAGCAGAGAACAATCTCTGATGGAGACTAGCTGAAGAGAGAATGGGGGAGGAGCAAGAAGAAAAAATGGAAAATTCCAGGAGAGAATCAGAAGCTTGAAGGCCCAACTGGCTACTTCACTTCCAGCTGGGAGACTAAGGAGGGAGGTGGATCTCTGAGGCTAGGAAGAAGCCTGTCTCTTTGGAGATCAACTATCTCTTTCTGAACCCCTGGATACCTCTCACTCAACTCTCAATAACAGCCATCTAAAGTCATCAATGGATTTTGTGGACTGGGACTTTGAAGAGAGCCATCCACAGGTCCCTTCCAAGGATTTCCCTCTCTATCTTTCTCTCCCTTACCTGTCCCTGGATGCCTATATTCAAGTTAGTTAGCTTAGGAGTAGGGACTAACAGGCAGTTGGCAAGAAGAGAGATCAAGGCTGAGAAGCCTTGAACCCTTACACTTTGGAAGGCCAATCTGCCAGAGGGGACAAGTTGTAGAGCTTCCCTGTTTACCCATTTTCCTACTTGATACCCTTACCATCCCTTCCCTGCTTGAATCCAAATATATCACTTATTCAAGATTTAGGTCTGGGCCAGTTTCTAACAATAGTAAAGGGGATTGAAGATTTGGGGAGGGTCACACCTCTCCCCAAAAGGGAGGTTGACTTCTGGATCCCAGTCATCTAAGCCTGCCAGACCCAAGGAATAGACATCTCTCCTTGGCAGTGGAGTAGCCCTAAGATCCTGAAGGGGACTGACAGTTGATGTGCCCGGGGAAAACAGAGGCATAATAGTTCATCTTTCCTCTCAAGGATAGATTGGACCTCAAGGGGGACATCTTGTCATCTTACTAAGGCTTCCCTCTCTAGTCTCTTGCCCTCCATTTCCCCCAAAAATATACTCTGAGGAGACATACTCCCTCTTTCAAGGAGTCAGGCCTTGGCTATCTCCTCCCAGAAGGAAGGGAGGGGAAGAACAACAATCTCTTCACCCTCTCAATCCCATTCCCTCTTTCTCTCCATCATCCTTTCCCTTCCATTCCCTATATTACAGTTTGCTGTTTGGAAAGGGATGATGACAAAAAGACAAGAGGCCATGGAATCCAAAAGGACATTGAAAAGTAGAACTGGTTAAGACTTTGAAGACCAAGAGATTCTGAAGTGAGGCCAGCACAGGAGTGATGGCTCTGGAAAACAGGAAGGGGTAGAATGACTAGAAGTTGTCCAGACAATTAATAGGATTAGGAGAGATAAGGAACAGGGATATGGACCTGGAGGAACAGAGCTGTCATAGATGAATTGAGGGAGAGTAGGGAGTGGTGTCCAGTGAAGGAATCTTCATCCTATGATTCAGAATCTTAGAGATTCTAAATAGAGTTAGTAGGAATAGGTTGTCCTATCCTTCAGAGAAGCAATGATAATGTTGATTTAACAACCAAACAAGCAAACAGAAAGGAGCAGGATACAGTAGATGGCATGATCTCACTGGATCCTCACAACAACTC